>NC_139534.1:14380333-14980333 GCF_965153285.1 Podarcis tiliguerta | reverse complement strand
GAAGAAGGGGGACCCCTGTGCACAAACAGAAGTCTTTCCACAGGGCTTCCGTTGATGGGACTCCTAAGTTGAATCCCGGTCTAGGCTTCTGAGTCAGGGGCTGTATATCCCATGGTTATTTATTTCTATTTTATTTACTTATTAGATTTCTAGACTGCCCATCACCCAAGAATCACAGGGGGGGTTGCAATATAAAAACACAAAAGTACATAGCCTAATAACCAATGAGAAAAATCACACACCCACACACCCACACACACACAAAGAGAGAGAGAGAGAGTTTAAAAGGCCATAGTACAGTATTTATTTCTATATCCATGGTGTTCATCATTATCGACACTAAAATAGACATGGTATGGTAACAGCAATAGAAAAATCAGTGCAGCCTTTCATTTATACTTTTAGTTATTCCCTGTAGGCGGACCAATTATCATTATGAAAGGAATCATGGACCAGATTATCCCTTGACATTCCCCCCCCCCAAAAAAAAAGAAAGTGTATCTGATTTAAAGCACTTTGGAGGAGCCGTATGAGCATACAAAGAGCTCTGCTGGATCAGACTGGAGGGGGGGGTGCATCTCTTCTAGCATCCTGTTTGCACATATCCTACTGGGAGGCCCAACAGCAGAGCCCGAGGGCAGTTTATTTCAATCTCCTTTCTTCTCAAAAAAACGCTTCATCACATGATCCAAAGCTCAGTAGGTCCTCGGGGAGTGATGGCGGACATTGTAGGATTCGGGCAGCTAAAAATGAGAAAGAAAGAAAGAAAGAAAGAAAGAAAGAAAGAAAGAAAGAAAGAAAATGTGCCCATCTTAATAAACTCCTAAAACATACAGCACATCAACATTCAGTAAAACACACACACACACACACACACACGCACACACACACACACACACACACACAACCACATCTTGCATGAGATTGGAGAGGCTGTTAGGAGGTGGTCCTCTGTGCTAGATCCTGGAACTCTTGCCCTTCCACCTTTTTAAAAGTTTGATTTGATTTGATTAATTTGCTTATAGGAAGGATGAGTGTCCTACCTGACCTCTTCATTTCCCCAAGTCATTTATGCATACAATTAGCCAGTGGCATAGCGTGGGGGGTGCAGGGGGAGGCCAGCCGCACCGGGCGCAACATCTGGGGGGGGCGCGCTCGCACTCGCAGCTCTCTGCCCCTACCTGGCTCACTCACTCTCTCTAGCTGCAGTGCTGGCTGTGCGAATCCGATCCGAGCCGCCCACTGTGGAGAGGGGGGTGCCAGGCGTGTGGTGCGGTGCGGAGAGAGAGCGAGGGACTATCTGGGGGAGGGACAGTGCAGCGGGGGGGCGCAAATTACTTGCCTTGCCCCGGGTTAGGGGGCGCAAATTACTTGCCTTGCCCCGGGTGCTGGCAACCCACGCTACGCCACTGCAATTAGCAGCATATGAGAGCCGTGTGGTGGTTAGCATGTCAGACAAGGACCTGGAAGACCAGGGTTTGAATCCCCGCTCAGATATGAAATGCACTGGGTAAACCTTGGGCAAGCCACTGCCTCTCAGCTTAGCCTACCTCATAGGGCTGTTGTTGTTCTTGTGATTAAATGAGGAGGGGGGGCACCATGTATGCTGCCCTGGGCTCCTTGGGAGAGGGGATATAAATGCAATAAGTAAATAAATAATATTCAAACGTTATGTAGGGTTGTCATACAGTGGTACCTTGGGTTACAGACGCTTCAGGTTACATATGCTTCAGTTTACAGACTCTGCTAACCCAGAAATAGTACCTCGGGTTAAGAACTTTATTTCAGGGTGAGAACAGAAATCGCGCGGCGACAGCAGGAGGCCCCATTAGCTAAAATGGTACCTCAGGTTCAGAACAGTTGTTTCAGGTTAAGAACGGACCTCCAGAACAAATTAAGTTCTTAACCCGAGTTACCACTGTATTTCAAAAAGTGAAAATCTGGACACAATTCCCCCCCCCCCCACACACAAAATTGTTGAACTTTTTTGGGGGGTTGAGTTTGGAGCTATTTTTAAGCAATATTGGCAAAAACGACACTGCCGATATGGCTTGCCATACGTCTGGATTTTCCCTGACATGTTTTTCCAGCGGGGGTGATTTCCACCCGGACACTTCTTCTGACTGCAAACTGCAGTATTCTGGGTATATCCAGGAAATTCTGGACTTATGGCAACCCTAATGTTACGTAAAGCCATGGGCTCGTACTAAAAGCCCCTTAAGTACCTCACAGCATCCCTTCTATATAATGCCCCAAAATGCACCAGACTTGAGCTTTCTCTCATTTCCAACCCCCCACCCCCATGTGAATGCTATATTAAGGCAGGAAAGAATTTGCAGCCGCTGTAGGTTCTATCTTCGTCTTGGGAGCCAATTTAAAGTAAAACTGATTTAAGTCCCAGGTAATAAGGCAATCAGTCATAAATACCTACTTAAACACCACCTCTTTCTTTCCTTTCCTTTTTTCCTTTGAGTAATTTTTTTTTAAGTCACTATAAATACGAGTGTTGTTGTTTTTAAGCACACACAAGCATCACTGAAAAAGCACACTTCTCTTTGTCAACAACACCGACAGGATTAAGAAACCCAGAAGTTAGAACATTTAGTTGCAGAAGAATCTTGTTCCATGTACATGCTGAACGCAAGCCATTTCTGGTGGAGGCTGCTTTTGGTTAGACGAAACTGCCAGACGGATATATTTTGGTTAGTTAATTATTTTATTGCCATTCTTCTGTCAGGAAACCCAAAGCAGCGTGGTTCCCAGGCAGTCCCCCATCCAGACACCATCCATGCCCAACCCTGCTTAGCTTCAGTAGGTGGACCGGTCTTCAGACCATATACTCCAGTATGAGTCTTCCCAGCCACTCACTGAATAGCCAGTCAGGGTGCTTCCAGGCAGCCTGTTCATTGAGCGTTTGTCCTGATTCGTTTGCAGAAAGATTAGACAACAATGCCTATATTGAGTATTCATGTTGGTTTGCTAGCAGGGGTGTTAGACGATGTTGCATCAAAGCAAGCACAACCTCACCGTTTCCAGTACGTTTTCCCTTCGCATTTCTTATCACAAAAAGTCCAATCTTTTGGGGGAGTTGGTTTGTTGGCACAAGACCTCCCAATCGACTTATTGCAGACTTGAATTTGTTGGGTGTGCGACTGAATCCCACCTAAATAAGCAACAATATGGAAACCCACTCCATCTCAGAACCACAGATATACCATGAATGGGGGGGCATTCAAAGCTTACCTATATATTTTTCATGCTGCTTTTGAAAAAATAAGCTCATATGTCAGGGGTCAGCAAACTTTTTCTGTCCCACAGTCCCTCAGACCTTGTGGGGGGGCGGACTATATTTTTTGGGGGGAGGGAAAATGAATGAATTCCTGTGCCCCACAAATAACCCAAAGATGCATTTTAAATAAAATCACACATTCTACTCATGTAAAAACACCAGGCAGGCCCCACAAATAACCCAGAGATGCATTTTAAATAAAAGCATTATAAAAACACGCTGATTCCCGGACTGTCCACGGGCCAGATTTAGAAGGCGATTGGGCCGGATCCAGCCCCCGGGCCTTAGTTTGCCTACCCATACCAGCAGACTTGAAACAGTTGAGCCTGTTAAGTTCAACGGACCTGCTCTTCAGTATGTCTTAGTCTGATGCATCAAATAGCTGAAAAGATGGGTTTGGTATCAATGGAGTTGGTGGCCACGGAATATTTCCCCTCCTTATTTTTTAAGATTTATTTAAAATACAAAGTGGGGTGTGTGTGGAAGGATACAAGAGGCATGAGGCACAGATGGCATTAAACCAGCGCCTTTATGAAATACAGTTATTGCAACAACTAAAGCAAATTTCACAGAAGAATGTGCATGTCCCCAAGGCCAGAGCTCATGCCCTGCATGCAACATCGTCTTTTTCCTCAGCCATAAATAACTATCCTCAATTAACCTGGGGTACTTCTTCATGAGTCCTGCTTTATATTATTGTCAGGAGAGTGTTAATGCTCCAGACTGAACATTTAAAAAAAAAAAAAATTTAAAACTCGCATAATTCTATGTACAAATCCCGACAAGCACCTAGGTAAAGGTAAAGGTACCCCTGCCCGTACGGGCCAGTCGTGTCCGACTCTAGGGTTGTGCGCCCATCTCACTCAAGAGGCTGGGGGCCAGCGCTGTCCGGAGACACTTCCGGGTCACGTGGCCAGCGTGACGAAGCCGCATCTGGCGAGCCAGCGCAGCACACGGAAACGCCGTTTACCTTCCCGCTATAAAGCGGTCCCTATTTATCTACTTGCACTTAGGGGTGCTTTCGAACTGCTAGGCGGGCAGGAGCTGGGACCGAAGGATGGGAGCTCACCCCGCCGTGGGGATTCGAACCGCCAACCATGCGATTGGCAAGCCCTAGGCGCTGAGGTTTTACCCACAGCGCCACCCACGTCTAGCACCTAGAATTCTGTTAATTCTTTGTCATTGAACTATTTTTTTAATGGATTACCTTAAAACACCCCAAAGCGATTTGACAATAAAGAAGACAACGGCGATTAAACTTGCATGAAAACAGTTTTGAGTCCAATACTCAAACTGGGATAAACATCTCCACTTGAAAGGCATGTCAGAGAAGGACCGTCTTTGAAAGGCGCCAAAAGGACAACAGGAGATGGTGCCTGCCTGATTTGTAACTGGAGGCAGTTCCAATTTCACTTCCCCCCTTGGTTTTCCCTAAGGCCCATGACACATACAAAAACATTGCCGTTGTTCCATGTTTTGCAGCAAGTAAAAATAAATGGAGGATGTGCGAATGTCTTGTGTGCTCCAGCACATTGGTAGAGCACATACTTTGCATGTTTGAAGCTCCCAGATTCATGACGAGTAAAGAGCATTGCGTGGCGAGGCTCTGCGCCCCACCGTTCCCTTAGATAATAAACACACGGACACAAATGTTTAGGTCAGGCATAGGCAAACTTGGCCCTCCAGATGTTTTGGGACTACAACTCCTCTCATCCCTAGCTTACAGGACCACGGTCAGGGATGATGTGAGTTCTAGTCCCAAAACATCTGGAGGGCCGAGTTTGCCTGTGCCTATAAAGTTTAGGTTAATGGGATAAAATAGGCCCCAAATTTCTTGGTTACAGATGTGAGCAGTTTGGCTTAGGCATTGGGTGAAACCAGACTATATCCTGACTCCTGCCCATCTGCAGGGAGTCTCACAAGGTTAAACCACAGGTAGAGGGAGCGCTATGATATACATCAAATGGGGGCACCCTCAGGGTACCTGCTGGGGTCGTGCTACAGCCCTAGCCCATGCCCAGGCTTCGGACAGGAACCATGCCCCCTGGATACCCTTAACGAGGAGGGGCAGGCAGAGGCAACAACCTCCCCTCCCATAAACAAGGTTTACAGGGTAGGCGAAAACCAAATGGCTGGTGCCAGTTTGCCTGGCCCCAACAATATGGCGGCCGACCTTAGTCCATAGCAAGGCCACTGTCAAGCAACGCATGAAAAGAGGGCAGGTGGGCTGAGAGATCCAGCGAGGAGGCGAAAGGAGGTCACCCCCCCAGCCGTGCCGCTGTTTAAATGGCTAGCGGCCATGCCCCCCAGCTACTGCAATTGGTCAGCCGGTGGGGTGATGAGGCCAGGGGTCCCTATGAAGCAAGTGGCATCCCTCCACCCACAGCTGGGTCACTGGGAGGACCTGGTTCCCCTCAATGCCACCCCCCGGGAAGGGGAGTGGACTTGCAGAACAATCTCCTGGTTAGCTTTTCCGGGACTAGTGGAGATACGCCGCTGCCAATTGTTTAACAATGGTTTGGAGCCAATTTCAGACTATGGGTTAGATGTGACCAAGAGCCCTAGTTGGCCATAACCATCGTTAATATTGCTGTTAAGGCCATCAGGGAGGGGTGCGTGAAGGGGAAACAGGAATTGATCCTGCATCTTGCTGTCAACTGCATTTAAGAAATTGGCAAGGTTAGATCTACGCTGGCCTAAACGTGGAGCAAAATGAATTCTTCTACAATGCAGTTGACAGCTCGTAAGCCCATTACTCTTACAGCACGTAACCGAACAATTCCACGGGGAGTGATTGTTACTGGTTAAATATACTGTGGCAACAACAGCAGAAAAAACAAACTTCCTTTACCGCCTTATACGAAAGAAAAATATTGATGTTGTTGAGGGCCGTGCCTTGTTTATCAAGTCTGTGCTATGTGAACACTGAATAAACACGATGTCAACTCTTTGCAGGAAGAAAACGAAATCCCGGCCAGCGTGTTTGTGAAAGAGCCTGTTCCCAGTATTACTGACGGGAAGGAAGAGCCTGTTGATGAGAACAAAACTTTGGAGGAAACCTTGCACACTGTAGAGCTTTCCTCAGAGGATGAAGCACCCCATGATGAAGAGGGGGCAGACGATAGCATGGATGAGAAAATCGGGGAGACGAGAGCTGAGAAAATCAAGAGGTCCAGCCTCAAGAAGGTGGACAGCCTGAAGAAAGCGTTTTCCCGCCAAAATATCGAGAAGAAGATGAACAAGTTCAGCACCAAGATCGTCTCTCATGAGAGGAGGGAGAAGATTAAGAAGTCCCTCACCCCTAACCACCAAAAGTCCTCCTCATCAAAAAGCTCATCTTTCAAGGTCTCTCCCCTCACGTTCAACGTGAAGAAAGTTCGGGATGGAGATCCCTCCGCAGAAACGGAAGACAAGCCGGCAGAGGCTACCGGCAGTGAGCACACAGCAAACGATGAGGAGACATCCTTCACCGAGATTCACTCCGACCTGGCCTCTCCCAGTTCTCTGGCGGAGGAAGGGAAAGCCTTTGCTGACTCCCTGGAAAGAGAAAACGGGAGTGAAGGAGATGCTGTGGTCAACAACAACATCGAGCTCGCCATCGTTGAAGAAGGAGATGACTATAGGGCTTCGCTCGAAATCAGGCAGGAACTCTACGATGAGAGGAGCAAACCGACCAGTGGGGAGATGGAGCACTCCGATGAAGAATCAAGCCAGCCTGCTGTCCTCCACGTCAACCAAACTGCATAAATCGTCTGAGCCGCCTTTTATGTTTCTATGCGCATTTTTTTTGTAGTTACATCAGTAAAACAGGGCTGTTACACAATAAACAAGGGGCAACAGTAACCTAAGGTGGAGTGGTTCTTTTTTGGACAGTTAGGTTTCCACAAAAGGCTAATTTCATACACTTAGACGGGAAATGAGGTAATTTAAAGGCAACTGCTGCATTTTGAAGTCCATTCCAACCTCTCTTGCACACATCTATTGGTTATCGATTTCAAATTGCTGCAATCAATTGCAGGTGGAGATGTACTTAAACGAACCGGTTTAAAAGCAGCACTACCCTACAAATTGAATCAGGCTGGCATCTGTTTCACTTCCACCCAAAGAATCTGGGAATTGTAGTTCAGTGAGGGTGCTGAGAATTCTCAGAGATTTTTCCCCTAAGGAAACTTCTACTCCCAGGACAGAAAAGGGGAGGCTATTAAACCTTTTTTTTTTTGGAGGGGGGTCTGCCCTGTAGGCACAATTTTCATTGGTGAAAAGCTCTCCTAAGTGCTAAGTTCATTCAAATGCGTTCCCCAGTATTTTTTCCTAGCCGTGCGCTGCTTGGGAAAAGCGAGTTTACACAGCAGAGGACGAGAGCTGCCTTCCACTTTGCTTGCTGTGCCCTTTTGTCCACAGAACTGCTGACTGGGAGAGTGTGCTTGTATTGCCTTCTTTGTGAGTTAATGAAGTGTGTGTTTGCGTCTGTGTGTCCCCGCTCGCTGTTTTTAAGCTGCAGACTGTGGGTGGTAAGCTGTGGGGAAGGGCTGTCGCTCAGTGACAGAGAGCACATGTTCTCCGGGTTCAATCCTGTCTGAAACCCTGGAGAGCCACTAGCGGCCAATGTAGGCACACACATAGCACAAATACAAGGAGACACACAGGCCCACGGCCTCCCCTCTTCAGCTGATCTTATTGCTCCCTCTCTGCTCATCTGATGGCCGCTCTGATGACCAGGTAGGAGGCAATTCGTTTCCTCACCAGGGTGCTGGGCTCCTCCAGTGTGGTGTAGTGGTTCAGAGCAGTGGACTCGTAATCTGGTGAAGCGGGTTCGCTTCCCCGCTCCTCCACATGCAGCTGCTGGGTGACCTTGGGTCAGTCACACTTCTTTGAAGTCTCTCAGCCCCACTCACCTCACAGAGTGTTTGTTGGGGGGGAGGAAGGGAAAGGAGATTGTTAGCTGCTTTGAGACTCCTTCGGGTAGTGATAAAGCGGGGTATCAAATCCAAACTCCTCCTCCTCCTCTTCTTCTTCTCCTTCAACCCCAGCACTTTTTAATTTTCTTTTGGCTGATGCCACGACCCAAACTAGTAGGGTTTTGGAAGGTGGCAGAATCAGGTTCCCTTATTGAGGGATTGCCCCTGATACTAGCAATACTGAAGAGTTGGACCAGTGGTCTGATTCTGTATAAAGCTGTTTCCTCTGTGTGTTTTTCCTCCCTATAGTAGTGTCTGTGCAGTTTCCACCTATTTTCCTCCCTATAAAGTACTTCAGTTCGTTTCCTCATGTTAATATTTGATGCGACTGAGCCACCAGGATGCGACACATTTTTATTTTTTTTAGTGTTGGCCTTGTACAAGTTGAGGTGGTTTTTTTTAAAAAAAGGATTCCCATGTGGTGGTTTTTCCCACATCGAAAAATAATATGGGAAATAGGCATTTCAGGGTGTTGAGGAACTTTGGGTTCCCTTCCAACTCTACGATTCTATGAGAATTGAATCTTAGCTGCTTTACTGTTAGTAATTACTGAGACAGAATAGTTGGGCTGTTAACATGATCAACGCCATAACTGTCTTTGAGTTCATTACTCTTGAGAATTTCATTTGATCCGCCCCTGTTCTGCTCAGGGGAGAAAAAAATATCTAGCATTCCTACAGCAACAGTGCAAGTCTAGACGTGTCTACTCAGAAGTAAGTCCTATTGAGTTCAGTAGCGCTTAAGCAGGTATAGCATTGCAGCCCTGGTATATTAGTTGAATGTAATGGCAGATGATGTAATAAGCATCTATTCCATGGATCTCCCCCTCTATGGAAAATGGTGTCTTGGCTTGGTGAGATGACACATTTTTTGCACATAAACCCATGGACATCTGCAAGATACATGTCTTACCTGAAGGGACGGGTGGGGAACCCCTTTTCAGCTACCTTCCATATGCAAAAGTGAGTGGAGCAAAAAAAAATAATGTAAATTTTACCTCAGTACACATACTCACCCTCTCAGCCCATCATCCAAACCAGCATGATGGAATGAGAACAAGGCCTCATTCCATTCAGGCCAAAAGCACTTGAGAGGGTGCAAAGGAGAGCCAGTAAGGGGTGTGTCCTGGTGCGAGATTCCCTTAAACCTTAGGCAGACCACACTGGTCGGTTTAGGATGAAGCACTGTGAGTAAAGTACAGTGGGAATAAGATCTTGCTCTTGTATATTTTGACTCCTTAGGATTATCTAGACAGGGGGGAGGGATGCTGTTCCTGGGCACACCTATCTGTTGGGGAAGTTGTACTCCTTTGTATTTTGTTGACGTTCCACAGGAGAGCTACCACATGTTGGACCAGGCGATATTTAAGAGGTGAGGCATGATCATGAAAACAAAATGGTTTTATGTGTAAGCTTAGCAATGTCTACATATGTTCCCTAGTTAATTTGACTTCCTTTGTTCCAAGTATGCTGATTCAGTAACGAATGTATATACGCATATATATATATATTATTATTATTATTTTGTTCTATGTTAAGAGAGAACTGTTGTTGTTATTATTAAAAGATGCTATTTGCTTAATGCAATCTACTACGTCGAAATGGCAAAAGGGAGAGGTAGGACTGTAATCGTGGAAATAGATAATGAAACAGATTCATATATATATATGGACCCAACTACTGTATCGCTGAGTGCAATGTGAGGGACAGATCGCCATGTTGCAATATAATCTGATAAAAAGAAAGAGAGCACATGATGGGGGAAAATAGAGGCTAGTCAGATACAAACTAGACTTATGAAGAACACACTTAAGTACCGTATTTTTTGCTCTATAAGACTCACTTTTTCCCTCCTAAAAAGTAAGGGGAAATGTGTGTGCGTCTTATGGAGCGAATGCAGGCTGCGCAGCTATCCCAGAAGCCAGAACAGCAAGAGGGATTGCTGTTTTCACTGCGCAGCGATCCCTCTTGCTGTTCTGGCTTCTGAGATTCAGAATTTTTTTTTTTCTTGTTTTCCTCCTCCAAAAACTAGGTGCGTCTTGTGGTCTGGTGCGTCTTATAGAGCGAAAAATACGGTAGTACACATGAACCATTCTGGAAATATATATATTTTCATTCTACACCTGCACCAGATGACAAGCAAGGGTATTTTGAAAACTTCGCCAATATATTATTTTTTTATGTGTGTGTGTGTGAACAGGAGATGGCCACATTCCAGCACAAAATGACATGTACCTTAACCCCCTTGATTTTCGTGGGACTTGCGTATCCGTAGCTGCATTGGCCATCGTCCAAAATATGCAGGTTGTTGGAAAACACGAGGAAATGATGACCTCCACACATGTGGCAAATGTCCAACAGGATGGACTGACCCCAGTGAATGCTGATAAGGGCCATTAAGTAGCAGTCTAGTGAATTTAAACCATCTTCATATTTTTGGACGTGAGCCAAATGCATGAGGGATTGTCAACACGCCCTTGCCGTTTTTGAAAGTTCCTAGATTTTGAACGTTCACTGTGATGTGTAAAATTTGTCTTCAGATGGAAATATGTGGTTCTTTAAAAGTGGGTGGAATGTTTTCTTTTTCCGCGGGTGATGTCAAAAGATGTTACATTTTGTTGCGTGTGTTGTTTTGTGTATTGTGTGAAATGAGATATAAATGGCAGTGAATACAACCCACCAGGGAATTTTCTCTGTTCAGGCTCAATGTTAATACCGTTGTGGAGATACATCTGCAATCTTTTGCATCTTGAAGTATGCACTGGACTTCACAATGATACCGCGTTTGAATTTCCTGCAAATGTTACGCTTTTCAACCAAAATCTGGACATCTTCAGAAACGAAACTGCATTCCTCTTGCACCTTATTTTCAAATCCTCCATTCCACTTTACAATCACAAACATAAACTAGCAGCAGTCAACCTACTAGTGCCTGACAATTGTATTTTGTTTTATATGCAATCTTCCCCCTCCCCCTTTTAATACTGCTTTTACATAATATTGCACTAAAGCATTGCTTTTTTTTGAAAGATATTATTTAGAAATGCAAATTAAAGAAGTCTAAGAAAATCTATTGATGGCAGTGAGCTATTCCACACGGAGAGCTTCGCGCAATCATTTTAAGTGTCACTGGATGTTTGATCAGAGTTGATTTTTTGAGCAGGGCTATAGATGGTTAAACTTTTTTAAAAAAAAAAAATCAATATTACGAGAGAGTTGCAATCAGTAGATATAACTGTGATATTATCCACACAGATTCATCTTATTTTGAATTAACAACAATGCCTGTTACTAACCACAGTTGTGATTCAGTAAATAAAAATCAAGTTGCATTAAATTACACTTGTCTGGACAAAATCATTGCAGAGATGGGCAAACAAATCTTTTGATATGTAATTCGTGGAGCCAAATTAGCATGGTTTTAAGTGGTGTCATTGGGGGATTTCCTCCCAATACAAATATCACCTTCAGATGAAGGATTTCCCCCAAAATCACAGCAAACAAAGGAGTTACATTCCCTCTCCATGTCCTTTGTGATTACTGGCAGCAATCCCCCTCTTTATGCTGTTTGTGTTTAAATAATAATAATACAAAAAAACCCTGCCCTTTAAATACTAAGAGGCAACTAACATTTGCTTGGCTCTTAGTCCAGTGAAGGAGATTCATGCAGAGAAAAAGTCTTCTCCATTAGAAAAAAAAGGTAAAGGACCCCTGGGCAATTAAATCCAGTCAAAGGCGACTATGGGGTTGCGGCGCTCATCTCGCTTTCAGGCCGAGGGAGCCGGCGTTTGTCCGCAGGCAGCTTTCCGGGTCATGTGGCCAGCATGACTAAACCGCTTCTGGCAAAACAGAACACCTTGACAAGTGCCAGAGTGCACGGAAATGCTGTATACCTTCCAGCCTCAGCGGTACCTATTTATCTACTTGCACTGGTGTGCTTTCGGACTGCTAGGTTGGCAGGAGCTGGGACAGAGCAACGGGAGCTCACTCCGTCGCAGGGATTCAAACCGTCCACCTTCTGATTGGCAAACCCAAGAGGCTCAGTGGTTTAGACCACAGCCCCACTCGTGTCCCAGTCTTCTCCATACACAGCTGCACACATGCATATTTAGAAGTGCCTCTCCATAATGGTTGCAGCAGCTCGCCTGATTCACCAGCTTGGATGGGCCTTTTGAGGCTGGTGGAGATGCAGATTCCCCCATCTGCTTGGGGACTGAAGAGCAAACTACAAGCTCAGGATGGATAGCTCAGTTGGTTGGTGTGCAGTGCTGATGACACCAAAGTTGCAGGTTCGATCCCTGTATAGGCCAGCTGGATGAGATGAACCTCAGGGTCACTTCCAACTCTATGAACATGAAACTGGTACTATGAAAGTTTTAATGGCCAAATGCATGTAATGGGAATCCAAGACTTCTTATTCTTCCCATCAGATGTCAAAGAGATAAACAACTACCTGACATTTAGAAGACATCTGAAGGGAAGTTTTAATGTGTGACATTTTAATGTATTTTTAATCTTTGTTGGAAGCCGCCCAGAGTTGCTGGGGAAGCCCAGCCAGATGGGCAGGGTACAATTTTATTATTATTATTATTATTATTATTATTATTATTATTATTATTATTATCATTATTATTTTGAAGGGAGGATTTTGAGCAGAGAAGTGGCTAGAAGATTTACCCTTTCAGCACCTGCTGACTCTGCCCAGTGGCTTTTCCCACTGTTACGTTCAAAATGCATGTTTTCATCCTATGGCAAAAGGCAAAGGGCAAAGTGACCCCTGACCATTAGGTCCAGTCGTGACCGACTCTGGGGTTGCGGTGCTCATGTCGCTTTATTGGCCGAGGGAGCCGGCGTACAGCTTCCGGGTCATGTGGCCAGCATGACTAAGCCGCTTCTGGTGAACCAGAGCAGCACACGGAAAAGCCGTTTACCTTCCCGCCGGAGCGATACCTATTTATCTACTTGCACTTTGACGTGCTTTCGAACTGCTAGGTTGGCAGGTGCAGGGACTGAGCAACGGGAGCTCACCCCGTCGCAGGGATTCGAACCACCGACCTTCTGATCGGCAAGTCCTAGGCTCTGTGGTTTAACCCACAGTGCCACCCGTGTCCCGTTCATCCTATGGGGAATAAGCCAAAAAAGAAAATAAACCAACAGGCAAGTAGGAAAAGGATGAAGCACTCCTTCCCGATGCTTCGCTGTTCAAAATCCTCTCTCACGTCCTTTTTTGAAGAAACAAAATGCCCACGCAAGGAAGGATGGACGGATCTGGCAATATCAGTTCTCTTAGTTTCACATTTGTTTCACATTTTTCAATCTTATTTCAGTTCTCCACCCTTCAGCAACAATTTGCAAAAAAAAAAAAAATCCTCCTAAAAATTCATCAGGCTTTTCATGCCATTTTCTCCCAAAGAACACATTTTTGTATGCAGTTTTGACTCATGTACAAGCAATTTTCCCTAGTAGAATGCATTTGTTTTTTTCAACAGTATCTTCATTTTTAGGCACAAGATATGCATGTTTGTAAATATCGGTTGGAGAACTACATTGCAAAATTCAGATAAGTGCACATTTTGAAGGATGCTTTGCATTTTGGTTTGCTAAAGTGCAAATCTGACAGATTCGCCTTTAAATGAGAACCAAATTGAATCCCGCCCCCCTCTTCCTTACACAACAGCTATTGTAGTATAGTTGGTTGGCAGTGATGTTGTGTGGGTCACACGGAGGGAGGGAAACGGATGGAAAACACATGTGCGTTCAACTGCCTAAAAGCGGCCACGTCACCCACGAGATCTTGGCCACAGAGATAAGAAAAGAAGAGTCATTCTGTTGTCTGGAGAGTTCACTTCCTGGTTCGCATGGAGAAGCTGACAGTTGTACTGAGGCAGCACCGGGTGTCGAAATTTTCCGCCGCTAACAATTTTGCACCCGGGGCAACTGCCCCTGTGGTCCCCTCACACATGACGCCACGGGGGGGGGGGGGTTGGTGTCAGACTAGGGCCAAGGAGACCCAGGTTCAAATCCCCAGTCACCCAGATAACTCTGAAATAGTCTCTATCTCTCCTCCTAACCTACCTCAGAGTTTTACTGTGTATACAAGGGTGCGTGGGACGTATACATGCCACCTTGAGCTCCTTGTTCAAAAAGAAATGTCATGGCTCAATGGTGCATCCACCCACAGCTTCAATCCTACAGTCCATTTGCCTCTATTCCAGACCCCTCCAAGTGTCCCTATTTTCCAGGGACAGTCCCGGATTTACAGAAGCCACCCTGGTTTCTGATGTGATTCTTGAACATCCCACTTTCCCTTAGGACATCTCTAGTTTCATCAGAGAAATGTTGGAAGGTATGGAGTTATGCGACCCACGAAGCAAGGAGATCAATAAATATTTGTTGTTGTTGTTGTTTAGTGTCCGACTCTTCGTGACCCCATGGACCAGAGCACGCCAGGCACTCCTGTCTTCCACTGCCTCCTGCAGTTTGGTCAAACTCATGTTAGTAGCTTCAAGAACACTGTCCAACCATCTTGTCCTCTGTCGTCCCCTTCTCCTTGTGCCCTCCATCTTGTCCTCTGTCGTCCCCTTCTCCTTGTGCCCTCCATCTTTCCCAACATCAGGTTCTTTTCCAGGGAGTCTTCTCTTCTCATGAGGTGGCCAAAGTATTGGAGCCTCAGCTTCAGGATCTGTCCTTCCAGTGAGCACTCAAGGCTGATTTCCTTCAGAATGGAGAGGTTTGATCTTCTTGCAGTCCATGGGACTCTCAAGAGTCTCCTCCAGCACCATAATGTTTTATTATGTTTTTATATATGTTGGGAGCCGCCCAGAGTGGCTGGGGCAACCCTGTCAGAAGGGCAGGATATTATTATTATTATTATTATTATTATTATTATTATTATTATTTAGGACGTCCCCATTTTCATTGGAGAATTGTTGGAGGGTATGCTATTCCCTTTCGTCTTATTCCTCCCAGATATCAGAGTACCATGTTTCGAAAGGGGTTGCACCTTGCCAGCCCCAATGCATTTGACGGATCTGTCTGCACTTGCTATTGTATCGTGCAAGACTTTTTAATAGGGTAGCTTTTTAAAGAGCTCCGCCAGCAGAAACATATTGAAGTGGATGCTCTGTTTATTCAGACAGAGACACTTGTGTCATGCACAGTGCTGCATAGCCATTAGAAGACTTAATTTTACTGACAGGCCAAAGCATGTATGTTTAACCTTCATGGGATAGCTGTCAACTTCCAGCAGCCCTTTAGCACTTGCGAAGGAATCGAACATCATGTTTGCATTTCACTCTCAGCTATTCCTGCATTGTTTATGTTCCTGGTAGCTTTAAGTCAAACAACGGTGCTACGGGAGAGAAATGGGAGTCCTCAGGCCTATTTTATCAGGCTTTTGTCAACTCTTGAATGAAACACACTCTGCACGTCTCAAGGATGTGAAATCTCCCAGACTCTCCCAGAGTCCCTATTTTCCAGGGACAGTCCCGGATTTACAGAAGCCATCCCAGTTTCTGATTTGATCCCAGAATGCCCCACTTTTCCTTAGGACACCCCTATTTTCAATGGAGAAATGTTGGAGGGTATGGAGTTATGTGACCCCTGAGCCAAAGAGATAAGTAACTATACAGCCTTTATAAGGCATCTGAAAGCAGCCCTGTATTGGGAAGTTATTTAATGTTTATTATGTTTTTATATATGTTGGAAGCCACCCAGAGTGGCTGGGACAACAGAGTCAGATGGGTAAGGTATAAATAATAAAATTAGTAGTAGTATTGAATAAAGGTAAAGGGTAAAGGGACCCCTGACCATTAGGTCCAGTCGCGGACGACTCGGGGGTTGAAGCGCTCATCTCACTTTATTGGCCAAGGGAGCTGGCGTTCAGCTTCCAGGTCATGTGGCCAGCATGACTAAGCTGCTTCTGGTGAACCAGAGCAGCGCATGGAAATGCCGCTTACCTTCCCGCCGAAGCAGTACCTATTTATCTACTTGCACTTTGACGTGCTTTCGAACTGCTAGATTGGCAGGAGCAGGGACCGAGCAATGGGAGCTCACCCCGTCGCAGGGATTCGAACCGCCGACCTTCTGATCGGCATGTCCTAGGCTCTGTGGTTTAACCCACAGCGCCAGGATGTTCCTATTTTCCTTGGTGAAATGTTGGAGGGCATGTACAGAGCAGGGTGTACACCGCCTCGCTCAGGTAAAACATAAGAGAGGTTGCTTTGCCACAGAGCACATGAGAATTGCAGCCCATCAGAGAGGCCTAACTGAGGTGATAAACCTGTGTCTGAATACTACCACTTCAGCCTGCAATTGGATGCTCACGTTTCTTAACTCTCCATGCAAATAGATACAGGTGATTTCTATGAAGGGGCATCTGTTTATTTATTTGAAAGTCTTCAAACACACACAAACACACAATCACACACACACATGTATGAAGGAGCACTTTTACATCCTTGCAAGCTGCATTTAATGCCATATTTTGCAAGCAGAAAACACATCATGAAGTGCAGGCTGTGACAAGTCATGCAAATAAATAAAAAGGAGGATGGATATATAGTGTCAGGAAAATGCACCAAGAGAACAAATCCTGTTTTAATGTACATGTGCCCCCAGAATGTGCCCGCTTCTAAACCCACTGGCGTCAGTGACTGAGCTCCCAGCAATGACATAGATTTTCCATTGACCAGGACTCTGCAAAGTCCCTCACACCGGTCAGTATCATGGAGATCTGGGCAAGAACACAGGACAACCAACACTGCATTACATCTCCCTAATCTTTTACGCTTAGCTCATGGGTGGAATCAAAAGGTTTGGTTTTGTCTGCAAAGCACAGCAGACGCTACTGCGGAAACACAGGATTTATTCTGCCCCATTACTGGCAACGCTGAAGAGAAGAGACCGGTTGGTTTTTCTGTTTTTGGTTTAAAAAAACCATTTGTGGATTCCAGTTTCTGATACGTACAGAAGCTTCATTCTGTGACTTGGTGGAAAAGGGGTTCATGAAATGGGAAGGTATCATATTTGAAAAACCAGTTTTCTGATCACGGTGTGTCTTTGAAAGCATGGACGACTGCATTGGCTATATTCACTAACACCTGTGCAGAGACTGCATAGATTTTGCCTCTCTGCTTCCTAATCCCCTGCTTTGAAAATGGAAGGGAGTACATTTCTGAAGAGCGTGGACTGGAACCATACTTTTGCCTTTCGTTTGGTTCCTGGGTTTCTGGGAACAGTTTCCCCAGGCACTGTGTGGCACAGAGTGTCATACTTAGATGCGCCAGCAGCAGGGCTCTTTTTATGCATTCAGCCCGAGGCAGCGCACCCTCACTTATGAAGAAGAAGAGAAGAGTTTGGATTTGATATCCCGCTTTATCACTACCCGAAGGAGTCTCAAAGCGGCTAACATTCTCCTTTCCCTTCCTCCCCCACAACAAACACTCTGTGAGGTGAGTGGGGCTGAGAGACTTCAAAGAAGTGTGACTGGCCCAAGGTCTCCCAGCAGCTGCATGTGGAGGAGCAGAGACGCGAACCCGGTTCTCCAGATTACGAATCTATCACTCCTATGAGGAAAAGTTACACTTTTTTAATGCGCCGTCTCACACTGCTTAGTGGCACAGAGTCAGCCTTGGTTCCCTGCTTCCTTTCTCTTCCCTGCCTCCTTTTATCCTCACAACAACCCTGTTGAGGGAGCATGGGTGGTGAGTTAGTGACCGGCTCAAGGCCACTCAATGAATTTCACAGCTAAATGGGGATTTAAACCTGACCCTCCCCAGTCTTAGCACAATGAAGATCCTCAAAGTATCTCTGTTTGACAGGGACAGCCCCAAATTTACAGAAGCCGCCCCGGTTTCTAATTTGATTCCAGAATGTCCCGCTTTTCCTTAGGACGGCCCTAAATTATATATATATTGGAATCTACCCAGAAGGGCTGGGGCAACAGAATCAGATGGGTGGGGTATAAATAATGAAATTATTAGTATTATGATTGTGGAATAGGACGTCCCTATTATCATCAGAGACATGTTGGAGACTGTAGATTTATGTGACCCCCGAGCCAAAGAAATAAGTAACTATGCAACCTTTATTTATTTTTTATACATTTTTTTATTAAATTTTCAACAACAAACACAACAACCACAAAGAAAAATATACACAAAAACAATACCAAATCCATAAAATGGGATTCTCCGAATCCCGTGACTCTTCTTCCCCCCTCACCTGGTTCCTTAATTTTCCTTTTCAACTGCATGTCATTTCTACTCCAAATTATTTTTTCTACCTCAAATTTCCTATACTCTTTCTAAAATTACAAGTGTTCTTAAAATCTTACCAATTTAGTAACCTGTTTACAATATTTTTGCAAGTACATAATAAATATTTCCCATTCTTTTTTAAAATTTCTTGTCACCTTGATTTCTGAGCACTATGCAACCTTTCAAAGACATCTGAAGGCAGACCCGTACAGCTTTTTTAAATGTTTGATGCTTTATTCTGTTTTTATATGTGTTGGAAACCGCCCAGAGTGGCTGGGGCAACCCAGTCAGATGGGCAAGGTATGAATAATAAAATTGTTGCTGTTGTTGAATAGAAGTTCCCTATTTTCATCAGAGAAATGTTGGAGGGTATGTAGTCTTAGCCCAGTGCTGTAGCCACTACAGTGGTACCTTGGGTTACAGACACTTCAGGTTACAGACTCCACTATCCCAGAAATAGTACCTCGGGTTAAGAACTTTGCTTCAGGATGAGAACAGAAATCGCGCAGCGGTGGCATGGCAGCAGGGGAAGGCCCCATTAGCTAAAGTGGTACCTCAGTTTAAGAACAGTTTCAGGTTAAGAATGGAGCTCCAGAACGAATTAAGTTCTTAACCTGAGGTACCACTGTACATGAAATTGACTCTCTCGGACATGCATGCGCTCATAGCTTGTTACAAGTTTCACTGTTCCCAGTGTCGTTTCAGGTGTGCAACGTCTCACATGAGATAGGTTGATTCAACCCACCGTCCAACATGAATTGGCCTGGGGTGTCCATTTGCCTCACCAATGCCTCTCCCCAGCTTTCTCGTCCACAATTATCATCGGCTTTTAATGCAGATAGTGAGCAAAGAGAGGCTCAAAATGTGAATTAGGCCTCATGTGGAAACACCCTCAGAAAGTTAAAGGACCCCTGGCAGTAAAGTCCAGTCACAAACGACTCTGGGGTTGCGGCACTCATCTTGCTTTTCTGGCCAAGGGAGCCAGCATTTGTCCACAGACAGTTTTTCCGGGTCATGTGGCCAGCATGACTAAGCTGCTTCTGGCAAAACCAGAGCAGCGCACAGAAACGCCATATACCGTATTTTTCGCCCTATAGGACGCACTTTTTCCCCTCCAAAAATGAAGGGAAAATGTGTGTGCGTCCTATGGGGCGAATGCAGGCTTTCGCTGAAGCCTGGAGAGCGAGAGGCGTCGGTGCGCACCGACACCTCTCGCTCTCCAGGAAGCTATCCGCAAGCCTTGCGCACCCGGGGGGAGTTCCCGGGTACCCCGTGCTTCACACAGGTGTCCGCAAGCCTTGCGCACCGGGGGGGGGGAACCTGCTTCGCACAGGTGTCCGCAGCCTGCCGCCCGGCGCTTGATGCACCCTGAAGCAGAGCGCCCCTCGTGCCGGGCAGACATCGGCCAGCCCCACAAGCTCGGGGGACAGCGGGGAGGCGCAGCGCCGCCACCCCACTGTTCCCCGACCTGGTTTTGGAGGGGAAATAAAGGGGGGGAATTTCCTTTATCCCCCTCCCCCCCAAAAAAGTAGGTGCGTCCTATGGGACGGAGCGTCCTATGGGACGAAAAATACGGTACCTTCTGCTTTTGTATTAACACCTGACACGCTATTTATTTCTTGACCAGCTGACACACTCTCTCCCTCTCCCTCTCCCTCTGTCTCTCTCCTGCCAGTCTCTGGGTGTGCACCCTCTTCGGATAAAGGAACTAGCTCTCCTTTCAAAAACCTTTTGTACTTTCACTCCTTTTGATTTAAAGCTTTGAGTTTCTCCTGCGCGCCTGGGTTGCCCGTTCCAGCAAGATGCATTCCACTGTTGATAGAAAGTTAGGCTGGGTTCTGGCTAAAGTAAAGTTTGTCTATTTATCTTTCTTTCAAATTGGGGATTAATATCTGTGCGGCGGTTGGCACAAGCTTCCTTTGCCATAGCAACACTCCGGGGAACATAAACTATGAGTCACAATTTCTCTGCAGAAGACATTTTTTTTTTTTCTAATTATGATTAGCCTGGAGATCTCAAAATATATTCTTGTGATCTGCATGGTTTTACTTCAGCCACTTTTAACTCCCAGTATTGGGGGAAGGAGGCCTCTCCTCAAGAGTGCTCTGATGTGGAGGGAGGGAGAAGCAGAACCCTAATTTAGGCATTTGACCATGCCCATCACTTTCGGGAGCTGAGAGTTGCAGACTGAAGCAGCTCCCAGATTTCTGCTACCTAATAAGGCTACCCCACGGGCTAATTCATAACAGCCCTGCAGGAAACCTCATTAAGTTATAGGTCCCAGCCAGATGATATGCAGCTGTAGGAGGCTCCATTCAGAAATGATCGGACTCGGTCCAATTATACCCTCATTAGAAATTGCATTTATTTGGGCCTCTGGCTAGCCCGATTCGGGGGCTCGGTGCAAGGAACAGGAGCTAACCTGCAGTAGGCAGAAAGCCTCCAGGAGTAGCTGATGAGGCTCTGCAATGGCAAACACGTAGGGTGATTAGATTCAGCAGAGCGCAGGACACCATATTGTCTAACGGCAATAAAGTCTCTGGAATCCATCGGTTGAGGCACTGTAAAGCCGGAATGCTCACAACCAACCAAAACAAAGCTGGTGGTGGAATTCAGTGTTTCCAGTCCAGCTTCTGTGAGGGGAAGGGCAATGGTCAGTTTGGTTGGGATTCTAAGGACATGAGTGGCTCCAGGAGGACTCCCCTGCTCAGTGCCTGAGGGCCCCAGTCCTGCCACTCACCACCTGGCCCAGGGCAGGGCCTGATGGGCTCTATAAAGGACTGCTGTTGCTGCTGCTGCTGCTGCTGCTGCTGGGCAGAGAGGGCTCTGTTTTGTTTTGTTTTTTGTTTAAATTGCTGCTATTTTTTACCTATGTCATTTTAAACCGTGATATTAATGCTGTATTCTTAGTTTTAGATTTTGATTTATGTGGAAATTGTTTCTCATTTGGTTGTGTGTTTTTTTGATGTGGTTTGTTTATGGTTTATGGCTTTTGTAATTATGTAAATCTTGTCATGCTGTAAGCCGCCTTGAGCATTGTTTTTTTAACTGTGGAAAGGCGGCATGCAATTAAAAAATGATGATGGCCTGGGCTTCCAGTCTCTTTTTTGGTGGGGTGTATTATTAAGAGCAGGTTTGCACACATTCTGTGTGTGGGTTAATTTATAGAATCTGTTGCAGTGACATCTCTCTGCTTGCCTCCCACTGTTGCCATTCTTCAGATGATCAGATTATCCCCAAGAGCAGCTGCGTGCGTTCAAATAAGAGCTGCAGTTGTTATTTGGTAACCTACGAATTCACTTTCCTTGGGAAGGAGGAAGACAGTAGGGTGCAGAATTCAGTCTTTACATCTGGGAAACGTAGTAAGAAACAAGGATAGAGAACTCAAGACAATCTGAGACAGGAGTAAGAAACAACTAGGGCTGGGCAATATCTGGTGAAATCTACTCGGAGTCGAGAGTGGATTTCATGCTCTTTATTCAGCTCATAGTGGTGAGGAGAAATGGAAGTTCCCCCAAAATATCTGCTTTATATACATTATTTACACAATGGGCCGCACCTGATTGGCTAATTCTGGGATTCTCCTGTAGGCCAATCAGGTTGTGGATTCACTTCCACCTGGAGCTGGATTGGGTGGTTCCTGCAGACCAATCATACTGCCGCATTGTTCTGGGACCAATCAGACTGCTGCATTCTGAATCCTATTGTTCTAGGACCAATCAGACTGCTGCATTTTGGATCCTATTGTTCTAGGACCAATTGGACTGCTGCATTTTGGATCAACTCAGTACATAACATCGGGTTTTCAACATTGCGATATATCACCAGCTAAACATCACAATATAGAGATACAGTGGTACCTCAGTTTTCTAACGTAATCAGTTCCGGAAGACCGTTCGAGTTCCAAAATGTTTGAAAACTGAGGCGCAAAGGGCAGTCTGCAAATTTAACAGAGAAAATGGAGAAAAAGACAGTGGTACCTCAGTGGAAGCCATTTGACTTCTGAGGCGTGTTCGAAAACAGAAGCATTTACTTCCGGGTTTATGGCATTCGAGTTCTGAAACATTTGTCAACAGAGACATTTGAAAACCGAGGTACCACTGTATATCACAGTGTCTGAAATAAGTATGGAGCTCTGTAGAAGCATTGGCTGGCCTCATGATTTTCACAACGTTGTTATTTTTGCATAGCACACACACACACACACACACACACACACACACGATTCGGATTCGCTAGGTCAAAAATTATGAACCCATTATCACAATATGGGCAGTTTGGGGCAATATATCACCCAGCTGTAACACACATCATGATTTGTGATATATTGCCAGGAAAAATTATGAAACCAATATCACAATATGGGCTTCAAACCAGTTTTGGACAATTTATTGATATATCACCCAGCCCTAGAAACAACCACACAGCTAGTCAAAGGGGCTTTGTGCCTTTTAAGAATAAAAATGCTTCTCAAGGTCCCTATGGTTCAGTTGGTATTTTGGAGATAGAGATTTATTGACACTGCGTCCTGGTCTATTTGTTGCAGTCACCGGACAGAGACCACAATCAGTGTGTACAAGCTGTATTTCTTTCCTGAGTTCAATCTTGGGCCAGATTGATTATCTCTGCCAGGATACAAAGTCATTCTAGGCTACACAGGGTAAGCAAAACTTGTTGGAGTGAGGACCTCTTTGAAGATTGCAAAAATAAACAAATAAATTGGGACATTTTGAGCCCCTGGGACCTCATAGACAAACGTCCAATGGCCATGTATTTGTGGTGAGCAGGCCCCAACGTAAAAGGGGGAAGAACAACAGGTGTGATTCTCCACCCCCATCGTTCAGCCCGGACCCTGAGGTCCAGCTCCAAGGGCCTTCTGGTGGTTCCCTCACTGTGAGAAGTGAGGTTACAGGTAATCAGGCAGAGGGCCTTCTCGGTAGTGGCATCTGCCCTGTGGAATGCCCTCCCATCAGATGTCAAGGAAATAAACAACTGTCTGACTTTCAGAAGACATCTGAAGGCAGGCCTGCTTAGGGAAGCTTTTAATGTTTGATGTATTTAACATTAAATAATGTTAAATACATCGTGTTTTTAATATTCTATTGGGAGCCGCCCAGAGTGGCTGGGGAAAACCAGCCAGATGGGCAGGGTATAAATAATAAGTTGTTGTTGTTGTTGGTACAATAGGAAAAAGCGGAGATTTGTAACAAGCACTTCCTTGGCAAAGAATTGGGCTTTAGTTCACATTTACAGAGTGTGCGGAAGATAGCCCTGGGTCGTTTCACCCTTTAGTTCTCTTTTCCGTCCTAGAAAAAGTATGCAAGCTTTGTAAAATTCACAAAGGGGAAGTTCCTTCAAGAAAGGGATCCAAGCACATGAGAAATGCCGCTCCCCCACATCCTCATCGTTCTTTGGAGTGGTTTTGGGATCGATGGCGAGATATGTCACTGGCATTTGTCAAACAGGGTCTCTGATATTATTGGGGATAAAAGACGCCGCTGAGGCCGACTGATCTCGAGGCAAAGTCTGAACGCTTGCCTCCCACTGTGAAAATTGAGAAGGGACTTTGTCACACGGCGTGCTTGTCGGTTTTATCGTTGCAGGCAGCCACCGGGTTCTTCAGGATTTGCCTCCAAACTTTAAAGGAACTGAGATGAAACTGACTAGAGATGCTTTAACAGACCTTTTTTTTTTTTTTTTGTGAGGGGAGACTAGTCAGTTTCACATCCCAGACCACAGAGAGCTTCTGTTCCCAGGACATTTTCCTTTTAGAGGCTTCTTAACATAGTTCAGCATTGTCGGTAGACCATGAGACTCTTAATCTTCGGGTTGTCGTTTGAGCCCAACATTGGGCAAAAGATTCCTGCATTGCAGGGGGTTGGACTAGATGACTCTTGTGGTTCCTTCGAGGTCTGCAATTCTAGGATTCTAAACCAAACCATTTGAGAGGCAGCAAACTCTTAGCCCATAAAGAGATTTGCTTTGCAGGTGGAGAATTTGCTGCTCCTCAAGTGGTTTGGGACAGCAGCATGACTATTCCTTCCCTCAACAAGGCTACATTTCCTAAACAGTCCAGTGTGGAGTGCATGTTAGATTCTGTTTCATATATACATATACATATACATATACATATATAGCATCTCATGTTGCATAGATATTGCATAGATGATGAGGGCTGAAGACCTGCTGTGGGTGGGCTTGTCATAATACTACTCCTGTGGGATTTTGATTATATATATATGTATACACAGATCGGGACAGATCGTGAAGCTGAGGCTCCAATACTTTGGCCACCTCATGAGAAGAGAAGACTCACTGGAAAAGACCCTGATGTTGGGAAAGATGGAGGGCACAAGGAGAAGGGGACGACAGAGGACGAGATGGTTAGACAGTGTTCTCGAAGCTACAAACATGAATCTGACCAAACTGCGGGTGGCAGTGGAGGACAGAGGTGCCTGGCGTGCTCTGGTCCATGGGGTCACGAAGAGTCGGACACGACTGAACGACTAAACAACAACAACATGTACACACACACACACATACAGTATATGGATGGGAGAAAGCCTGGCTCCTTCTCTGCTAACTTCCCTAACAAGCTCACTTGAGCAACCTGCCACATTTAGCTGAAAATACAGGGCATGCCTGCTAGAGCAATTTCTTCCCTGCTCCCTCTGGAATAACTGCACTCTCACAGATTTATTCAGAAACATTTGGTGCTCGGGCTGCCTTCACTTTCCTGTTTTTAGCTTCTGCCGGCCTCTTGGGATTGTTACACAATTGTTCACTTTGTAAAAGAAAGTTCCTGATATGAAGCCACTGGATGCCTGAGCTAAAGCGAGAGATTTAGCCGGCATTAACAAACATCTAAGATGTGGCTTTATACGGAATATGAACCCTAGGAAAGCCAGACTGAGACTGTGTGCTGGAGGATCCTCTCCAGGAATTTTGGGTAAAGATCGCTCCAAAATATTTTCACCGATGCATGCAATTTAATGCTTCCCTTTGCTACAATGTACACATTTCAGACCCATTTTTAAGGCTGGAGGAACCAGGAAGAAACCAAAGACTGAGAAAAGTAGTGGGAAAGGAGAACTGGAAAAAAGAAATATTTACAACTGGCAACCAGTTGGGTTTCAGATAGTACATGGGTAAAGGTAAAGGGACCCCTGACCATTAGGTCCAGTCGTGGCCGACTCTGGGGTTGCAGCATTCATCTCGCTTTATTGGCCGAGGGAGCTGGCGCACAGCTTCCGGGTCATGTGGCCAGCATGACTAAGCCACTTCTGGCGAACCAGAGCAGCACACGGAAACGCTGTTTACCTTCCTGCCGGAGCGGTACCTATTTATCTACTTGCACTTTGACATGCTTTCGAACTGCTAGGTTGGCAGGAGCAGGGAACAAGCAACAGGAGCTCACCCCGTCATGGGGATTCGAACCGCCGACCTTCCGATTGGCAAGCCCAAGCTCAGTGGTTTAGACCACAACACCACCCACGTCCCCTGGTACATGGGTAAACAAGTCTAAAAAGGCCAGAACATTTTTTTATTAGGAATGATAGATACTGAGATACCAAAGGACCAGAAAAGATTGTTTATGTATGCAACAACAGCCGCATGGATGTTATTAGCCCAGAGGTGGAAGGAAGAGATAACCCCGACCAGACCAGAGAAGAATGGCAAACCAAGTTGACGGTCTATGCTGAAATGGCAAAATTAACTGGGAAGCTCAGAAATCAAGAAGACAAGAACTTTAAGAAAGAATGGGGAAAGTTTGTAATTTATTTACGAGACCACTGTAAGCAGGTTAAAACATTAGCAGGATTTGAATCACACTTGTAAAGTAACAGAAAGTATGGATAATTTAGAAGGATAAAAATTTGGATAAGTATTGATATGCAGTTGTAAATATTATCATTAGTATCCACGGAAGGGATGGGGAGGGGGGAGTCAGGAGATTCAGAGTAATCTCAATATTTGGATTCAGCACTGTTTTTTTTGTTACAGGTTTATACTTTTTAAAAATCAAATTAAAAAATTATATAAAAAAATAAAGTAAAAAGGCCAGGACACAAATTTTCATGGCCCTCTAGCTATGGTGGCTCATTTACCAGAAGTCTTGTATTTAGGGTTAACTCTAGAAGTGTATATTCAATTCTGACCAAACTAAGCCTCCTGGAGCACTTAATACACTAAATATACTTTCTATAAACACCTGTTGGGACATCTGAAGGGCATAGAGCTACCTGTATGTGTAAATTATGATTGTGTGTATTAATACTGTGAATATAAGATGATGATTTTGCTTTGGTTTCCTCCGCCTTTTTTCTCTTCTTTTTATTCCTTTAATAAATTTGCCAAAATTTAAAAAATAATGCTTTAATGAATACTTACGATAAAGAAAACCGTCTCTTATTAAAGGGCTAGTGAAGGGTCAAGATGTTCACAAACACATGGGGTTATAATACAACAGTTTAGGCACCAAAAATATTAAATTTCAAGTGCCTCAGGTTGTTCAGTTCTTACAACACTTTTAATCTGCCGGGGGGGGGGATCTGATGTCCATTATTTATCTTTTTAAATAAATTTTATTTAATGAATTTTCAAATTTTACACATTTTTCTATAGACATGACACTGAACTCGGCTTGTGACCTCCCATCGTCCCTTCCATGATGTTCTATATATTGCCTTAAATGCTGCATATATATTTTTATTCTTAATCTATTGATTGAATCAGCCTAAATTATTATTTCTAAGTTGTTACTCATTTTTTCAAATCCTGCTTGCGTTTTCATAATATTATAATATTTCTTTAAATAGTCTACAAAATACTTCCTCCCAAAAAAAATTCTTTATTTTTATCTCTGCTGTGGGCTGTTAGCCTTGCCATTTCTGCATCCGGCATCATTTTTATAAGCCACAGTGTCCATTCTTTCTCAAAAAATTCTTTCTCCGTCACAGCTGCTAATGTTTCATGTTTAAAAATTTTATTTTTTAACAACAACCAAAACACCAACAGTGAAACCCCCCAGGCAGCTGGGTATACATAATCAATAATAACATATTCAAATCAACCATATGTACAATTTTATATACATTGACACTCCTCCAACCACAAGGTTTATTTAACTTTTAACATTTTAATTGCCCCAAATACAGTGGTACCCCACAAGACGAATGCCTCGCAAGACGGAAAACCCGCTAGACGAAAGGGTTTTCCGTTTTTCGATGCGCTTCGCAGGACAAATTTCCCTATGGGCTTGCTTCGCAAGACGAAAATGTCTTGCAAGTCTTGAGATTTTTTTCCGCTCCCCACCCCCTTTTTCTAAGCCGCTAAACCGCTAATAGCCTTTTAGCAGCTAATCCCTTAAGCCTTTAATAGCCGCTAATAGCCGCTAAACCGCTAATAGGGTTGCTTCGCAAGATGAAAAAACCGCTAGATGAAGAGACTCGCAGAACGAATTAATTTCGTCTTGCGAGGCACCACTGTAATTCAATATCTTCTCAAAGCGATCCTCCTCTTTCTCACTGACCTTAAACCCTTTCATTCTGTGTATCTTCACAGTTAGATATTCTAAAATTATAATATTATTCAGTTTTTTCCTGCTAATGTATCTCCCTTACGGACAGCAAACTGAGGTGGGAAATGTTAGGTTTGGCCACATATCAAGTTCCTGGCTGTGTAGGAACAGGAGCACAAATCCAAGCCCCACTTAATAAACGCCCTGGGCCATATTGTTTCCGTATAAACTTATGTGAATAGAAAGGATCGAGAAAAAGTGCCCGTCTCAGACACAAGAACTACCCACTTTGGAAGAATGGCAGATGAAGGTGATGGACTATATGGAATTGGCGGAAATGACAGGCAGAATCCGAGACCAGGGAGAAGAGTTGGTGGAGGAAGATTGGAAGAAATTTAAAGACTATTTACAGAAAAATTAATGAATGTTAGAATGATGTTGGATTGAGGTTAAGGGGTTTTTAGTAACAACGGTACGAAGGAATATGGAAAAATGGAAGGTTAACTGATGAAAAGCTAAAGGCATAATATATTAAGATCAAGATAAGGATAAGGCAGAGGGAAAGGATTTGCTGAATAAATAATTGAACTCGAATAGAATCATAGAATCATAGAGTTGGAAGAGACCACAAGGGCCATCGAGTCCAACCCCCTGCCAAGCAGGAATACAAAGAGGGGAGGTGTGGGGAGGTCCGGGAAGTAGGCGAATGCAAGATATATTATGAAAATTGAATTGTTTTTAATTATTTTTCTTTATTATTTTTGTATTTTTCTTTTTTCTTATGTGAAAATCTTAATAAACTATTATTTAAAAAAAAGAGAGAAAAAGTGCCCGTCTCTTTCTGCTTTCACAAAGTGTGCTTGTGCTTGCCTGTCAGTTTCTGTGAACTCTACGGCATGCACATTTTGGCTCCCTGTGTGGTCGAAGTGCGAAGAAATTTGGAAAGCAGCAGGTGTGGCTCCATCCCACAAACAGGGTGTGCTTGTGATTATTTCTCCTCTTGCAACAGGCCCCCCAAGTTGACTGTGTGAACCAGACGTTAGCAAACCCTTCTAAATGTGACGTCTACAAAATCAGGTCTCAACTGAGAAGAAATGGAAGCTGAATACTACACACTAACCTGGATCCCAATCCACTCATCACATGGGTAGGGGTGCGGTCCATTCAAGATAATGAATTCTACTGCATAAAAAGCTTTGAGCGAACACACCCAGCTCATAAGGGCATCCACAGGCATTTTTTTCACAGAGAAGGGCCTACGGCAGAGGTCAACAAATTTTTTCAGCATGGGGCTGTCCCTCAGACCTTGTGGGGGGCAGACTATATTTTGGAAGGCGAAAAATGAATTCCTATGTTCCACAAATAACCCAGAGGTGCATTTTAAATAAAAGCACACATTCTACTCATGTAAAAACACCAGGCAGGCCGCACAAAAAACCCAGAGATGCATTTTAAATAAAAGGACGCATTCTACTCATGTAAAAACACGCTGATACCCAGACCATCCGCGGGCTGGTTTTATTAGGCGATTGGGCCAGATCTGGCCCCTGGGCCTTAGTTTGCCTACCCATGCCCTACGGCTTCAGCCTAGTATACCTGAAGGAGCATCTCCACCCCCATCATTCTGCCCAGACACTGAGGTCCAGCTCTGAGGGCCTTCTGGTGGTTCCCTCACTGCGAGGTTACAGGGAACCAGGCAGAGGACCTTCTCGGTAGTGGAGCCCACCCTGTGGAACACCCTCCCACCAGATGTCAAGGAAATAAACAACTATCTGACTTTTAGAAGACATGTGAAGGCAGCCCTGTTTAGGGAAGTTTTTAATGTTTGATGTTTTGTTCTGTTTTTAATGTTGTATTGCATGGGTAGGCAAACTAAGTTTTAAAATGTCAGAATGACTGTAAAATCAGTGAAATGTAAATATCAGAAAAGTATAAATATTTTAAGAAAAAGTGTTGCAGAGATTTTAAAATTTCCACAAGCCACCTCCCTTGCCTGCCTGTTCATCCCCGCAAGTCCAGGCAAAACCGCCGCCATTCGAGGCTTACCGTATTTTTGTGTGTATAACACACCCATGTGTATAAGACTATTTTGGGAGACTCAAAATTAAGAAAATGCACTATGGATTCTCCATGTATAAGATGACCCCTTATTTTAAACTGTAAAAATTGAGGAAAAAATATAGTCTTATACACAGAAAAATACAGTATGTCACTCCCTTGCCAATGCAAGAAACAATACGTGGGCAAGACCTGCCAGCGATTCCTATCGTTTGGGGGAAATCGCAAGCCAGCCTGTCATTAAGGTATCAGCCAGCGGCCAGACATCTCAACAGCAATAAGCAAAGCCTATCAAGCTATGGAAATCGCTTTCCTCCCCCCTTGCAAACATGTCAGGGCCTGAACACATCGGGGCTCAAGCGCTCAGGTGCTCAGCGGGCCTTTATTATACAGCGGCAGCCCTGGTTTCAACATGTGTTTCTCAAGAACTGGATTAGCATGTGCGAAAAATAATGATTTGGGGAAAACGGCTTCATGTCAGCATGCACCAAGCAAGATATGAAGCTTGCCTATGTAATCATTTTTCTCCATAAGCATAAGATTCGTTCAGATTAACCATCTGCACCACTTGGAAAAACATGTACCGTATTTTCCGTTCTATAGGACGCACCTGACCATAGGACACACCTTGTTTTAGAGGTGGAGAACAAGGTAAAAAAATTCTCCCCCTCTTTGCTCAGTGCCTCTTCAGCAAAGCGGCAGGAGGTGCTGCGCAGAGAGGGGGAGAATTTTTTTCCCCTTGTTCTCCCCCTCTAAAACAAGGTGCCATTCAAGGTTCAGGTACGCAACGACCCCTCTCGCTCTCCAGGCTTCAGTGAAGGCAACCCCAAGCCTCCGGAGCACGCTGTGGAGGCTTCGGGTTCCTTTCGACCTGCTCTTTGGAGCTGGCGGGTGGAAGCCCACCGCCAGCCCCAAAGAGCAGGTCGGGGAGCAGCGGAAAGGCGCGCAGGTAAGGGAAAGGAGGAGACATTTTACCATATGGGGTGGGATTACAATGAAATCAAAAAGTTTTGGGAAATGATATACAATGAATTGAAGAAAATGTTCCATCTAACATTTGTTAAGAAACCTGAAGCATTTTTGTTAGGGATTGTAGGAAAAGACCAGGGGAAATGTCCGGGGAAATCCAGATGTATGGTAGCCCGTTTCAGAAGTGCAGATTTTGGCAAATTTCATTTAAAATACAGTGGTACCTTGTTTCTCAAACTCCTTGGTTCTCAAACACCGAAAACCCGGAAGTAAGTGTTCTGGTTTTCGAACGTTTTTCAGAAGCTGAACGTCCAATGTGGCTGTCAGCTATTGTTTCCAGGGCGCCTGCACCAATCAGAAGCTGTGCCTTGGTTTTTGAACATTTCGGAAGCCAAACAGACTTCCGGAACGGATTAAGTTTGGTGCTTTTGTTTTTGCTATTTATTTTGCGTTTTTGTCTGAGGCTTTTTCGGTTAATTTGTTTTTGTGACTGTGTGGAACCCAGTTCAGCTATTGATTGATTGATTGTGTGACTGCAGAAATGGATAAAAGCCCCCCAGCCAAACAATGACTATCATCAGTGCAGGTAAGGAAAAAATAATAATTTTAATTTTTATCATCTACAATACTGTCTTACTGATTTTATAGTACAGCACATTGTTTATTGCTTTCATTTTATGGATCTATGAGCTCGTTAGATAGTAAAATTCATGTTGAATTGCTGTTTTAGAGGTTGTTTTTAAAAGTCTGGAACAGATTAATCCGTTTTACATTACTTTCTATGGAAAAGCATGCCTTGGTTTTGGAACGCTTTAGTTTTGGAACTGAATTCTGGAACGGATTAAGTTTGAGAACCAAAGTACTACTGTACTGCCTCATAAGCACTTGGGAGACCACTGCTCCACCTCTTCCACTTAAAAAATCTGCATGTCACTGTCAACCATGGTTAGTGGTTGACTGTGACCACCTAGCTGGGCACTCTTGAGAACCAAGGTACCACTGTAGCTCAAAAACTCTCATTTTTAAGATGTTAAGGTCAGCCAAAGCTCAGCAACTTTGTTCCCCCCCACCCCCAAAAAAGAGCTCCAGATTGTGTCCAGATTGTCACTTTTTAAAATATGGCAACTCTAGATTATGGGAACTGTATTTCAACTATATCTGGAGTTTGGGTTTCCTGAATCCTTCTATCCCAACTCAACCACTGAGATCATCCGCAGGAGCATCGCTGATCGTTCCCCAACTTGGTTCGACTCATTGGACAACAGCGAGAAGCCAAGTCTTTCATGCTAATGGTCCCATCTGAGGGATGCTCTGCCAATAGAGATTCAGTGGGTGCTTTCTGTGCCAACTTTTAAACACCTGTTGACAACCTTTCTATTCCACCAGGTCTATGCAGGAAATTAATAACACATCATTCCGCAACGGTTAATTGTGTCATTGAATTTTACTCAATATTGATCCAGAGTAGATTCCAATGTAAAGTTAGCAGAGTAAAAAGTTAAACACGTTGCAGGATTCCCAAAAAATAGACCAGAGGCAATTGTATTTCATCCAGCAGACCTTTACTGCTATTGAAGGCAAATGAACATAATGGTCACAAATCCAATACATTCAGGATTGGCACTGTCCGTGAGAAATCCAGTTGTAGCAGACTTAACTTAAACTTACAATAACTTATAATAAGTCTAAACCTTTCCACAAAGCAAACTATGTACAGAACACCACACCAGAAGGAAACGAGATAGGAAGAGAAAATGAAACCCAGGCTCCTTCTGGCCTTACTTTCATAGTCAGCATGACCTTGACAGAAAGAGATAGCAGAACCAGTTTAAGCCAACTGTACTCAGCTTCTCTGAAGGAATAACCCAAATATCATGAACCTTCTGCTTGTTTCTTTCACACAGAGAAGCTTCCTGAAGCTTCCAGAACCCTCTTGAATTAAGTAGAATAGGAAAGATCTCTACACATCAGATCAATACTTTCTGCACTAAGAAATGCAAACTGACAAATTGATACCTATTTTTTGTTTTGGTTTTTTGGTTTATTATTTTATGTTTTATTGCTTTCATAAATCATAGAGTTGGAATAGACCACAAGGGCCATCGAGTCCAACCCCCTGCCAAGCAGGAAACACCATCAGAGCACTCCTGACATATGGTTGTCAAGCCTCTGCTTAAAGACCTCCAAAGAAGGAGACTCCACCACACTCCTTGGCAGCAAATTCCACTGTCAAACAGCTCTTACTGTCAGGAAGTTCTTCCTAATGTTTAGGTGGAATCTTCTTTCTTGTAGTTTGGATCCATTGCTCCGTGTCCGCTTCTCTGGAGCAGCAGAAAACAACCTTTCTCCCTCCTCTATGTGACATCCTTTTATATATTTGAACATGGCTATATCACCCCTTAACCTTCTCTTCTCCAGGCTAAACATGCCCAGCTCCCTTAGCCGTTCCTCATAAGGCATCGTTTCCAAGCCTTTGACCATTTTGGTTGCCCTCCTCTGGACACGTTCCAGTTTGTCAGTGTCCTTCTTGACACTGGCTTTTTATGCCATTGCAGTATAATTTTTTTCCTCAAATGAATACACACACAAACGTTTTGTACAAGGGAAGGTATTCGAAAACATTTTTCCACCGAGGTACTCTTGACATCTCTTGAGACTTTGGACATATAGTTGTGCATTCCTCACACATACAGACAGAGTGAAGAATAACCGCTTTAAGAATAGCCGCGTCAAGCAGCGGGCCTGATTGCAGAATGAAGACTTCCCACTCCAGGTGCTATAAACAGACGCTGCATCTTCCTTGGCAAATGTCAGGCTCAGGTGAGCTACAAACGAGTCGCAAGGAGATGCCCGCAGAAGGAAAAATGGAAATAGTGGGAATGTTCTCCGCGCTCAGTAGTTTCTGCTTCAGGCTCATCATTTTCATGGTTTGAAACTTGCCCTCGCTGCACCTTTTAATAATGACACGAATACTGAGCACAAATGAGCATGAAGGGGCTTGTTGTGTTTCTCCTGATCATTTCGGGTTGTGTCGCTCCGAGGATAACAGCAAATGCACAGCTCAGTAGAGTAGCCTTTTGCAGTATTGCTGTTTGGCCAATTTCTGAATGGGCCATTCAAAATTGGGAGAGAGAGAGAAATATTTAGCATTTATATACAGGTTTGGACAGTTCACAGGCTTGTTGTACTTTCACTTGACCCATATTTTGACTATATTGTGTAATGATTACTTCCCATGCGTCTGAGACCTTTTCTTGTTGTTCCACAGCTATAGCTTGCCAAAATCCAATCTTACCTGCTGAATCAGATCTTATTGAATGCCTGGAAAATCCAAAGAGAGATTTAGCTGAGCTGAGCTTCAATTCAGCAGGTAAGAGTTCCCAAATGTTTCATGGCAATCCTTACAAACACTCCAATAAGCTAGACATGTATTGTTATCCCTATGTTGGAGGCAGAGGACTCAGGCTGCAGGAAAAGAATATGAGAGGAACCTTTCTAGATGAAATCAAGGGTGGCTCTAGCCTACTCTCCTGTCTCAGAGGCTAGACTGGTGCCCCGGGAGGCTCATAAATAAGGTCTAAATACAATATTTCCACGCACACCCTCTGTGCCCACAACATTGGGCATTCAAAAGCCTCTTCTAACTGCCAGGACAAATACCATATTAGTCCAAATATAAGCAGCCCCCAAATATAGGCCGCACCCCTAAAATAAGATCTCTTAAATCACAATTTCTGCACTTATAAGAGGGAAGTTACAGGCCATACTCAGGTTTAATAATAATAAATTTTATTTATACCCCACCCTCCCTGGCCACGGCTGGACTCAGGGCGGCTTACACTGAATATAAATTACAATAAAACATAATAAGGGGGGAAACAGTTAATTAAAATACGGCTTAAAATACAGCTTAAAATGCAGCCTCATTTTAGTAGCAGCCCATAAATCAAAACCATAAAGGGAGGAAACATCAGATATTCACCCAAGCCAGCTATCCATGCTGGTCCTACATGGGCCAGCAAAAAAGCCAAGGGAAAATTTATATGCCAAATCCCATAAAAGGGGTCAGAGTGAGTCTAAGCCGAAGGCCAGGTGGAACAGCTCCATCTTGCAGGCCCTGATGAAAGATGTCAAATCCCACAGGGCCCTGGTCTCTTGTGACAGAGTGTTCCACCAGGCCCTGGCCCTAGTTGAGACCAATCTAACCTCCTGGTTCGCAGCTCAGTCTGGTAACCAATATGCAGTTTGGAGAGGGATAGCCTTGTTGCTCTGTTGTAGCAGGAACAACAAAAGAGTCTTGTGCACCTTAAAGGTTAGTCTTGGAGGTCTTGTTTATGCTAGAGGCACGTTTTCTTTCCCATCACACAGCCTCAGTCACTCACTAAAATCGTTGAAATGGCAGCCCCTAAGTGGTGGAATTTCTTCCCTACACCACTATTATTATTTTTTCTTGGAATCATAGAATTGTAGAGTTGGAAGGGGCATCTATTAGCACCATCAATGTGCAGTTTTCAATACTGCATTTTCAAATTGCTAAAACCTGCACCAAGAGCTCACAGTTAAGTGAGGGTGAGAAGTCTATACCATGCTCTTGGTACCCATGGTCAATAATATTTTGGCATGGTGGTTTGTTGAGCTGTTTTTGGATTGCAGATTCAGGAAGTTAGCCGTGTTGGTCTGATACAGTCAAAATATATACCATATTTTTTGCTCTATAAGACTCTCTTTTTTCCTCCTAAAAAGTAAGGGGAAATGTGTGTGCGTCTTATGGAGCGAATGCAGGCTGCGCAGCTATCCCAGAAGCCAGAACAGCAAGAGGGATTGCTGCTTTCGCTGCGCAGCGATCCCTCTTGTTGTTCTGGCTTCTGAGATTCATATTTTTTTCTTGTTTTCCTCCTCCAAAAACTAGGTGCGTCTTATGGTCTGGTGCGTCTTATAGAGCGAAAAATACGGTAAAATAATATACCTTAGATACCTTAGAGACCAACTAAGTTTGTTCTTGGTATAAGCTTTCATGTGCATGCAAACTTCTTCAGATGCTTCTTCAGATATCTGAAGAAGGGTGCATGCACATGAAAGCTTATACCAAGAACAAGCTTAGTTGGTTTCTAAGGTGCGGCTGGACAATTTTTTATTTTTTTAATATATTTTTTCAGATGGGTACCTGTGTTCCTCCTGTATCCTCCCTTCCTCAGTGGTGTTACCTGAAAAATCAGTAAAAACATACTTTTTTAAAAAAACAACCAATGATGTTGTTGTAAGTAACCTCTCTCTAAAGAAGAGATGGGTGGGGCCCACTTAAATCAGGACCATGGAAAGCTCCCAATGGAGAATCCATCTGAAACCTTAAGAAGGCTGGCTAAGCCTGTTGTTGTTTAGTCGTTCAGTCGTGTCCGACTCTTCGTGACCCCCTGCATTAGAGCACGCCAGGCACTCCTGTCTTCCACTGCCTCCCGCAGTTTGGTCAAACTCATGCTGGTAGCTTCGAGAACACTGTCTAACCATCTTGTCCTCTGTTGTCCCCTTCTCCTTGTGCCCTCCATCTTTCCCAACATCAGGGTCTTTTCCAGGGAGTCTTCTCTTCTCATGAGGTGGCCAAAGTATTGGAGCCTCAGCTTCAAGATCTGTCCTTCCAGTGAGCACTCAGGGCTGATTTCCTTAAGAATGGAGAGGTGTGATCTTTTTGCAGTCCATGGGACTCTCAAGAGTCTCCTCCAGCACCATAATTCAAAAGCGTCAATTCTTCGGCGATCAGCCTTCTTTATGGTCCAGCTCTCACTTCCATACATCACTATGGCTAAGCCTACACTGCTGAAATTAGCCTTGGGGGAGCTAGCTATGCTTCCTTAAAAGACCATTGTCGATTTTCCACAACCGACAGTTGTCTGAGAGGTGGGGGGCATGTTGCATGGGTCTTGGCTTCTGAGTCTGAGGGAGGCGAAAAGGGCCACATTCTCAGACTGGAAGGGCTTACGAAGAGCCCTTATTCCTTGTATCGCATCCTCATCTGTGTCTTCCTCAGGGTAAGGTGGCAAGAAAGTCCCTGAAGGCCTCATCTGCAAAAGAAAAGATGAAGAAAAAGCAGGTCTGCTCAACATGTGCAGTAAAATGAGGGCAGAATAGACCATACAACTGCAGGGGTGGGGTTGGTTTTAAATAGCTTGCCCATGTGCCAAGCTTCCTGCAAACATAAAATAAGTGTGGCAGCTGTGCATAGGAGCCAACTCCCAGGGGCCGAGGTCCATTTGCCCCCTCCCCCCAAAAAATAAAATATTTGAGGGGGCTGGGGGGCCCTACAGTTGATAGGTAAAGGTCCCCTGATCATTAGGTCCAGTCGTGGCCGACTCTGGGGTTGCGGCGCTCACTTCTAGCGAACCAGAGCAGTGCACGGAAACGCCATTTACCTTCCTGCTGGAGGGGTACCTATTTATCTACTTGCACTTTGACGTGCTTTCGAACTGCTAGGTTGGCAGGAGCAGGGACTGAGCAACAGGAGCTAACCCCATCGCGGGGATTCGAACCACCGACCTTCCGATCAGCAAGCCCTAGGCTGTGTGGTTTAGACCAAAGTGCCACCCGCGTCCCATTGTGCGTGCTGCATCATGTGATTGATTATGCAGGGTGGGGCTTCCCTGTCGTTCCCCCCCCCCCAAATATTTTATTCAAATTGGCACCCATGCAGCTGTGAGCTGGTTGTTGTACTGGCTTTCTATTGGAAAGAAGTATTTTTCAAAATAAAAATAACATAGCCGCACACACAAAAACATTGGATAAAATAGGATCCATCTTCTCTCATTGCCGATTTGAGTTGCACCGACACACGCAAAAATGAGAGTTAGTGCAAAGTACAAAGACGCCTGCTTCTTGAGAGAAAAGCAATGACAAACCTAGACAGCATCTTAAAAAGCAGAGACATCACCTTGCCAACAAAGGTCCATAATAGTTAAAGCTATGGTTTTCCCAGTAGTGATGTATTGAAGTGAGACCTGGACCATAAAGAAGGCTGATCGCCGAAGAATTGATGCTTTTGAATTATGGTGCTGGAGGAGACTCTTGAGAGTCCCATGGACTGCAAGAAGATCAAACCTATCCATTCTTAAGGAAATCAGCCCTGAGTGCTCACTGGAAGGACAGATCGTGAAGCTGAGGCTCCAATACTTTGGCCACCTCATGAGAAGAGAAGACTCCCTGGAAAAGACCCTGATGCTGGGAAAGATGGAGGGCACAAGGAGAAGGGGACGGCAGAGGACGAGATGGTTGGATAGTGTTATCGAAGCTACCAGCATGAGTCTGACCAAACTGCGGGAGGCAGTGGAAGACAGGAGTGCCTGGCGTGCTCTGGTCCATGGGGTCACGAAGAGTCGGACATGACTAAACAACAAGAACAACACTCCGCCTTCAGCATCATTCTTGAGCATCACCCAGAGCACTTTGTCCCTTCTTGTCAGTGCATGTAATCTGCAGTGGAAAGTCTGGCATGTAGGCTGTGCAGTTCACCCTGATCCCACCGGTCTTTAGGCCCGTTCATACATGCTTGAACGTTGCTTGGTGACTCAGCAAGACTACTCAATATCCAAAGATGCACGGCAAGGTGAGTGGCACTGGGTAACTGGAACGCTCTGCCCTGGGTGTTAGGTGCTTCATTCACCCATGCCACCACCCGATGCCTATATGAGGCAAGTCTATCTGGATCTCTCCTGGTGACTGGCAGCGGGTGATAGGCTAAAATGAAGGTTCAACCAGTGGGTTGGTGGTCCATTTACCTTGGTGCATCAGTCATCAAATGAGGGTCACGCACGTGGACCACAGATAGGGCTCAAAGACGGCAGAAGCACAGTGTCCATCTGTTCCTGCAGGTCCCAGCTGCCGCTCATGCCATCTTGAAAACGAGAATCATTTGTAGCCTGTTCATATCAGTGAGATTATCCTCCTCCAACCAGCACATTCCCCTCCTTTTCCCCCCCTTCATTCCGCATTAGGTATCTAACAGCTAAAGCAAAACAATACCAGCGACAGAGGCGAACGACGCTGTCATAATAACTAAAGTTATTTTGCCAAGCGTGGCTGGGTGTTTGTTCATAGAGGCAACTGTAATATAATTGCCGGGAATCAATGGCAAAAGCTGCGCGCGCTGGGTTTGCTGCCCAAAGGTATTACGCCGGCTTGTCGTCTCTAATGGTATGTCTTTATGGAATCGTTCTTGATTCTCATTGGTACCATGTCAGACTCATAAAATGGGAAGCTCGCATAACTGACAAGGAGATCCCTCAAGGCATGAAGAACACAGGGCATATTGAAGCAGACAGTTAATTTGTAGCTGTAAAGAAATAATGATATCATCATAAAAACTGCTCTAAAAATCAGATTCCGCTCAGACTCTTGAAAACCACCGGATGTATATACAGACGGTCATTGGCATAGGCAGTTTCGCAGACTACCGAGAAGCTCTGAGCGCCTTGTCCTGTAGGACAATACTGCCATCTTCTGGATGCAGGAGAACTTTGATGTATCTGGAATATTAGAACATAGGAACATAGAATCATAAAATTGTAGAGACGAAAGGGACCCCAAGGGTCATCTAGTCCAACCCCCTGCAATGCAGGAATCTTAGCTAAAACATCCATGACAGGTGGCCATCCAACGTCTGCTTAGAAGCCTTCAAGGAAGGAGAGTCAACAATCTCCCGGCAGAAACCATTTCACAGTCAAACAGCTCTTCCTGTCAGAAAATTCTTTCTGATGTTTAGTCAGAATCTCCCCTCTTGTAACTTGAAGCCATCAGTTCAAGTCCTACCCTTCAGAGCAGGAGAAAACAAGTTTGTTCCCTCTTCCATGTGACAGCCCTTGAGATATTTGAAGATGACTATCATCTGGCCACTAGTAGGTCACCACAGCCTCCAATACCTCTCTGATGAAAATAGGAACATCCTATTCTATTATCACCACCACCACCACTATCCCACCCATCGGACTGGGTTGCTTCCAACATATATAAAACATAATAAAACATTAAACATTTTTTAAAAAACTTCCCTATACAGGGCTGCCTTCAAATAACATACCCAACATTTCCCCAATGAAAATACGGATGTCCTATTCTATAACAACAATACCATTTTATTATTTGTACCCCACCCATCTGACTGGGTTACCCCAGCCACTCTGGGCGCCTTCCAACATATATAAAAACTTAAGTTGTGGGCGAACATATCAGACGACACAGTGATTTCTCCAGAGCAGCTCTTTATTGTAAGCTGGACAGACTGAACAGCAAACAGCTCAGCCGGCCTGCTTTTATAGGAGCCGGCTGTCAACATTGTAGCAACAACAACCCAGGGTTTCCCGCCTAAAATAACTGACGTGGACCTGAGTGAAAACTATCTGCAGTATCCCCCTGCTGGCCCAGGGTGAGAACATCAGTACATAACAAAAACATAATAAAACATTGTTTAAAACAAGTGTTTTAAACTTCCCTAGATAGAGCTGCCTTCAGATGTCTTCTAAAGGTTGTGTAGTTACTTATCTCCTCGGCTCAGGGGTCACATAAATCCATACCCTCCAACATTTCTCCAATGAAAATAGGGACGTCCTAAGGAAAAGCGGGACAATCTGGGATCAAATCAGAAACTGGGATGGCTTCGGTAAATCCAGGACCATCCCTGGAAAATAGGGACACTTGGAGGGTCTGGGTCACCTGCCCACCTGGCTAAGTCACATGATATTTCCGGTGGCCATTTCTGTGTGACTGTAATCTTGGCTAAGGATGAGAACCCCCACACCTAGGAATCCTGTCTTTCTCAACAGAAGCTGTTGTCTTGTTATTTATTCCCTTTCCAACACTGCCCTGGGGGAGAGAGAACCTCTCTTTCTCTCTGTGCCTGCCAATTTGGTGGCTCCATATCAAATTCTGTTTGAAAGCAGCTAAAACTATGAGTGCCGTGATGAGCTCTTAAGTCCCAGTGTGACCTGCCCTTGTACAACAGGCTGAGCCTTAGAAGACATCACAGAGAGCGTGCTGCAGTCGGCGCCTGAATATCTTGGATCTTTGAAGTGTCTCCATCGAAGAGAGCAAGATGATTAGGCTCCCTACTTGAGACACGGAAAAGGCAGCTGCAACATGCATCCTAGCAGAGGAATCACCTTTCGTAGTTCTAATCCAGATAATCTCTTGCTGAAAATTTATGCAGGGATGCTACTATGCCAGGGTTGGGAGGGGGGGGGAATCTCCCAAGAAGCATTTTTCTACATTGTGTATGGCTCATTTTTGTCTCTCTGGAGTACCTGTAGCTGCAGATATTCTGTGTGAAGAGGGAGTCACAAGCATCAGACTGCATAACATATGAAGCACCAGACTTTTGCCTAACACTTTGAGCACCAAGTCAAATCATTGCTGGCTGAGCTATCAACCCTCTCTTGGGATGAACACATCTCCTGGGGTTTTGCTTTCAAATGCCCTGTAAGCCGATTCAGACCCACTCTCCTCCGTGGTTTTCTTTCTCTGCTTGCAGCAGCAAACCATGGCCCCAAAAACAGGCCATCCAAATATTTTGCCACAAGAGCAGGTGAGAATTTTTCTTGTCACCACTAACTTCACACAGGGCAGAGAAAGATGGCTTATGCCTGTGATGAAGAGTCTTGATCTGCTGTTTGCAGGACTGTCATGAGCAGAGAAACCATCGAAGGTGTATAGTGACTGTGAGCAGCCTTCAGCAAGGAGAAAAACCTATTTGAGCCTTTCCAAGCCCCGGGATATGTCTTGCAACTGGAAATGAACTTCGGAAATATCCAGCCCAATGGCAATCCAGGGCTTCATCTCATATGACTGAAGAAAAGAAATCCTCTAGCCCCGAGTTCCCCAATCCTAGGTCTCCAGTTGTTTTTAGACTACAACTCCTATCATTGCAGAACCAGTGGTCAGGGATGATGGGAATTGTAGCCCCAAAACAGATGGAGACCCAGGTTTGAGAAGCCCTGCTCTAGCCAAATACGATGGAAGAAGCTATAGCTCAGTCTTTGAACTCCAACTTTCCATCAGCACGACTGGCACAGCCAAGCTGTCTGGGGCTGAAAGAGTTCTAAGCATTTAGAGGACACAAAGATGGCAAAGGCTGAACTAGCTTTTCCCTTTTGTGTGAAGATCACCTTGTTCCTGCATTAGCCCGATCTATTTTATGGGAGGAGTTAATTAATTACTTGCAAATAAGGAAGGCTGAGCTAGGAGCAGCTTCTCTCCCGCTCTCTTGACTTCATTTCGGAACAGCTTCCGGCTCCCGTCCCTCTGAAATGTGAAAAGGACTCTGGCTGCATATACACTATGTCAGTTTGCATTTCTTAGTGCAGAAAGTATTGATCTGATGTGTAGAGATCTTTCCCTTATTCTACTTGATTCAAGAGGGTTCTGGAAGCTTCTCTGTGTGAAAGAAGCAAGCAGAAGGTTTGTGATGTTTGGGTTATCCCTTCAGATAAACTGAGTACAGCTGGCTTAGACTGGTTCTCTTATCTCTTTCTGTCAAGCTCGTGCTGACTGTAAGTTTCTCTTTCTATCTCTTTTCCTTCTGGTGTGGTGTTTTGTATATAGTATGCTATATTGTTAAGGTTTAGACTTATTATAAGTTATTGTAAGTTTAAGTTAAGTCTGCTACAATTGGATTTCTTATGGACAGTGCCAATCCTGAATGTACAGTGGTCCCTCGGGTTACAAACACTTCAGGTTACAGACTCCACTAACCCGGAAGTAGTACCTCGGGTTAAGAACTTTACCTCAGGATGAGAACAGAAACCGTGCGCCGGCGGCTCAGTGGCAGCGGGAGGCCCCATTAGCTAAAGTGGTACCTCAGGTTAAGAACTGTTTCAGGTTAAGAAAGGACCTCCGGAACGAATTAAGTTTATAACCAGAGGTACCACTGTATTGAATTTGTGCCCATTATACTCATTGGCCTTCAGTAGCAGCAAAGCTCTGCTGGAGCTTTGCCTCTGGTCTATTTTTTGGAAATAGTGTTTCTGCAATGTGTTTAAGTTTTACTCTGCTAACTATACATTGGAGTCTGCTCTGGATCAATATTGAGTAGAATTCCATGACTTCCATGGATCTTGCAGAGTTCCACACAAAAAAATGGCTTTGTGTCGGTCTTCACGATCGTGAGGGAAAGAAAGTTAACTTTTTAAAGGTACATTTGTTTTACTAGAAAGTTCCCAGAATTTGGTGCCAGATAGCAAGGGTGGTTTGATGCTTTCCACACACGGCACAGCAGAGGACAAGGCCTAATATGCACGGGGCCTGTGGTAATTGCTACAGGAAAGATGCAAAACACTTTGCCAATCAGTGCAGGGAGTGAAAATAGGCTTATTTGCTCAATATAAAATGCTTCGCAGTCATTCATAATTAACTCTCAATACAAAGCAATTTTATGATTTAAAAGAATCCTTTAATTTCTAAAGAGGCCTGGCGGTGCACCAGCAATCAACAAACATCTTGGCAGCCATTCAGACAGCATCAATTGACAGCTCCTATAATTTCATCTCATTATCATGTTTACAGGCACATGCGCCAGAATCAGGTAAATTTGGAAGAGAACATTAAGCAAAGCAAATGCGCCACCATGCAATGTGTATCATTGTTGCAGAGAATATGTGTTTACTTTCCAACATCTCCCCCCCCCCCCTTTTTTTTAAATAATTCAAGGCTGGGGGAAAATTAAAAGTGCTGGGGGTTCATTGCACTGTTTTATTTAGAGGGATCTCTAGATGGCTTAGCCAGAAAACTCTAAGCAGCGTCAATAATTTTTTAAAAAACCAACAAAAGCAAGATAAAATCTACAATGTTTTAAAGCAAATATAGTTATGCATATTCGTTTTTAAAAGCTTTTGTTGGTTTTATCTGTGTTTTGTTGGTAATGTTTTTCCTTTGCATTTTATTAAATTATATCTCAGAGTAGGCTTGTTGAAATAAACAAGAGCCATTAAGAAGCCTCCATCCCTTTATTCGGCTCCAGAGTTTAGCCCACAATATGTAAATAGAATCATAAATTGATGTGGCCAGTTTAATAGGAAGCAACAAAGCTGTTTTTAATACAGTCGTACCTTGGAAGCTGAATGGAATCCGTTCCAGAAGTCCATTCGATAACCAAGGCGCAGCTTCCGATTGGTTGCAGGAGCTTCCTTGCAGCCAATCGGAAGCCGTGGAAGCCGCGCCAGACGTTCGGCTTCCGAAAATCGTTTGAAAACCAGAACACTCACTTCTGGTTTGTAGTCCCAAAACATCTGGAGGGCCAAGTTTGGCCATGCCTGCAATAGATAGATGATATTAAAACATGAAATCATATTTCAAATTCCAGTGGAATGAGCTTCGTCATTGGTTTTTCCTGCAACAAACTAAGCAACATCTTAAAGATCAACAGACTTACTGTGACACCAGCTTTCATGGATGATGGTCCACTTTGTCAGATACATGAAATGTTACTCTCAACTGACAGGTACAGGTACAGAAAGAAACTGGTGCCAGGTGTTATTACAAAGCAAGGCTGGAAAGGTCAGGGATGGAAAAGATAGATGTGCCACTCGTGTTATTTTGCAGAGCACAAATGTAAACAGGATTCGGTGAAACAAAAGAGTAAGAGGTTCAGGGTAGATGTGGCTCACTCCCAACTGGGGAAGAACAGCCAAAACAAGATAAAAGAGTGTACATAAAGACCAAACAATGGGACAGTTGCATCCTGCGGTCAGCTAGCCACTCCTAGTTCCTAGCGAGACCCAAGTTTCACAGCGTCAAATCCACAAATGGATTTCAACTTAACGGCTTCCTGCTACAGGAACATTTTCCGCCGAAGGCTGGCGACTTTCTCAAGCCTGTTGCAAGATGTACAGGGAGATTTTGCTTTATTTATTTAAGGTTTGCTGTGTCAGTCCTAACCTTCTGAGCTCCGCTGCTGAGAGGGGGAGGATGTAGTGGACATCCTTGTCCAATGGCCTCCACCAGCTTCTGGGGTAGAGATGGCATCTGCTGCAGACGTCCCCCACTGAGAGCTACGGAAAGCTCAGAAGATCTAAGGATACCACTGGTGGTGTTCCTGCAGGTGGTAGCATGGCAAGATGGGGTGGAAGGGGGTTAGCCATGGGTCTACTGAATCCGTTCTTCAAATAAGGATATCATCAGGGCTTCTCAGTTGGGCCTGTATGGAGGTGCTGCAGCGAAAACTGAAGGAAAAGTGACCCCAAAAAATGTTGTGAGAACATTAAGGATACAGTGGTACCTCGGGTTACATACGCTTCAGGTTACAGACTCCGCTAACCCAGAAATATTACCTCAGGTTAAGAACTTTGCTTCAGGATGAGAACAGAAATCGTGCAGCAGGAGGCCCCATTAGCTAAAGTGGTGCTTCAGGTTAAGAACAGTTTCAGGTTAAGAACGGACCTCCGGAACGAATTAAGTACTTAACCCGAGGTACCACTGTAGTAGGAAAGGATATATTGAATAAATATTATCCTTCCTTCAGTCACGCGACTGAAGTGATGTAGCAGAGCAAATTCCCCTCAATATAGCTGGGAGCTAGTTTGCAGATTCGTTTGAATCTCTTAGTAAAGATTATTTCCTGGTGTCCCCTTTAATCCCTCCTAAAAGAATAAAGACACAAGAATCTTTCTAAGTAAAGTAACAAAAAGTTTACTCGCATTTCAGTTCACAATTTGATCCCTGAAAGGCCTGCTTTACTTGGTAGATACATAGAGTGAGTTTGTCTCATAGGGAGACTGAACTCATGTGCTGCTGGCTGAGAGCCAGCAGACAGCAAGAATTACATTAATAGAACAAAATGGCTGCAGGGGAGCAGCATGGCAGCAAGAGAGAGAACAAGACAAGACAAGACAAGACAAGACAAGACAAGACAAGACAAGACAAGACAAGGCGAACTAGACTGAGAAAATGGCTGCATGACTTGGCTCTTTTATGAAGTCAGCCAGAGCCATGCCCATCTCCCAGAGACCAGTGGAGCAGGAAGTTACACTGACTGGATTTCCCCCTGCCTGTGTCCACTCTAGGGAAATAAGGAACATTGCTCTTGACTGTACCAATGGATTACATCCCACAAATGTCACAAAAGGGGTGGAACAGGCCGGAGACAGAACAGGACAGGGCAGCAGCTTTAAACCCGCACAAATCAGTTGTATCCTGTATAGTAAAAACACATTGGCGTTGCAATGGTGAGTGGGATTGCCAAAGACGCCTGCCCACTTTCCGACCTCTTTTTATATTTATATTTTTTATTTTTGCCAAGCACACCATTTACATGTGTAAGATGTAGGCTAACTGTACCTCACCGAAGACTCCTAAGTTTAGCACTCATGGAATAAAAGGAGAGTCCCTTTTGTGGATCAGAAATTAGTTAAGTAGTAGAAAGTAGGAATATATAGTCAGTTCTCCGAATGGAAAGATGTAGAAATAATAATAATAATACAGTGGTACCTCAGGTTAAGTACTTAATTCGTTCCGGAGGTATGTACTTAACCTGAAACTGTTCTTAACCTGAAGCACCACTTTAGCTAATGGGGCCTCCTGCTGCCGCTGCGCAGCCGGAGCCCAATTTCTGTTCTCATCCTGAAGCAAAGTTCTTAACCTGAAGCACTATTTCTGGGTTAGCAGAGTCTGTAACATGAAGCGTATGTAACCTGAGGTATAATAATAATAATAATAATAATAATAATAATAATAATAATAATAATAATTTTTATTTATACCCCACCCTCCCCAGCCAAGACCGGGCTCAGGGCGGCTAACAACCAATAATAAAAACAAGTTGATTAAAATACAATTTAAAATATTAAGATACAACATTAAAACATTAGGATGCAGGCTCTTCACAGGAGAAAGGAAAAAGAAAGAGGGGGAGGGGATCAAGTTGATTCCAAGCCAAAGGCCAGGCGGAACAACTCTGTCTAACAGGCCCTATGGAAAGAAATCAGATCCCGCAGGTTCCTGATCTCATGAGACAGAACGTTCCACCAGGCTGGAGCCAGTGTTGAGAAGGCCCTGGCTCTGGTTGAGGCTAATCTAACTTCCTTAGGGCCCGGGACCACTAGGGTGTTGCTGTTTATGGACCTTGAGGCTCTCCGTGGGGCATACCGGGAGAGGCAGTCCCGTAGGTACAAGGGTCCTAGGCCGTGAAGGGCTTTGAAGGTCAAAACCAGCACCTTAAATCTGACCCTGTACTCCACAAATGTAACTACAAACGTAATTCCCCCTCAAGGATCAGTATTGGGACCTGTCTTTAAAAACATGTTCGTAAATGATGTACAGTTATGGGTGTGTCAGTTTGCATTTCTTAGTACAGAAAGTATTGATCTGATGAGTAGAGGTCTTTCCTATTCTACTCAGAACTGAGATCTCCCAGGTAAGTTCTGCCCACTATTGTGTGGGCTGGGCAATCCCTCCCCTTACCTGGACAGCTCTCTCCTGGCAACGCCTCCCCAGCTGGGATTGGATAACTGGCAGAGGTAGGCGGCTACCTCCAGGTGTCCAGCTGGGGGGGGGGCGAATCCAGGCCTGTACTACCGGGAGCCACATGGGATGTGGGGGACTGCACGCAACCACACAAAAGGCGCCCCCCATTTGATGTGGGGAGCGGTCATTATCTCTGTTCCAACAGGACAGAAGTACACTGTAGTATGAGCAGAGCCAGTAACTGTAGGAGATGAGCAGAGAAGTCTTTTTCAGATCACCTTTAGATCCCTGGAGATGCTGTGATCTATTTCTGGCTGCAAGGTCTCATCTGCTCTCCATCATGACACAAGAGACAGCAACAGGACGCATTAAGTGTCTCTTGGGTTTCATTTTTTAAATTCCTATATAATTAATAAAGCAGGTTTGGGAGCGAAAATACCAGCATATCTAATTCCAAGGAAAAAGATAAATTAACTTCAATGAGTCACTAGTTAAGCTCTGGATTTCTCGCCGTCTTTGAGAGCTGCAGAAACTCAAAAACAAATTAAGACGTGGCCTAAAAACGTGGAATGTTCCACCAGGCCCTAAGGACATTCAGAACGAAAGGTAACACACATGAGAAGTCATCTATACTGGCCTCAGTAATGAAATTGTGGCTACTCAAGGCATTAATGCAGAACTTTTTTCCAAAAAAAGAAAAAGAGGGAGGTTTGTCTCGACAAAAAAAAAATCTCCTGAAATGTACCAGTCTAGGTTTTATTGCAAGTCAAAAGATGTTTCTTTATTTATACCTTGGCAAATATGTATGACTTTAATGACAGACATAAAGAGAAATGTTTTTCATGCACTCTCAAGTGGTGAAGAAAACATGACCCCCAATTTTTTGCAAACCCGGCAAAGTTAATAAATTGTCTAGGAAGGAAGCACTTTTTGCTTCAGTTTAATACCCAGACGAGGGAGCGAGATGATTAGATGGTAGCATTCCTTGAGTGCTTTAAGACGTCAAAGTGGTAGGTAAGCAGTGCTTGTTTCCTTGCCCAAATTGGACTGTTTACTCCAAGTATATACACAGCACTTATCCCACTAAGCCAAAGAAGAAAATTACGACTCTTAACATAGTTCTTTCCTCGCAACCTACCATAGATCGGAATCCATTCTGAAATGAAATGACACCGTTTGGATGTAATGTATTGGCGGAAGGAATAAACCTTCGTTTGTTTAAGATACTGGAAAAGAAATATAAGTTGTTGCAAAAGTTAGGTGCCTCCCCACTCTCCGCCGAGTGATAGCAAGATCCCAGTTGGGTTCCAGACACCCACCCGGGGTCTGGGGTCCTTTGGAGAATTGAGACACGGCAGAGACTGCCATAGCTTTAAGAAATATGGTTTCTTAAAGAGCCCCATCAAAAGAAGAATGGATAACAAAGATGATGGACTATGAGGAGATGGAAAGGCTGACCGGGAAGATCATGTTCAGTTTCTGTTAATTGATTCTCATGAAAACTTACAGATTCTGGCTTCACACAATTAACTCAAGGCAGTGTCAATTTACTCTTGGCAGAAAGCCAAGGTCTGCTTGACCTAGAAACTGCTTACTCTGATTGGTTAACGACCAGCACTCAACTCTGTTATCTAGGAATGCTAGCTCAGTTTAGGTTAGGTGTGTTAGGAGTAGGAGTACTGTAGATGGTTAAGAGAGAGAGAGAGAGAGAGAGAGAGAGAGAGAGAGAGAGAGAGAGAGAGAAAGGATTTATTTTGCTTTGTTTTGTATGCAGAAACTCTGCTGGTTTCTTTTCCCTTTTAATAAATCCTGTAAATAGTTATTCTGAGTCTAGCTGACTAGTCATTTCCACCTCAACTAGCTTCTTTGCTGTGCAGGAAAACTCTGCTACGTTTGGGCTAAAGCCATTAGAGCTATGCCTGACACTTCAAAGTCCCATGAGATCAGGCCCCAAGAGGATAATAAATTTTACAGAAAATGGCATAACTTTATAGAGTATATTAAAGAACACTGTAAAAATCTCAAAACGTTAGCAGGATTGACATAGCACTTGTAATTTAAAACAACAAAGGATAAAAATGAAGTATAATAATTTGGATAAATGCAATTAGATGCAGTTAAAAAAGGAAGATCTATTTTGGAAGCCAAAGGAGGGAGGGAGGGAATTCCAGGGGTTCAGGGAACCCTATAAACAAAGGTACTGATCTCGACTATGGTTTAATGTAAACAAGTGTGTGTGCATGCGCAAAAAAAAAGGTTTTTTTCTTTTTGAAACATTGGGGGAGAAAGATAGAAATGTGGTTTATTCACCTATTTACACCTTCAGTCTGCAGGGAGGGAGTCCAGATCTTACAGCATGGTCATTTCAAGAAGGGCTTATACCCCATCATTGATCTGCTGCAATTAGGAACAGAAGCATTTTTCTTTTCTTTTTCAGTGGCAACTTGATATACCAAAGGCTGTTATTGTTGTTGTTTAGTCGTTCAGTTGTGTCCGACTCTTCGTGACCCCATGGACCAGAGCACGCCAGGCACTTCTGTCTTCCACTGCCACCCGCAGTTTGGTCAGATTCATGTTTGTAGCTTCGAGAACACTGTCTAACCATCTCGTCCTCTGTCGTCCCCTTCTCCTTGTGCCCTCCATCTTTCCCAACATCAGGGTCTTTTCCAGTGAGTCTTCTCTTCTCATGAGGTGGCCAAAGTATTGGAGCCTCAGCTTCACGATCTGTCCTTCCAGTGAGCACTCAGGGCTGATTTCCTTCAGAATGGATAGGTTTGATCTTCTTGCAGTCCATGGGACTCTCAAGAGTCTCCTCCAGCACCATAATTCAAAAGCGTCAATTCTTCGGCGATCAGCCAAAGGCTACCCTCAAAGTAATGGTGATGGATCAGTGTTTGCATGTGGAATAATGGAGGGGGAGCCAGCTGAGGTTCAGGTGTGCAGCAGTGACGGAAACGCCTTTCCTAACTGAACAATAAATTCTCAACATAGAACATTCTGTGGAGTAGAACAGAAATTGAATGACCGCTCCCCACATCAAATGGGGGGCGCCTTTTGCCTGGTCGCACACAGCCCCCATGATCTCATGTGGCTCCCGTAGTACAGCCTGGATTCCCCCCCCCCCAGCTGGACACCTGGAGGTGGCCACCTACTTCTGCCAGTTACCCAATCCCAGTTGGGGAGGCGTTGCCAGGAGAGCGTTGGCCAGGTAACGGGAGGGATCGACCTGCCCACACAATAGTGGGCAGAACTTACCTGGGAGTTCTCAGTCAGCTTCAGAGCTTCTCCCACTCTTGTAAACAAAATCTGCCCTTCTTCCCTTATGGGGTATCCAAGAGCCCGTATAGAGTCCTTAAGTGGGTTCCCTATCGGTAGGAGAAAATAACAGAGGCCAACCAGAGAATGTTGAGAAGCAAAGCAGCTAGTAAGCCTGATCTTTATTAAAGCTGTTGCAACAGGGTGCTCCCCTCACACGCAGGAGGACAGAGGAGGACCCAGAACAAAGGTGTGCCTGCCCTTATATAGACATTTTTAATTCCATGCCCTGGAGCTCAAGACCACCCCTCCATACATTATACATACATCATGGAAGGGGTGTAACCCAAGACCACCCCCCACAAACATCATACCTACATCACAAAAAGGTGGTCTACAACAGAAATTTGAATGTTCTTGTTTTTCCTGTCTGCCAGGTTATCTGATGATGCTTTATCTGATTACCTTTCCTGGTAGTCTGGCCATTCCTTTGAAATGGTGATTACTCAATTCCTGAGGCAATGGGAAGGTTCCCTCATCCCCTCTCTCCTTGCAGAGAAAACATTTGGTCAGTTTGGGAGTCAAAATGGTTTCAGGACTGTCTTCCTGTGCTGCTCCAGACATGTGGTCCACATTTCCATGTACGTGCTTGGTTGGTACATTTGTGAACAGTTATTATATATATAAGACCTTAAAATTTTTATTACACCACCCTGCCCTCCCTCAGTTAAGCCTTCTTTCGCAAGTTAACCTCTTCTTCACAGGTATGCAAGAACCGTACGTTATGGTCGCTGTTGAAGGGCCGGAAAGGAATTTTCCAGCATTGGCAGGTTTTGCCTTCCCCATAGCAAAACGTCGCAACTTTGGCGGTTTCAGGCCTTGGGCGGAATCCTTTAGTCTATCTTTCCTAAATTGGGGGGGTGGGGACGAGAAGCCGTGACCAACTCCCCCCCTGCGGCGGTGATCTCAGGGTTCCCCGTTAAAGGGATTGTTTTGAGGGAGCCATTGGCCATACGTCAATAGATTGTCATTGCTCTCCCCTGCGATGGAGGCGAACAGGCGTTCTCCAGAGCCAGCCCAAACCCCACACATTCTGGATAACCCTGAAGTTCCCCAGATCCCTGGCCGGGACTGGGAGGGATAAACGCCCAATGCCTAAGCTAAGGTCTCCCTACATCTGAAGTTTTAATAAAGTTGTGGCCAAAATTTTAATCCCATAACACGTTGTCTTGACATAACACGGTGTCGCCTGGGGTTGGGGGGGGTCTCTGCCTGTCCACGCAAAGCCTCCTGTCTGTCAGCAGGATACACTTGTTTCCTCCTGTGGTGAATCAGGCACACCTGAAAAGGTACCTCAACGCTTTCTCTGAAAATGTGGTGTGCCGAGAACTACGTTCTCATCTTTCACTCTGAAACTCTCATTAAAATAAGCCCAAGCTTACCTGTAGCAACGTTAATGAATTCTAATCCAGTGATTACTCAGAGCTGCATTAATTAGCACTAATCCAATGATTACCTGGTGTTACATTCAGGGACTTAATAAAGGGCTGTGAAGAGCTAGCATCTGAACACACTTGCATGGGTGATTGGCTTTTCTGTTGTTGTTCTTTTAAAAAGGCGGGGTCAATTCTTGCACTATACAGGTTCAAAACTTCTTATTGAGATGGAAGGCAGCCATGCCTCTGGATGTGCTCAAGTCCCCTCTACATGCTTCTCATGTGCATCTGGTTAGTCACTGTCAGAACAAGATGCTGGGCATTCATTCATTCATTCATTCAATGTGTCTACACCTTGCCAACAAAGGTCCGTATAGTTAAAGCTATGGTTTTCCCAGTAGTGATGTACGGAAGTGAGAGCTGGACCATCAAGAAGGCTGATCGCCGAAGAATTGATGCTTTTGAATTATGGTGCTGGAGGAGACTCTTGAGAGTCCCATGGACTGCAAGAAGATCAAACGTACCCATTCTGAAGGAAATCAGCCCTGAGTGCTCACTGGAAGGACAGATCGTGAAGCTGAGGCTCCAATACTTTGGCCACCTCATGAGAAGAGAAGACTCCCTGGAAAAGACCCTGATGTTGGGAAAGATGGAGGGCACAAGGAGAAGGGGATGACAGAGGACGAGATGGTTGGATAGTGTTCTCGAAGCTACCAGCATGAGTTTGACCAAACTGTGGGAGGCAGTGGAAGACAGGAGTGCCCGGCGTGCTCTGGTCCATGGGGTCACAAAGAGTCGGACACAACTAAATGACTAAACAACAACAACAACAACCCTTCATTCAGAGATCACAGGGCAGTTTACAACATGAAAAATGCAAAATGAGAATGCAAAATATGCAACAACAAAAAGCAAAAACAAGCCAATACAACAAACATCTTTCAAAGGCCATAGATTGTGGTGTTGTTGTGTTTCCAAATATTTTTTATTAAGTTTTACATTGTAAATTAAAAATGCAAACCTTAAACATCAACATCATCATACAGGATTCCCTAAATCCTTCGCCTCCAATTCTCCCTTCCATGGTTACCATTAACAATCTTTTTTCAACTGCTTCTCTTATTTTCTCTATTATTTCTTTTTAAATAGTTCGTGTTCAGCATAGTTTTTAGTAGATTACAAGCATTACACAAATCTTGCCAAAATTTGTAGTTGTTTACAGTGTTCTCTTGAATACATTATAATTTTCCCCCATTCCTTGAAGTACTTTGTTCCCGGTTTCTGATTTTCCCGGTCAGTTTCGCCATTTCGGCATAGTCCATCATCTTCATCAACCATTCGTCAGGACTTCTTTCCACCAAAGGCCACAGATTGTTTAATTAGGCCTGGTTATAGAGAAATGTTTTTGCCAGGAGCCTAAAGATATGCCATAAAGGTGCCAAGCGAGCCTCCCTGGAGAGAAAATTCCACAAAATGACCTGATCCAGCAGGTTCTTGTTTTTAAATGCGTCTCCACACCTATCATCCAGCCCGGACACTGAGGTCCAGCTCCGTGGTTCCCTCACTGCAAGAAGTGAGGTTACAGAGAACTAGGCAGAGAGCCTTCTCGGTAGTGGCACCTGCCCTGTGGAACGCCCTTCCACCAGATGTCAAGGAAATAAACAACTATCTGACTTTTAGAAGACATCTGAAGGCAGTCCTGTTTAGGGAAGTTTTTAATGTTTGATATTTTATTATGCTTTTATATTGTTGGAAGCCACCCAGAGTGGCTGGGGAAACCCAGTCAGATGGGTGGGGTACAAATAATAAATTTATTATGATTATGATCGAAAACAGGTCCAGCCCAGGACATTTTGCTGCTAGGACATTTTTTGTGTGCGGGCACACACACGCACACACATGTATATTTATAATATTTTATTTATATATACATGGGGGCTGGGCTGCCTTTCAAGGTAGTTAAGGAGCTCCATTTGGTATGGAATGTGGAAGACAGAATTCTGACTGGAATTCTTCTCATTCTGCTCATATTATGCTATTCTAAAAGAGTTCCACTGGTTTCTTGTCTTCCGCCAAGCACCACCCAAAGTGCTGGTTATGGGAACCTTGGGGTTTCCCAATGTTGATGGACTCCAGCATCCATCAGCCCCAACCTATGGTCATGGATGATGGGAGTTGTAGTTCAAGACAAAGTGCAGGGCTGCAGCTGGGGTTTGGCAAACCTGTCAATTTTGGTTTCTCATTTTTCCGCTCCTAATTCAATTACCCACATTTCTATATGAGCTTTTGGCTTTTAAGTGCTCATGTAAATTCACCCCTTTTTTAATATACAGTGGTACCTTGGTTCTCAAACGTAATCCCTTCCGGAAGTCCATTCCAAAACCAAGGCACACTTTCCCATAGAAAGTAATGCAAAATGGATTGATCCGTTCCAGACTTTTAAAAACAACCCCTAAAACAGCAATTTAACATGAATTTTACTATCTAACAAGACCATTGATCCACAAAATGAAAGCAATAAACTATGTACTGCAGTCACACAATCAATCAATCAGTAGCTGAACTGGGTTCCACACAGTCACAAAAAGAAAAAAAAAGAGCCGCAAAACCAAAAAACAATATACAGTGGTACCTCGGGTTAAGAACTTAATTCGTTCTGGAGGTCTGTTCCTAAGCCGAAACTGTTCTTAACCTGAGGTACCACTTTAGCTAATGGGGCCTCCCGCTGCTGCCGCCGCGCGATTTCTATTCTCATCCTGAAGCAAAGTTCTTAACCCGAGGTACTATTTCTGGGTTAGCGGAGTCTGTCACCTGAAGCGTCTGTAACCCGAGGTACCACTGTATAAAATAAATAGCAAAAACAGACCTCAGCATAACACTCAAAACGGAAGCATAACACTCAAAACAGAGCGCATTCGGCTTCCGAAAAAGTTTGCAAACCAGAATACTTCTTCTTCTTCTTGACAAACTGAGGATTTGGTCGCCGAGTGGAATGCAGGCCCTAAACCTGGCTCGCGCACTGCCTACTACAAAGCAAATTTCTGCTACAAAGCTTCCAATTTGCTACGAAACAATTCTGCTTTTAAGAGGGATTCTCTGGTGGCTGCTTTCAAGTGCTTCATACAGGAGAAAAGCATGCTAGTTTTAATTAACACTTTGAGTAAAAGTTGACCCCTTTTCTGTAACTGAAGTATTTCAGGCGGCATGCTGGGGAAAAGAGGAATTAATATTACTGCAAGAGGGGGGGAAGCTTATTAAGTTATTAACATTTATTGTTCCGATTCTGAATATTAAAACCTTGACTCTTTTCTGCTGAGAGAACGCTTTGTTATCAGCTGTTAATCAACGTCGAAGTCACATTCGCTTTAGCACAGTCATGCTTTTATGGTATTATCTTCCTATTAACCCCTTTCTTTGCCCCACTTAAAAGGACCGTAAAAGGAAGATGCAAAGATGGGGGGGAAGAAAAAGAAAAGGTACCGCAATGAATGCAGTGAAAACTTGATATGTACAGGTAAAAAGATTGCCATCTTCCTCAGTTGTACATAGGACTCTTTGCTAAAAGATCTATATCAGGGCTGGCGAAACTTTGGCCCTCCAGATATTGTTAGATATTGCAATCGCTCAATTTGGGGCTACCTTTGAAGGTGACCCAGAAACTACAACTAATCCAGAATGCGGCAGCTAGACTGGTGATTGGGAGCAGCTGCCGAGACCACATAACACCGGTCTTGAAAGACCTACATTGACTCCCAGTACGTTTCCGAGCACAATTCAAAGTGTTGGTGCTGACCTTTGAAGCCCTAAACGGCCTCAGTCCAGTATACCTGAAGGAGCGTCTCCACCTCCATCGTTCTGCCCGGACACTGGCGTCTAGCGCCAAGGGCCTTCTGGCGGTTCCCTCGCTAAGAGAAGCCAAGTTACAGGGAACCAGGCAGAGGGCCTTCTCGGTAGTGGCACCCGCCTTGTGGAACGCCCTCCCACCAGATGTCAAAGAGAAAAATAACTACCAAACTTTTAGAAGACATCTGAAGGCAGCCCTGTTTAAAACCGAGAAGGCCCTCTGCCTGGTTCCCTGTAACTTGGCTTATTGCAGTGAGATTCTGTTTTACAATTTAGAATATTCATTTAAGCAACCTTAAAATATCAATGACTTCCCTTGTTCTCTTTCCATGGTTCATTTTGCATAACATAAATCCCTGCATATTTTACATAAACTAAACCATTCAGTATTCCATTATTACGTCCATCAAAACTTGTTTACACTGTTGAATCTATCTGAATGCTCCAATGTTTTCAAGTGTACACAGTTCCCACCTCCCCGTATATTCAATAAACATTTTCCAATCTTCTTTAGACCTATGTTCTTCTTGTTCTCCAATTCTATATGTTAGGTCCCAAGCTGCGAATATTCCATCAGTTTACGTTGTCAATCTTCTTTAGTCGGGACTTCACTCATTTTCCATTTGGGGGGCTAAAGGAAAACTCTGATCCTAATCCTCCTCTGCCTTGTGGAGTATCTTCGGGAGTGACTTCACAACCAGAGGAGCACACCATTGTCTCTCGAGACAGACAGATACCAAAAACTAGAAAGCTGCTATGATAATATAGCTCTTTAGTAATAATAATAATAATAATAGTAATAATAGTAATAATAATAGTAATAATAATAATAATAATAATAATAATAATAATAATAATTTATTATTTATACCCCGCCCATCTGGCTGGGCTTCCCCAGCCACTCTGGGTGTCTTCCCAAAAAAATATTAAAATACTGTAATCCATCAAACATTAAAAGCTTCCCTAAACAGGGCTGCCTTCAGATGTCTTCTAAAAGTCTGGTAGTTGTTCTCTTTGACATCTGATGGGAGGGCGTTCCACAGGGAGGGCGCCACTACCGAGAAGGCCCTCTGCCTGGTTCCCTGTAACTTGGCTTCTCGCAGTGAGGGAACCGCCAGAAGGCCCTCGGAGCTGGACCTCAGTGTCCGGGTAGAACGATGGGGATGGAGACGCTCCTTCAGATATACTGGAAAGAGGCCCTTTAGGGCTTTAAAGGTCAGCACCAACACTTTGAATTGTGCTCGGAAACGTACTGGGAGCCAATGTAGGTCTGTAAGAGCCGGTGTTATATGGTCTTGGCAGCCGCTCCCAGTCACCAGTCTAGCTACCGCATTCTGGATTAGTTGTAGTTTCTGGGTCACCTTCAAAGGTAGCCCCATGTAGAGCACATTGCAGTAGTCCAAGCGGGAGATAGGGCCCAAAGTTTCCCATGCCTGCTCTATATGCAAGGGTCAGTGGCGTAGCGTGGGTTGTCAGCACCCGGGGCAAGGCAAGTAATTTGCGCCCCCTAACTCAGGGCAAGGCAAGTAATTTGCGCCCCATCCCCCCGCTGCACTGTCCCTCCCCCAGATAGTCCCTCGCTCTCTCTCCGCACCGCACCGCATGCCTGGCACCCTCCCCTCCACAGTGGGCGGCGACCCGGCGGCTCAGATCGGATTCGCACAGCCAGCACTGCAGTGAGAGAGAGTGAGCCAGGTAGGGGCAGAGAGCTGTGAGTGCGAGCGCCCCCCCCCCCGATGTTGCGCCCGGTGCGGCCGGCCCCCCCTGCACCCCCCATGCTATGCCACTGGGAAGGGTTGAAACCGGTTATTCTTCCTGTCCTATTTCTTCCCACTTTGCAGTGTGCCTGGGCTCTGGGCTCCTCCCTTGGCCACAGGGACGTGCAGAAGAAGTTGCCTCATAGTCATCTCACTGGTCGCAGATTGGTACTGCCAGTGGCTCTAGTCTACGGCACTGTAGACAGGAATTTTTCTTCCCAGTCCTACCTGGAGATCCCTGGCACTGAATCTGGGATTTTCTGTATGTAAACTAGGTGCCCAGCCACTAAGCCACAGAGAGCAGAGTAAGTAACACAAGTTACTGAATACTTTGCAAAGAGACCAAAGTCCACGCTTTTACAGCCTGAAGACTACAAACGCTATAACGCAGTGCAACTACGAGTGAGCCATATAGCCATAAAAACATCCACAGCCTTTAAGGAACAATATATGTGATTTGTCAATAACATAGCTTACACCAATAATAGAATGTCACTAGCCTGTATAATGGCTACATGTGTTAAATATCCAAACACTGGTCTTAAACCTAATTTGGGTGGGATACATTTTTTTTTTTTATCAGCTCTGCACTACAAAGCACTTGGTAATGCTTTTCCTGAAAATAGCTGCTATTTTCTTTCAGAGTGTGTGTACAAAAAAATCCTCCTCCATGACAATTTGGTATTTCGCATTTTAAAATTAGGGTAATTCTCTATTCGAGTTCTGCAAGGCATTCTCCAAATCAGATTCAGTGGGCTACTAAGAAAAAGCATTTCCACAAGCAAGCAAGGTGATGATTGCATTAAATAGTGAAACAGAAAGCAATTTTCTCACATATTAGCCCAGGCTCCTTGATCTTGTCTCTTGATGAAACTGGGATTTAAAGTTTTTGTCCGTCTCTCATCTCATTATTTTCCCCAATTACACATCAATGCTATCGCTTAACTGCTGTATTACATACAGAGAACAGTTAGCTTCCAAAACAGAATATCCAAATCGCCCATAATACTTCAATAGGACATTGATTTGACTGTCCCAGCTTCCAGTCATGCAGCTTGTAGCAAAATGTGTAATACATGTGTCTGATATGAAGAGGTCCACTTTAAAACAGGACTAAGGAACCTCTGTTACCTTCCACAATAGCACTTAGGGCAGGGGTGGCGAACCTATGGCACGCATGCCAGAGGGGGCACTCAGAGCCCTCTCTGTGGGCATGCGTGCCGTCGCCCCAGCACAGAGCCGGCAGAAGGCGAGGGTGGCGTGTAGAGTCCTCAGCTCAACTTGGACAGCCGAGCTGCCACCTTCCTCCTCCTGCTCCTGCTGCTACGAGGCTGATGCTTTACACACCCTCTAGCATCTTAAAAAGCAGACATCACCTTGCCAACAAAGGTCCGTATAGTTAAAGCTATGGTTTTCCCAGTAGTGATAAATAGAAGCGAGAGCTGGAACCATAAAGAAACTGATCGCCAAAGAATCAATGCTTTTGAATTATGGTGCTGGAGGAGACTCTCAAGAGTCCCATGGACTGCAAGAAGATCAAACCTATCCATTCTTAAGGAAATCAGCCCTGAGTGCTCACTGGAAGGACAGATCGTGAAGCTGAGGCTCCAATATTTTGGCCACCTCATGAGAAGAGAAGCCTCCCTGGAAAAAGACCCTGATGTTGGGAAAGATGGAGGGCACAAGGAGAAGGGGACGACAGAGGACGAGATGGTTGGATAGTGTTCTCGAAACTATAAACATGAGTTTGACCAAGCTGTGGGAGGCAGTGGAAGACAGGAGTGCCTGGCGTGCTCTGGTCCATGGGGTCATGAAGACTCGGACATGACTAAACAACAAGAAGCCAGGGCCAATGGGAGGCGCCGGGCAGGGCGCATCATGCGGGAGCTGGCAGGGGAGCATGGCATCGCTGGCGAGCTTTAAGAAGCCACTTTGTTCCAGCGCCGGGTAGCCAGGCAGGGCCATGTCCACCTCTGCCCCGTCTTCGTTGCCCCTCACCCAGCACCAGGGCTCCAGGCCCCACCAGCCTTGCCGCGCCATGATTGCCTCCCACTTTCTGGAGTACTTCTTCACTGAGCTGAACCACAGCCAAGTGCAGTAGGTGAGGGCACGCCCAGGCCCACGCTGGACACCTTGCGTAGGGGCCAGTCGGAGTTGGGTGAGGGAGCAGGGAAAACACTGTCGGAATTTATTTTCTCTAAAACCTGCGGCGGCGGCTGCAGAAACAAGTATTTTACCCGAACAGAGATGAGTATCTCATAGAGAAAACAAACCTGGTCTCATGGTGGTGATGTCAAAACATATTAACTACACTTACCTTCATGAAGGCAAACAACGGTGCTGAGAATGGGTAACTGTTGGGTTAATGAAGAGCAAAAAGATCTATATGCATCTTCTCTTTCAATGCGAACAGAGAGAGCTTGCCTAGACTTCACACAAATTCCCCAGATACAATGCAATATGGTAACCAGGTACAGTGGTACCTCAGGTTAAGAACTTAATTTGTTCTGGAGGTCCGTTCTTAACCTGAAACTGTTCTTAACCTGAGGTACTGTGATAGGAATTTTGAGGTCTTAGATATATGTTAAATGTTCATAAGTGTACCAACCAAGCACGTACATAGATCAGCACAGGAAGACCGACCTGGAATCATTTTTGATTCCCAAACTGTCCCAAACTGACCAAATGTTTTCTCTGCAAGGTCAAGGAAAATGGAAAAGCCTCCCCATTGTCTTTTCCTTCACAAATCCTGTCTTAAGGGTATGTCTGTGTTTGAATAGGGTGTGAGCCTGTGACATGGCCCAGGAACTAAGTATTTATCATTACAAAAGACTGGCCAGGCTCCCCAGGCAATCCAATCTAGTAAGCAGGGTATCCAATCAAGTAACCTGCCAGACCGGAGATAAACAATGACAGGAGAAAAACAACATTCAAATTTCTGTTTTAGACCGCTTTTTCTGTGATGTAGGTATGATGTATCTGAGGGGTGGTCTTGAGCTACACCCCTTCTGTGATGTAGGTATGATATTTCTGAGGGTGGTCTTTGACTCCAAGGTGGGCAATTTAAAATATCTATATAAGGGCGGACACACCTTGGTTCTGGGTCCTCCTCCTCCTTTCCTGCGTGTGAGGGGAGCACCCTGTTGCAACAGTCCAATAAAGATCAGACTTACAAGCTGCTTTGCTTCTCAATATTATCTGTTTGGCCTCCGTTTTTTCCTCCGACCGATGGAGAACCTACAAAGGACTCAGTAAGGGCTCTTGTGTCCCCCATAAGGGAATAAGGGCAGATTTTCATTTATTACAGTACTACTTTAGCTAATGGGGCCTCCCACTGCCACTGCGCCGCCGCCACGCGATTTCTGTTCTCATCCTGAAGCAAAGTTCTTAAACTGAGGTACTATTTCTGGGTTAGCGGAGTCTGTAACCTGAAGCGCCTGTAACCCGAGGTACCACCGTGCTTCTTTCTTTAGGGCTAAATAGGAGCCAGAGTACTGACAGCTACTGCAGATTATGCACCAATTCGGGTTAAAATGCCTTTTGGCACTTTGCCATAAATAAGCGGGTTTTGGGTTGCAGTTTGGGCACTCAGTCTCTGAAAGCTTCGCCACCACTGACTTGGGGTCTCAAATTTCAGTGGCACCCTGCACAACACCCAAACTCGTCGTCGCCCCCCCCCCCCGCCGCCTCTTGTGCTCCATTCTAAATATTAATTGTGATGTCACTGCAGCACCCCCAAGGCTACGCACCCAGTGAACCAAATTGGTCATGCTCTCCTACATCTTCTTGTGACCTTCCTTTTATTGGATCCCCATTGTCTCTTCGCTTCCTACTGTCCCACACCATTGCCCATGCTGTCTAGGGCTGAGAGGAGACAAGAGTCCTCAAGTGTGTTCACATTGCCGCCTTAGAGCACATTGAAGTTAAGGTGGTGGGGGTGTCTAGTGGATTTGACAGCTCTTTCTTCCTTATATGTCACATGTTGGCCAACCAACATTTCAACATTTCAACCAACATTGCTGTCTTCTTCCAGCAAATACTGTCAAAAGGGATTTTTTGCCGCTGGCAATAAGTTCTAAACAAGCTCATAATGTTCCTTGTATGCCGTTGCTTCTAAAATCCTAACAATATAATTAAAGGATTCAAAGGAACAATGAATCATTGCATAACAAAGCTTTTCCCAGAACGAAGATATTTTAGGGCAGGACCACCAAAGGTGGGGGGAGAATGGTTTTCCCTCCTGCAGACAGTGATCAGTTCTGGTTTTATAGACATTGCTCAAAACCTCGCTGGAATCATATAAAAAGCAGATAGTGATTTTCTCTTATATTTATACAGATGAAGTAGGACCTTTCATAAATGTAAACAAGCATTATTGCTCTGATAAAGAAGCCTGCAATGTTCTTTCCTGCTTTCCCTCATTATTAATTCTAGACCGAAGAAGTTGTCCTCAGTCAGCAAAATGATATATATTTCAGACAGCATTTTGTCTCCGTCTCCTGGTATCACAACACCATTATTACGAAAATTACAGCACCAAAGCCAGGGCCTTGTTAGCCTGTGCAGTAATACAGACTCAAACAAAATGGTCTCGATCTCTGTTATCAGAAAAGATTAAGGCAAGGCAAGTTCAGATTATTCCCAACAGTTCTGAAATCTTTCGGCAGACTTTCTGAATGGAGCTCACAGACCAGAAGGTTTTGAGAAGCTCCTCTGTAGTGGAAAGAAAAGTACTTCCGCTCACACAATCGGAGCAGCCAGTTTTTGCCAAACCTCTCTATCCACTTAAGCCCCCTACTACCCTTGAAAATTTTGCTCTTTAAGTTGGAGTTCCCCCGAGATCTACTCCTCGGTGCCAAAGGAAGGAAACTAAGAACAAGTTCAGCAGAAGACAAAGTAAAGTGTATGCATAAATATGAAGAAGATCTGCAGAAGGGACATGGGAAAGAGCTAAGAGCCTTGGATAGAAGATCACCAGGTTGATGGACCATATGGAACTGATAGAAAGGACTGACAGAATCCGAGACCAGGGAGAAGAGACAGTGGAAGAAGACTGGGAAAAATTAAAAATCTATTTAGAGAAATATTGTAAAATTAATGAACGTTAGGAAATGTTGGAATGAAATCACATGACTTTAGTAGAAACATTATAAGGAGTTAAGTATAAATAAATTTTAAGGTTTTGATGGTAAGATAAAGCTAAAATAAATTACGATAATTAAATGACAGAAAGCAGTGAAAGAGGGAAAGGATTTGCTGATATAGTTAATAACTGGGATACAAAAAAGGGAGGTGTGAGGAGGTCGAGGAAATAAGTTAATGAAAGATAAGGACAAACATTGGATGCGTTTTTAATTGTTTTTGTTTTTTGTGTGTGTTTTGATGTATTGTGTTTTTTGCTCTCTTTTTATGTATTGGCTTTTTTTTCTTTTATTTATTTATTTTTCTCTTCTTTTTCTTTTGCTTTTTTTTCTGTAACCTTTAAACTTCTAATAAATATTATTTTTTTAAAAAAAGAAAATTTTGCTCTTTAGGGTAGGAGGACAGGATGGGAAACATAGCTGTCAACTTACAGATTTGAAAATAAGGGACCAGCAGCCTCGAAAATAAGGGATCAGGAGCCAAAATAAGGGATTTTAGCCGACCAGCTCCTTTCCTTTTCCCCATAACAGTCAATCGAAGGAGCCTCCAAAACAAATCCAAAAGCCCCCCCCCCCACGAGATCGCCACCCGCCATTGTACTCAACCAGCTCCTTTCCTTTTCCCCCACCATGTGCCCCCGTTCCAGACAGACCTTTTCCCTGGCAAGGATGAGTGGGCCGTCGATGACGTATCCATCCGATTCCGAGCACAGGTATGTTCAACTTCTGAGCCCCTCCACGCCAAAGGCAGAAAGCCCAGCCAGCAGCCAAATGAAGCCTCAAGCGGTGGTTCCCACAGCTCAGCAACCCAGCAAAGGGGATGCAGCAAGGAAAACCACCGTCACCTCTCTGCTGGGAAGCGCTGAGCAAAGGCGAGTCCCAGGCAACGCAGACAGGCACAAGGCACGCAAGCTCCACCCCCCAGTCGTTCTTAGACTTCTTATTGGGTGAGCAACGCAGGCAAGCAATACAGTTGGAGCCTCCCTCCTCCCTGACCAGCAGGGAGGGAGGGAGAGGAGCTGCTTCCTTTGAAACCCGGGAAATTTAAGGGACATCATCAATAAGGGACAGCAGCAGGAAACGGCACTGGGATAAGGGAGTTTCCCACCAAATAAGGGACGGCTGACAGCTATGATGGGAAACGGCACAGAGGACTGCAGTGTGGGAGATTGCAGTCAAACATAGCTATGCACGACTGCTAGTTAGAGAATGAAGGGGTAAAGAACCACAGAGTTGTATTGCTAGATAGACTCAGCTAGGTCACACTTTCTTCTGGAGAGAAAGTGAAAACTTCCTCCTTCCTTCCTTCCTCTCTCTCTGTGCATCATGTAACAAGATGCATGTGCGAGAGCATGCTCCCAAGCTTACAGCACATGTTTGAAACTATAATACGCAAGAGTATTTTACCTGTGTTATCCTTGCTGCGGCGTGGAACAATGCATGGCAGAGACTTTGAATCTGTAAGTAAATCATTTTAAACTTACTTAGCAGTGTGCGGTCTGCTCACTGCAAGAGGGGTAGAAAGAGGGCAGCTGCTATGTGCAGCTGAACAGAATAAAAAGGCCTAACAACCTATATTCCAAACACCATACTGTGCTGCTTATTTTTGTGAGTTTAATACTCTGCTACTGGAGTTCTCTGTGTGCTAGCTCTGCATTTTAAATCCAGGTACCCAGCTGATTCTTTTGCTGTTCACCCACACACATGGGTCTACAGGGATTCATATATTTAATTTCCTCCCACATACAAGATATAGGAACAGTGAGAATCGGGTGCTTCAATGTGTGAGAGGAAGCGCTTTCTGAGAAGGCAAGGTCAGATTTTGATTGATATTAACAGCATGTATTTTATGGACACTATAAAACAGAGAGTAAGGCTGCAATCCTAACCCCATGTATCCAGCAGTAAGCCCCACTGAATTTAGTAGGACTTACTTCTGATCAGACATGGCTAGGATTGTACTCTAAAAGAGGCGTATCACTGAAATAACTCACTTGCATAAATGTGAACAAGTCAAACTATAACCTGAAATGGGGGGAAATGTCTGTATGCTGGGGGCTTGTGCTGTGCTATGTATTAGAGGATTAAAGCTAAACTAGCCAGTACAGAACTGTCAAATATTTACCAAGCCATTCACTAAATTATATGAAGAGAACAATTTGCTGGATAATGGCATGTGTGCCTTCAGAACGCTCCAGACTCTTTTACTCTTCAGCACCTGAGGTTTCTGCTAAATGAAATGTAGACATGGCTTTAAAATGTTTGAAGCACTCATCCAGAAAATTAAGGTCAATGTTGAACAGATGGCTCCTGCGGGGTGAGGGGATTCTGTTTCAACCATTTTTATCATTTGGAAAAAAATAAGGTATAAATGCGGGGGCAGGGGGAGAGAGTTTGATGGAATGTACGGTGCTCTGTATCATTCTCCTTCCCAGCTAGCGAAACCTCTTCCGCATGGAGGTGTTAGAATTCCGGCTCCATGATTGCAGTCATGGGATTGTTGCCTATCACATGACGGTATATGTTTTGACTCCACAAAGTGGGAAGTGACAGAAACAGGATGTTTGTGTTACTGTGTTCCGTGAAGTGGGACTATTGTCCTTTGTTCTTTTTCTCTTTGCTGTCTGATGCTAGAGAGAGAGGGAGCCATGTTTATATGTAAATAAAGTAGATTAGCCAAAATGCTGAGTTGCTGAGGTATGTCACGCATGATGCACAAACTCTGCGGATCCCTAGGTGTGCCGGTGTCTGTTGGCATCGGTTGCTGTGATGTTCAGGCTCAGGAAAGCTTTTGAAGCTCCTGAACGATCGACCAGGAGGGGGAGAACATGCCAGTTGGGCATGTGTCTCTACCAGGGTCCTACTCGTGTGTAGGCTGAACTCCTGACAGGGAGAATGTTCCTACTGAAATGTTACAGCCACGCCACCAACATTTAAATCTAAAGCACACCATACATTTGCAGCACATTTAAAGCACATGACTTCCCTCCCCCCCCCCCAAAAAAAATGCTGGGATCTGTCGTTTACACTACACAGAGAGGCAATGCTCAGCACCTGTTACAAACTACAGTTCCCAGGATGCTTTGGGAGGAATATAATAATTTATTATTTATACCCCGCCCATCTGGCTGAGTTTCCCCAGCCACTCTGGGCGGCTCCCAATCAAGTTTTAAAAACAATACAGCATTAAATATTTAAAACTTCCCTAAACAGGGCTGCCTTCAGATGTCTTTTAAAGATAGGATAGCTGCTTATTTCCTTCACATCTGAAGGGAGGGTGTTCCACAGGGTGGGCGCCACTACTGAGAAGGCCCTCTGTCTGGTTCCCTGTAACCTTACTTCTCGCAATGAGGGAACCGCCAGAAGGCCCTTGGCGCTGGATCTCAGTGTCCGGGCTGAATGATGGGGGTGGAGACGCTCCTTCAGGTATACAGGACCGAGGCCATTTAGGGCTTTAAAGGTCAGCACCAACACTTTGAATTGTGCTCGGAAACGTACTGGGAGCCAATGCAGATCTCTCAGAACCGGTGTTATGTGGTCCCGGCGGCCACTCCCAGCCACCAGTCTAGCTGCCGCATTCTGGATTAATTGCAGTTTCCGGGTCACCTTCAAAGGTAGCCCCACTTAGGAAAGCCAGGTGATTTAAATGTGCATTAAATGTATGGTGTGGGCAGGGCTGTTTTCAGCCAGAAGACACCGAAACTCAGTTGCGGCACCTCTCAAGTGGGCACCATTGCCACTGTAGGAGAAGGAGGGAGGTGTTCATGGTGAGTTCTGGCACCTCTTTTTCTAGAAAAATAACACTGGGTATGATAGAAGCACCTTTCTAAGGGGAAAGAAAATGTTTCCTAACCACTGCCACCTTCTGTACAAGTTGGAGAGCAGGGAAAACACACTTCTGCTCTTTAGCACCATAGTTTTAAAGACTGGAATTCCATCGCAGTCCCCAAGGACTCTGGTTACAAATGAGATAAAACTGGTCCCTGAATAAGCTGAAGATTCCATCAATGATCATACTGTAAAAGTTGGTTTTTTGCCTAGGGCAGGCATGGGGAACCTTTGTTCCCGAACTACAGCTCCCATCATCCCTGACTATTTGGCCATACTTGCTGGGGCTAATGGGAGTTTGGCAACATCTGGAGGGACAAAGGTTTCCCAAACCTACCATAGCAGAACATCAGCATTGCTCATCAGAACTGCCTTTCTTTATTAGACTAAGGTAAAGATAAAGGACCTTGCCAACAAAGGTCCGTATAGTAAAAGCTATGGTTTTCCCATTAGGGATGTATGGAAGTGAGAGCTGGACCATAAAGAAGGCTGATCGCCAAAGAATTGATGCTTTTGAATTATGGTGCTGGAGGAGACTCTTGAGAGTCCCATGGACTGCAAGAAGATCAAACCTATCCATTCTGAAGGAGATCAGCCCTGAGTGCTCACTGGAAGGACAGATCGTGAAGCTGAGGCTCCAGTACTTTGGTCACCTCATGAGAAGAGAAGACTCCCTGGAAAAGACCCTGATGTTGGGAAAGATGGAGGGCACAAGGAGAAGGGGACGACAGAGGACGAGATGCTTGGATAGTGTTCTCGAAGCTACCAGCATGAGTTTGACTAAACTGCGGGAGGCTGTGGAAGACAGAAGTGCCTGGCGTGCTCTGGTCCATGGGGTCACGAAGAGTCGGACACGACTAAATGACTAAACAACAACAACAAAGATAAAGGACCCCTGGATGGTTAGGTCCAGTCAAAGACAATTCATGAGGTGCAGCACTCATCTCGCTTTCAGGCCGAGGGAGCCAGTGTTTGTCCACATACAGCTTTACGGGTCATGTGGCCAGCATGAGTAAACCACTTCTGGCGCAACAGAACACTGTGACGGAAATCAGAGCACACGGAAATGCCATTTACCTTCCTGCCACAGCGGTACCTATTTATCTACTTGCGCTGGTGAGCTTTTGAGCTGCTAGGTTGGCAGGAGCTGGGACAGAGCAACAGGAGCTCACCCCATCGTGGGGATTCGAACCGCTGACCTTTTGATCAGCAAGCGCAAGAGGCACAGTGGTTTAGACCACAGTGCCACCCACATCCCTTCTATTAGACCAAAGGCTCCACTGAGTCCAGCATTGTCCAGCCAGCAAACTCAGCAATGCCTACAATCACAGCACGAAGGCAGTAACTGCTCCTTGTTGTCTGTCCCTGGCACTCCTTCTTAGATCAATTTGCAAAATCAAGCTAGCTACTTCCAACGTAGGGCTGTTGACTCATGGTGAAAGTCAGCCAGGGGGTGTATTAGATGATGAGCAGAGTCAGACCCAAATTGTAGACAGAGGTGGAATCTGTTTTTGTTTGTTTAGTCGTTCAGTCGTGTCCGACTCTTCGTGACCCCATGGACCAGAGCACGCCAGGCACTCCTGTCTTCCACTGCCACCCGCAGTTTGGTCAGATTCATGTTTGTAACTTCGAGAACACTGTCTAACCATCTCGTCCTCTGTCGTCCCCTTCTCCTTGTGCCCTCCATCTTTCCCAACATCAGGGTCTTTTCCAGGGAGTCTTCTCTTCTCATGAGGTGGCCAAAGTATTGGAGCCTCAGCTTCACGATCTGTCCTTCCAGTGAGCACTCAGGGCTGATTTCCTTAAGAATGGATGCGTTTGATCTTCTTGCAGTCCATGGGACTCTCAAGAGTCTCCTCCAGCACCATAATTCAAAAGCGTCAATTCTTCGGCGATCAGCCTTCTTTATGGTCCGGCTCTCACTTCCATACATCACTACTGGGAAAACCATAGCTTTTACTATATGGACCTTTGTTGGCAAGGTGATGTCTCTACTTTTTAAAATGCTGTCTAGGTTTGTCATTGCTTTCCTCCCAAGAAGCAGGCATCTCTTAATTTCGTAGCTGCTGTCACCATCTGCAGTGATCATGGAGCCCAAGAAAGTAAACTCTCACTGCCTCCATTTATCTAGACACATATAAAAACTGCCCTGAAAATGCTTCTTTTTTTAACCTTTTTTTAAAAAAATAAATTTTCCATAAAGCTCACCATCGCCATCTAGTGTCACATTGTATCTTGCATGTAATACACACTCAAAACGTTTTATTTCCAGATGTATAGATGAGTCCTCTGCAATGTTGTATTGTTTTCTCTCTCTGAGTTACTCCATCTCTCCTCCCTGCCTCTATCTCCCTGTCCATGTTGCCATTTTCCACCCCAACTGACTGCTTGCAGAGGGTTGGCACATGAAAGTTAGATGAAAGTTGGGTGCTTGGGTTGCAAGTTCTTCCTCCCCCAGAACCTGCTGGTTTGCTTTGCTGAAATCCTACTGTAAAAGTGTATAAAATGCAGATATTCCCGTGCTTCACAATCAAACCACATTCGAGGCTGCAATCAGGCAAGAGATGCACTTTCACTTTGCCTGCTCAAGCTGATTAGCTCAAATTAAATCTCATGCCAATCAAGTGGGGGGTGGGGAGGAAAGAGCAAACAATTCCCTAACGCATAAGAGTGTCTCATCCCCCCCCCCAATAACAGAAGTAAAAAGAAAAAAAGCAGGTGTAAACTGCTATTTATTCCAGTTCCTCCTCACCACTCCTGATTCTCAAAAGCTCCTTCATCTGGACCAACCAACATGCATTTTCAGAATGCCTCCTGTTTTCAAACAGCTTAGTTCTCGAACGTTTTGGCTCCCAAACGCCGCAAACCTGAAGTGACTGTCCCGGTTTGCAAACTATTTTTGGAAGCCGGACGTCTGATGGGGCTTCCACAGCTTCCGATTAGCTGCAGGAGCTCCCTGCAGCCAATCAGAAGACGCGCTTTGGTTTCCGAAAGTTTTGGAAGTCGAATGAACTTCAGGAATGGATTCCGTTCGACTTCCAAGGTACAATTGTACAGTGAGCATCAGTTTTTGAATTTAATCCATTCTGGAAGACCGTTCTGCTTCCGAAAATCATTCGGAAACTGGAGCAGTTACTTCCGGGTTTTAAGTGTTTGGAAGCCAAAACATTCCAAAACAGAGCTGTTTTTTTATATACTGGAAGCTGCACAGAGTGGCTGGGGCAACCCTGTCAGATGGGCTGAGTACAATTATTATTACTCAGAAGTAAGTCTCACTGTATTCAAGGGAGCTTACTCCCAGGTAACTGGGTAAAGACTATGCAGCGTTACACTGCAATCCTAATCATTGTTACTCAGAAGTAAGTCCCACTGAGTTCTTACTCTCTGGTGTGCTCCTGATCAGTCTCTGTTTCCATTAATTATTAATTGTTATTATTAAAGGTAAAGGTACCCCTGCCCGTACGGGCCAGTCTTGACAGACTCTAGGGTTGTGCGCCCATCTCACTCAAAGAGGCCGGGGGCCAGCGCTGTCCGAAGACACTTCCGGGTCACGTGGCCAGCGTGACATTGCTGCTCTGGCGAGCCAGAGCCACACACGGAAACGCCGTTTACCTTCCCGCTAGTAAGTGGTCCCTATTTATCTACTTGCACCCGGGAGTGCTTTCGAACTGCTAGGTTGGCAGGCGCTGGGACCAAACAACGGGAGCGCACCCCGCCACGGGGATTCAAGCCCTAGGCGCTGAGGCTTTAACCCACAGCGCCACCCGCGTCCCTCAATTGTTATTATTACTGCTAAACAAAAAAAATCACTCCATTTATTTTTGGAAGGTGTTGTATACAATCCCTTCCCTCACACATTTTTTCTTTACGATCCTGAGGTAGGTAAGGCAGAGAGGCTCAAGGTGTATACGTGTGTTTGTGTGATTATTTATTTATACATACATACATACATGCATGCATACATACCCTGCCCATCTGGCTGGGTTTCCCCAGCCACTCTGGGCTGCTCCCAACAGAATATTAAAAACACAATAAAATATCAAACATTTAAAACTTCCCTAAACAGGGCTGCCCTCAGATGTCTTCTAAAGGTCAGATGGTTGTTTACTTCCTTGAAATCTGATGGGAGGGCATTCCACAAGGCAGGCGCCACTATCGAGAAGGCCCTCTGCCTGGTTCCCTGTAACCTCACTTCTCGCAGGGAGGGAACCGCCAGAAGGCCCTCAGAGCTGAAGGCCTTCATCCACCGCTGAATGATGGCGGTGGAGACGCTTCTTCAGGTATACTGGGCGGAGGCCGTTTAGGGTTTTAAAGGTCAACCAACACTTTGAATTGTGCTCGGAAATGTACTGAGAGCCAATGTAGGTCTTTCAGGACCAGTGTTATATGGTCTTGGTGGCCACTCCCAGTCACCAGTCTAGCTGCCGCATTCTGGATTAGTTTCCGAGTCACCTTCAAAGGTAGCCCCACATAGAGCACATTGCAGTAGTCCAAGCAGGAGATAACCAGAGCATGAACGACTCTGGTGAGACAGTCTCATATGTTTATGTGTATATGACATATACCTGCATTGGAGATCAAACCCGGGAAAAGCTTCCCAGTTTCGAAGAGAATGTCCCTATTTTCATCTGAGAAACGTTAGCGGGTATGCCATCTCTCCAGGGAAAGCCAACACTTTTAAAATAGAGGTTGGGAAACTTTTCTCAAACCAAGAACCACTTTGGCTCATGCGATACTTTCCAAAGGTTGCAGGCTAACTCAGGCTGTGTGGCCTGAGCAACAAAACAGGACCTTATGCCTCCTCTGAGCCAGACAAAAGTCAAGGGTTCAAAACATACATACCTCCATCCCCTTTCAGGCAGGTTCAGAGGCATGGTTGGAGTTCACATTCACATTCCAGCCAGACAAAAGCGCACACATTTCATTAAAGAGCTGATAAAAATTCTATTTAAAACCCAGCAATATTCAACATACAAACATACATGCATCACAAAATATAATAATGTATAATCTTCAAGAACCTGGAAGTACAACAGTCAAGAGTGGAAACTTCTAAAGACGTCTCGAAATATCTTTTGGATCTTAGGCCTAACTATGGAGATATTGTTGCCCTGCTGAGAAGGAATAAAATCATCTTCAGGTGGAAGTTTCCCCAAGGACTATCTTTCAGTTTTAAAAGAAGGAAAATAAAAATAAGATCAGTAGAGGACAAAGTAAAGTTCTTCTTTAAATATGAAGAGGTTGATGGACTATATGGAATTGGCGGAAAGGACTGGCAGAATCTGAGACCAGGGAGAAGAGTCGGTGGAAGAAGATTGGAAAAAGTTTAAAGACTATTTATAGAAATATTGTAAAATTATGAATGTTAGAAAAATGTTGGAATGAAGTTATATGGCTTTAGTAGAAATGTTATAAGGAATTAAGTGTAAATAGATTAATAGAGTATTAAAGGGAAGAATAAGGTTAGAATGTGTTAAGATGATTATAGGATAGAAAACAGAGGAAGATGGAAAGGAATTGCTGAAACAATTAATAGAAGTGGAATACAAAAAGGGAGGTGTGAGGAGGTCATGGAAATGAGTGAATGAAAGATAAGATATTGGGGGGGGGGGGAATAATGTATAATCTTCAGATAACCTGGAGATCAGTGCCCACTGCAGTCTCTTTCAAATTGTGTTTTTGTTTCTCCTTTGGAGAAATAGGATTCTGCAATCCACAATGCTTAAACAGCTTTTACCTTCTCCTCATAGAGCAACATGCCTTCAGCTGAAATAACTATCCCAAGAGACACTGTTGCAGGCATCTAGCTAAGCGTTTCCCCTCCTTACTCCTCAGATGTGGAGCCATGCAAAGCAGAAGACAGAACTGCGAAACGAATGCCACTTAGCCCATTTCCCAAGTGAGAAATGGGGGTGTTACTCCACACGACATATTTAAAACTAGTTTAAAAGCTATTCTCTCTTCCCAGGGAACCTTGGCGACTGTAGTTTGTGCTGGGGGAAAGACTAGTGAGGGATCTTTAACAGAAAACGCTCAATGTATCGCCAAACTACAGCTGCTACGGCAAATTAAGTATGTGGTAAATCAGTGGGCTGGATCCACTGAACGCTGGAGTCAAACTCAGGTCTTGTAGGACTTTCCTGGTTTCTCCTCTCCCCTATTACAGCATACCCTCCAACATTTCTCTGACGAAAATAGGGACATCCTATTTAATAATAATAATAAGACCCCATCATCTGATTGGGTTACCCTAGCCACTCTGGGTTGCTTCCAGCATATATTTGTTGTTTTTTAGTCGTTTAGTCGTGTCTGACTCTTCGTGACCCCATGGACCAGAGCACGCCAGGCACTCCTGTCTTCCACTGCTTCCCGCAGTTTGGTCAAACTCATGCTGGTAGCTTCGAGAACACTGCCCAACCATCTCATCCTCTGTCACCCCCTTCTCCTTGTGCCTTCCATCTTTCCCAACATCAGGGTCTTTTCCAGGGAGTCTTCTCCTCTCATGAGCTGGCCAAAGTATTGGAGCCTCGGCTTCAGGATCTGTCCTTCCAGTGAGCACTCAGGGCTGATTTCCTTCAGAATGGAGAGGTTTGCTCTTCTTGCAGTCCATGGGACTCTCAAGAGTCTCTTCCAGCACCATAATTCAAAAGCATCAATTCTTCGGCGATCAGCCTTCTTTATAAAAATATTTTAAAACTTCCCTATACAGGGTTGCCTTAAGGTTGTATATTCACTTATCTCCTTGGCTCAGGGGTTGCATAACTCCAACATTTATCCAATGGAACTACGGATGCCCTAAGGAAAAGCAGGACATTTGGGGATCAAATCAGAAACCAGGATGGTTTTTGTAAATCCGGGGCTGTCCCTGGAAAATAGGAGCACCTGCAGGGTCCCCAAAGCTACTCCTTTTACGGTCAAGGGGCATCAGAAGTTGCCTTGCACTGAACCAGACTGTTGGTCCATTTGCCTCAGTACACAGAGTGGCAGTGGACCTTTTGCCTGCAAAGCAGATGTCCTACGACTGAGCCATCATGGCTGGAACATCACGCTGCCTTGCATGAACAATACCGCCCTTCCATTTGTGGCAAACCGCTTTGGGATCCAGACCAGCATGTTAGCTGTGTGCACACACAAACAATAGGACAAGTCAATATAAAACTGCAGGGGTCTATAGGTACAAATGGCAGATTTGCTACGAGAGCCTGAGCTCATGGGCTCAAAAGATTTGGTGGCAGAAGAGCAATCTCTCTCTTTTTTTGTTGGCATCAACCGTGCAACCGTACACCACTAGAGGGAGTATTCAGGCTGACATTTGGCAATGCTGAGCGAGGGATGGATATTTATGTTCTTACTGATGCTTGCCTAATGTAAATACTGTATTTTTGCTCTATAAGACTCACCTTTTTCCTCCTAAAAAGGGGAATGTGTGTGCGTCTTATGGAGCGAATGCAGGCTGTGCAGCTATCCCAGAAGCCAGAATAGCAAGAGGGATTGCTGCTTTCACTGCACAGCGATCCCTCTTGCTGTTCTGGCTTCTGAGATTCAGAATATTTTTTTTCTTGTTTTCCTCCTCCAAAAACTAGGTGCGTCTTGTGGTCTGGTGCGTCTTATAGAGCGAAAAATATGGTAGTTTCGCAGTCTGCCCTGCCTGTTTTAACACTTGGAAGCATGCACTGTTCAGATGTGGGTCTACCATGTCACAAGTCCCAATGCTCCGCTCCCCATTCCTGAAAGCTACTGAGAAAAGGCACAGCTGCCTTGTTGTAGTCACCAAGCAGCTCCCCAACAAAGCTGTGTTGAAACAATGGCCTCTAGAGCAGGGGTCAGCAAGCTTTTTCAGCAGGGGGCTGGTCCACTGTCCCTCAGACCTTGTGGGGGGCCAGACTACATTTTGAAAAAAACAATGAACAAATTCCTATGCCCCACAAATAACCCAGAGATGCATTTTAAATAAAAAGGCACATTCTACTAACACAAAAACACGCCGATTCCCAGACCGCCTGCGGGACGGATTTAGAAGGCGATTGGGCCAGATCCGGCCCCCGGGGCCTTAGTTTGCCTACCCATGCTCTAGAGCAGCGGTTCTCAATCTGTGTGGTCCCCAGATGTTGTTGGACTACAACTCCCATCATCCCTGAGCTCTGGCCTTGCTAGCTAGGGGTGATGGGAGTTGTAGTCCAACATCATCTGGGGACCCACAGGTTGAGAATGGCTGCTCTAGAGCAGTGAAAACTACACTCGACTGAACTAAGGAAGGTGGTCATGGCAATATTTACCAATGGCAATATTTACAAGCCACACATGCAGCCCTATTTACACAAATCAAACCCCAGGAGAATACTGCACAGATAAGGCATCGCCCCAGCTTCTGCGAGCAGGGAGCACTGCTCCTCAATTTCCCTCCCTGCCCCATAATAATCTTATTTCAGCTTGCACACCAGAGGAAGCTTCTTGCCAAATCCGCTCTGCGGTTGCTTTTTGGTCTCTGGAAATCCCAGAACGGTAAGAGCGAGAACAAACTCATCTATTCAACTGTTACCGCCGCTTCAGGTTTTGAGACAGTGAAGGGAGGCTCAAATGTCCACATTTATGTGTTTCACTTTTCCAATTCCAAGTTAGGGGGCAAAGGGGCGATTACGTGGTAAGAGAACAGCGCGTTCCAGACAGTCGTGTGTTTTCATCATTTCAGGGAAGAGAGCTATGCCTACCATCGAGCTGCCTCTCGGGGAGAGAGGACAACACTATTGTGTCAGAGGCAGGCAGCAAGGCAGCCTCTCCCATCATTCCCAGGGGTAGGCGAGGACACAGATGCTGGCAAGCCTTAACCGCTCCTTATGGGGCAGAATGAAACAGGCTCAGCCTTCGCGTTAATGAACCAGCTATTTTGAAAAGCTCTTCCTTACAAGTATGGCTGCCTTGTCAGAAGAGAGGGCATGCCAGGTATATAGAAAGACACACCTAGGTTTGTGCATTTAAAAACGTTCAGTTTTTTAAAAGTCCTATTGTGTGCAGTCAGTGCTTTCTTTTCTTTAGTAAAAAAGGTACTGGAATTCACCATGAAATTGTTACTGTAAGTGGCAGGGGGGCAGAGTGTCAGTACTGCACACTCTCAAGTACAGTGGTACTCAAACAACTTGGAACCCAAACGCTGCAAACTTAGAAGTGTTCCAGTTTGTGAACTTTTCCTGGAAGCCAAACATGCTGTTTTGAGTCTTATGCTTCCGACCTGAGAGCCACACTTCCATTTTGAATGTTACACTGAGGTCTGTCTGATTTTGCCATTTATTTTGCTTTTTTGTTTTTGCAGTTTTGTTTTTGTGACTATGTGGAACTCAGTTCAGCTACTGATTGATTGACTGTGTGGCTGCAGCACATTGTTTATTGGTTTCATTTTATAGATCAATGGTCTCATTAAATAGTAAAATCCATGTTAAATTACTGTTCTAGGGGTTGTTTTTAAATGTCTGGAACAGATTAATCCATTCTGTATTACTTTCTGTGGGAAAGCACACCTTGGTTTTGGAACGCTTTGGTTTTGGAACAGACTTCCGGATCGGATTAAGTTTGAGAACCAAGGAACCACTGTACCCCCAGAAAAACAACAACACTGGGCTGGGTATTCATTTCACAATGATCATGGATGAGGATGTTAACAACCCTCTGAAATACAGAAAGTTGAGCTCTGTTGACATCTAACCATCATATTTTTAAATGGTGTTACTTTTAGGGCAGCCTTTTCCCAAAGTTAGTGCTTTCTAGACTACAACTCCCATCAAGGTCAGAAAGCCTGGGCAATGGTTAGTGATAAACAGGAGCCCCGACAAGAGCTGAGGGACAGCAGGCAGAGGAAGACTGCTTTAGGGAGCAAAAGTGAACAATGGTAGACAACATTAAACAATGCTCATTGTCACTGAAAGCTGTCCTAGCGGAATTGTTCAACCTTCCTCTATGTCATGGACCAAGCAACTGTCAAGGGTTAGACAGGGTTTTTTTCTTCCCGTGTGTGGCGCTGAGGCTATATTATGAGCGAGAGCCATATGTATTCTTAGCAACTACATAACAGGGAGTGGGGGACTGAAGAAATATCCAGAAGTAAGGCTGGCAAAAATAAGTAGAGGCTCCTCCTGTGTCGCCTCAGCCCAAGTTCTCTTGGCTTGATGCAGTTTCCCCTTAAGAAAATTTAAAAGAGCAAAATGATTAATCAAGGACAGCAAAACATTTAAAATCTGGAAATACATATGGATATATTACTAACCATAAATATGTTCTTGGGTTCATCTGCGAAATGGTGTCTTCCCAGAACAGCTCTGCCCTTTCTTCTACCAGAACATCTCTTTAAACATCAAGGTTTCATTGAGCTGGTCCTTACAACGCTCAGGACAAACCAAACAGAAGTCAAGGAAGTTGGCTTTTCTTCCTTGCAAATCAGCGATTTCAACCGTGTGTGATGCTTCTAATGTATCCGTTTTGTGAGCAGCCAGCATTTGGGCTCAGAGCATAGCTCATCCACATGTAATTAAACAGGGTGGGTTAGCTGGCAAGGTCACTCTAAGAGACAAGCTTCCGTTGTGCCAGGCTCATATTGTTTTGATATTTTATACTTTACCTGTTTACGATGGCCTAGGAACTGGTGGTTGTAAACCAATGAACGCTTCAAGTTCCACACAACCGGGAGGCTATTTCCCAGGTACCCCCAGATCGCCTCTGTCTGAGGGAGCCAGCCTGCTGCTGCCGCGACTCCCAAATCCCATCGGCTCCAGCCAGCATGGCCAACGATGAGGGAGGGTGGAAGTCGAAGCACACAGTGTTTGGAGACCACCACACCGACTACCCTCAATGCCCTTTAAGAAGTGAGCCGACACAGCTTCCCTCTGAGCTGCTGCTATTGAAGAACTTGTTTGGGAATGGCAAGCTTTCCAACAGTGCCCAGTTACTGAAGCACAGATCAGAATTTTGTAGGATCGCAACAACAATAACAACAATTTATTTATTACGGCCATAGGCCCATACAAGAAAAAACATAAATAACAACTTGTGCACGTGGGGAAAAAAGAAAGAGAAAAAAAAAATAGGGAAGGGAACAAAAAAAGAAAAAAACAGCCGCTAAAACACCGCTATAACAATAAAATACTATAAGATAGAATGGCATCCTACGCCTTAATTAGCTTGTAGTGCTCCTTGGCGTCGCTTTTGGGTAAGGACCGCGACCAGGAACCTAGCCACTTTCAGGGTCGTATGGGTATCCTTATCCTGCAAGATTTGGGCAAGGTGGAATGTTGGAGGGGTACCCGCTAGTTTCTGTATGATTGATCCCAGCAGATTTGCTCGTAACACATTGAACAAGGGGCAAGAAAACATAATGTGCTGGAGCGACTCCGGCGTCACCTTATCACATTCGCACATGGCGGGGACTTGGCCCTTTGAGAATCTATGTCTCAGGACATTGGAGGGAAAAACGTTAAACCTCGCTTTGGTGAAGGCCAGTCTATGGGCAACAGTCGAAAGGGAGGAGAGGTATGATGGGACGCAGTAAGTTAAAGTGATACCAATGCTCTGGGGCGAACAAACACCTCCCCCCAGCATATAATTTCGCTGTAAGTCGATGTCATCCAGTCTTTGGCGGATCAGTCTTTGAGCTGTGATTTGATCTAATTTTAGGGAATCTGCAGGAGAGATTCCATATCTCAAGAGTTTGGCATGAATTCTACTAGACCAAAGGCTAGAGAATTCATCTCGCCATAGGCATTGGATAAGGTAATGGTTTGGTAATCTATGCCACAGTGATAACCAGTAATTGAAGACTTGCTTCCACAGACAAGTTTCTAAGGATGCGATCTTCAATTCTAGTCGCATGGCTGCGTTGCTTACGCACAGAGGAAGCATTAGGAGCCGGCGTAGGAATTGGTTTTGCAGAGTCTCAAGGGGAGCAAGATCAGTCAACACGGCCCAGAGCGGGGCAGCATAAGCGAGCACGGCCACCACTTTTGCCTTGAACACCTGTAGGGCCGAGGGAACATGCAAAGCTCCATCCGAAAAGAAAAATCGGAGGAGCGCATATGACAGAGTTTTGGCCTTATTAAGTAGGTGTTGTATATGAGCTTTCCACCCCAGATTGTATTGAAAAATAACTCCTAGGTATTGGAATTTTAGGACTTGCTCTATTTTTGCTCCACCAAGCTTCCATTTATATAATCTCCGGCTTCTGGAGAAAATCAGAATCTTGGATTTGGCATAGTTGATGGTTAATTGGTTGAGTTGACAATACGTGGCAAAGATCTTCAGAGCTCTGGTTAGTCCAACACGTGTAAAAGATAGGAGTACTGCGTCGTCCGCATATAAAAGGAGTGGGCAACGATAGTCCGCTAGTCTAGGCGCGTGTGTACTTGGAGATGAATTAACTAGGGGTGCTCGCATGTCGCTGATGAATAGGTTGAATAGGCAGGGAGCCAATATACAACCTTGGCGCACTCCCTTGTTTATTGGTATCGGGTTTGTGAGGTCGCCCGCAGGAGTGAGTCTCACTCTGGCAAGGGTACCTTCGTGGAGTTGACTTATAAGCCATAAGAGTCTTCTATCAATGCCCTGTTTCGCAAGTTTCTCCCAAAGAATATTTCTGGGCACGCTGTCGAAGGCTGCCTTTAGATCTAAAAAAGCCGCACAGAGGTAGCCCCGCGGAGGGGAGGAGTACTTCCGTGCCAGGTGATAGAGCACTATCGCATGATCGGTTGTAGAGCGTTTAATTCTGAACCCTGCTTGTTCATGGCCAATCTGATTAGTCTCATCTACCCAACGCAATAGTTTAGTCAGCAAGAAGCTGGCATAAATTTTCCCTATAATCGAAAGGAGGCTGATGTTACGGTAATTTTCCGGCTCCGTTGGAGAACCTTTTTTATGGATTGGTACTATAATGGCCTCCTTCCATATTTTGGGGATGTGACCAGAGGCGTTGATTGCGTTGAAGGTTTTGGCCAAGATGCCAGCCCACCATTTTGGGTGTAGTTTGATGGCTTCGGCAGGGATCAGATCGGGCCCTGGGGCTTTGCCCGGTTTCAGCTGGGCTATTAGCTTGACTATTTCGTCAGGATCGGTGGGAGGCCAAATGGGTAGATGGGTAAACAGGTGCGTCAGATGGTCGGAGGGAGCATCTGCTTGTGAGAAACATTTCTTCAGGAACAATTCCCATGTCGGTGCAGGGATGACTGCCCTTGGGTATATCCTCACCCTTCTATTAATCAAGGACCAGAATTCCCTGGATCTGTGTGGTTTTGAAGCAGCAATCAGGGCCTGCCAACGATTATGTTGCCACTCGCGTTTGGCAATTTTTTGCGTGCGTTTATAAACTTGCTTGGCTTGTGCGTAGCTAGCTGGCAGAGTAGATGCATCAGAGGTCTTATATACATTATATATAGCACGAAGGCGCTGTCTTGCTTGTTTACACTGAGAATTATACCAGGGGGCACCGTGAGTATACTCGTTACGATTTAAATTTTTGGGTGGTAGCCTGAAGAAGGACGTAAGAACAGTGGTATGATGGTGGAAGCGATTCAACACTATGCTATGCTCGTCTGGGGCAGAGCCTATGTTGGGATGAGGCCCAAGGATTTCTTTTTGAAAGAATTCCTGATACCTTTGAGCCTGGGTCTCCGACCATTTGATTCCTCTTATTTGGAAGGATTCGTTGGTTACCATCTGGGTCGTGTGTCTAACAGCCTCTGGCTGCCAGTTCAGGGAAAACTTGGCTACCAGGGGGAGATGATCACTAGATTGTACATTCTCAATCTTAAAGGTGGAAATACACTTAAGTAAATCCCTGGAGACCAACAGGTAATCGAGGACGCTGTTTGACTTAACGCTCAGGTGAGTGAAATCCCCTGGGATATCAGGGAGACAAGCACCATTTAAGGGGGCCAGATTTAAACGGATGGCCATTTGATATAGGAGCACTCCAGCCTCATTTACTCTGTGGTCTTTAGAGGTTCTCCTCATGATGTGTTCCAGATCATAATTATCAAGATTTGGGGTAACCCACCATTTGGCTTTGGTCAGCGAATCCCAGTTTGCTGCTGTGCGGGCATTAAAATCGCCACCTATTATGGCCGGGGTGTTGGGAAACTTAACATAACATGAGAGCAAATGATCTTCCAGCGAGGCCCATTTAGAGCCCAGTTCAAGAGAGGAACCCCCAGGAGGCAAATAAACATTTGTAACTAGGAGTGAGATCTTTTCCCCCGCTATCAGCCCGGTAAGGGCGTAAGGGGGTAAGGCCTGTACTAGAGAAAATTTAGAATGAAGGTTGAGAGAAATGCCTATTATTAGGCCCCCTTTAGGGCGGCCTCCTTTCAGGGAGGGACAGGCTGGGAGTTCTAGAAGCTCAAAACCATTTAGGACAATTTTCTCTACTTCCCACGATTCTTGGAACAGGATGATATGAAATGGGTTAATAAATTCCAGGAATTCTGGATCAAGTTTTTTTCCCCTCCAGCCCGCAATGTTCCAGCTCAGGACTGATAGGGGGGAGTTCCTGTTGAGTCCAATTCGCTGTCATTTCGGGGAGGAATGTGAGACCTTTGGGGGCAGGGCAGGCCCCACAAAGAAATCAGTTATTTTACTTTGCATAGGCACCTGCTGAAGGGTCCTGGTCTTGAAGTTGGTATTGAGGTATTCTGACTGGGGTGGCAGAACGGGTCTCCCGCTAGCTAACCCAAGGGCGGACATTTCAGTGGGGAACACCACGGGGTTAGCTGAGACTGCCCCACCGCGAGGTCTAAAGGTCGCCGGTGAAACCATTTGGTTTATATGTCCGGCCGGATCTTCAGTCAAATCCGCGCCATTTTTTGATGTAGATGGAACACTCCCCTGACCAGCTGCCAGCAAAGGTGCTGGGGATGCTCGGCGTGCAGTTACCGTTTGTATGACGGGTCTATGCCGCTCAGGGGAATATGAAGACTCCAGTTCCGGCATTGATGGATTGGATGGTAAGGAATTGTTTTGGTGGGAGGCACTCTGAGTTACACTCTTCGGCGGAGGGCTCTTGGAGGGCGAATCAAAATTTATCAAGAGTTGGGATGAGCGGCCAGCTTGTGTGGCAAAACTTGAGTCTGCCAAGCATCGGTGGGATTTACCCACAAGTGGGGGAGGTATGGGTTTAGGAGCTGGGCTGAGGTGTGGAAGACTTCCTGCTTCCTTAAAGCACGACTCCGAAAAGCTGGCAAGGTTATCCTGAGAAGTGGACAGGGCTTTTCCGTTCTTCTGGACGTGTATGAGCTGATGATTAAGTACTTCTAGTCTATCAATTATTTCTTGTTGTTCCCTCGGTGGAAGGTCGCCAAAGGTGGCTAAAAGCTCTCTTTCCTCCGGTGGGGTCAGAGAGTTACTTGCGCCAGTGGGATCCTTTAAGGCTCGTGGGGACATGGAATAAGTCCAGTTTCGAGATGGATGGATATCCTCCGGAATAGGAGGCTCGATGTCCCGAGGTGTTCCCGACCTCTCCGACCGGGTCCGCTCCGTGTCGTAACCGGCAAGTAGGAGGGGATGGATCATGCTATCCATAAAAACTCTTGTTGGGATGATATCGTACCTAGCCAAGAGTGATTTCTGCCTGATGATAGCTGAGGGGATCCTTGGAGAGTAAAACGCAAGCATCACTTTCTGTTGCCTGAGGTGCTGGTTCAAAGGTAATACTGCAATGAGATCGCATTGTGTGGTTTCTATGTTTAGTAGGTTGCTTATATACCTTTTGGCCCCATCCAGAGTGAGCCACCTTGCTGACCCAACCCCGATATTTAGGCAAATTTTCTTAGGTTGCAGAGACAATGCTTGATGTTTCAGTGCGGGATTTGGTTTATATTTAGGGATCCCACTTCCTTTTTTGGTTGAGGATAAGGTTCTCTGGCACTTCATTTCCCCCGTAGCTACAGTTGGTTCGAACTTTGGCCAGAGGTTATCAATTTTCTGTTCAAGGTTACATAGCTGGGAGGATAGCACATCAATCTTCTTGAATATGCAGTTAAGGGTTCTGACCACAAGGTGGAGATGTTCGTGTTGTTCTTGTCTTGCGCAGTCCTCGACTCCAGCGACCTGCGCCACCCCCAGTGGGACACTCCCTCTTCCTCCGAGCTTGCCTTCCACAGCTGTAGTCTGGGGTAAAAGTAAAGGTAATTCCTCTGGTGTTGACGTTGTTTCTGGTGACATTAGAGGGTGAAAACGGTTCTGAGTGGGGACACTCCATTTGCCAGACACAGGGGGGTCGGTTTTAGATTGTTTGGCTCTTGGGGAGGGCAGAGCCTCGTCACAGTCCCTTAGGCGTTTGCCTTGGCCCATCGTTGTGAGTCTTTTAAAATAGCAGTGGTTAAAAGGTAATAAAAGGTAATAAAAGGTAATAAAAAAGGTAATAAAAATAGAAAAACAACCTAATGTGGGCTGGCGAAAAAAAAACCAGTGTGTCGAAGGCTGCCGAAGGGTACGGTTATCTGCTCGTTGAAGCTGATTTGCGATGCAGGCTTTGTAGATTATCAGCAATGTAAACTCCTGGTATGGGCTCCGTCACCCTGGTGCAACCTTCAGCAAGAACTTGAAAGGCTGGGAGCCGCAACACAAATTTTAGGGAGGATTCGAGATGAACTCCGGCAAATGCGTCTTACCTTGACGCCATTTCTACAGCAGCTTCCCCAGATCAATCCAAAGCAATCCTCCTTCGTCAGACTTAATTAAAATCTGGCATCACATCAGTGGAGAGTCCAGCAATTACTTGTCTAGCTAAATGCAAAACTAAAGTAAATGACTTACTCCAGTGGTTGTAAAATCCAAATCGGGAGAAGAGGTCGGAGAGAACTGGGAAGCAGAACCTTACACGGTGGCCATCTTGGCTCCTCCTCCTCTGTCTGTAGGATCGCAATGCAGGCAGAACTAAAACCCATGCTCATTGCTGTATTTTTATTTGTATCATTAATGCTATTACTGCTTTCTGTTTAATAAGCAAAGGAAGCCTTTGTAAAGAAGATGAAGATGGCAAAAACGCTCATCAAAAGTTTGCAGATTAAGAGGGACGCCAGGCAAGGAACACACCCCACACACTCCTATATATTCTTGGAAATATAGCTGGTGAGACCTGCTTCCAGATAAGCATCGTTACAGATGAAATCAAACACACACATTTCAGAGCAGAAAATGATCTTGACAAGGGGGAAAGTGGTGGGGTGTTTTGCTTTTTGCTTTACATGGTTAGTGCAACTTTTATTTATGAGGTCCGCTTCAAGAATATAACAAACAAAAAGAGAAGGGAAAACAGTCATTTTACAGCATTTGCATGAATTCCAAATGAGATTTCTCTCCCCTCCCCAACAAACAAAAATGATTGAAAATAATTCTACGGCTACCCAGTACAAAGTCACACTGAGAGTTGCTTACAATATAAAAAGGAAAAACCGCACATATTTTACATGACCCCGGGAGTTATTTCCCCCCTTTCCGAACTCAGCAGCTTGAAAACAATTCGCACTAAGCAGCACAAGGCTCCTCTGTCTAGAAACTGAGGTATTAGCTCTAGAAGCAGAAAGCGTTACGTGTGCAAATTGGCCCTTGAGAATTTTGAGGGCGGCTCTCGCAAGGAAAGCAAGCATGCCGGCACAAATCGTATACACAGGTTTCGTTTTAGCTCTTCGCTCCAAACACACTTTGCACCGGCAGAAACCACCAGCAGGATACAGAGGTAAAACACTCCCTGGGCTGCAAGGGTGAGGTTGAATGCCCGCCCCCCCCCCCACTAAATACACACACTTGTGGGATGGAGGGCTCCAAAAAGAAAACCAGTGTGTCAAGAAGAACAGCTCGAGCCAGATTAATGCCTGGCATACGGTTTCTCTGTGTATGGGGATTCCCTTCCTCTTTCTCCCAGCAGAATAAACTTGAAATCACCATCCGTCACTGGGGGGGGGGGGGGGCACATTGGCAGGGCTGACAAAAAATGGCTGATTTATGCAGTTTGCAGAACCGAGTGGCAAAGAATCTCTCTGGCCTCTGAGAAGCTGTGCTTTATGAAAGCAGTATCCTACTGGATCTTCAGATGCCGTCACAGCTTCCATGAAGGTCAATTGCAAGCCATCCAAGAGGCACATTAAGAATTTCAATTTGTTTCTCATGCAGCAGCGCCTACTGAACTAAAGGGGTGGGCTTTGCATTCCTGGAGGGAATCTGGGATTTTAAAATAGATCCTGGAGAAGCAGCAGGCAGAGTTTGGCACGAGAAGGTTGTTGGCCTTCTCTAGTCCAACGCAGCCACCACCACTTACTCCACCCCACCGGAGGGAAAACACCAGCCCCCTTTTTTTTATGATGCCATTGGGCAGACTGTCTCCACTTCTCATGGGGCAATTTTAATTCACACAGGTTAAACAGAGCAGTTGCCCCTTGTTCCATCCGCCAGCCTCCATTAGCCGCGATGGGAGTTGGTCAAGACAGCAGAAAGACAATATTAACACACCTTAAGGCTAGGCAGTTCAAACTTAAGCAAAAAAAAGGAAAAGGAGAAGAAAAGAAAAACAAGCATTCAACCATACTCAAGGTTTGTTTTGGAAATGAACATCTGATGCACAACAAGGAATCCCAATTTCCATCTACGACCCTTATTTTAAGACATTTCCCCCCCTGGACTCATGCGGTTCTCAGCAGCTTCACTTGGTTTTTCAGCCTGGGGGGAGTATGGCGAAGAGAGAGAAAGGTGTGTGGCGGGGAGGAAATCCTCTTCTCTGGACAACAGAACTAGTAGACCAAACTTCGCCCCCCACAGTTAACCATAAATAAAAGTGCAATTAAGTGTTCAAGTAGGGCGTATACAGAGTTTAGGCGGACAATTGAGTCTTTTGGCCGGGTCATCTTTTGGAGGCTCTGCGGGGATCCCTCCCGTTACTCATTGTGCTTTGTGGGGGGCGCGTGTGATTGGACGGGACTGAAGGAGGGGCGGGGCCCCGCCCGCTGACCCTCCCAGTACCTGCATAGGAGGAGGAGGAGGAGGAGGAGGAGACATGATTATAAGCAGATGATACTCCGCTCAGCTCAGGTCCTGCTGGCAAACCATTTCCTACAAAAGCAAAGAAGAAGAATAAAAGACAACACAGAGACACAAGACATTCGCGCGTCAGACATTCTAAGCTGCAGCTGTCCTCTCTCACAATTTGCTGAGTGTTAGGGGTTGAGGTGAGCTGGGAAGGTGTCTGCAGAGACCACGAATTCCCTAACAGCAGCTTGCTTTGCCATCCACATGCCAACAGTAACCAACGGCAAGGAGAAAACAATGGAAGACATGTGTTTCGGTGTCTTAGCAGCAGCAGGAGCAACTTCTCCCAGCGCTGTATAAACCCCAGATATAGCAAAATGCGCTGGGATGCTGCTGAAACCTGCGCAATAAAAACACAAGACGTAACCAGCTGTGCTTTTGAATAAATAAGATACAGTGGTGCCCCGCAAGACGAATGCCTCGCAAGACGGAAAACCCGCTAGACAAAAGGGTTTTCCGTTTTGGAGGTGCTTCGCAGGACGAATTTCTCTATGGGCTTGCTTTGCAAGACGAAAATGTCTTGCGATTCTTGCGATGTTTTTTCGCTCCCCACCCCCTTTTTCTAAGGCACTAAGCTGCTAATAGCCTTTTAGCAGCTAATCTGCTAATCCCTTAAGCCTTTAATAGCCGCTAATAGCCGCTAAACCGCTAATAGCGCTAATCCGCTAATAGGGTTGCTTCGCAAGACGAAAAAACCGCTAGACGAAGAGACTCACGGAACGGATTCTTTTCGTCTTGCGAGGCACCACTGTATACTATTCATTGTATCAAATTGTAGATTTCAGCGGAAGTCTCTTAAAGTTCATAGAGTCCAATAATCCACAAGAAGGGTTGTTACAGATCCACAGAATCCTTTCACAGAGTCTAAGGCAAGGATTTCTGGAATATTAGCCTTGTTTCGCCATCCTAGGCTTCGTCAGCAGAACAGAAATATGTAATATTACAGGATAGTGGATCTTATAGCATAGTAGTGGTTACAGTAACACTTACTGTATGAACAGACAGGTGGAATAGTCACTTATACATACATGGACCTTATGCATGAACTGATCCACTGAGTCTTCTGCTTATGAGACTTCCGTTGAAATCTACAATTTGATACAATGAACAGTATACCTTATTTATTCAAAAGTACAGCCGGTTACATCTTGTGTGTTTATTGAGGATGTTCCACGTAACCATAGGTTTGTTGTTGTTGTTTTGCTGAAACCTGCACAGCGCTCAAAGGAAATGGGAGCTTGACTTCAGTAGAAGGTGGCAAAGCAGCATCCTTTCAGCTTGAGAGGGACCAAAAGGGGACTGACCAGGAATAATCCAATCTGGGCAAGCCAGACTGGGTTGCTTAACTAAAGGTAAAGGTAAAGGTACCCCTGCCCGTACAGGCCAGTCTTGACAGACTCTAGGGTTGTGCGCCCATCTCACTCAAGAGGCCGGGGGCCAGCGCTGTCCGGAGACACTTCCGGGTCACGTGGCCAGCGTGACATCGCTGCTCTGGCGAGTCAGAGCCGCACACGGAAACGCCGTTTACCTTCCCGCTGGTAAGCGGTCCCTATTTATCTACTTGCACCCGGGGGTGCTTTCGAACTGCTAGGTTGGCAGGCGCTGGGACCGAAGGACAGGAGCACACCCCGCCGCGGGGATTCGAACCGCCAACCTTTCGATCGGCAAGCCCTAGGCGCTGAGGCTTTTACCCACAGCGCCACCCGCGTCCCATTGCTTAACTAAAGAGAATCAAATGAATCTGCAAACTAGCTTCCTGTTGGAAGAGGAATGTGTTCTGCTACTTGACTCACTAGCGTAAGTGAGGAAGAATGATATTTAATCAATATAGCCTCTCCTACTATCCACAACATTCCCACAACCCCCAGGTATCAGCTTCTCCACACCCTACCTGCTGTTTCCTCCTTCTTGTATGGGAGTACCATCTCCCAAGAAGCGAGACAAACACAATGGGTAGCTGGGGGAACCAAACCTTCTTGCCCCAGTACTGCCTGACGACTCACCCTTCCCAATCACCAGGTGCCCTTTAAGCCACAACCTGAGCAGGAAGGCTGTTACAGGCCCAACTGTGCCAGAGTGAGGAGTCAGAGGGGTGGGGGCGTTAACCCATGACTCAACTACTTTCCTTCTGAATCCGTAGGCCAGTTTGGATGTCAACGCTAAACCAGTGTTTTAACATTACAAGAATAAGCACGCCTGAGCGTGAGGAACAAACACACCTCCCTCTTCTGGCCCAGCCAGAAGAGACAGGAAGCATCCGATTTCTGGTTTAAGCCCGAACCAGCTTAAAACTGGTTTCAACTGTGGTTTGTGGAAAGCTGCAGAGATTGAACGATAGGCTTCCAATCTTTGTTCCCGTAAACCATAGTTTAAACCTGCTGCCGCAGGTGTTCCTGAACCTTTGTTTCCAAGACAAAAACTTTATTATTATTATTTTACAACGCACACTCACTTACCAGTAGGGCCAAAAGTACAAGAACTCAGATTAGTTGATGGGAGGGAATTGTTACTCTGCTCACCCTGGGCCTTTAAAAGGAATGGAGAGAGAGAGAGAGAGAGAGAGAGAGAGAGAGAGAGAGATTAAGACAACCATGGTACAGAAAGAACTGTGGGGGCTTGGATAAACAGTACAGTGGTACCTCGGGTCACATACACTTCAGGTTACAGACTCCGCTAACCCAGAAGTAGTACCTCGGGTTAAGAACTTTACCTCAGGATGAGAACAGAAATCGTGCAGCGGGGATGCAAGGCCCCATTAGCTAAAGTGGTACCTCAGGTTAAGAACAGGTTAAGAACAGACCTCCGGAACGAATTAAGTTCTTAACCAGAGGTACCACTGTATCCACGAGATGCCCCAAACATAAGCTAATTCTTGTTCCTCTTGTCCTTTTAAGATGCTCCTCTCCTCCGACAGGAGAAGCCTACTCCTGTACAGTGGTACCTCGGGTTAAGAACTTAATTCGTTCCGGAGGTCCGTTGTTAACCTGAAACTGTTCTTAACCTAAGGTGCCACTTAGCTAATGGGGCCTCGCCTCGCATCCCTGCCATGCGATTTCTGTTCCCATCCTGAAGCAAAGTTCTTAACCTGAGGTACTATTTCTGGGTTAGCGGAGTCTGTAACCTGAAGCGTCTGTAACCTGAAGCGTATGTAACCAGAGGTACCACTGTAAAGGCCACGCTGTTAAGGGTTTGTCTGCGCCTCAGTTGTGGGCATGTTACGATGCTGCACAAGATTGCACATACCACTTTGCTGGGCTGCCCAGGGTGATCCGAGCTGGGCTCACTGAAGTTGGGCACTTCGGAGTACACCATGCAGAACCTGCAAAGAAAAACAAGCTCGTGAGAGGGAGTGTGGAGATTTCTTTCCTCAGCTGTCCTCATCCCACTTCATTTCCAGGGACCAGTGCATGCCTCGTTTTAAATTCCGGAGCCGCCACCCCTCAGTAAGGGCATTCGCACCAGATGCTTGACCCCCCACTCCCACCCCAGAAACTAGACCAGGAGATATGAACAAGCCCAGCTCTACACATGCTCCACTTGGAAGTCCATCCTATCAATTCCGACGGGACTTGCACCCAAATAGGTTGAAGCTCCAAGCACGCGTCAAGGTTGTCCCCGCTGCTTCCTTTTGCAAGACCGCAAGTCAGAGGTGGGTCACACTTAACAGTCTATTCATCTTCATAAAGGATACACAGCAAATATTCCGTTCCTCGCCATAAAAGATACACAGCTGCAAACACTTATGACCAAGTCTTGCTGAATTAAAGAGGAGCTTTCATCGAACGAAGCCCGTCTAGAATCAGACCATGCAAAACCAGGAAGGCCTAAGAACGGCAAATCCATAACGAAGGCTGCAATCCTGTACTGTTAAGTTCCAACGAAGTCAAACGCTGCAAAGCAACAGTTGTTCCGCATTGCAGTGCGCCATGCTATAAAGTAGGGCCCAACATGGAACCAGCCAGGCAATTCTCAAGCATTTCTCAATCTGGAGAAAATTTAGCTCCAGGTTTGTCGAGTGGCATTTGTCACCATCAGAAACATCTTGGTGGCCTGCTTTGCATTTTAACCTAAAGGAACCGCAGGCGTCAAAACAGAACCAACCGTGACTCCCGGTTATTGTTCGTTCGATGCACCTTATTCTATTTTAAAAATAATTCCAGCTGCACAAGCAAAACTCCACATTAACTACCGGGTGCAATCCACCTATGACAGAGCACAGCTCCCACCAGCAGAGCCATTTGGACTGGGGATGATGGGAATTGAAGTCCAGTTAAGGTGGCGCTAGGTTGAAGACTGATCTAGCCACACTTAAGTCAGCTACGTTCCAGAATCTTACACTAATCCTCTCAAAATGATATCACTCAGGGTGACGAAAAGCATTTTTAAAATTCTTGCAGTAATTTATTTTGAGATTAAAACATTCCAACCTCATTCAAATTAAGAGGCGATGGGGCAATAATTTTATGCAGTGATTGGAAATAAGATTTATTTCCTGAGTTAGTACTAACCCTAGACTATCCCCCCTGACATTCCAATTTTGGGAAACACTCCCAATATAGCAGAAGCTAATACACCAGGCATAGGCAAACTCGGCCCTCCAGATGTTTTGGGACTACAACTCCCATCATCCCTGGCCACTGGTCCTGTTAGCTAGGGGTGATGGGAGTTGTAGTCTCAAAACATCTGGAGGGCCGAGTTTGCCTATGCCTCTACATTATGAAAATGGCCTCAATTATGAATAATCAGATATCACTTTCGGCAGATCAGACCACAAACGCTGCCATGCATAGCCTTAAACAGACGATGTCTAACTTTCTGTGGCTAAGAGCCACAGCTCAGCAACAGAACATCTGCTGGGCATGTAGAATGCCAAAGGTTTAATCCCTGGTGTTTCTAGGGAGCGCTGCCATAGACCCCTGCCTTGAAACCCTGGGAAGCCAGCCAATCAGAGTGGATAATAGTGAGCTAAATGGACCAATGGCCTGGCTCCCCAGCATAAGGCAGGTTCCTATGTCCTCCTCCTACAGCTGTAAGGTTTTCACAACATTCCTCCGCATTTTGGGCTGGTTCACCCCGAATGAACATCGCAGGCGCCTACAGGAAGTTGCGACTATCTGATGCAATGAAGCGTTATTCTGCGATTGCCCATCCACACAAGCACAGGCGCCCAGGTAAACCAGTTCCCAAAATGACACATTCCAGCTTGCCAACAATGCTCAGCTCTTCGCTTCCAAACTTTCCATTACGGGTCTCGACAGACTGCCTGGTCACGACGGAGGCATATGCTCGAGAAAGCAAAGCAGCAGCGTTTGCCCGTGACATCTTAGACCGCCATCACCCCAGAGGCTCTAGCTCGACGGAAGGGGGAAATTTACCTTTACACCCCTACAGAGGCTGGCTCCCGCAGGAAAAGGCTGGAGCTCATTACCAGAGCCAGAATGTAGAAGCCTCTACCGTACCTAGCCTGTGGATTAAATAGAGGACTTCAGTTTTCGGCGCTGCAAGTCCTTGAAAACGACAATGCGTTAACCCACAACAAAGGAGACAGCTTAGGCGGCTGAACACTTACCTGTTCACAGGTGTACTTAAGTCAAGGCATTCAGGCCAGATGGGTGCATGGCTGAGCAAGCCGTCTGTTACATAAGCAGGGTTCCCCACACACTTGTCGGGAAAAATAATATTGAGATCGAGGAAAGCCAAACTGATCGGGAACAAGGCTCTTTGGGCAGAGAGTACTTTGCTAAACCCCAGAAAGCAACAGCAGGTTGGGCAGATGCTTGCAAGGCGGCATTTGATACCTACCGCTCCAGCCTGCGAAGCGCAAGGCTTCGAGAGCAACTGAGCGCATGTGCAAAGCGAGATACTCACTCCCCGATTTTCTGAAGCTCGCCTCCCCTTCCGGTGTAAAGCGTGAGACATCCTTTCCACAGAGACGCGTACCTAGCCAAGAGAAACACCAGACACGTTAGAAGGCGGGGGAATGTAATTAATGTTGACCAGGCTTGACCAGGGTTTGGGTTTTGATGGGGGGGAGGGGGTTGGGTTAAGCACATCTTCCTCTCAGAAAATCCAATGGGGGAGTGGACCACACACACCACCAAAATCAATAGGACTTTAGTGTGCAGCTTTCAGATTTCGCCAGCAAGGCAGCTTGTGGCAGGTCATTTCTTCCTTTCTTTTTTGAAACTGTTTTTATTTGTTTTACAGATATAAATTTATTAACAAAACCAAATACATATACAGTGGTACCTCTAGTTGCAGACACAATCTGTTCCGGGGTGCCGTTCGCACCCCAAAAAGTCCGCAACTAGAGCGGCGCCTCTGCGCATACACAAAGCGCGCAGAACGCTTCTGGACATGTGGCGAAACCTGGAAGTATACACTTCTGGGTTTGCCGCATTCACAACCCGAAAAGCCACAACGTGAAGCAAACAGAACCAAGAGATATGACTGTAGAGAGATTTCTCTGAATTTCAAGTCTTCCCATCCCCTCCATGGGTCCTACAGTCAACGTTTTCAACTGCATATTATTTCATAGTCTATATTTTATCTCTCTCCATATTGTCCTTAGTATTTGTTACATTACAAGTGGGATTAAAATCCTGCTAATGTTTTCATCTGCTTACCTCCTAAATAAATTATAATTTCCCCCCCATTCTTTCTTGAAGTTTTTGTACTCACAGGTCATTTTTTAGTCAGATGCTCAAACCCTTATTGGCCTATGTACATGGTTCCAGTAGGGCTCAACACAAACAAACAGCAACCCAATCATTACAAAACAGCAACACTGCAACTAATGTTTAAGTTAGTGTTGTACAGCATCCACAAACCCTTATTCCTAACATTAGGAAAACCGCCTTGCATTTGTCTGAATTCCACTCCCTACAACCAACCAACCTAGATCGAATTGTCTGATACCAGTACAAAAAAAACATGTGCAACTGGCAACAAAAAAAGAGTGGCAAGATAAATTATTTGATGGTATTGAATAGGCTAGATTGACAGAAGCCTTTAGGGGTCAGCCCAAGCAAAAAATTCAAAAAGAATGGGGGAAATATAGAGAACACCTGAAAAAGCAGTGCCCTCAAATTAATACTTGGACTTGTTTCGATTTAACTTCTGCAAAATAAATCATAGTATAAAAGCTAAAAATAGGAAAAAAAGGAGTAATAATGAACTAAGAAGGAGACAGTTTATCAAAAACGAAAAGAGAACCGTAATGAGGATGAAGGAAGTCAACTAGAAGAAAAGAAGAATTGAAATTACAGTGGTACCTCAGGTTACATACGCTTCAGGTTACAGACTCCGCTAACCCAGAAATACTGCTTCAGGTTAAGAACTTTGCTTCAGGATGAGAACAGAGGTGCTTCAGGTTAAGAACAGTTTCAGGTTAAGTACAGACCTCCGGAACGAATTAAGTACTTAACCTGAGGTACCACTGTGTGTGTGTGTGTGTACACACACACAAACAGTTGATTGTTTGATCTGTGTAAACTTGTGTATGTTATGTTTTATTTGTCTTTCATTGTTTTTTGTTCTTTGTTTTCGATTGTGCATTTTTGTGAGTGTGTGTGTGTGTATGTGTTGTAAAATAAACTTAAAAGAAAAAAGAACATGTGCAACTGGTTCTATTTGTCTCTGTCCACAGGGACATCGCCTTTCTCTGAGCGGTGTTTCGCTTCTTGGTCCGTTCATGTGCCCAAAGTTACGCAACTCTCTCAGAGGTTTCCTTGCGCCAAACTAAGTTCTGTCGTTCCTACAATGGTTGGGTTTTAAGCATTCTCTCACACTCGAGGACTCATGCATTCATCCAATGGGGTGCCCTGCGGAATCAGACCATCTAACAGAGCTTTCCACTTCCCACGATGGACAACCAGGTGCCTTTTGAGAAAACCTTAAGCAGAACATAAGCTGCTGCTTTCTAATGGTAATCAGATGCATGGTGTCTCTGATTCTGGAGCTAACACATTGCCCATCATGACTAGTAGCTATTGATGAACTGTTCCTCCCCTATCTTGTCTAATCCCTTTTAGTACAGCTACTGCTAGTATGACATTACTTGCAGCATCCATGCTTTTTCCTGGAATGCTATTAAAACAAAGTAGTTTCCTTCACTTTAAAGCAGCATTGCGGGAACATCTGGAGGGTCTATCTGCTTCAAAACATGCTGAAAATTTGTTCAGCCACTTAATCCTAACAGCAGAGCTGACACAAGACACCAGCAGCTTAATTTTTAGCAGGTGTTTTATTGCAGCTCCAATCTACCCATAACTCTGCACATCAGGATTTTTATTTTTTTGCTACTGTATAGCCAAAGGTTTTGCACAGTTGTGAGGGCTGGAGGGTTAAAGCTCTAGTTCAGATGAAGTTAGGCACATTTAAGTGCCACGACAATCGGTGGGATTTAAATTGGCCACAAGTAATTGGTCCCAAGTAATTGGTAATTGGTAGGGACGCGGGTGGCGCTGTGGGTAAAAGCCTCAGCGCCTAGGGCTTGCTGATCGAAAGGTCGGTGGTTCGAATCCCCGCGGCGGGGTGCGCTCCCGCTGTTCGGTCCCAGCGCCTGCCAACCTAGCAGTTCGAAAGCACTCCCGGGTGCAAGTAGATAAATAGGGACCGCTTACTAGCGGGAAGGTAAACGGCGTTTCCGTGTGCAGCTCTGGCTCGCCAGAGCAGCGATGTCACGCTGGCCACGTGACCCGGAAGTGTCTCCGGACAGCGCTGGCCCCCGGCCTCTTGAGTGAGATGGGCGCACAACCCTAGAGTCTGTCAAGACTGGCCCGTATGGGCAGGGGTACCTTTACCTTTAATTGGTCCCACTGATCTCAATGGTATGTCAGCATGACCAACTTTTAACCGAGTCGGGAGCATTTATTAAAAGCCATTTGCAACAACACACCAAGCGTTCTGCTGAAGCGCCCTGTGTGACTTGCAAGATCATTCGCTTTCATTACTACATTCTCCGAGTGTATGTATGATTTGTCCCTCTCTTGTACATGTGCATAGATGTATAAACACGAAAAGAGCACAAATCAAACATTGTCAAATGGGGACTTGAGACACTACAGGGGTAGAGAAACAAGAAAGCTTCCATTTATTGCAAGCGCAACAAAAGGCATCCTTTGGCAGAATTCCCTATCTCCCACAAGTAAATCCTTTATACGTAGTGAATATTTGCCTGCAAGAATGAAAGTTTGTTTTGATTCATGTGCGTGACCTTCAAACTTCAATTCATGTGCATGACCTCCAGCGGTTTTGGGACTACAACTCCCACCATCCCTTGCTAGCAGGACCATTGGTCAGGGATGATGGGAATTGTAGCCCCAAAACAGCTGGAGACCCAAGTTTGGGGAACCCTGTTTAGTTGTCCCTCTGTTTTGCATTTGGCAAAAAGAAAGAAAGAGAAAAACAGTTGATCGCTGGTTAAAAACCAAAGTTTGAAGGTCATGCACATGAATCAAAACAAACTTTCATTCTTGCAGGCAAATATTCACTATGTATAAAGGATTTACTTGTGGGAGACAGGGAATTCTGCCATACTTGGGTCTCCAGCTGTTTTTGGGGACTACAACTCCCATCATCCCTTGCTACCAGGACCATTGGTCAGGGATGATGGGAATTGTAGTCCCCAAACAGCTGGAGACCCAAATTTGGGAAACCCTGAACTAAATGATGCGAGGGGAAATGACGTTTGGATTTTCACATTGCACTTATAACTACCTTATAACTTAATAACAGAGCCAGTGTGGTGTAGTGGTTGAGAGCAGTAGTCTTGTAATCTGGGGAACCGGGTTCGCGTCTCCGCTCCTCCACATGCAGCTGCTGGGTGACCTTGGGCCAGTCACATTTCTGTGAAGTCTCTCAGCCCCACTCACCTCACAGAGTGTTTGTTGTGGGGGAGGAAGGGAAAGGAGAATGTTAGCCGCTTTGAGACTCCTTAAAGGGAGTGAAAGGCGGGATATCAAATCCAAACTCTTCTTCTTCTTCTTCTTCCCCCACAGGTTGGGAGACCTGCTCAGTTACAGTTTGGCTCTTAAAAGATCATTAACAAATGCAATTTTTATTTATAAAGCTAGTAAATGAACCTGTTCCTGAGGTTTGGCAATAAACCACTAGTAGGCATCCAAGATACTGTCTGCCTCTCTGCCGCCAGTGTTTCTAAGGCTGTCACACAGACGGCTGGCACAAGCGGTATACGTTTTATCGGTGTCCAAACAAGTAAGCCAGCCACTCCATATTAGCTCCACCCGTCAGTCACGTATTAGTTCTGCTAAGATGACGCAAATGGAAAGTGACCTTAACACGGCATTTTGTGCCAAGTTGTAACTTGAAGAGATTACAAATGAGCCCAGGGGTGAAATCCAGTGGCATTTGCATGCAATATAGGCAACCAGGAACTCTCCAAATGGCCTTAAATAAGCAGCCATTGTTGTATTTTGCACTGAAACCAATGATTAACGTTCTTGCTAGCCTGGCTAGAATGCAACACTGAGACATGGTTTATGGAACTATGGCTTAGTGTTGTGAGCAAACCCGGCCCAGCAATTTAGCTGCGGTTTGTTTTTTGCCAACAAACCATGGCCTGAAGCCATGGGTTGCTTGTTGACATTAAAAAAAACACCTTGGTTTGTTTTAACTACAGCTTGGTGTTATGCCATGAACCCAGCCCTCTTCCTTAACCATGGTCTCTTTTGCCATCCCACCACAAATGCTCACCAACTTTCAAAGGCATAAGGAAGAAGACGAAGAGAAGATTTTGGATTTAATATCCCGCTTTATCACTACCCGAAGGAGTCTCAAAGCGGCTAACATTCTCTTTTCCCTTCCTCCCCTACAACAAACATTCTGTGAGGTGAGTGGGGCTGAGAGACTTCAGAGAAGTGTGACTGGCCCAAGGGCACCCAGCAGCTGCATGTGAAGGAGCGGGGAATCGAACCCAGTTCACCAGATTACGAGACTTCCGCTCTTAACCACTACACACACACACACTGGAAAGAAACCAAACTTTGGATAATCAAGCCATGGTTTGGCTGATCGCTTGTGGGACAGCTCATGACGATCTTACGGTTTGCAAAACAACCCATGGTTTAACATTATGTACGAAGTGGGCCACTGTGAGTTACTTTTTTGTGTTTGTCACATTTGTATCTAAGCCTTCTCCCAAAGAGCTCTAGGTGAGAGGTTGTCATTGTCTCCAGGAGAAGCCTGTGAGCTAGGTGTGGTTTTAGACAGGGAATAATTTGACCCACGGTCACTCAACGAACTTTATCGTTGATCATAGGTCAGCCCAGTCTAATTCCAACAAACAATATTCACACACCATCCTAGCAGGATGTGTGGCCTTGGAGACATTGCTTGCCCTCTGCCATTGTTATCATACACCTCATTAATCCAAAGGAAAAGGAACCGTTAAGGGGCTTATTTTAGCTTCTTTGATTGGCTTTAAGGTGACTATGGGAATCTGCCATCACCACGTAAAGAGGGAGAAGTTATGGCCCTAAGGAGGTTTTTAATGTTTTATGTTTTACTATGAAGAGAAGACTCCCTGGAAAAGACCCTGATGTTGGGAAAGATTGAGGGCACAAGGAGAAAGGGATGATAGAGGACGAGATGGTTGAACAGTGTTCTCAAAGCTACTAACATGAGTTTGACCAAACTGCAGGAGGCAGTGGAAGACAGGAGTGCCTGGCGTGCTCTGGTCCATGGGGTCACGAAGAGTCGGACATGACTAAACAACAACAATGTTTTTGTATGTACTGTAAGCCATCCAGAGTGGCTGGGAGAAAATTATTATTATTATTACAATTATTATTATTATTATTAATAATAATAATACTTTTGCACAGACTAAATTGTTGCTCACAATGGGAATTCTATGTCTCTTGAACACATCTCATTTCACTCTTTTAAGAAACGATTACGCTTCCCTTTAAGATCAGACTACAGACTTTTGCAAAGAGGGTATTATTTTCACAGACGCTTGGTGCTTACAGTTTCAACATCATTCACAATAAAAGTACCTAGCACTTTAGAATACCTTTGCATGTTCAAAGCAGATTGCAAACATTATCTCAGGAATCCTTACAACCTGCCTGCAAGGTAGGTCATAGAACATAGGCAAATGTGACCTCCTTTGCTGAAACCTAGAAAGCTCTCGCACACAAAATACAGGCAGGATTTTCTCTTTCTCTCAGAAATACAGCAGAAAAGGCCACCACCAATCTGAAACCTTTAAAATATTAAAACAAAAGCAACTGATCAACCCTCTGTGAGTGCAAGTAAATACACTTTTGGTTTTTAATTGTGTTTAAAAAAGCAATTTGACATGGCAATCCCAGCGATCCACCAGCGCTCCTCTGGGCTGCGTTTGTCACATGAAAATATCGCAGATGCTTTTCCTACTAATTGCTAGTTCTGCTTCTCTTCATGCTAAAGAAAGCCAACCTCTCCGCTGCGCACGGTGAGAGCTCATCGAAAGAGGAAGCAGAAAGAGTTGGTTGCTTCTTTTAAAAATTACATCGCGTTGAACCCTCGGTCCCCTAACAGATCAGATTTCAAAGCAGCATACAAGGCCATGCTGGCGTTCGTGACTTGTTAAGGCTTGTGCAAGCAAGCCCAGTTACGGCTTTGATTATCCAGAAGGAACATGCTCAGATCTACAGATCCTATTCTGCTAGGGAGACAGGGAAGAGGCTGGGGATAGCTGGCCCTGAGATTTTAACTGTGTAACAAGCCATATATTGAGCCACTTAACACACTTTAAGTGCGCACCCTTTAAAATATAATAATCCTGAAGTATGACTGGTTTCATAGAATCATAGAGTTGGAAGAGACCACCAGGGCCATCGAGTCCAACCCCCTGCCAAGCAGGAAACACCATCAGAGCACTCCTGACATACGGTTGTCAAGCCTCTGCTTAAAAACCTCCAAAGAAGGAGACTCCACCACACTCCTTGGCAGCAAATTCCACTGTCGAACAGCTCTTACTGTCAGGAAGTTCTTCCTAATGTTTAGGGGGAATCTTCTTTCTTGATTTGCTTCTCGGGAAATCTGTGCTCCTGCCTCGTCTTGTGACCAGGGATATATAACCCAACCTAGGGCCTGCATGACACCAGAGGTGAATTGTGTGCCTGTCATGCAGGTATGGCATGCACACAATTTAGATGGCTGAAGTGTTTGGAGGCAGATTCCTGTGGGCTGGGGAAACACTAAATGTTACCAACAGCAAAACCGCATGAATGAGTTGGAATGTTGCAGCGTTAATTTTTGTAATAATGAAAAACTGGGGCCTGGGGGACAGGAAGGTGTTTATCAGCAGCTGCAAGTTGGGAGCGCAGTTTTTCTTCTGCGGAACTCCAAAACAGCCCCTACCCAAAGAGGTAATCTGGTTGTGGGGGGAGAAGAAAACTCCCCTGGCTCACACTGTGCCTTAAAGTCTTCTCTCATCTCCACAGGACCTTTTAGCACGGCACAAAGTGTGGGTTCTGCTTCAGCTATTACTGAACCCACTAAAATAAGCCAAATGACTCTTGGCCTCTCCAGCTCAAAACAGAACGTACAGGAAAAGAGGGTGTCTCATTGCTTCCTTTAAGGAAAATAAGAAGCCATCAGCTTTTAAGAGATGACTCATCGACCAGTGTGGTCAAGGCTGCATCCTTGCGAGCCAAGCCGGATGTGACAGCAGCAAACCCATCTGTTTAAATCCTGGATCCGCCCCAATCATGTTCAAAGGAAGGGAAGGAGGGGCGAGGAGAACTGGGGAGTGGGCCTTGATTCCCCCAGTGGTTCCCTCTAAATCTAGCATCTGTAGAAAGGCGAGTGAGTTTGGGAAGGGGGGCCAGAAACATCCCTTTTGCTTTAAAAGCTAGGCCCCGACAGGTGTCTAAGGTCAGAAGAAGAGCACACGCACACTCAGTGTGCAAGTCGCCCTAGGAGCACAGGTAAGCTGTCAACTCAAACTGAAGGAGCGTCTCCATCCCCATCGTTCTGCCCGGAGACTGAGGTCCACAGCCCAGGACCTTCCCTCACTGCAAGAAGTGAGGTTACAGGGAAGCAGGCAGAGGGCCTTCTTGGTAGTGGCACCCGCCCTATGGAACGCCCTCCCATCAGATGTCAAGGAAATAAACAACTATCTGACTTTTAGAATACATCCGAAGGCAGCCCTGTTTAGGGAAGTTTTTAGTGTTTGATGGTGTTTTTAATATTCTGTTGGGAGCCGCCCAGAGTGGCTGGGGAAACCCAGCCAGATGGGTGGGGTATAAATATTATATTATTACAGTGGTACCTCGGGTTAAGAACTTTATTCGTTCTGGAGGTCTGTTCTTAACCTGAAACTGTTCTTAACCTGAAGCACCACTTTAGCTAATGGGGCCTCCTGCTGCCACTGCGCCGCCGCTGCACGATTTCTGATCTCATCCTGAAGCAAAGTTCTTAACCCGAGGTACTATTTCTGGGTTAGCAGAGTCTGTAACCTGAAGTGTATGTAAGCTGAAGCGTATGTAACCTGAGGTACCACTGTATTATTATTATCACTACTGGGTTCATCCAACCTGTCACTGCCGATTGGCAGTGGCCCTCCAGGATTCTAGACGGGGGGCGGGGCGGGGGGAACACCTTCCTGGAGATTTTGGGGATAGAACCTTGGAAGCACATGCTCCAGAGCCCTTCCCTGCCAGTCAGAGGAGGCCAGGGTTGAAATCCCCACTCAGCCATGAAGCCCCTTGCTTTCTCCTGCCCCAGAGGCTAGGACTCAAGCCAATGGATTCAAGTGGCTGGAAAGGGGAATGGGAGGGAATATGCTTTCTTTGCACTTGAACCCCATTGATTTGGGTCCTAGCCTCCAGGGGCAGGAGAAAACAAGGAGCTAACCCACTATGACGGCCGTAGTTAAGATTCCTGCATTGCATCTGAAGGCAGCCCTGTTTAGGGAAGTTTTTAATGCTTTATTCTGTCGGGAGCCGCCCACAGTGGTGTAGCGTGGGGGGTGCAGGGGGGGCCGGCCGCACCTGGTGCAACATCTGGGGGTTAGGGTTAGGGGGCGCAAATCCACGGGTTAGGGGGCGCAAATTACTTGCCTTGCCCGGGTGCTGACAACCCACGCTACGCCACTGGCCGCCCAGAGTGGCTGGGGAAACCCAGCCAGATGGGTGGGGGTCTAAATAATAAATTATTGTTTACTTATTTTATTACTATTGCAGGGGGTTGGACTAGATGACCCTCAGGGTCCCCTCCAACTCTACCATTCTACGACTCAATGGGTGACCAGTCACGGCCTCTCAGCCAGACCTACCTCACAAGGGTTGTGGTTGTGGGGATTAATGGAGCAGGGGGAGAACCGTACTTGCCATACCTGGAGCTCCTTTTGGGTGGGGTTTTAAATGCAATAAATAATAATAAAGGACCCAGCAAAAGGCAACTTCCTCTATATACACACAGCAAGGGGAAATGAGCACGCTGGTTTCACCTCTAATCTGGCCCCGTGAGATGTTGTTTTCCCTTCCCCTCCTCCTGCCACACCAATTACGATTCTCAGAAAGGGAGAGGAAGCCCAAAGCGTTAACAGGAACACACTGAGTCAGCCAGTTGCTTCAGCAACGAAACAAAAGAGCGGCCGGGCAGAGGCAGAGGCCTAACCCCACTGTCGGAAACACATACATACCCTTTGGTCAACCGGATAATATCTCCCGGCTGAATGAGGCTGCCAAGTTCATCCCACACTGAGATGAGGATGCTGCCTGACTTGTCGGCTACTTTGCACGACCGCACTTCGTGCCCATCTTTGGTTTTGGTGACGCGGCCTGCAAGGGAATATGGAAGGGGGGGAGCAGGGGAGGGAAGGGGAGAGAAAAAGAAAGGTTTGAGCAAATTTCCTTAGAACAGGGGGACAACATCCTTTGGAAAATGCAACTTTGCCTGGGCGCGAAAGAACCTGCAACTTTCGCCAAAAGCCCAGGGAAGGAGCCACTCTGGACCCTAAAAGTGGGTCTACTTAAGGACAGATTTAGAGAAAGTGGACTCAACTCTTTTCCCTGAAAAGTGGACACGTGTCAACTCCTCTCTCTCTCACACACACACACACACACACATTTGCACACCTAGAGCGCGGGCCAAGGAAGTCGGGGAGTGAAAAAACAAACAAAAGCACGACAGTTCCACGGGACCCCACTTACCGATCTCTAGCACAATAAAGATGACATTTAAATTTTTCAGTCCGGCCCTTATGTCTTTTATGAGGAGGTATGTTTCGTTTGCCATGCTCATGCTGCTTTGCTTTTCAGGAGGAAGGCACGGGCGCTGCTGGGGCAGAGTGAGCAGGACAAAGCTCCCCCTTAGCCGAGAGGGACACTTGGAAAACAGGGCAGGGGTGAAAGGAGCCGTGGCGGGGGGGTGGGGGGAATTAGACGAGATCGGGTTTGACCAGCCCTTGGAGAAGGCAACAGTAATGTGCAATATACTCTGGGGAGGTCGGCGGGGAAGCGTGTTTATGAGGAAAGAAGGAGGCACCCACGGCGATCCCTCTCCTCTGAAACTCTTAAGCTCGCTTCTCCTTCTCTCAGCTGACCACACAAGCCTCGTAAGGCTGGACGGGTGAAGGAGGGAGCCGGGGCGCTGTGATTAAAACAGGCACGGGGCTTGGCTGCTGCTGCTGCTGCTTTCGCCGCCGCCGCCCCTACTGGCGAACGAGAAAAGGCACCTTCGCTATAGGCTCCCTTTTCCTCCCCTCTGCAAGAAAATCGGGGCGCTCTTTTTCTCTTATGACTATTATTGCACAGCGAGTAAGGTGCTTCCTCCTCCTCCTCCTCTCCAACCCCCCCAACTCGCCAGCTGCCCCGCACCCCAGCGCCACTTTCACACAAGCGCGCAAACACGCCGCTTCGCCCTCCAAGCGCGCTCGCTCTCCGTCTAAAAGAAGCATGTGCCGGCGCCGTCGTTTTATATCCAGCCGGGCTGGACCATTTCCTCCGCGCGGGGGGGGGGACAGAAAACTCGCGTCGAAAGGTACGGAAAAGAGCGGCGGGGAGAAGGGAGTCAGAGACGAGCTCCGAGGCGTCGGTGTTTGGATCCTGCTGCGCCGGAGCGGTTCTGCTTCGTGGCCCCAAGGCGCCGGAGAAGCGCAAGGAGGGCGAGGAAGCCTCCCCCCAGAGAAAAATGGAATGGTCGGTGGAACGCGGAGACACCAGAATGGAACTGAATGTGACAAAGTGCCCCGTAAGAGGCGCTGATTGGTTGGCCGCGATTCTTTTGTGCTCTGACCTAGAATATTTACAGTCGCTCGCCCTCCCGCTTCCCTCTTTTCCCCCTGCCTCGCTCTCCGGGGCAGGTTCGAGCCTGTCTCGCCGGGAGGCAGGACTGCAAGCTCATCATGAGCCTCGGGGAAGGGTCGCTGAATGGCTGGCTGTTGCCTTTTAACGCGCTGCTGATTCCCCAGTCCCCAACAAAACCAAGGCTGGGGGAGGTGGGGGCTGCGATCATTTCCCCCGCCCCGCACCCACTGTATATTTTTTCGAAAGGATTCCTCGGGAAACCGCTTGCAACGGGATTTCGTGTGTGCGCGCCTTTACTTCCCTACCCCTCTTTCTTTTTCCTTTCTCCTCCTGTGAAGAGGCTGCATCCTAATGTTTTAATGTTGTGTCTTAATCTTTTAAATTGTATTTTAATCAACTTGGTTTTTTTATTGGTTGTTAGCCGCCCTGAGCCCCGTCTTGGCTGGGGCGGGCGGGGTATAAATAAAAATATTATTATTATTATTATTATTATTATTATTATTATTATTATTATTATTAATCTATAATGTGGGATATGTTTGATTGGAAGAGGACGCGGGGAATCAGACTGTGCTGTTCTTAAAGGAAAGTAACCGAGCCGTAAAGCATTTAAAAGCAAAGGAGGCCGTGTGGGTCCGTCCGTGAGAGACAGAGCGCCACGGTTAGGCACAGCGCCTTTATCAGCAGCGACCCCGCCCCCGCCCCCCAAAATGCCCACAAAATAGCTAGCGAGCCTTCGCAGTGTCCAGAACTCTTCATCCAGCGGAATGTTAAACAAAGACTTGGTGTTCAAGTCTTAAAATGGAGTGTGGAGATAAGACTAGCAGCTCGGAAACCTATGTATTTCTACTCAGAAATAAGTCCCACTGAGTTCAATGGGGCTTGCTCCCAGGTAAGTGTATAGAGGTTACAAGCATCATTCAGATTGCACTTGCCAGTTGTGTACAGAACGTTTCTAGTACCCAAGAACCAACCTACAATTTATCATTACTCCCAACATTTTAAAGCTCAATCCTGTGTTTCTTGGGGGTGTCTCACTAAAAAAAAAAACCAATGGGGCTTACTCCCAAGTAGGTGTGCACATCTAGCCATGTTAAGAATATTATTTATACCCCACCCATCTAGCTGGGGTTCCCCAGCCACTCTGCTACATTGGTGGACTGGTACTCGGTATGGTTTAAATGCCATCATATCTAGGCTAGCCTTGTCCTGTATGGTGGTACCTTGGGTTACAGATGCTTCAGGTTACAGGCGCTTCAGGTTACAGACTCTGCTAACTCAGAAATAGTACCTTGGGTTAAGAACTTTGCTTCAGGATGAGAACAGAAATCGTGCTCTGGTGGCGCAGCAGCAGCGGGAGGCCCCATTAACTAAAATGGTACCTCAGGTTAAGAACAGTTTCAGGTTAAGAACAGACCTCCAGAACGAATTAAGTTCTTAACCCAAGGTACCACTGTATTAAAAACATGCAGAACCAAATGTTCATTCTCTGGGCATACAACCATCTGAAGTAGGGAACCTTTTGTTATACAAAGACCAGCATACCTGGACACTGACCAAGCTGGCTGAGGCTGATGGGAATTGTAGTTCAAAACATCTGGCGGGTGCCCAGTTGGGGAAGGCTGATATATAAACTGCTTAACAATTAACATGGACCGAAGGAGTATCTCCGCCCCCATCATTAAGCTCAGACCTGGAGGTCCAGCTCTGAGAGCCTTTCGGTGGTTCCCTTACTGTGAGAAGTGAGGTTACAGGGAACCAGGCAGAGGCCCTTTTCGGTACAGTGGTACCTCTGGTTAAGTACTTAATTCGTTCCGGAGGTCTGTTCTTAACCTGAAACTGTTCTTAACCTGAAGCACCACTTTAGCTAAAGGGGCCTCCTGCTGCCACGCCGCTGGAGCACGATTTCTTTTCTCATCCTGAAGCAAAGTTCTTAGCCCGAGGTACTATTTCTGGGTTAGCGAAGTCTGTAACCTGAAGCGTATGCAACCCGAGGTACCACTGTATTTATGCATCTCAGATCATCTTCCAAATTGCTCTGCCCATTCCATCACTAAGCTCTTCAGGTTCACCATCCTCCCTCCTGCCCTCTTAAAGGTAAAGGACCCCTAACAGTTAAGTCCAGTCGTGGACGACTCTGGGGTTGCGGCACTCATCTCGCTTTACTGGCCGAGGGAGCTGGCGTTTGTCCACAGACAGTTTCCGGGTCATGTGGCCAGCATGACTAAGCCGCTTCTGGCGAACCAGAGCAGCACACGGAAACGCCGTTTACCTTCCCGCCGGAGTGGTACCTATTTATCTACTTGCACTTTGACGAGCTTTCAAACTGCTAGGTGGGCAGGAGCAGGGACCAAGCAATGGGAGCTCACCCCATCGCGGGGATTCGAACCACCAACCTTCTGATCAGCAAGTGCTAGGCTCTGTGGTTTAACCCATAGCGCCACCCGCGTCCCAAACCTGCCCTCTTAGTCACTTACTAATGGTCACCTGTTTCTTTTTCTATGCCTTAGGAAGGGACCTCTAATTTTGCAGTCACTCACATGCCAGAGTAGCACCACTACCATGTGGGCTTTCATAAGTGCGGTTTTTGCAGCAGAAGTCATAGGTCGCCTCCAGTATTTTGTACGAGAGATTCAATCCAAACTGGAAATTTAGGTTTGCGCAACTCAAGTGTCGTGGTGCAACAAACCCATCTTCCTTTTCAAAACAATAACAGGTTTTGTGGTTCTAGATTCAGGTAGGTAGTCATGTTGGTCTGACACAGTCGAAATAAATAAAAAATTGTCCAGTAGCACCTTAGAGACCAACTAAGTTTGTTCTGTGTATAAGCTTCTGTGTGCAGGTTTTGTGGTTAGAAAAGATGCAGAAATGCACTTAAAATGAGTGGGATAAATGGTTGATTAATTAGAAGATGTATAACCACAAGCAAATCAGGATAAATTCAGGAAGAACGTTCATCATTTATATAATTTCCCAGCAAACAAAGTGCTCAGTAGACCAGATCTAGGGCTGTAGGAAATGTTAGCCATACACAGGCTGACACTATACAGTGGTACATACACTTCAGGTTACAAACGCTTCAGGTTACAGACTCCACTAACCCAGAAATAGTGCTTCAGGTTAAGAACTTTGCTTCAGGATGAGAACAGAAATAGTGCTCCGGCAGCGTGGCAGCAGTGGGAGGTCCCATTAGCTAAAGTGGTGCTTCAGGTTAAGAACAGTTTCAGGTTAAGTACGGACCTCCGCAGTGGCATAGCGTGGGTTGTCAGCACCCGGGGCAAGGCAAGTAATTTGCGCCCCCTAACCCGTGGATTTGCGCCCCCTAACCCTAACCCCCAGATGTTGCGCCCGCTGCGGCCGGCCCCCCCTGCACCCCCCACGCTACGCCACTGGACCTCCGGAACAAATTAAGTACTTAACCCAAGGTACCACTGTACATTTAAAGCAGTATCATCTCCACATAGCTACAGTTCCCGGAGTAGTTTAGCAACCCCTCTTCCCAGGGAACTCTGGGAATTGTAGATGCCACTTAGTTAACCTATGAGGTGAAATTTGAAAGGAGGGAGACTCTTAATCAAAACCTGAAATGCTGCCCTTCTTCAGCAACAAATTGTGGTTCCCTTGGTGGGAGGGCGGAATCTGCCGCCAGCAAATTATTGCAGCATTCTTGCACAAAACCTTCCTGTTTTTCCTCCAGTTTGGCTCGTGCATTTTTTCTTTTAAGTCTGCTGGTCCTGTTTGTCCATTTGCCTGCCAGCCAGCAATATATGACAGATGAAAACACTACCTTGCTATCTGCGTTCTGATAATGCATGTAGATGCACGTGGCTCTAGATTGCCGTATTCAGCTGCTACCCACAGGTGCGGTAAGGACATAAAAGAAATAGAAACAAGTGGCAAGGTGTTGTTGCTTTTTGAACCCACATTTATTAGGCCATACAGTGATATTTTTTCTAGAAAAAGAGGTGCCAGAACTCACCATGAAGGCCTCCCTCATTCTCTTAGAATGGCAACGGCACTTGCCAGAACCCACCTGAGAGGTGCCGGAACTAAGTTCCAGTGAGTTCCCCCTGAAATAAAGAAAACCCTGCCTTCATTATTTCTAACCACTCAGCTCCAAATACTTTGGCTGCAGCCTAGGCCACCAAATACAGAGGGCTGACCCTCCAAGTGTCCCTATTTACCAGGGACAGTACCGAAGCCGTTCCAGTTTCTGATTTGATCCCGGAATGTTCTGCTTTTCCTTAGGACGTCCCTATTTTCATTTGGAAAATGTTGAGGGCCATGGAGTTATGTGACCCCCCTGAGCCAAGGAGTTAAGTAATTATACACCCTTTAAGAAGGGACGCGGGTGGCGCTGTGGGTTAAAGCCTCAGCGCCTAGGGCTTGCCGATCGAAAGGTCGGCGGTTCGAATCCCCGCGGCGGGGTGCGCTCCCGCTGTTCGGTCCCAGCGCCTGCCAACCTAGCAGTTCGAAAGCACCCCTGGGTGCAAGTAGATAAATAGGGACTGCTTACTAGCGGGAAGGTAAACGGCGTTCCATGTGTTGCGCTGGCTCGCCAGATGCAGCTTGTCACGCTGGCCACGTGACCCGGAAGTGTCTTCGGACAGCGCTGGCCCCTGGCCTCTTTGAGTGAGATGGGCGCACAACCCTAGAGTCTGGCAAGACTGGCCCGTACGGGCAGGGGTACCTTTACCTTTACCTTTTACACCCTTTAAGAAACATCTATAAAGGGAGCCCGGTATAGGGTAGGGTTTTTTTAAAAAAATGTTTTATCCTGTTTTTATATATGTCGGAAGCCACCCAGAGTGGCTGGGGCAACCCAGTCAGATGGGTGGGGTATAAATAATGAAGTTGTTGTTGTTGTTGTTGTTGTTGAATAGAGCCTCACCCGATGATGCCTCACCCCTGAGCCTCCCCCGATGAGTGCATGGGGCATTTTTCATGAAAACCTCTTTGCTATATGTATTTGCACAGCTGCCTTGCTGGGTCCAGTGTTGGATTTACGTATAAGCTAAACAAGCTATAGCTTAGGGCCCCACTCTCTTGGGGACTCCCAAAAAAAATTTAAAGGAAAACAACTGGTTGTACATTTCCAAAATATAAGATAAAAAAACCCAAATAAAATAAAACCTACATACAGCAACAGTATTTTGTGTTTTGTAGGCTCCTATGATGTAAATAAGTGATGAGCAAACTTGGCCCTCCAGCTGTTTTGGGACTACAACTCCCATCATCCCTTGCTAACAGGACCAGTGGTCAGGGATGATGGGAATTGTAGTCCCAAAACAGCTGGAGGGCCAAGGTTGGCCATCACTGATGTACGGTAAGTAATGGGGCCCGCCTGCTAGCCTCCTCCCTAAAATATCACTGGTTTCAGTTCAACAATTACTTTGATAAAATACATATTTTGTTATGTGCAAATGGCTTTAGATACCTATTAGGTGAGGCATAGGCAAACTTGGCCCTCCAGATGTTTTGGGACTACAACTCCCATCATCCCTGACCACTGGCCCTGTTAACTAGGGATGATGGGAGTTGCAGTTCCAAAACATCTGGAGGACCAAGTTTGCCTATGCCTGTATTAGGTCCATAAATTACCATATAGCATATATGCAACACAAAAAGCAGCGACAATTTGTTGTTGACAAAGGACAGCTGGACATATAAAGGGCCCCATTACCTTCAGTAGCTTAGGGCCTCCTCAAACCTATATCCGGCCCTGGCTGGGTCCCATATAAAAGGTAAAGGGACCCCTGACCATTAGGTCCAGTCATGACTGACTCTGGGGTTGTGGCGCTCATCTCGCTTTATTGGCTGAGGGAGCTGGCGTACAGCTTCCAGGTCATGTGGCCAGCATGACTAAGCCACTTCTGGCGAACCAGAGCAGCACACAGAAACGCCATTTACCTTCCCGCCGGAGCAGTACCTATTTATCTGCTTGCACTTTGACGTGCTTTCGAACTGCTAGGTTGGCAGGAGCAGGGACCAAGCAACGGGAGCTCACCCCGTCACGGGGATTCGAACCGCCAAGCCACCAACCTTCTGATCGGCAAGTCCTAGGCTCTGTGGTTTAACCCTCAGCGCCACCCGGGTCCTGGGTCCCATATAAGTAGCTGTAAATTTCATGAACATCACTGGAATGTACTTCCCTTAAATGTGTTTTGGGTATAGACAGGAAATCCATAGATAATTTCATCCAAGGCTGACTCATAGGCTGTCTCTTTGCCCAAGGGCAGCGTGGTGGCATTGAATATCAGTTGCTGGCAGAGCAACAGCAAGGAAGGGCCACTGTCTTCAGACCCAAGCATCTGCTTGGCTGCTATAGGATGCAGAATGCTGGACTAAACAGACCCACTGTGCTTTTACCTGACAGGGCTTTCCTGGTGCCCTTGGCATGAATGCAGTATTCTTACGGGATTAAATTTTGCACACTTCCTCCATTCAATTGAATATGCTAACTCTAGAGGGGATTTGAGAAACAGGATGCTATTGCAATGTTGCAAAAAGGAGGGAAGTCTTAAAATTATAGAAACGCTTCAGACAATTGTGTGACCGCATGAATTCCCAGACTCGTAATTCATTTTCTTTCCAGGAAATGGAAATGGAAATTAAATTAGAATGAATGATTTCTTGGGGAAACCTCTACCATTTCCTCATTGCATACCCTCCAACATTTCTCCAGTGAAAATAGGGCCGTCCTATTCCATAATAATAGTTTTACTATTTATATCCTGCCCACTCCGGGCGACTTCCAACATATTAAAAAAAACAAACCATAATAAAACATTAAACATTTAAAAACTTCCTTATACAGGGCTGGCTTGGAGATTGCATGACTCCATACTCTCCGACATTTCCACAGTGAAAATAGGGACACCCTACCTTAACTTCTGTGGGCTAAACCACAGAGCCTAGGACTTGCAGATCAGAAGGTCGGCGGTTCAAGTCCACACGAAGGGGTGAGCTTCCGCTGCTCGGTCCCTGCTCCTGCCCACCTAGCAGTTTGAAAGCACATCAAAGTGCAAGTAGATAAATAGGTACCGCTCCGGCAGGAAGGTAAACGGCATTTCCGTGCACTGCTCTGGTTCACCAGAAGCGGCTTAGTCATGCTGGCCACATGACCCGGAAGCTGTATGCTGGCTCCCTTGGCCAATAAAGCGAGATGAGCACCGCAACCCCAGAGTCGGTCACGATTGGACCTAATGGTCAGGGGTCCCTTTACCTTTCTTTACCTTACCTTAACTTCCAACATTTCTCCGATGAAAATAGGGACGTCCTAAGGAAAAGCGGAACATTCCGAGATCAAATCAGAAACTTGGACAGCTTCTGTAAACCCAGGACTGTCCCTGGAAAATAGGGACACATGGAGAGTCTGTACATTGGAAAACACCAGAGTTTGGGGTGTTTTTTAAAGTTATGATGAATATAATCTTATAGCGTGAGCTTCTAAAGCAATGATCAGCAGTGCTTTGCATTGCTGGGGGTTCTATGTATTCTATGTATGCTTCTAAGTGTGCCACCCAAACATTTAGGGTAGGCTGTAATTACTAGGCAGGTGTAGGCCATCTAGTTGTTGCGCTTCAAGGGATCAAAATTTAATTTAATTTAATTAAAGCATATTTCATAAGAGTTGTCAAGCTACTTCCTGTTTGTGACACCTCCGAAAAGGAGTTAAACAACTTCCTATTTGTGTGGCATTTCTTACTGGAAGAAACTAAAGGTTTTGCTTTTACCTGCCAGTTTGACCTTGAGCTCCCCGCCCTCCTTGGAGATCTCTTTCAGGCCTTCTTTGTCAGGGCAACTCCTTTGCATAGAGACAAACCCAGCTTGCCTTTAAAATGCACATTAGGATAAACCACGATGTTAATTTGTATTAGCATAAAATATTTCGACTTCACTTTTCCTTTCAAGTCGAGGGCCTATTTCCATAATCCAGACAGTCTGAACTCCCTCGAATGTTCTGTGTGTTCTTGGCACACACAAAAATTGGTTCTGCGCATTTGAGCTGTGCGCAGCTGATTTGAAAATATTTAGAATCGAAAGCAGGGGTGGTGGGCAGCCTGTAGCCCTCCGGATGTGGTTGAGCTTCAGTTTCCATCATCCTTGGTAGCTGGGCCTGATGGGAGCTGGAGTCCAAGAACATCTGGAGGGCCAGATGTTCTCCATCCCCAGATCTGAAGGAACTTCTGAAGCAAGTCAAGGGAGGAAATGATGAAAAGTTTCAAAGCATGCTGTAATGGTTCTAGGGGTTGCTCATGCGTAAGTTGCCGTTACTCCTGGCTAGGTTGCCTGGTTGAACCCTTTTCTGTCTGGACAGCCTCAAGTTCCGTGGCTGCCTCAGTCGCTGGCAGAATCCGTCAGTGGGTGTTTCTTGAACCTCTTCCAGCATAGAAGCTGTTTGACGCCCAGTCTTCTCCTACTTTGCCTGTGCGGAAGTCTTCTGCGCAGGGAGGGTGTGGGCAGCGGAGTACCCGTGCCCTCTCCACTGGTCTCCGGCGAAGAGTCCTGGAGCCACCTCTCCGATTCCCCCATCTGCCCCCCTTCTCCACTGGTGTTACGCTGATTTCCTTCCCCAGCGGATGGGCTACCTCTCTCCCTACTGGGACCCTCTCCGCCATCCCTCTGGAGCCTCCTCTCCGCCTCCAGCTCCGATGGCAGTTCCCTGACACATACAATGCCTCGTTCTTTCATATGTGGGGGACCTGTAAAAGGGTAAAAGAGTATTGGGAAATAATTTATAATGAATTGGGGGGGGGGGAATGTTGAAAAGTACCTTTCAAAAAACAAAACAGAGTCTTTTTTGTTGGGGGTATTTCAGACAGATATTCCCAGGTGTAAAAAAAAGGTTATTTATGTATGCCACTACTGCAGCGCATGTTTTGTTAGCCCCAAAATGGAAAACGAGCGAGGTCCCAGCTAAAGAAGAATGGCAACTTAAACTGATGGAATATGCACAGCTTGCAGACCTAACTCATAGAATAAGAGAACAAGAAGAATATATGTTTAAAGAAGACTGAGAAATGTTTATTGAATGTATGGGGGGAAATTGTGCACACTTGAAAACTTTGGCAGCATTAAGATAAATTCAACAGTGTAAATAAGTTTTGATGGATGTAATAATGGAATGCTGAGTGGTTTAGTTTATATAGAACATGCAGGGGTTTATGTTATGCAAAATGAACCATGGAAAGAGAAGAAGGGAAGTCTTCGACTAAGGTTGTTTATATGCATATTCTAAATTGTAAAACAAAATTTAATAAAAATTATATATAAAAAACTAAGTCTACAATGCCTCAAGAGGTAGCTCCACCTGGGAATTCTGGACATAATGGAAGAGGTAAGGGTTTTGGATTGTCGTGAAAGATGCGAGAGGAAAGGATTAATAGGAAAGGATTCACAAAGGGGAGGATGGAAGTCCAGGAGATTCCTTGGAATCTTGTTTTTATGATTGATGTGTGATATATCTCTGTAAATTTTTTATTTGAAAAGCCAAATAAATAAATTTTATGTATAAAGAAAGAGAAGAATGTCATTGGGAATTCCTCCATAAAGTGGAAGCAGGTTATATAATCCATCCCATGAAGAAGAGGAATTGAAACCTCCTCAAGCTCCCCAGTGTTGATATCGAAGCTGGACAGACCAGTTCTGGGACCACAAGGGTCTTGGCACTGCTGATTATGCAGAGGAAGACATAGCGCATGACACTCCCAGCCACTTCACAATACCTGTATGAGTAGTGATGACTTCGAAGCCAAGCCCTCAGTGGGCACATGGGGAGTGAAAGTCTAGAGATGTCTATCACAATGGGTTAAAGCACTGAGTCCCGGGAAGAAAAACTACAGGCCTTGTCACCCTGACCAGGTCATCATGTCAAGGGCTTCCAGAGGAGACAAACTTCTGAGCGACCTTGGTTACAAGTTGGGCCAAACCTTGGGGGAAGGCAGCTATTCCAAGGTGAGAGTAGCCACTTCGGCCAAATACAAGGGGCCACTAGCCATCAAAATGGTGGACCGGCGTCGAGCGCCCCGGGATTTTGTGGAGAAGTTTCTGCCGAGGGAACTCTCCATCTTGAGAGGGATCCGTCATCCGCACATCGTCAGGGTCTACGAGTTCATCGAAGTCTGCAACGGGACGCTGTACATTGTGATGGAGGCCGCGTCTACAGACCTGCTGCAGATGGTGCAGAAGACAGGCAAATTGCCCTGTGCCCCTGAGGCGCGGGACATCTTTGCCCAGGTGGTGGGTGCCGTGCGCTACCTCCACGACCGGCATTTGGTGCACCGGGATCTCAAGTGCGAGAACGTGCTGCTCACTTCGGACGGCCGCCGAGCAAAGCTGACCGACTTTGGCTTTGGCAGAGAATCGCGTGGGTACCCAGAGCTGAGTACCACCTACTGTGGCTCTGCGGCCTACGCCTCTCCCGAGGTCCTCATGGGCGTCCCCTACGACCCCAAAAAGTACGACGTGTGGAGTTTGGGCGTCATGCTCTACGTGATGATAACCGGCTGCATGCCCTTCGATGACACCCACATTCATAACATGCCGTGCCGCCAGAAGAAAGGCGTCGTTTTCCCTGAAGACCTGCCCGCTTTGGCGGAGCCCTGCCAAGCCCTTATTAAGCAGCTGCTCCAGTTCAGCCCAGAATCCCGGCCCTGTGTGGGGCAAGTATCTAAGAACAGCTGGCTGAAGGGGGAAGCCTAAGCGTGATGGCTTTCCCTACTCTGGTGTCGCCAGGGCACCTACCAGACGCAGCTGCTTCAAGGGAGGGGGGGTCATGTTAACCGGACAATGGAAACGTTTAAGTTGCCAGAAAGGTTTCTGGGATTGTTGAGCATGAGAAGATGTAAGTGGGCAAACTGATTTAGTGGGGGAAAGGAAAAAGAGAAAAGCGATTCAGATGTAAGTTCCTCTGAAATTAACGGGACTTACTTCCAAACAAATGTATTTAGGTTTGGGGTGCCAATGAGATCTTTAAAACCCACTTTTGTGTGTCGGCTTCTCATTCTGCTCAGGGCGATGTTAAGTTGTGGGCGTACATATCAGACGACACAGCGATTCTTCAAACAGCTCGTGATATTCAGAGGCCAGAACAGAACTGAACTGAAGAGTTCAGTCAGCCTGCTTATATAGAGCTCCAGAACAACGTAACTGTAGCAACTTTCTAAAACTATCCAATCACTGAACGTCACTTTCGATCCTTCATTTGCATAACTATCTACAGTATCCCCCTGCTGGCCCAGGGTGAGAACTTCAGTACATAACAGGCGATACTTCTCGTTTGTTTGGAGGGGATTCCTACGGATCGCTCAAGTTTGGGGGAATTGGTTTGAGGGAGCGGTGTCTCGCACAGTGTGGCATCCTGTACTGAGGAAGTGTGTCAGAATCCCCTGCAGCATTTCAGAGGATTCTGATGTGCTCTCTCAGCATAGATGGGGTGCTGGCTATACTGGAAGGAGCTGGACCAGAAACAGGACTCTCACACTGCCTTTGGTATGGGGTACCTTTGTTTGCGCAGTCCTAGGCAGCTGCATGGTCAGGCTTTTCCTATGGAATCAAAATGCTTATAAAAGTACCCTCTTCTGATTGGATCATATTTAAAGGACAACCGTGGATTCCCAACAAAAATTGTTAGCTGGCCCTAAGATCTTAGGATCCAAACTTTCCCAAATCAAAAGGATTATTTGCAGGGTGAAGGATAACGTGCTTTAAATTTATGGTGCGTGAACCTCGTGTAAACACTGTCACAGTCCATCCTGAGAGTTGATCAGGATTATGCAGACCATGTAGGGGACGCGGGTGGCGCTGTGGGTTAAACCACAGAGCCTAGGACTTGCTGATCGAAAGGTCGGCGGTTCGAATCCCTGCGGCGGGGTGAGCTCCCGTCGTTCAGTCCCTGCTCCTGCCCACCTAGCAGTTCGAAAGCACCCCTAAGTGCAAGTAGATAAATAGGGACCGCTTTCTAGCGGGAAGGTAAACGGCGTTTCCGTGTGCGGCGCTGGTGCTGGCTCGCCAGATGCAGCTTCGTCACGCTGGCCACGTGACCCGGAAGTGTCTTCGGACAGCGCCGGCTCCCGGCCTCTTGAGCGAGATGAGCGCGCAACTCTAGAGTCGGTCACGACTGGCCCTGACGGGCAGGGGTACCTTTACCTTTACCTTTTATGCAGACCATGTAATCCAGGGGTCAGCAAACCTTTTCAGCAGGAGGCCGGTCCAGTATCCCTCAGACCTTGTGGGGGGCCAGACTATATTTTGGAAAACAAAAACAAAAACGAATTCCTATGCCCCACAAATAACCCAGAGATTCATTTTAAATAAAAGCACACATTCTACTCATGTAAAAACACTGATTCCCGGACTATCCACGGGCCGGATTTAGAAGACAATTGGGCCGGATGTGGCCCCCGGGCCTTAGTTTGTGTACCCATGATGTAATCGGTAACAGAAGTCCAGATTGGAAAAAGGCTCAACTCAATTGTATCAAAAATAATGCATTGGCCCACAATAGTATATCATGGTGGAAATGTCCAGAAGGCCATGGGTGTGGCCAGGATTTATTTATTTGGTGGGGGGGTTGCAGGACTTTTGTTTGGTGGGGCAGAACTGACATGATTGGTCAGTTAGTTAAGTACAGTCGTACCTTGGATCCTGAACGCCTTGCAAGTTGAACGTTTTGGCTCCCGAAGGCCGCAAACACAGAAGTGAGTGTTCTGGTTTGTGAATATTATTTGGAACCTGAATGTCCAGCGCTGCTTCCGATTGGCTGCAGGAGCTTCCTGCAGCCAATCGGAAGCCACGTTTTGGTTTCTGAACTTTTTGGAAGTCGAACGGACTTCCGAAACAGGTTCCATTCGGCTTCCAAGGTATGCCTGTATTTCTGTTGTTTCACTTGATCTGGGGGGGGCAGCTGCCCTCCCCTGCCCCTCCCCTTGACTACACCCATGCACAAAGCAGTCATCCAATCGATACAATGCATAGCTCAGTTGGTTAGAGCATGGTGCTGATAACACCAAGGTCACAGGTTTGACTCCCATAAGGGACAGCTGCATATTCCTGCATTGGACCAGATGATCCCCAGGGTCCCTTCGAACTCTATGATTCTATGAATTGCCCAAGTCTCCACTATAATAGGGGATATGATTATCAGTCAGTGATGGCTCACCGGAACCTAACTTGCCACCTTCAGCCATGGGGATGGCCAGTTTCCTGATCATCAGGTGAAAGCAAGTCTTTGACCTTTTCTGGTCAGTCCACAGCTTCACCAATGGGACAGGCAGATCGTCCCTCAGTCTGCCATTCAGGGAGTTCTCCAAAGCCTTTGTCTTCGTGAGCCTATCTGCAGCTAATCGGGTCAGACTGTTCTCACTTGCTCTCTGCTTTTTCTCTGCACCTCTTTTGCCCCCGTTCCTCCCCATGCAAGAATCATAATGCCTTCTGCGTTTGCAGAAATTGACTCAGCCGTCACATCCAAAAGCAAATAAACTAAAATAAAGATCCACGGTCCTGAGGGAGAATCACACACATAATGGTTTACACCTGCTGTTCACAATGGAAGAGAAGCTCTCGTGGGTGCCTTTGGAACCGCAGTGGGGGCAAAGCATTAAATTCCCCTCCCTACAGCCATGAACCGGCAGGGTAGACGCAAGGGCAAACTATGTGGCAAACTTCTAATCTAGTTTGGCCTTTGGGGTTTCCCATGATATTGCCTCAGTAATTGCTCCATGAGATAAGAATACTGGGGTCATATGGGAGAGATGATGCAGGCACAGTCCAGGTGAAAGTCAAGCGGCCGTGTCTGTCAACCTGACCTGAGGTGCTTTTCCAGACTGGCCAGCTCTCCCTCCATTGATGTTCATAACACACAGACAACAGAGCCTCCAAGTGCCCCTGTTTTTCACTGACAAAAGCCATCCCTGTTTCTGATTTGATCGCAGAATGTCCCGCTTTTCCTTAGAACGCCCCTATTTTCTTCGGAGAAAGGTTGGAGGGTATGGAGTTATGCAACCCTTGAGCCAAGGAGATAAGAGACTATACAATCTTTAGAAGACATCCGAAGACAGCCCCATATAGGATTTATTTTATATATATATATATATATATATATATATATATATATATATATATATATAAAGTTTAATGTTTTATTATGTTTTTATATTTGTTGGAAGCCTCCCAGAGAGGTTAGGGCAACTCAGTCAGATAGGTGTCGTGTAAATAATGATAATAGTATGATTATGATGGAATAAAAGGTAAAGGGACCCCTGACCATTAGGTCCAGTCGTGACTGACTCTGGGGTTGCGGTGCTCATCTCGCTTTATTGGCCGAGGGAGCCGGCGTACATCTTCCGGGTCATGTGGCCAGCATGACTAAGCTGCTTCTGGCGAAACCAGAGCAGGGCACGGAAACGGCGTTTACCTTCCCGCCAGAGCGGTACCTATTTATCTACTTGCACTTTGACGTGCTTTTCGAACTGCTAGGTTGGCAGGAGCAGGGACCGAGCAACAGGAGCTCACCCCGTCGCGAGGATTCGAACCGCCGACCTTCTGATCGGCAAGTCCTAGGCTCTGTGGATTAACCCACAGCGCCAACCACGTCCCCATGATGGAATAGGACGTCCCTATTTTCAGAGGCTCAATGTTGGAGGATATGAGGGACAAACACTTTGTGTACCCAACTAGGGTTGTTGACCCATTTTATCAGACAGTTCAAAATGAAACAAAACACCTCATGGCAGCAAGGCCTTTCATTTCTTACCACAATAAACCTGGTTCCTGTGCCATAACTAACCAGCCCCAGTGTCATTTTCCACAAATTATGGTAAGTGGGGGTTACATTCTGGGAATCATACCTAAAGCCAAAATCACATATCATCAAAGCACATTGGGTTCAATGGCGGGTGGGATTGCAAAAGTGGCTTTTTTTCCTGGACACCCACACCATTTTCACACCCCTTTTAATTTTTTTTTATTTCTGCCAAGCAGGTAAAGCGGAATATGCATAAGTTAAACGTGCGCAAGTTGTGAGCTTCCTGTATTTAGAGGCTGAATTCCTTAAATATCAAGCCAAAATAGAAAAATCAGAAGATGTCACGTCCACCACGTGCATTAAAAATATATGGCTTCCCTCCGGGGAACTGTAGTTTTACACTTCCCAGAGCTACAGTTCCCAGCACCCTTAACAAACGACAGCCCCCGTGATTGACCACATGCACTTCAAATATATGGTGTGGATGTGACCGGAGTTGATAAATTGCATTTGAAGTATGTGTGTTTTCCTCAGAGGTAAGTCCTGTTCTGGCTCACGTAATAACCGGCATCCGGTTTTTCCTGTTCCTCGGTCTTTCATGACTACCTGGGCACTGCTGAACCAGGTCAATTACAGCATCACACAGGAAATGACCTCGCCCGGTCTAATTCCATCCCTAAGAGATGCCTCCATTAGTCCTGAACCCCGCCAGCAAGACCTGTGGGTCTGAGTTGGATGTGGTGGGTCTCAAAAGCTTCTTCCATACTATCTCGTCACTCCCAAGACAAGAAAGAAGGAGCTTAAGCTCAGATCAAGAGAACTGTTTACTTTTCCCCCAGGCTTCCATTAACTCTCATGGAATTCGTTTCTATAAACACTGCATTGGGTTCAATGTAGGTTGGCTACAATGTAATGTTTATAAGTTCTGTTTTCGTTTTCGTTTTGTTTTGTATATATGGGTGTTCTCTCTCTTTTTCTTCCCCCTCCCCCTCCCTTCCCCCTCCCTGCTTTTTATGCCTTATTTCACCCTGTGCACTTACAAGTACAGAGGTACCCTGGTTCTCAAATGCCTTGGTACTCAAACAACTTGGAACCCAAACCCTGCAAACCCGGAAGTAAGTGTTCCAGTTTGCAAACTTTTTTTCAGAAGCTGAACGTGCTCCCTTTTGAGTGTTACGCTGAGGTCTGTCTGTTTTGGTTATTTTGCGTTTTTGTTTTTGCGGCTTTTTTGTTTTGTTTTTGTGACTGTGTGGAACCCAGTTCAGCTACTGATTGGTTGGTTGGTTGGTTGGTTGGTTGGTTGATTGGTTGATTGTGTGACTGTGGAAATGGATAAACCCCCCCACCCAAACAATAACTATCATCAGTGCAGGTAAGATTTTTTTTTTTTTAATTTTTATCATCTACAATATTATCTTACTGATTTTATAATACACGGCAAGGCAGTGATCCATGAAGGGGGAATATGAAATATGAAGGGGAAATATGAAATATGAAGGGGAAATATGAAATATGGTTTGAAGCTCAACATAAAAAAAAAAAAATGAAGATCAGGGCCACTGGGTCCATCACCTCCTGGCAAACAGAATGGGAAGAAATGGAGGCAGAGAGAGATATTACTTTCTTGGGCTCCATGATCACTGCAGATGGTGACAGCAGCCACAAAATGAAAAGACGCCTGCTTCTTGGGAGAAAAGCAATGAGAAACCTAGACAGCATCCTAAAAAGCAGAGACATCACCTTGCCAACAAAGGTCCGTATAGTTAAAGCTATGGTTTTCCCAGTAGTGATGTATGGAAGTGAGAGCTGGACCATAAAGAAGGCTGATCGCCGAAGAATTGATGCTTTTGAATTATGGTGCTGGAGGAGACTCTTGAGAGTCCCATGGACTGCAAAAAGATCAAACCTATCCATTCTTAAGGAAATCAGCCCTGAGTGCTCACTGGAAGGACAGATCTTGACGCTGAGGCTCCAATACTTTGGCCACCTCATGAGAAGAGAAGACTCCCTGGAAAAGACCCTGATGTTGGGAAAGATGGAGGGCACAAGGAGAAGGGGACGACAGAGGACGAGATGGTTGGAGAGTGTTCTCGAAGCTACCAGCATGAGTTTGACTAAACTGCGGGAGGCAGTGGAAGACAGAAGTGCCTGGCGTGCTCTGGTCCATGGGGTCACAAAGAGTCAGACACGACTAAACGACTAAAGAACAACACATGCAAAGTTGATCTGTGTTGGCCGGGTGAAAATATGGGGAATTTACAGAACCTTAAAATGTGTTCATCTCAAGGTTAATCAGATACTCATCTTAATATGCAGCCTGGTCATTTCCAGGTCTGGTAATTAAACCAGCTCTGGCAAATTCAAGGCCTCTTGGCTTTAAGAGACGGAAGGCAGGCAGAACAGAACTGCGCAGAGAGACTGACTTAACAGGCTTACCTTCTTGTGTATTATAAACAGGAGTTGCCATGGCAGCAGGTACATTTAGAGGACCCACACCTAAGTGCTTATTAGGCTCAGCAAGCCATTTCCCATTTGAGTCAGATTGCACAATTATAGGCAGCAATTGCTAAGCCATCGCTGGAGAGAGAGAGAAATTATTTTAGCAAGAAATGGCGACAATTATACAACGCAGGGCACAGAGAGCTAAAATACCACTTTGGGGCCATGTTTCGTGTCCGTGTTTGAATCACTTATGAAAGCACTGGCTGGCCGGCATGCAGATATCTCAAATTTGGTTTACTCTCATGTGGACAAAAGGTTGCTGTTCGCTCTTTTTTCTTCCCATTTTATCCTTGCAAATCTTTGGGTGGGGAGTGTTCCTACCAGGTAATTCACCAGAAATTGCAAGGTGCAAAGATAATTCACCGGAAATTGCAAGGTGCAAAGAAGTGCAGCAAAGATACCGACGAAGGAGGAATGGCAGACGAAGCTAATAGTATATATAGAAATGGCAAGACTGACAAACAGAATAAGAGAACAAGACCAAAAAAAAAAAGTATTTGAAGAAGATTGGGAATATTTTATGGATTATTTGGAAATATATTGTAAACATATCAAAAAGTTAACAGTAAAAGGGTAAATTCAGCAGTAAGAAATACTGAGATATAAAGTCGATAAAGAATAAGATATAGGGGGAAATTGGAATATGTAGTGGAATAAGAAAGTAACAAAACAAACCATGGAAGGAATGGAAGTCAATATTAATTGTGTGTTTTTGATTTGTTTTGTTTCAAGTGTAAAAATGAAAATCATAAAAACTGGGGGGGGGGGGGCTTTATGAACCCAGGATGCAGGGAAATTGAAATTATCAGCAAAGCACACTTCATAAAGAAAAGAAGATAGAGGAAGGCGGGAGCAAGAGAAATTCAGGAAAACTTCAGTGAAAATAATATTGTATATATTACAAGGGAATTGTGGCAGGGTCTCTTTGTATATATTCCCTTGTATATATTACAAGGGAATTGTGGCAGGAATGAGATAGGGTTTAGGTCATGTTATGCTTTTAATAGGTCATGTTATATTCTGGATTATGTATGTTTTATAGATTATGTCTGAATGGGATGAGAGTGTTGGAGGTACGTGCAAATGTGTATGTGAAGCCGGTCTTTGGGTGGGTGTTTGATTTTCGTTGTTGTGTATACTGTGTATATACGGACAATGACAAATAAAATTTCTATTCTTTAAAGAAAGTCTCCGCCTTTTTAAAGATAGCTTTATATCGAAGTTAAAGCATGGTGCCAATCCAGTTTTCATTTCATGCCTTATATATTTGCCAAGACTAGACATGAGTACGACGACGGAGGATTTATGTGACATTGATTAAAAACCCCAGGAAAGCCCTGAAGGGCCGGAATATGTTCCATCTAGACCGGCTTCCTGGTTCTCACAGTCAGGGCTGTGGCTAAAAACGCAACCCAAGCCTTGTGTAAAAAGGACATTTTTTACTTTGGTGACATCATACCCCCTGTCATCCTGGCAACCACCTCCTCTCATTTACATCGTCATCGCCCAGTTTCACCCTGGCTACCTCCATTTGGAGAATCTTCCTTCGATGTGTTGATGACTGGTTGTCAGCATCTCTGTACTCCTTAAGGACTTCCCCTCAGGTGATTCCCTGGTCTGGGAAAGCTTAGTCTGCATTTTTATACTACTAAATCCAGTGCCTGTTAGCTTTAAACCATAACACCCAGAAATCTAAGAGGAGGCAGGGCACCCAGAAAGCCAAAGACATCAGGACCCACAAATCCACAACAATGCTATGGTCACTGTTGTGATCAAAAAATGTTAAATTATCCAGAGAACTGCTTCCTTTGAGCCATTTTGAGCAGGAAATGTATTTATCAGAGGCTCCTTGTACAACCTGAATTAATCTATTTCTGGAGCATAGAAAGTGAATAATAATAATAATAATAATAATAATGTTAAATTGTGGATGAACATATTAGATGACACAGCGATTCTTCAAACAGCTCTTGTTTATTCACAGGCCAGAACAGAACTGAACTGAAGGGTTCATCCAGCCTGCTTATATAGAGCTCCACTAGAACACAACAGTAACCATTTTCTGTAACTATCCAATCGCTGAGTGTCACTTTCAATCCCTTATTTGCATATGTGGACCTGAGTGAAAACTATCTACAGTATCCCCCTGCTGGCCCAGGGTGAGAACTTCAGTACATAACAAATAATAATAATAATTTTACTATTTATACCCCGCCCATCTGGTGGGACCAACTGGTGGATCAACAACTGAATAAGGAACTGAAGGGTGGGGGAGATCTACTAAGATTGTAATTTGTTTGCTGTTACATGTTCTGCAAAATCACCAGATTAACAAAACTGGTTCAAATCAGTAAGTGTTGATTTTGAAATACCAAATTAAGTGTTTACTCTCTTTTTTTCTTTTAAATCTGGAAATTGCAGCGCTCAGAAAGCAAAAGCCTCATCTAGCAATAAAAAGAAAGAAAGCTCACAAGTACAGAATTGCTTCCCTGTGATTTTAATCAAGCCATCAAATGGTTCCATAGTCCCACAGTTTACCGAACCAACATTTGTAGATCGGAGGGAAGTTCCTCTGAGGTCAAAAGGACTTACTCGCAAGCAATCACGCATAGAATTGTAGCCTTAATTTCTCCTACAGATGGGAAAGTGCAGTAAGACACGCAAAACATAAAACCTAAGAGCTGTCAATTTAAATTGTGTGTGTGCGTTAGTTATATATAGCCCTAGCTGCATACACACACCTGCTAAACTCTTGTGTGCTCCTGTTTGGCCCAGATGTTTTGTGAGTGTTGCTAAACTTGTATAACCCAACTTGTTCTTGGCAGGCAAACAGAAGAAATGGTGGATTGGGCAAGTGCCCCAACAGCAGAGCAGAGAGAAAAAATTATCAGTTAGATCACCCAACCAGCTAAACAATAGATGTCCCTAAGCACTGGCAGAAAGCATCAAGTTTGCCAAGGTGCGGTTAACATCCCATTTTACTGTTTGACCAGCAGAATTCTTTTGTTGGTACATACAGAAGCCCTGTTCTGTTAATCCAGTAGGACTCTTTTGCCACAAGCTTCTTAAAACCAATTGTGGAGGGGAGAAGTAGCTGAGGAACAACCCCGACTCCCACAATTTCACTAGATCTGAAGTTCGACTTGGAGAAATCAGGTCCTCCCTTAAAGAGGGCACATGTTGCAGTGAGACCTGGCAACCTAACCCTGTATTGTGGGTGGGTACATTTGGATAGCCACCATACCCGATTGGTAGGTCCCTTGATGCAGGGTTCAATCAGGCCAATGGGAGGCAGGCTAAGCAGATCAAGGGACCTATTTATACCTATGCATGTGACCCAGAGCTTCCTCTTTCAGTGCATGCATCGGAACACCCGCCCACCTCTCCCTACTTTTAGGGCTGTGCGCTTGACCTTGCTATGCTGTCGTGTGTTGTCTGTCGTTGGGACAGGGGTACTGCAGGAATTTCCCCACTTGGCTGATTGGCTGGTGCCATTTGGGTTTCACCTGCCGTGTAGCAAATCGTCACAACTTGTAAGCTTGCGGATAGGCTCTGGTTCAGGTGATAGGGATGGGAGAACGCTCTCGCCATCCCAATGTGAAAGATATTCCGTTAAAGGAATTCAGGGACATGGTGGTTTGGTCAACCTTGTGAGGGGGTTGTGCCCGTGCCTGAGTCCAGGGCAGCATTTGGGTGGCAGAGATAGCCTGTTCCCGGCTTTCTGCTTATCCAGGTGTTCACCCTAGGCTGACCTATGCTGGTGCCCTGGGTCAGCGCTACCTGCATGGCAGGGAGCTAGTCGAACCAGAGCCTATGCAACCAGTCACTTGCTGTAATCAATAAAGTTGTGGCCTAAATTCTGCCAAAAACCAAAACCAAAATTTGAGTCTTGTCTGAATTTATTTAAGGGGGCGGTTTAAAGGTCTGAACACTCAATAGCCTGCATAGACCCTGACTGCATATAAAGTGAGGGGGGGGGGACAGGGAGGGGGAAAACCCCCAGCAGAGATGGCAGCAAATGCAGCAGGACTAGACAAATGGGTTGGGGGACTAATGGTTCAAAACATCAGAGGCAGCAAAGAAAGTCAAGATGATGTAGACTTGAGGTGAGGACTGTAACACGGCAACTGTGCAGTCTTGGACATTGGAGAGACTGGGTGAAGGGAAAGACATACGTAAAATTTTGTATCGTAATTAAAACTGCACAATTAAGTCTCGCAGGAGCCTGTAAGATAAGAGCAGACCTCTAACAAGGGCCTTGAATTTCTGCTTAACCCTCAAGAAGAAGGGCATTTTCTCTGGCCAGGTTTAATTCAAATCCATCAAATCTCCTTTGGGGAAGGTTCTCAGGCAGGGTGGAAGGAGAAAGAACTTGCCCATGTGAAGACCACCTGGTGGAAACCCTTACACATATGGTTCTCAGTTGTAAACTATATCCTGATCTCCGCCAGCAATTTCTAGATCAATACTGTATCCCCAAATGGAAACCAGAGTCAGAGGTCATACATTTTCTATAACTGGGGAATGATCAGGAGCTCACCAAATATCTCTATTTGGTTTTTTGTTGTCAAAATACACTGCAGACCTATGATCTCCCAGGAGACCTAAAGATGTGACGAAAGACTGCTCTGCCTCCTTTCTTTTAGCAAATGTTTTGTGCCACTGGGGAAGTGGTAGTTCTGTATTGAATTGTTTTGGATGTTGTATGTGATGCCAATAAAAGGTTTGATGATTGTGATGATGATGATCTAACAAGAGAGGACCCTCACCACCTTACCGATACCCTCCAAGTGTCCCAATTTTCCAGGGACAGACCCGGAATTATAAAAGCCATCCCAGCTTCTGATTTGATCCTGGATTGTCCCTGTTTCCCCTGCCCATGTGGCCACTGAGCTTGGGGAGGAGGACGAACCGGCGCTTGTCCCAAGCAGTGGCGGCGAGGGAGCATCCCATGGTCATCGCTGCTGGCTTCCTCCCATGGGCATTACAACTAATCCAGAATGCAGCAGCTAGACTGGTGACTGGGAGCGGCCGCTGAGACCACATAACACCAGTCCTGAAAGACCTACATTGGCTCCCAGTACGTTTCCGAGCACAATTCAAAGTGTTGGTGCTGACCTTGAAAGCCCTAAACAGCCTCAGCCCAGTATACCTGAAGGAGCGCCTCCACACCCATTGTTCAGTCTGGACACTGAGGTCCAGCCCTGAGGGCCTTCTGGCAGTTCCCTCATTGCAAGTAGTAAGGTTACAGGGGACCAGGCAGAGGGCCTTCTCGGTAGTGGCACCCGCCCTGTGGAACGCCCTCCCATCAGATGTCAAGGAAACAACTACCTGACTTTTAGAAAACATCTGAAGGCAGCCCCGTTTAGGGAAGTTTTTAAGTGGCTGGGGAGGCCTGCCCAGATGGGCGGGGTATAAATAAATAAATAAATTATTATTATTATTAGGCAGCTTGTAGTGGCTGTTGGAAAATGGATGAAGAGGAGGAGAATCTGCCACTGCTAAGGCCCAGTCCCACATGAAAGGGGCAGGCAGAGAGCTGGGCCATCCTTGGTGGGAAGAAATAGGGAGCAGAGCACAAAGAGTCTTGATTTTTGAAAAAGAAATATGGTTTGTGCGTCCATATCCAGTCGTGCCCCTTTCTAAAATGTGTTTTATTGGGGTGTGTTTTTCTTTTTGTAACTCTAACAAAAAATAAAATAAAATCAGGATTAAGGGGTTTTCTCAGGACGGTGGAGTACATGTGCGCTGCACCCCGTTGATGGTGGTGGTGGCACTAGGAAATGCTTTTGGGGTGGGGGGAGGGACGGGAACAAAAATGGGTGATTGAGGAGAATCGGTTGTGGGAGAAATGTAAATATTTTCACTGTTGAAGGATATGCCTTAGCTTTTTTGTAGGATGGGGAAATGCCAATCTTTAAATAAATCAACCCATGCGATGGTCATTTGTCTTGCAATTCTTATTTTATTTTATTTGCTTACTTAAAGGTAAAGGGACCCCTGGCCATCAGGTCCAGTCGTGACCGACTCTGGGGTTGCGGAGCTCATCTCGCTTTACTGGCCGAGGGAGCCGGCGTACAGCTTCCGGGTCATGTGGCCAGTATGACTAAGCTGCTTCTGTTGAACCAGAGCAGCGCACGGAAATGCTGTTTGCCTTCCCGCTGGAGTGGTACCTATTTATCTACTTGCACTTTGACGTGCTTTCGAACTGCTAGGTTGGCAGGAGCTGGGACCGAGCAATGGGAGCTCACCTCGTCGTGGGGATTCGAACCGCCGACCTTCTGATCGGCAAGTCCTAGGCTCTGTTGTTTAACCCACAGCGCCACCCGTGTCCCATTTGCTTACTTACATGTCTCTGAGCCATGGATCTGGCCAAATGTACAGGGCAATAAAGAAGGGATCTTTTTTTTTTTCTTTCTTTCCACGGAGATTTCATTTTCTGTTGTGTAATCCCTTCTCCTTCAGTTTGTTAAAGTCAAGTATTACAGGGTGCAACACAGTACTCCCAGGCAGAGATGTGTAGAAGGTGAAGCAATCTTTTAATTATGTAGGAGACTAATGCCTTTTCTTCGGAGAATTCGAGCACAGAGACACATGTTGTTTTGACCATTTCTGCAAAGTGACTCACCAACCTTCATCAAGGCAATCTATTCTGTTATCAGCAGACTCATGTCCCCTCACGAGGCTCCTGCTTGTTGGATAACCAAAATGAGTTTCTCAGTATGGCCTGGCTTGCTGCAACATGACCAGAGCTGGCCCAATATATTTCACTGCCTGAGGCAAAGAAGAAGGTGCTCCCTCTTTCCACAGACATACATAAACTGACTGGAAATGAATCAGCAGTTTAATCTTACTTCCACACTAGAAATGAGGCGGTACACCTGAGGGTATTAGCCTAGCTTTTTTTTTTTTTAATAATAATATTTATTGGAAGTTTAAAAGTTACAGAAAAAGAGCACAAAAAAGGAAAAAAATGAAAGAAAAAAAGAAGTAAAAAACAACACAATACATCAAAACACAAAGAAACACAAAAACAATTGAAAAACACATCCAATATTTATCCTTATCTTTCATTAACTTATTTCCTCGACCTCCTCACACCTCCCTTTTTTGTATTCCAGTTATTGACTATGTCAGCAAATCCTTTCCATCTTTCACTGCTTTCTATCATTTAGTTATCTTAATTTATTTTAACCTTATCTTACCATCAAAACCTTAAAATTTATCTATACTTAACTCCTTATAAAATTTCTACTAAAGTCATGTAATTTCATTCCAACATTTCCTAACATTCATTAATTTTACAATATTTCTCTAAATAGATTTTTAATTTTTTTCTCCCAATCTTCTTCCACCGTCTTCTCCCTGGTCTCGGATTCTGTCAGTCCTTTCTATCAGTTCTATATAGCCCATCAACCTGGTGATCTTCTATCCGAGGCTCTTAACTCTTCTCCATGTCCCTTCTGCAGGTCTTCTTCATATTTATGCGTAGATTTTACTTTATCTTCTGCTGAGCTTGTTCTTAGTTTCCTTCCTTTGGTGCCGAGGAGTAGGTCCCAGGGGGACTCCATCTTGACAGTTCCTTTATTCCTTCTCGACCAGTCAGCCCATACTCCATAGTCAGAACTAAAGTCCAAAAGGTATTTCAGGACATGGGTATTAGCCTAGCTTAAGGGAAACACTGGGCAAACTGGGTAGCCCCACTCCCTGGCATCTGCTGCCTGAGTTGCCCACATCACCACCACCTCATCCCACCCCATCTCTGTGCTTTCAAGCAGCAACACGCCACTGTCACTCGACTGCTCCCCTCCTCTTCATCTGCTTCTTCTTCTCAGAGCTCTATAATGAGGGACAGACTTACAAGATCATCTTCTTACCCACCGCAATTCATCTTCTGGGCAATGCATAGCTGCAAAAGGACACTGGGTACATGTCAACTCCCCGTGCATCCTAGAACATGCCTTAGACTCCGCCAGTTGTCATCATTATTCATTTGTGGCGGCATTTTTTCATCTCCACCAAGCTAAGCAGTTGGCTCCTTACCTCTCTCACCCTGACATAGCCACTGTGATCCACGCGACGGTCACCTCCAGACTGGATTATTGTAACTCGCTCTGCGTGGGGCTGCCCTTGAGACTGACCCAGAAACTCCAGCAGGTGCAGAATGCTGCAGCGAGACTCCTTACAGGGTCTTCGCTGCGAGTTCCCATTCACCTGGTGCTATACCAGCTGCACTGGCTCCCGGTGGAGTACAGGATCAGGTTTAAGGTGCTGGTTTTAACCTTTAAAGCCCTATACGGCCTAGGACCCTCGTACCTACAGGACCGTCTCTCCTGGTATGCCCCACGGAGGAACTTACGATCTGCAAGCAAAAACATCTTGGAGGTCCCAGGCCACAGAGAGGTTAGGCTGGCCTCAACCAGAGCCAGGGCTTTTTCAGCTGTGGCTCCGATCTGGTGGAACGCTCTGCCACAAGAGACTAGGGCCCTGTGGGACTTGACATCTTTCCGCAGGGCCTGTAAGACAGGGCTGTTCCGCCAAGTCTTTGGCGAGGGCACAGCCTGACTCCCTCCTTTGGCAATCTTCACAGAACTCTACCCAATGGTTGCTATCAATTTGATTTGAATTTTTTAATGAAATGATTTTAAAATGTTGTCTTATTTTATTGTTGTTAGCCGCCCTGAGCCCAGCTTCGGCTGGGGAGGGCGGGATAAAAAGGTAAAGGTACCCCTGCCCATACGGGCCAGTCTTGACAGACTCTAGGGTTGTGCGCCCATCTCACTCTATAGGCCGGGGGCCAGCGCTGTCCGCAGACACTTCCGGGTCACGTGGCCAGCGTGACATCGCTGCTCTGGCGAGCCAGCGCAGCACACGGAACGCCATTTACCTTCCCGCTAGTAAGCGGTCCCTATTTATCTACTTGCACCCGAGAGTGCTTTCGAACTGCTTGGTTGGCAGGCGCTGGGACCAAACGACGGGAGCGCACCCCGCCGCGGGGATTCGAACCGCTGACTTTTCGATCGGCAAGCCCTAGGCGCTGAGGCTTTAACCCACAGCGCCACCCGCGTCCCTGGGGAGGGCGGGATATAAATTTTAAAAAATTATTATTATTATTATTATTATTATTATTATTGGCATCCCAAATGACATTTTCATTTCTATTTGCTTTGCTTTCGGAAAGGTTCCGTGGAGGTTAGATTTGGTTTTTACTGATCATTTGTTCTGATTTGCCCTCATGGCAGTTATACGACAAGCGCTCATCCAGATTTGCTTGCTGGGTGGTTCCACGTCTCTTCCCATTCTTCATTTGCCCATTCCACACGTTTTGATGCAATTCCCTGTCACTTTCCTAACTGCAAAAAAGTCAATTTCTTTTCTAAAAAAAGTTGGACTAGAACAGTGGTTTTCCAAGGGTGTGACATGCCACAATGGTGGGAAGATTCAAGGACAATCAAAGAAACATTTAAACATTCCAGTGTGGTATAGTATAGCATGTGTGCATGCATGTGTATTTGTGTGTGTGTGTATAGCATAATATGGACAGATATATTTTCAAAAACAGCCTGTTACGTTCTGTGTGTTGTTACAGTGGTACCTCTGGTTATGTACTTAATTCGTTCTGGAGGTCTTTTCTTAACCTGAAACTGTTCTTAACCTGAAGCACCACTTTAGCTAATGGGGCCTCCTGCTGCTGCTGCCGCTGCGCCGCCACTGCACAATTTCTGTTCTCATCCTGAAACAAAGTTCTTAACCTGAGGTAATATTTCTGGGCTAGCGGAGTCTGTAACCTGAAGCATATTGTCAGGGCTGGCTCCGGGTCCCAGCTCACCAAGGACCAACGCTAGCCGATAGTACAGTATCAAAGTCTTTATTGAAGAATAGTCTCCATTTACAAGTCTCAGCGTCCCAGCCCTACGTCTGGACTTTAGACCGGCGAAGCTCTGTCTGGATCTCCACCCCCTGTGCACCAGTTCAAGACTCTAATCTTACTCCACCTCTTCCTTCTCTCTCTCTTCCTCTGGGTCTTACTACCCCCCGGGGTCTCATTCCTCCTGGACTCTTCCGACGCAGAGCTTGACCCCTCTGACTCCTCCCCCTCTCTTCGGCGGGCTTTAGGACCTGGCTCCCTACCCGGGCTGCCCACCTTGCCGCCCTCCTGTACATTTGAACTTGGCGCGCGCGCGCGTTTTACTTTCCGGATGACCGTTTCCTCGCTCCCTGACGAGGGTGTGGCCACTCCTGCCTCACGTTCTCCCTCTGCCTGCGCGCTCCCTGATCCCGATGCCTTGGACTCCTCCCCCCTACTGCACTCTGGGGGGGACGCTGGTCCGGATTTCCAGCTGCTACTCTCTGAGTCCCCTCTGGCCCCTTCTTCCCGAGGTGTCCCCCTGGGCACTCCCCTTGCCCTGACCATGGGGGCCCCTTTCTGTGAATCCTCCGAGTCACTGGAGAGACTCAGAGACCTTGGACTACTGTCGCCGCTGACATTTCCTTCCGACTCCTCCCCCTCGCTCTCCGTTTCTTCCCTCTCCTGTGACTCTGCTCCTGAACCCCTGACACATATGTAACCTGAAATGTATGTAACCTGAGGTACATAGAATACGGGCAGTCTGGACCAGAGGCACCTAGCACCCCACGCTTTTCCAGGCAAAACCCTCCACGGTGGCAATTCAAGTGTTTGACCAAATCATGTCTATTTGGGATCGGCTCTTTAAAGCTTTGTTTACTCAGCAGTTAAACACAGCGGTTGATCTAGAACAGAAACTTCCATTCTATGAATGCTGGAGAAAGTCCAACTGAGCTCAAGGGGAAGGGACATAAATTATGGGCGAACCCTCTTGGGAGATCACGCTGTGCAGTTCATTTGGTCAAGCTGGAACCTTGTTCATGGGCATTTCTGCCTGTCTGAACCTGACAAACTGCTTGTCTTGTGGTTGGTACAGTTATGAGCACCAGGTATATCAAGAGAAAGCCGTCCAGATCATTGTTAGGAAGTCAAGGAAGTAGCAAGGTGTTCTGAACACTGTCCTCCTGGTAACAAATGGAGAAGAAGCAGTTGATAACATTCTACCTTGCCCTTCTTCCGCTGATGCGACGTCACACACGCAATGTGCACTGCATACATGACATCTCACACACACAGAGACGCATGTCAGGCCCCCTCAGTCTTGGGCAAATTTCGGCACCTCTGCCCCATGCCTTCCGAATTTGGCCCAGTGGGGGGCAGGAGGACCTCAGAGCAATGTGACTGGGGAGGATTGTTGCAGCTAGCGAACTGGCTATACAATCAGAAGAACATTATGTTTAATTTCTCCCATATTTAATAAGCCTAACCTAACCTGTCTAGCGGGTGGCGCTATGGTCTAAACCACAGAGCCTAGGGCTTGCCGATCAGAAGGTCGGCGGTTTGAATCCCCGTGATGGGGTGAGTCCCCGTTGCTCGGTCCCTGCTCCTGCCAACCTAGCAGTTCGAAAGCACGTCAAAGTGCAAGTAGATAAATAGGTACCACTCCGGCAGGAAGGTAAACGGTGTTTCCGTGCACTGCTCTGGTTCGCCAGAAGTGGCTTAGTCATGCTGGCCACATGACCTGGAAGCTGTACGCCGGCTCCCTCGGCCAATAAAGCGAGATGAGCGCCACAACCCCAGAGTCAGTCACGACTGGACCTAATGGTCAGGTGTCCTTTTACCTTTCACCTGACTTGTGGGTGGTGCTGTGGTCTAAACCACAGAGCCTAGGGTTTGCCGATCAGAAGGTCGGCGGTTCAAATCCCCGTGATGGGGTGAGCTCCCATTGCTCGGTCCCTGCTCCTGCCAACCTAGCAGTTCGAAAGCACGTCAAAGTGCAAGTAGATAAATAGGTACCACTCCGGCAGGAAGGTAAACGGTGTTTCCGTGCACTGCTCTGGTTCGCCAGAAGTGGCTTAGTCATGCTGGCCACATGACCCGGAAGCTGTACGCCAGCTCCCTCGGCCAATAAAGCGAGATGAGCACCACAATCGCAGAGTCGGCCACGACTGGACCTAATGGTCAGGGGTCCTTTTACCTTTCACCTGACTTGCGGGTGGTGCTGTGGTCTAAACCACAGAGCTTGCCGATCAGAAGGTCAGCGGTTCAAATCCCTGTGACGGGGTGAGCTCCCATTGCTCGGTCCCTGCTCCTGCCAACCTAGCAGTTCGAAAGCACACCAAAGTGCAAGTAGATAAATAGGTACCACTCCGGCGTGTTCACCGGAAGCGGCTTAGTCATGTTGGCCACATGTACGCCAGCTCCCTCGGCCAATAAAGCGAGATGAGCGCTGCAACCCCAGAATCAGCCACGACTGGACCTAACGGTCAAGGGTCCCTTTACCTTTAACCTGACTTTGCTTATCTCAGAACTGTGTGTATTTTCTTGAATTCCTTTGAAAGCATTCATCCCTCCTCTGCCCCCTCACCACCCCATGCCTGTAAATCCAGGAACTTGGAGGCTGAAGCCCAAGCCCTACTTATAAACGCTGCTAAATTTAATGGGGATTACTTCTGAGTAATCATGCATAGGCTGTAAGAATGGCTCAGGTGGCAGTCCTCTGCATACTTACTAGCAAGCGATCTATTTTGAATGCAATGGGACAAACTTCTAAATACACGTTCATAGGCATGTGCTGCATGAGGAATTGCAACGCCATACAGAAAAAATGGGGGGAAAGTTATCCCAGAGCTGCTGTTTTCTGATTAGGGAGGCCATGGGCTGAATAAGAGATGAGCAGCGCCACCTACAGCCTACAGTTAGACTACGCTTGGCTTACATGCCTCAGCTCTGCTGAAGACGATACGAGATCTACTGAGGTCCAGCTCTGAGGGCCTTTTGGCGGTTCCCTCACTGCAAGACATGAGGTTACAGGGAACCAGGCAGAGGGCCTTCTCGGTAGTGGCGCCCTCCCTGTGGAACACCCTCCCATGAGATAATAAGGAAATAACTGACTTTTAGAAGACATCTGAAGGCGGCCCTGTTTAGGGAAGTTTTTAATGTTTGATATTTTATAGTGTTTCATGGTGTTCTGCTGGGAGCCGCCCAGAGTGGCTGGGGAAACCCAGCCAGATGGGCAGGGTATAAATAATAAATTATTATTATTACCAAAATAAACTATTTTGTCAGTCCCTTGTCCCAGAGAACCCTGGGAACTGCACTTCTGTGCCGGAGGCTAAGCATCTCGAATGAGGAATTCTCAGCACCAAATAGCATCTTCATGTTAAACGACACGTACCTCTTCCTATTCATTGCCTGATTCTGATACCCCACTACATCTGAGTTCCCATAACATTATCCAAAACATGCGTGTATCCTTTGCTTCGTTATAAAATACTGCTTGATGCATCGTTTTGCAAACTAGCATCACACCAATAAGAGCCCTTAAGCAGCTCCTACTTTGTTTCTGGCAAGGTGTGAACATGTTTGTGTAGGCTAAGACATGCTTGTCTAGTCCTCTGGACCTGGGGTATACACAATCAGAAATGAATCTGACATTAATGAAGCTGTGCTGACGTGAACGGCTTGTGGGGTGGGGAGAGAGAGCTGTGAAGTGCCCCAGGGGGTGGGGAGGGGGGAGGCAAACAACTTCACTGCATGAACACATCCTATCTTTTCTGAGCCGCTCCTCCAATACTTGTTTTATTAAAGCCCTTTGTTTTTCCTTGCCGCAGATATTTTATAAGTGTGCTGGTCCCAGGGGCTAACCGAGAGGCGAGGTCCAAGTCCAATCCGAGGTTGATGGTGCAATATGAAGGCAGTCCATAGAAGTCAAAGCTGGGTGCAGGGCAGGGCATCGGGTGAGGTCAGGAGCTTCGGTAGGGAAGCAGGTCAGGGATCAGGCTGGAACTGACAACCAACAATGTTGCTCCCGCAACCTGGGACTGGGGCTGGCTGGCTTTTATCTCCCCCGAGGCATAGGGCAGCCCCGATCCTCAGGTGACTCACCTCACCTGACCTGGAGGCGAGCACTCCTCCTGCGGAAACTTAGTTCCCTCCGCCTCTCTGCCCTGAACCTCTGCAGATCAGGAGAGGCTGGAGGGTTACCGGACCCATAGGCGACCTCACCTTCCCCTAACGGGGCTGAGAGTGGAGCACTTGCAGGCAATGGGTCCTCCATCCCCTCAGGAGCCAGAGCAGACTCAGCTGGTGCCTGCAGCTGAGGATCCAGCACAGGTGAGGACCCTTCAGGCTCAAGCCCCAGCCCCGGCTCAGCTGGTTCTGGAGGCGGGGAATCCTGTGCAGGCTGGGATTCCTCAGGTTCAGCATCTGAATCCGATTCCCAGGCCACCACAATAAGCTCCATAAAAACCACCACAGATGTCGATAGTGGGGAAAAGGCAGGACATAAAATAAATGAATAAAACATATGCATTGGTCATGTCTAAACACCCAAATCCATGTACCTTTTCCTTTCAACAACAGAACACATTGAAGGAAGTTGAATTCCTTTATTATGTTGGGGGAAAGTTTCACCGACTGAATTTCTGCCCATTCAAGTTACACGAGGCCTGCCAGGAAACAAGGGGGGGGGTAACATTATTTGTAGATGTATTTTGAATGCCTTGTTTAATATTTGAATGGGTTTATCCAAGCATCTCTCTCTCTCTCTCTCAATTTTCTGCATATCATATCTGTGCATTTAACAGTTGCTTGATCTGTAGACATTAAAAAGTGATGTTGTTTATCTCCTTGCCACAAACCTGAATATTTCCACCAACTGAGCTGCTATTCAAGGCACATGAGCGGACCAGGGCAGTTTTCTGGTCAGTTGGCAACCTCAGATCTACAGCTTTCATTTCGGCCTTCATCCGATGTTCCATTTAATATTCTGCTTTATTCTGCAACAATAATTTCTCTCCTCTTCCTTCCAGCCTTCTCCTTCTTGCTAAATTGACTCCCTCTGTTATGGTTATCTCCTCGTAACTCAACACAAGTGAGCACTGAGAAAATAACTTCCTTCAGAGGTGGGAGAGGAAGACCCTGTTCCTTTTTATTATTATTATTTTGTGCATATGCAGAACAATTGCTCTTGCATATATATATTTTTTAAAAAGGATAACTCAACCAGCATCCTTCATCATTTATCTATTCCTTTTCTTTTAACTGAGCTGTGCTTTCTTAATCTGGATTCTTCGCTTCATCGTCATAAAGAACCAGGGATGTTGTTTTTCTCCTCTGCCTCTCTAACCTATTACAAAAAGGGATAGGGCTTGTGAATCACATTTCTTCTGTCCTTATCTATTTGATTTACCAATTGCTCAAATATTTGCCGTCTTATGTAACTTTAATGGAAATTTTCCCCCATCTTCTTTTTCTCTTCGGTTATAAAAGAGAGAACAGGCTTCTCCCCACCCCCACCCCCTCCATTTATAACGTCATTTGAAAACAAATTTCCTGTATTTCTGAGTCCTGGTTTTTCTGTTATTCATTTACTAAAAGGTTTTTAAAAGGCAGCATTTAATGCTAATAAAGTGCACCGACAGTGCAAGGTTAAGTGCTTGTTTTGCTTTCTTAATTGAAAAGCCATGTTTTCCAGTAGCATAAGAACTAATTAAAGAAAGGGTATGCTTTGATGGCTGTATGACCTTTTTGGTGATGGAGACAGTGCAGATCAGATTTTTTTTTGGGGGGGGACTTATGCTCAAGCTCTTCCAGGTGTGATAAACCTCAATGGGTCTCAATTCTCACAATGAAGTCTCAGACGCTCCAAGTGTCCCTATTTTCCCAGGACGGTCCGGGTTCCCAGTTTCTGATTTGATCCCGGAATATCCCGCTTTTCCTTAGGACGTCCCTATTTTCATTGGAGAAATGTCGGAGGGTATGGAGTTATGTGACCCCCGAGCAAAGCAGATAAGAGAGGGTTGCCATACACCTGTAATTTCCTGGATGCAGCCGGTATTCGACCCTGTAAGCAGCGCCCGGGCGGAAATTGCTGAAGCGTCTGGGAAAATCCAGCCTTATGTCAGCCCATGCTGGAAGTGTAAATTTTAGCGAATTAAATTAAAAATAGCTGAAAAACTCTATTTTTATATGCAGAAAAAGCTCAACAACTTTTGTGTCCGGATTTTTACTTTTTGAAATATGGGAGCCCTAGATAAGTAACCATACAACCTTTTGAAAACATCTGAAGACAGCCCTGTTTTTAATGTTTTATTATGTTTTTATATATGCTGGAAGCCACCCAGAGTGGCTGGGGCAACACAGTCAGATGGGCAGGGTATAAATAATAAAGTAGTTGTTGCTGTTGTTGTTGTTGAATAGGATGTCCCTATTTTCATTGGAGAAACATGACCTGAGGTTCTTTTCCAGAGGTTCATTATCAGAAACAGGAAGTGCTACTCAGAATTTCCAACACTGAGTAGCACTTCCTGTTTCTGATAAAGCGTGTTCTCCCTCATGGAGAGCATGTGTTGCAGTGGGGGCTGACAAGACACCTCACTGTTGCTGGGCAAAAGAGTTTGGCCATCTTTAAGCAGGGGCGGGCTGTTACTGGGGAGATATAAACATATAATTGCCATTTATTGATTGACAGCCCTGTTTGTTAAATACTCTGCTCGCAGCAACGAGCGTCCTCTTTTCGCTGTGTGCTTCGGATCACCCTCCCTCCCTAATGTTAGGCTGTTTGCTTGACCTTGCTATGCCTGTCATGGGGTCGTCTGCTTTGGGGCAGGGGCCTGGTAGGAATTTTGTCCATTTGGCTGATTGGCTGGTGCCATTTGGTTTTTGCCTATTTCGTAGCAAATCGTCACAACTTGTAAGGTTGCAGTTAGGCATTGGTTTTGGAATTGGTTGGTGGAGGGGTATGGATTTGGCTGTGCCTGCCCCTCCAAAATGCTGCTGCTGCAAGGGTTTTCCGTTAAAGGAACCCAGGGGCTCGCCATGCTTTTGTCCGAACCCCCTGGCAAGGGGCTAGGGCCACGCAAGAGCCCCTGGGAGCATTTGGGGAGAGGTGAGGCATGGTTCCCAGTCCCATCTCTCTCCCCAGGTGATTTACCCTTTCTGACTTCGCAGGGGGTGCGAATGTCAGAGCTGTCCCCGGGCGGGGTCAGTTAGTCGCTACCAAGCCTAAGCAACCACTCACATTGCTGTATTTTTAATAAAGTTGTGGCCAAAATTATGCCAAAAACCTTAAACAAAAATCAACTGTCATTGTGTTCTTATTTGGGGTGTCTTGGGGACCTCGACGCGCAACAAACCATCGTGATACAGGTTGAGCAGAGGAGCACTTGGCATCTGTGTGACCCTCCTGGAGTGTCCTGCTATCCAAATGGTGCTTTCAGTTTGGTACCAGAAATCCAGGGCTCTCTGACACTTTAGAAGTCTCCCTTCGCTTTATGGTCAAAGAAGCTGAAAATGAGGCCATCTGTTATCTTTGAGGCCTGGAGACACCTTTGACAGTTGTGACATCTCCTGCCACAAAGTGCCACTTTGGATCAGCACAGGAGAAGACAACATCTGGAGGCAGCCTCAGGCTGGAATCCAAAATGTGTTGTGACACACCCAGTGGGATCTTTAACATTTCTTGATTTAACAACTGACTCTCCCGCTCCATCTCACAAACTGCTTTCGGGAGTCACCTCTGTTTCAAAGGATGTTTACCATTGGAAAGGAGGTGGTCTATTGGAGAAACACAAGGCCAAAGCCACAGTCCAAGCAATACTAGACTCACTGTGTGATTCTTTCGTGGTTTCACCTTCTGTTAAGATATTGAATAATAAAACTGAAGCTTGCTCCAGCATTTTCACAACAGCAGTTCCCTCTGCTAGCAGAGACAAGTTCCTTTGTCATTCCAGTCGTGACTTATATAACACAGCTGAGATCTTGAGCACATCTTCAGCTTAACTAGAATGAAGACCTGGAACATATTGTTACATTTGAGGCGATGTTGTTGGCCCTGCAAACCAAACAGAATAATTGCTCGTGAAATAGCCAACGTCATGTAACCTTCCTGAAAACAAATCAGGATGAATGCTCAATAAACAGGTCAAAAGATTAAGCAATCCTACAAAAAGCAAACCCACACGGCCAACATCAGATCCCCCGAGAGTCATTCTGGCACCCTCAGAGATTTCCACCTGTCTGCCCAGCTTTCTGTCTCATTCTGTCTTGGTCTCATTTCCACAAGAAATTACGAAGGGTCCTGCTGGATCAAACCAAGGGTCTGTCAAGTTGTCCAGCCCCCTCTTTCACACAGTGGCCAACCAGATGTCTCTGGTGAAGCCAGGAAGCTGGGGTTTAAATGAGCACCCAATGTGTAAACTGATGAGGAAACAGGACAAATGGAACTTCTTGAGATGTTGAGGGAAACCCAAGCTGCACAGGTTCATTCACCCCTGGTCTTTTGGGTCGTCTGTGCACCATGAAAGGTCAACCTTCTGTGATATAGAAGCAGGGCCTCTCACTTTGGGCTCATTTTTGGAGACCAGAAGCAGCTACAATCTGGCTGTTTCTGACATTACCAAAGAGCCCTCTATATTGGGCAGGGAAAGATGAATGAATGTCTGTGACAGTGACACCCAAACATGATCTGTGCACACACACACACACCCAATATGTTTTTGGACTCCCCTTTCCATCAGCCCTGGTCATCATGGTTACTGCTGAAGGATTGTGGGAGCTGTAATCCAACAACATCCAGAGGGCATACAGACATCTATTGCTGGGAATAATTTTTGGCTTTTGCTGTAGAACCAGTTTGGCCAGAACATGGGGTGGGGATTGGGGGTGGGGTGGGTGCTTCAACAATGCCTCCTACATCCTGGGAAGCTCTTGTTTGCACAGAGCCTGGTAATTGTCCTCACCAGACATTGTGCAACTTCTACTGAAATGCAAGTTCCTTATTGCTTCTTTTCTGATTAATGCAGCAAGAGCTATTCATCATCCCCATAGACTATGAATACAAGGAAGGCATTGACTGAAGCTGCTAACCACAACCTATCATTCTTATTTTTAATGCATTTTTTCCCTCTGTGAATGATTCAGGTTTATGAATCAGGGTCCTCCTGTCCCCACATCCGCGTTATCTTGCGTCATTGTAGTGCAATCAAAATCAGCTTTGTGCTAAAATCTACTTGGCAAATCCTCTTCTTTCAAATGCCAGTTCAGAACACCCCCTCCTCAGTTTTCATTATCATTGCCTTTCTCATTATTATTAGGCCTAGTTGCTGGCAGGGGGAAGTACTTTAGTTTTAATAATTTCTCACAACCACACACAAACACACACACACACACACACACACACTCCACTGTATTTTAATATTGCAAACACACTTCAGGCTCCAGCTTGTCTCCAGTTAAACATATTGCATTCCCACTGTGCTCTTGTAAATACTGTTATTATGTAGAAATGATTGATTTTGTTTAATGCCCTCTTCAAATAGTCTACAGAGATGTCTGCGATAGCAAAGTGTCATTCCTGAACTTTAATTATAATTTTAATCAGCTCTGATCTCCCGTTTGTTTGTCCTGTGTGCTAATTATTTTTTTGCTATCACGAAGCCCTGGGAGCAATGACTTAGTATTAATAACATTTATTGTTAAGCAGATTTGCACACTGCTGCCCCTCCGTTGCCCAAACGAGAGCGTTAGGAAACACATCTGCCTGGTTTTCAAAAGCCCCCTACAGAAGAGAAAGCCATTTCCCTGAAGCTCAGCTTCTATCCCCTAATCTCCTTCCGCACATTCATTACCCTCTATATGATATATTCAGTTTAGCACTCGTATTTTTAAAAAGGAGTTCTGGACATCTGGCCCAGGAAAATGCCTGGATGAGAACCTCTCCCAATTCTTTGAAGAAATGCCAGCATGTGAGAGAGATGGGAGATAAATAGATAGAATGACTGGGCGAAATGAACAGACCAGGAATACAGCTCAGTAACAGAAAGCCCAGACACATATATTCTAACTTTTTAAAGGTTTAGGGAGAAATCAGATTTGCTGCAGATACTGAAGGTCATGGAAGAGACCTCACCCTTACGATGCTTCTGCTGAAAGGCTGGAACTGATCCAGCCTCACAAAACTATACAAACACAATGGAATAGAGGACACACCTCTCTATGAACAAAAGGGGAGCAGGTGGCGCTGTGGTCTAAAACCACTGAGCCTCTTGGGCTTGCCAATCGGAAGATAGGCGGTTCGAATCCATATGAAGGGGTGAGCTCCCGTTGTTCTGTCCCAGCTCCTTCCAACCTAGCAGTTTGAAAGCACGCCAGTGCAAGTAGATAAATAGGTACCACTGAGGCGCTCCGGTTTCCGTCACGGTGTCCTGCTGCACCAGAAGCAGTATAGTCATGCTGGCCACATGACATGGAAAAGCTGTCTGTGGACAAACGCCAGCTGCCTTGGCCTGAAAGTGGAGATGAGTGCTGCACCCCATAGTTGAATTCAGCTGGACTTAACCATCCAGGGGTCCTTTAAAGGTAAAGGGACCCCTGACCATTAGGTCCAGTCGTGACCGACTCTGGGGTTGCGGCGCTTATCTCACTTTATTGGCGGAGGGAGCCGGTGTACAGCTTCCAGGTCATGTGGCCAGCATGACTAAGCCGCTTCTGGCGAACCAGAGCAGCGCACGGAAACGCCGTTTACCTTCCCGCCAGAGCGGTACCTATTTATCTACTTGCACTTGACATGCTTTCGAACTGCTAGGTTGGCAGGAGCAGGGACCGAGCAATGGGAGCTCACCCCATCATGGGGATTCGAACTGCCGACCTTCTGATCGACAAGTCCTAGGTTCTGTGGTTTAACCCACATTGCCACCCGTGTCTCAGGGGTCCTTTACCTTATACCTTATCTATGCATGAAAAGCATGTTTGCTAAGCTCTTCTGGCTACTCATTGTGGGTGCTCTGTGATCCTGGTTTGGTGGTAGCCAACTTTTTTCTTCTGGCAAGTGTGGCCACTTCAGTCTACACCACAATAGATGTGTGCAAACGTTTCTACTGAGATACAGAAACAGGCTGGCTTTTGAGTCAGAGCTGCAGCACCCTATGCCACAGCTATCCCCATCATGTGCCAGAAACTCAAACTACCTGAGCTGCTTATCAGGAAATCTATGTCACAGATTGGCCATTCTAGTCCTATAGCATTTGAAATTCAGCAGCGATCTACTGTGGCTATGATACTCATCTTACAAAGCTTGGAAACACATATTTTTACGTATGGAATAGATTTGTATCATATTCACAGCCTGACCTTTGTAGATCACATATCCTCCAACATTTCTCCCATTAAAATAGCGACATCCCATTCCATAATGATATTTTTACTATTTATACCCTACACATCTTACTGGGTTGCCCCAGCCACTCTGGGCAGCTTCCAACATACAGTCATACCTTGGTAGTCAAAAAGCAATCCGTTCTGGAAGTCCGTTCGACTTCCAAAACATTCAGAAACCAAAGCACAGCTTCTGATTGGCTGCAGGAAGCTCTTGCAGTCAATCGGAAGCTGCGGAAGCCCCATCAGACATTTGTGGGTTTGTGGCATTCGGGAGCCAAAACGTCCGAGTACCAAGGTGTTCTGGATCCAAGGTACAAATGTATATAAAAACATAACGAAACATTAAACATTATTTTTTTAAAAAACCAACCCTTCCCTCGGGGGTCGGATGACTCCATACCCTCTAAGATTTCTCTAATGAAAATAGGGACATCCTAAGGTGGCGCTGTGGGTTAAAGCTTCAGCGCCTAGGACTTGCCGATCGCATGTTCGGCGGTTCGAATCCCCGCGGCGGGGTGCGGCGGGGGTGCGCTCCTGTCGTTCGGTCCCAGCGCCTGCCAACCTAGCAGTTCGAAAGCACCTCCGGGTGCAAGTAGATAAATAGGGACCGCTTACCAGCGGGAAGGTAAACGGCGTTCCGTGTGCTGCGCTGGCTCGCCAGATGCAGCTTGTCACGCTGGCCACGTGACCCGGAAGTGTCTGCGGACAGCGCTGGCTCCCAGCCTATAGAGTGAGATGAGCGCACAACCCTAGAGTCTGTCAAGATTGGCCCGAACGGGCAGGGGTACCTTTACCTTTTTAAGGAAAAGTGGGGCATTTGAGGATCAAATAAAAAACTGGGGGGGGGGGTCCTCTAAATCAGGGATGTCCCTAGGAAACAGGGACACTTGGAGGGTCTCAGGAAACCTACATGTACTCTTGTTTTCTTTTTATTGTTAACATCATACCCACCTCCTTAAAAAAAATGAAGCTGGGGAAAGAGGGACTACCCACTGGTACAAAGGATGTTGTGTGGATTCCAGCTGCCTGGTTTAAACTTGCATCTTGAATCAGAGGAGTGCTGTTGAATCACCCACATTTAGAAGGACCAGTGAAAGTTTAGATGCTTTTTATCAAGCGTGCATTGAAAAGAGAAAATAAAAGCTGCATTCTGAGGAAATGAGAGGTGTACGTCCTGCTGTTGTTCTCAGCAGTGGCTATTAAGAGGAACTGAGCCGGAAGCAGCTCGCTCATTATCTTGGGGCATTCTCATGTGTGGATGAACAACACTGAAAAGCACATCAAATCTGTGTGCCCCATGTGCACATTAACAGTGGTATATACAAACAGCCTGTGTCTCCCACTAGCTTGAGGGCATCACCTTCCCTGGGCAGGCAAAACATTCTAGGCCTGTGTTCTTCATCCTTGGATCCCCAGGTGTGGCTAGACTACAACACCCATCATCCACAGCCAGAGTAGCCCATTAAGGATGATGGGAGTGGTAGTCCACCCACATATGGGGACCCAATGTTGAAGAACACTGTCTAGGCCATCAAATTTCTTGAGTTTAGTCATGTCCGACTCTTCGTGACCCCATGGACCAGAGCACGCCAGGCACTCCTGTCTTCCACTGCCTCCCACAGTTTGGTCAAACTCATGCTGGTAGCTTCGAGAACACTGTCCAACCATCTCATCCTCTGTCGTCCCCTTCTCCTTGTGCCCTCCATCTTTCCCAACATCAGGGTCTTCTCCAGTGAGTCTTCTCTTCTCATGAGGTGGCCAAAGTATTGGAGCCTCAGCTTCAGGATCTGTCCTCTCAGTGAGCACCCAGGTCTGATTTCCTTAAGAATGGATAGGTTTGATCTTCTTGCAGTCCATGGGACTCTCAAGAGTCTCCTCCAACACTATAATTCAAAAGCATCAATTCTTCGGCGATTAACCTTCTTTATGGTCCAGCTCTCACTTCCATACATCACTACTGGGAAAACCATAGCTTTAACTATACGGACCAAATAAGACACCCTTAACAAACATTTAGGTCCTTTTGTTGAAAAATCCTGATCATTCATCAGTTACCCCTTCACAGTGATGTCAAAAGCCAGAAAATATTAATCAGATTCATGCTCATTTTTTCAAGAAAACAAAGTCTAATTCCATTTTTTTATATAAATATGCAAACTTGGAAACATTTGAGCGCATTGTGTAAGTGGAATATTCCAATAAAAACGTATGTGTATGCATGCTCATGGGAATAATTTGAAAAGTCCTGTTTTAAATGCAAAAAGCTTCATGGAAATCATCCCATCAAAAGATAATTTCACCAGTTTCATACATCTGAGGAAAGGAGGGAATGCTGCAAATAACATTCCAACGTTCATTATTTGACAATAACCCTTGAGTAAAGATTTTAACAGTGCTCTGCACGTTAAAGTCTAAAAGAAGAATGGCAAAGCACAGTTTCCAGGAGACTGGATATAAGTTGTCATATCACAGCCCGCACCTTGGCTGGCCTGTCAGCACCTTTGAAATGCCATCCCTTAGTTGAAAGCTGAGTTTTTAAAATGTCTAGATGAATGTTCATAAGCTCCTGTTCAAAGTAGTGCTCTTAACTGCTTTAAGTCTACCTCCAACCTCCTCGACCTTCAGGAGAACCATAAAGGAATCTAATTTTAGCTCTCGTCTCTTTTTACAATGATTTTTAGGAAGAGCGAGCGAGTTTTGTGAAATGGAAGCCAAGCCAATACATGCCACACTTCTGCTGTCGACAAATGCACTAAAACGATATATTTGTGACTTTTGCTTTTTGTCTATTACGTTGGGTGCACGTTTCCGAAGAAAGCAAAATGTGGGTGGTGGAAGGAGATACTAGCATATATCGCTTTAATGGCGAATGTGGTTTTACACACAGAGGTCAACTAACCGAGTTGAATTTCACGGTGTTCTTTGGTTTAAAAAAAGGCGGCGGAACTGTGGTGATAGCATTACGACAGGAGGAGCCACAGAAGAGTGCTCACGACAACAGACAGCCATATATATATATATATATATATGCAGGTTTTGGTGTCCTCGGGTGTCTTCCCGTGTAAAAGTTGGGGTGTCTAGGCGACGTTTCGACGAGGTCTCACTCGTCATCTTCAGGCTGGTGCTTTCGGCTTCTTGTTACTGGAACAGAGCAGGATCTCAGTGTTTGAGTTCCTATAAATACTGTTGAGGAGGTGTGGTGTATAGCCTCCAATGTTCTGGGCAGAGAGGAGGTTCCCAGGCTAGTGTGCCTTTTCTTCTTTTGTTCCTTAATTACTTGAGGGATATCTTGAGTGATTTCTTGAGTGATTTCCTGAATCCCACTTAGGTGGGTCATTAGGTGTGGATTAGTTGCTAAAGCCTTCGTGTCTTGAACTCTTGAACTTTGTGAAGAGTTTTTCTGAGAAGATGGCTGTACTGCACTTGGTTGTGCTCTGGCTTGGCTTCGTGTATAGGGGCGAGCTGTGGTTTTGTGGCCTGTGCCAGCCAGATCTGTGTAGGGATTGCAGGGGGGTGCAGCATCCGGAGGTGCCACCCTGGTTTGGCTACTGGATGGTGTCTGTAATTTATCTGTGGAGAGGGTCTGGGTTTGGGTCTGGTGTGGTTGATTGGTGATGGCGTTCTGTGTGCCTCTGGATCTGGTGTCAGATTTAACATGGAACATCACCACAAGAGAATAATCATGGAAGCCATCGAGATAGAGAAACACCCTCACAACATGAACAAGCGTGACGACACATCCCGCTTGCCAGACATCTGGAAATTAGCCCTCCCCACAAAATCTGACACCAGATCCAGAGGCACACAGAACGCCATCACCAATCAACCACACCAGACCCAAACCCAGACCCTCTCCACAGATAAATTACAGACACCATCCAGTAGCCAAACCAGGGTGGCACCTCCGGATGCTGCACCCCCCTGCAATCCCTACACAGATCTGGCTGGCACAGGCCACAAAACCACAGCTCGCCCCTATACACGAAGCCAAGCCAGAGCACAACCAAGTGCAGTACAGCCATCTTCTCAGAAAAACTCTTCACAAAGTTCAAGAGTTCAAGACACGAAGGCTTTAGCAACTAATCCACACCTAATGACCCACCTAAGTGGGATTCAGGAAATCACTCAAGAAATCACTCAAGATATCCCTCAAGTAATTAAGGAACAAAAGAAGAAAAGGCACACTAGCCTGGGAACCTCCTCTCTGCCCAGAACATTGGAGGCTATACACCACACCTCCTCAACAGTATTTATAGGAACTCAAACACTGAGATCCTGCTCTGTTCCAGTAACAAGAAGCCGAAAGCACCAGCCTGAAGATGACGAGTGAGACCTCGTCGAAACGTCGCCTAGACACCCCAACTTTTACACGGGAAGACACCCGAGGACACCAAAACCTGCATTCCTGTACCCGTGAAAATCTACGAAAGCATATATATATATATATATATATATATATATATATCTCCACACACGCACACAATTTTTATTGGTTTTACATAAAGGTTGTGCACCACAAACATAACAATTCCAAAAATTAAAAGGGGTTCTTTTGAACCTTCATACCTCCTTCCTTCCCTCCATGTGTTCCATTTCTAAAAAATAATCCTGCATCCTTTACTGTAATCTATTATATAATCATAGTATCCAAAATCCATGTTACTTTGCAAGTGTCATTGTATTCCTGCCAATGACTTCAACTGTTTACAGTGGTCTCTCAAATATGTTAAAAAGTTACTCCAGTCTTTTAAAAATACTTGGTCTTTCTGATTTCTGATCTTTCTTGCCATTTCTGCATACAGTGGTGCCTCGCAAGACGAAAAGAATCCGTTCCGCGAGTCTCTTCGTCTAGCGGTTTTTTCGTCTTGCGAAGCAACCCCATTAGCGGATTAGCGGATTAGCGCTATTAGCGGTTTAGCGGCTATTAGCGGCTATTAAAGGCTTAAGGGATTAGCGGATTAGCTGCTAAAAGGCTATTAGCAGCTTAGTGCCTTAGAAAAAGGGGGTGGGGAGCGAAAAAAAATCGCAGGAACTCGCAAGACATTTTCATCTTGCAAAGCAAGCCCATAGGAAATTCGTTTTGCGAAGCACCTCCAAAACGGAAAACCCTTTCGTCTAGCGGGTTTTCCGTCTTGCGAGGCATTCGTCTTGCGGGGCACCACTGTATTCCATCAGCTTGGTCTTCCACTCTCCTCTGGTTGGTACTTTTTATTCTTTCCATCTCTGGGCTAGAAGCATCCTTGCTGCTGTTGTTGCATAGATAAACTGTCTTTTATTCACAATAGACAGCCTTAAAGTACACGGGTTTGGATTTCCTTATGCAATGCACAATGTTGAACACATCCAATGACAGGATTTTAAATGCAGATTCTCTGTTTAGATAGTCGCCTCTATGCTTTCTCAGAATGCCTAGAGCAGGGGTCAGCAAACATTTTCAGCAGGGGGCCGGTCCACTGTCCTTCAGACCTTGTGGGGAGGGCCAGACTATATTTTGAAAAAAATAATGAACGAATTCCTGTGCCCCACAAATAACCCAGAGATGCATTTTAAATAAAAGCACACATTCTGCTCATGTAAAAACACCAGGCAGGCCCCACTAATAACCCAGAGATGCATTTTAAATAAAAGCACACATTCTACTCATGTAAAAACATACTGGCCATACGTGGGCCGGATCTGGCCCCCGGGGCCTTAGTTTGTCTACCCATGGCCTAGAGGAGCAGGACTAAAAGAAAGGCTAGATCTATTCCACCTCCCAGCTTCTGCACTTTGAGCGGGATGGTCCGAGGGGGGAAATCTTTGTGTATTTTCTACACCTTTGTCTGGCCCGTATTTTGATTGTATTGTGTAGCAATTCATACCCTGCCGGTCCAAAAGCTTTACTCGTTCTGCAACTACCTTGTGAGCAGAAACTGTCAGTTTCAATTTCTTAGTACAGAAAGTATCGATCTGATGTGTAGAGCTCTTTCCTGTTCTGATTAATTCAAGAGGCTTCTGAAAAGTTTTCTTTCTGTGTGAAAGAAGCAGGCAGAAGGTTCTTGTTTGCATTCTTTCTTCTGGGAAGCTGAGTACAGCTGGTTTAAACTGGTTCTGTTATCTTTCTGTCAAGGTCATGCTGACTATAACAGTAGGGCCAGAAGGAGCTTGGGTTTCACTTTCTCATTCTATCTCTTTTCCTTCTGGTGTGGGGTTCTGTACATAGTTTGCCTAGTGTTAAGCTTTAGACTTATTATAAGTATTGTAAGTTTTATTGTAACTGGATCTTTACGTGCCAATCCTGAATGCATTGGATTTGTGACCATTATGCTCATTTGCCTTCAGTAAAGCTCTGCTGGATGAGGTCTATTTTTCGGAAAACTCTGCATCATGTTTAAGTTTCTTCCTGCTCCCCTTGATGGGCGTCAGAAACATGCATATTGTTCCCAGTTGCTAACATTCTTTACGAGGAAGTTGATGTGAAGCTTGTGTGGTGGTTAGGCATTGGTTATAATATGCTGGTGGTGGAGGGGTCAGGACAGGCTGTGCCTGCCCCTCCTATTGCGCTGAAGGGAATTCCGTTAAAGGAATCCTGGGGCTTGCCACGATTTCGTCCAATCCCTGTCATGGGACCAGGGCCGCCCAATCCCTGTCATGGGAATCCTTGTCATAGGACCGGGCCGGCAAGCTTTCGGGGAGCTGCTGGGGTGAGTGGCGTGGGTCCGACGCTTAGCTCAAATGACCCCCAAGTTTGACTTTCCCTTCTACTGGCTACCGATCGGACCTCGGGATGTCAGTTCTGTCCCAGGCGGGGGGACAGATAGTCATAACCAATGTCTAAACAACCACTCACTGATTTTGTATTTTAATAAAGTTGTGGCCAAAATAGTGCCCGAAAACCAAAACTAAATTACGTGTTATGTGTGAAGTTATTTGAGGGGTGGCCTGGGGACCTGCACACGCAACATTCTCTACGAGGAAGTTGATATCTATTGTTACGCACGTGAGATGTCTTGATGGATTTGAGTTAAACTACTTTGATACCTGCCAAATGACATGGAGCCCAGCCTTACGAAGGCGATACCCCTGAGAACCAAGGGGGAAGAGTAGGGAGAGAGTTTGCAGTTTGAGCCGGAAGAGGAAAGAACCGAGAGTTTAGCTGGAGTTAAGCAAGCAGCCTTGTTGTGGGACGGGGCAGCCGCAACAGCTGCTATCTGGGAATCTGATACAGAGTTAGCTATCGTGCTCCCTGCTGAAGATGTATATTTTCCCCCACTCTGCTTTGCCTGTTTATTTGCTCTGTATTGCGATCAAGACTCCATGTGTTTCTTGTCCTCTCTCACTGAAAGTAAACTTTTCCAAATAATTTTTATTAAATTTCCATTTACCAAACCAATCATACCATATTAATTATTCCAAATTATATCAACACATATCACAAAGTCCAAATATTAAACCAAATTTTAAATTATTGTTCACTGAAAGTAAACTAAAGCATTCGACAATAAACCTGGAACTTTTTGCTGCTCTGGCAAGTAAGGGGAAGATATGTATTTCAATATACGGGAAGAAGAAAGTTGCTCCACCGTACAAAGAGCATTTGAGGACAGGAAGGCCTCTTGTAAGCGGAAAGAGGCCAACTCCTGCTTATCAAGATCCTTTCATTTTTTTCCCAAAGTCTGCAGAAGGAATTTCCTATGTTGTTTTGGAATGCAGCAGCAGAAGGGTTTTTACTCTGAAGGGAGACTGAATTTCAGAGGCAGAAACCTGGACTTCCCAGACAGCTTTAGAGAAGGGAACTATTTCACCTTTAACACATCTGGAGCCGTATAGTGTATAATTTAGATAACCAATTTAGTGTGGTTTATTCCCTATTTTTAGACATGACGCTGTTTAAACGAGACTGAAAACAACGCTTCGAACAAAACTTCCCCCCTCCCTGCCTGATCTGCGGGATAAGTTTATTGTCTCCTTAGGTAAAGGGTAAAGGGACCCCTGACCATTAGATCCAGTCATGACCAACTCTGGGGTTGCGGCACTCATCTCGCTTTATTGGCCAAGGGAGCCGACGTACAGCTTCTGGGTCATGTAGCCAGCATGACTAAGCCGCTTCTGGCGAACCAGAGCAGCACACGGAAACGCTGTTTACCTTCCCGCCAGAGCAGTACCTATTTATCTACTTGCACTTTGACGTGCTTTCAAACTGCTAGGTTGGCAGGCGCAGGGACCGAGCAACGGGAGCTCACCCCGTTGCGGGGATTCGAACCACCAACCTTAGCATTACATTATCAGAATTTGTTGATTTTGAGCTACAGACTAGCATCAACCATCTCCCCAACTGAGCTGCATTCAGGGAGTTAAGAGTCAGGCGTGGTGTATTTGAGGTAGGTCCCACTGAATCAAGAGGGCAAGGTAAGTTAGCTGCAGCAGGTCCCATTGATTTCAACTGGAACGTCAAGAGGCAGAGCGTGGGAAATCTGATGTAAGAGCTGCCCAATCCAGAGTCCTGCTGGCATCAGACATGACAAGGGAAAGGGTGGGGTGGGGTTTGAGGAGGAAACAAGTATGCCATCTCTAGGGCTGGCATATTCCACTCCCGCCGCCCATTCTGTGTGTATGCAAAGAGAGCTTGAGATCTGCCATCTGCGACAGAAAAATTTGTTTACTGAGCAGGTTGAGTCACCGAGTGGTTTTTCCCCCTGCCAGCAAATGGTTAATCTAGCAACAGCTCCTGACTGGCCAGAGTTCCAAGGGAGGCAGCTGGAGTGGAGTCAGGGGTGGAGCAAGGTGGGTGCAGTGAGTGCGGTCCGCCCCAGGTGTCATCACCGAAGGGGGTGACATTCAGCGCACTGCCCACTCGCGACTCCCGCCTACCCCAAGCCATATTTTGCTGCCATTCGATCTCAGCTTTTAACACCTGTATGGTGTTCTTCCAAAGCAACTACTCTCTTCCGAACTTAAAAATGGAAAGCGTAATGCTGGTGGTCAACAGTTTAAAGACTATCTCAAGGCAGATCTTGAAAAAGTAGTATAAATACTGACAACTGGGAAACACTGGCCTGCAAGCGCTCCAATTGGAGAACAGCCTTTACCAAAGGTGTCATGGACTTTGAAGATGCTCGAACTCCGGACGAAAAGGAGAAATGTGCTAAGAGTAAGGCACACTGTGTAAACCCTCACTGTGGCCTCCACCGTCACTTACGGACTCACTGTTAAAACCGTATTTATAGAAGACAATCTTACTCGGCTATGAGTGATCGCCAAAGCAGGAAGGTGGTGTTCTTATGTATGTTGTTCTTTCATTTTATTGTAAGCCGCCTTACAGAGTCTATGAATTGAAGAGGCCCAGGCAGAAATCCTCTAAAACAAATAAAATAAAAGGCTCCTGGCCTCACACTACCAACTGCTATGTTTTATGATGAGGTTGCTAAGAACTCTGTCAGCACAATTCCCAGGGTTTCTAAGGAAAAGGAAACTTATCTTCTCATGTTGATATGCCCTCTCTGATAAGACAAGTTCCTGGAAGAAGTTGAAGTCACAGTGACCGTATTGGTTTCATAAGCTCTTCTCAACACAAATAGTTCCAATCTTAGATGTTATGACGGGGCAAGTTCCCCCCACTTGCGTCTTCCAAAATAAGTATATCACTTTTGGTTTGGTTGTTCATTCTCTTCTATGACTTTGGCTGAACGGTTATTGTAAGCTACTTGTGATCCTTTACTTGACTGTGAATAAGAAGGCTGGGAAAGGATGTTTCAGTTATTGACACCCGGTAGCCTTGGAAACCAGCCAGCACATAAGGCAGGTTTTGCATAAAAGCTGGCCAGCCTGGTGTGTAAAGCTATTGTATGTTTTCCCCTCCTCCAAAATATTTGCATTTGTACCTTACTGCTTAACACAGTTGAACAATGAAGCACCTTCCTCTTCTGTCCCGAGAGAGAGCTCTGTTTCCACACCAGGGCTCCTCCAAACAGCTGCCCCGTATTCATGTTCTACAGCACTCCATCCCCGGCTCTTCTTCTTAAGCATATCCGGCGCTGTGGTGCAAAGATCCCTCCGGCTCCCTCCCCTTTCCCAGAGTTGTCTTTTTTTATATATAATATTTTATTAAGATTTTTCAAAACATTACAAAGAAAAAAAGAGGAAAAAATAAAAACAAAAAAACAAAAACAAAACAATTAAAAACAGTTCAATCTTTCATAACTTATCTTGCATTTGCTTGTTTCCCAGACCTCCCCACACCTCCCTCTTTGTATTCCAGTTCAATTTATTTATTCAGCAAATCCTTTCCCTCTTTACCTTTATCCCTATCTTTGATCTTAATATATTATAACTTTAAATTTTCACCTGTTAACAATCCGTTTTTGCATATTCCTTCATGACATTATTACTAAAAACCCCTTAACCTCAAACCAACATCATTCTAGTATTCATTAATTTTGCAATATTTCTGTAGATAGTCTTTAAATTTCTTCCAATCTTCTTCCACCAACTCTTCTCCCTGGTCTCGGATTCTGCCAGTCATTTCCGCCAATTCCATATAGTCCATCACCTTCATCTGCCATTCTTCCAGGGTGGGTAAATCTTGTGTCTTCCAATACTTTGCAATAAGTATTCTTGCTGCTGTTGTAGCATACATGAAGAAAGTTCTGTCCTTCTTTAACACCAAATGGCCGACCATGGCCAGGAGAAAGGCCTCTGGTTTCTTCAGAAAGGTATATTTAAATACCTTTTTCATTTCATTACATATCATCTCCCAGAAAGCCTTAATCTTTGGGCCTTTCCCAGAGTTGTCAACCTTTTTTAGGGCTGGAGGAGGCGGGCAGCAGCTGGAGAGTGGCTCCTCCGGCGGGGAAGAGGCAGAGCTGGACGCGGCGCCTCCCGGCTCAGCTGGCTGCTTTGTGCCATGGTGGCCACAGCAGACAGCACACCAAGTGAGCAGGCCTGCACCAAGCGAAGGTGTGTGCGCCTTTTAGCCTTCTGGCGCCCTACAGAACTTGGCACCCTGGCGCCCCGTGCCACTAGCCTCTATGGGTAAGACGGGCCTGCTCTTTGTAGCTTGGGGGTACTCCTGGATCCTTTGCTGTCGCTGGAGACTCAGGTGGCCTCAGTGGCCCGGAGAGCCTTCCGTCAGCTTTGCCCCTATCTGGACAGGGATAGCCTAACTACTGTTGTCTATGCTCTGGTAACTTCAAGGTTCGATTACTGCAATGCGTTATACATAGGGCTGCCTCTGAAGACGGTTCAGAAACTTTAGCAGGTGCAGAATTCAGAGGCTAGGTTGCTCACTGGGACAAGATGGTTTGAACATATTACACCGGTCCTGGTCTGACTGCACTGGCTACCAATTAGTTTCCGAACCCAACTCAAAGTGCTGGTTTTGACCTATAAAGCCTTAACCAGCTCAGGACCGCAGTACCTCAAGGACCGCCTCTTTCCATATGAACCCACCCGGACCCTGAGATCACCTTCTGAGGCCCTCTTTCGTGTGCCTCCTCCTCGAGAGGTCAGGAGGGTGGTAACACGAGAATGGGCCTTCTCTGCAGTGGCTCCCATTGTGGAATGCTCTCCCCAGGAAAGTTCGCCTGTTGCCTCCATTATACACCTTTAGGCGCCAGGCAAAAACATTCCTTTTTAACCAGGCCTTTGGTTGATCTGTTTGACATCCTACACCCTTTTAAAATGTGGCTCTTTTCGAGGGGGGGGGGTATTATTGGATTGGTGATTTATTCTAATTATATATGTTGTGATCTTTTCTGTGAACCACCCTGAGACCTCCAGGTGTAGGGCGGTATATAAACTCAACAAATGATGATGGTGATGATGATGATGCCATGCCATGTGGGTGTTATAAAGGTAAAGGTAAAGGTAAAGGTACCCCTGCCCGTACGGGCCAGTCTTGACAGACTCTAGGGTTGTGCGCCCATCTCACTCAAAGAGGCCTGGGGCCAGCGCTGTCCGCAGACACTTCCGGGTCACATGGCCAGCGTGACATCGCTGCTCTGGCGAGCCAGAGCCGCACACGGAAACGCTGTTTACCTTCCCGCTAGTAAGCGGTCCCTATTTATCTACTTGCCCCCGGGAGTGCTTTCGAACTGCTAGGTTGGCAGGCGCTGGGACCGAACAGCGGGAGCGCACCCCGCCGCGGGGATTCGAACCGCCGACCTTTCGATCGGCAAGCCCTAGGCACTGAGGCTTTCACCCACAGCGCCACCCGCGTCCCCTATGTGGGTGTTATACACACATGCATATGTTCTTGGCATCCTTCTTCCTCAAGAGACAACGGACTGTGCCTCTGGGTGTGAAGTCAAACTGTGGTGTTAGCAGCACTGAAGTGACCTTCCAAGGTGTGCAAGCCTGGGCAGCGTGGATGGAGGTCCCTGGCTGCCCAAGATGTCAAGACTCCCATCTTGGCCTTGCTGCTGTGGTTCAAACGAAAGCAGAGCAATACATTTGCAGATCCTCCAAATGTCCCTGTTTTCCAGGGACAGTCCCGGAATTACAGAAGCCATCCCAGTTTCTGAATTGATCCCGGAATGTCCCGCTTTTCCTTAAGACATCCCTATTTTCATCAGAGAAATGCTGGAGGGTATGGAGTTATCTGACCCCCCCAAGCCATATCTATAGGGAAGTTTTGTTAATGTTTAACACTTATCATGGGACGCGGATGGCGCTGTGGTAAAAGCCATAGCGCCTAGGGCTTGCCGATCGAAAGGTCGGCGGTTCGAATCCCCGCGGCGGGGTGCGCTCCCGTTGCTCGGTCCCAGCGCCTGCCAACCTAGCAGTTCAAAAGCACCCCCAGGTGCAAGTAGATAAATAGGGACCGCTTACTAGTGGGAAGGTAAACGGCGTTTCCGTGTGCAGCTCTGGCTCGCCAGAGCAGCGGTGTCACACTGGCCACGTGACCCGGAAGTGTCTCTGGACAGCGCTGGCCCCCGGCCTCTTGAGTGAGATGGGCGCACAACCCTAGAGTCTGTCAAGACTGGCCCATATGGGCAGGGGTACCTTTACCTTTACCTAACACTTATCATGTTTTTATATATGATGGAAGCTACCCAGAGTGACTGGGGAAATCCAACCAGATGGATGCGGTATGAATAATAAAATTATTCGTATTAGTACAGTATTATGCTATAGGACGTCCCTGTTTTCAACAGAGAAGTGTTGCAGCTGGGCTGCAGGACATTAAAAACAACACAAAAATAATTTCTAAAACAAAACAACACCCCACCTCACCTGGATAGGTTAAAAAAAATTATACCAAATGAACAGCTACAGCAAAGACCTTTTCAACCATCTGGAAAAACTTGTTGAAACACAAGTGCCCTCTGTCGTTTCCAGATAGCAGGTGTGTATCATAGCTCAGCAGGAATCCTGTTCCACATAACAGAACATAGGCAGCTACTGAGAAGGACTGTTTTGTGCTTCTGCAAACCTCAAGGTTCCCCCAGAGGATGCCGATAACCTTCCGATTCTGCACGAATTATTTTGGGCACACTCCCGTTTACTCTGCAGTCAGCGCACTGCCGCTGCTGGTTTGGGAATCAGCGACCATCTGACCTTTGCCACAATCCTCATCTTTCCTGTCGTTCCTTATGGAATATTGCATTTTGATGCATTTCCTTTCCCCAACCAGCTTGGGTCCAAATTGAGAAAGCGAAGAACCCAGCTGCATTTTTAGCCGGCAATGTGTTTCAGAGAATGAGTTTGCTGTCCCTGCACAGAATATGGGGAACGCCAGAGGCACCAAGTTGGCCCCCAACATCAGGGGAGCCCATCTCACGTATGCGATATCACTGGCACACTGGGCTCCTCAGAGGGTTGCACCAGAATGTTGGACCTTTGACTGATGTGTGATGACACACACACGTCACACAGTCGATGGTCGGGAAGGCCAACCATAAAGGTAAAAAGGCAAAGGACCCCTGGACAGTTAAGTCCAGTCAAGGCGACTATGGGGTTGCGGCACTCATCTTGCTTTCAGGCCGAGGGAGCCGGCATTTGTCCACAGACAGCTTTCTGGGTCATGTGGCCAGCATGACTAAACCGCTTGTGGTGCAACAGAACACCGTGACGGAAGCCAGAGCGCACGGAAAAGCTGTTTACCTTCCTGCCACGATGGTACCTATTTATCTACTGCCACTGGTATGCTTTCGAACCGCTATGTTGACAGAGCAACAGGAGCTCACTCCATCACTGGGATTTGAACCGCCGACCTTCTGATCGGCAAGCCCAAGAGACTCAGTGGTTTAGACCACAGCGCCACCCGCGTCCCTACTGCCAACCGTAGGGAGCCTCCTCCACCCCCTCCACACTGAGAAGGCTCAGCCCCTTGCCCACAGATATTGAGAGAGCCCAAAAACACCTCGCCCCCTGGACTTAGCTACTGCATTTTCACTATAAATGCAACGACATGAAGGTGATGCAAATGGGAACCATTCACAGTCTTAACAAAGCTTAGCTGAACAGTGGGTTTTGCAAACACACCCACCCCCCCACACACCCCACCCCACCCCCCACACACACACCACATTTGAAAAACCAAAGGCTTGATTTCCTTTCATATAGCAGATGAGAGTCAGCAAAAGTACCAGCAAGCTTCTGGGCTTGATTTCATTTCATTTGCTACATTTCCAATAGCTTGTTTTTAATGCTCGAGAAGCGTTTTCCTGGTGGTAATGCAAAGGAATAAAAAGCCGCCTCCTCTGGAGTTGCTTCCAGCAGTCAGTAGGGAGCTGTCATGTCCACCTGATGTGACACTCATTCTTCACACACTTTCACTGAAAATGGGGGTGGCGGTGGGGGGAGCTTCAAGCCCAATGAGTGCACTAGGGACCCGAAGAAGCTGGGCTGGAATAGAGAAGCGTCGGCTAATTAAGTTCTACCTTTAAAACAATTTGTTTCTTACTGAGTCTGTTTCAGCTGGGAGGATTTGCAGAAGGCATTTTGCATCCAGCAGCGCACACTGCCACCTTCATCTTGAAAGTATGTTTGCTTCCTTCCATTTCACACTATAAACAGAAGACTTTTCAAAACGGGACCAAAAAAAAACCACATATTCTAAACTGTTACTCAAAGCCATCTCAAAAAGGGAAATTTCTCAACTGGTCGAAACAACATTTCATGTAAAATGGTGGCAGCAGATGTTGGTAGGTTTCATGCTCCTCAAAGGCAACAGTGTTGATGGTGTAATATGCACCATATCTGTGGTTAGCCAACCTGGTGTCCTTGGAATGTTGCTGGGACTACGACTCCCACCAGTCATGACCATGGGCTATGCTGACTGGGGCAGATGGGAGTTGGAGTCCAAGAATATCTGAAGGTCAGCATATTGATTATATCAACATTATAAGGTGTCAATAAGGTGAACACCTTAGGCTTAGATCTGCTCATTGTGATTTTGGATTTCCCCACCTCCTTTCAAATCCATACTGGTCTGCCATATAGTACAATGGTCTTCTGCAAGTAGGCAATTGACTATGAAAATTAATAATAATAATAATAATAATAATAATAATAATAATAATAATAAATTTTATTTATATCCCGCCCTCCCCAGCCGAAGCCGGGCTCAGGGCGGCTAACAACAATTAAATAATCAAACAATCAAATAATCCAACATTCTAAAAACATTCCATTATAAAAATTAATTAAAATCAAATTAATGGCAACCGTTAAGCAAAATTCTGTGCAGGTTGCCAGAGGAGGGAGTCAGGCTGGGCCCTGACCAAAGGCCTGGTGGAACTTATGGGGTTAATAATATTATGGGGTTAATAATAATATTATGGGGTTAATAATAATATTATGGGGTTAATAATAATAATAATAATAATAATAATAATAATAATAATACTTTGGTACCTCTGGTTACGAACTTAATACGTTTCGGAGGTCCATTCTTAACCTAAAACCATTCTTAACCCGAGATACCCCTTTAGCTAATGGGGCTTCCCGCTGCCACCGCAGCGCCGGCACACCATTTGTGTTCTCATCCTGAGGTAAAGTTCTTAACCCAAGGTACTACTTCCGGGTTAGCGGAGTCTGTAACCCAAAGTGTTTGTAACCCGAGGTGTTTGTAACCCGAAGTACCACTGTAATAATTATAATGAAGGTAAAAAAGGTAAAGGACCCCTGGATGGTTAAGTCCAGTCAAAGGCAACTAGGAGGTTGCAACACTCATCTCGCTTTCAGGCCAAGGGAGCCAGCATTTGTCCACAGACAGCTTTCCGGGTGATGTGGCTAGCATGACTAAACCGCTTCCGGCGCAACAGAACACCATGACAAAACCAGAGCACATAGAAACACCGTTTACCTTCCCGCCACAGCAGTACCTATTTATCTACTTGCACTGGTGTGCTTTTGAACTGCTAGGTTGGCAGGAGCTGGGACCGAGCAACGGGAGGTCACCCTGTCGTGGAAATTTGAACTGCCGACCTTCCGATGGGCAAGCCCAAGAGGCTCAGTGGGTTAGACCACAGTGCCACCCATGTCCCAATAATAATAATAATAATAGAATAGGTAAAGGTAAAGGTACCCCTGCCCGTACGGGCCAGTCTTGACAGACTCTAGGGTTGTGCGCTCATCTCACTCTAGAGGCCGGGAGCCAGCGCTGTCCGGAGACACTTCCGGGTCACGTGGCCAGCGTGACATCGCTGCTCTGGTGAGCCAGAGCCGCACACGGAAACGCCGTTTACCTTCCCGCTAGTAAGCGGTCCCTATTTATCTACTTGCACCCGAGAGTGCTTTCGAACTGCTAGGTTGGCAGGCGCTGGGACCGAACAGCGGGAGCGCACCCCGCCGCGGGGATTCGAACCGCCGACCTTTCGATCGGCAAGCCCTAGGCACTGAGGCTTTAACCCACAGCGCCACCCGCGTCCCAATAATAGAATAGGATGTCCTTATTTTCATCAGATAAATGTTGAAGCATATGATGTGCACAGAGACATAATCATATGCACGCCATTTGCTGAATGTGCACTGATCTTGTAAGGCTCTCATGAATTTTTTGGGTACGGTGGCCAATGGATAAAACCTACAGATTCCACAGATCTATGGGCAGGGGCATTTCATTTTGGGTAACTTACAGTGGCTGGCAGCCACTATGGATGGAAGCTGAGCTCAGCTCCCTTTCAAAAGTGCCTCCATGTGAAGGTGATTGAAATGTTCAAGTTAACCTGCTACAACCTCAGGGAAAACACTATGAAGAGGCTATACAGATGACACCATACCCCTTTAAAACTCGCTAAAATGTATAAAGGCAGGTCGCCAACATGCTGGAGATGCAAAAAGGGCATCGGGTCATATTTTCACACGTGGTGGAACTGTGTCGTTATCCGTGAATTTTGGAACAACATTTACAGTGAACTCAGGAAACTATTTAAATTTTTAAAAAGACCAGAGATCTTCTTATTAGGTATACTAAGGACAGATCCTGAAGCTGAGGCTCCAATACTTTGGCCACCTCCTGAGAAGAGAAGACTCCCTGGAAAAGACCCTGATGCTGGGAAAGATGGAGGGCACAAGGAGAAGGGGACGACAGAGGATGAGATGATTAGACAGTGTTCTTGAAGCTACCAGCATGAGTTTGACCAAACTGCGGGAGGCAGTGGAAGACAGGAGTGCCTGGCGTTCTCTGGTCCGTGGGGTCATGAAGAGTCGGACACAACTAAACAACTAAACAACCACAACAACCAATAGAATTTTTAAAAAGTATAAGACCATTGTTCATGTATGCAATCATGGTAGCTAGAATAATAGAGGCAAGAAACTGGAAAAATGAAAGACTACAAACGATAACAGAGTGGCAGACTCTTATGATAGAGTACCTGCAACTAGCAAAACTGACGGGAAGGGTCAGAGGAGTGTCAAACCATAAAGTATACGGAGAATGGAAAATATTTAAGGAATATCTAAAGTTATAACAAATAGAATAAACAATCGGGCGTGGGGGGGGGGGTCCTGTGCTAGGAGCCGAGACAGGAATAGAACAGGAGAAATCTATTTGAAGAACTTCCTAACTGATATTTTGTTATGTTGAAAATGTTTTTTTAAAAAGAAGAAGAACTTCCTTAAAAAAAAAAAAAAACCTCTACATTTGCCTTTGGCCACTTAACTATTCCAATTTGCTATGAAAATAAAAATAAATTCCTTCCAGTAGCACCTTAAAGGTAACGGTAAAGGGACCCCTGACCATTAGGTCCAGTCGTGACTGACTCTGGGGTTGCGGCGCTCATCTCGCTTTGCTGGCCGAGGGAGCCGGCGTACAGCTTCTGGGTCATGTGGCCAGCATGGCAAAGCCACTTCTGGTGAACCAGAGCAGCGCACGGAAACGCCGTTTACCTTCCCGCCGGAGCGGTACCTATTTATCTACTTGCACTTTGACATGCTTTCGAACTGCTAGGTTGGCAGGAGCAGGGATCGAACAATGGGAGCCCACCCTGTTGCGGGGATTCGAACCACCAACCTTCTGATCGGCAAGTCCTAGGCTCTGTGGTTTAACCCACAGCGCCACCCGCGTCCCTAGTAGCCCCTTAGAGACCAACTAAGTTTGTTATTGGTATGAGCTTTCGTGTGTATGCACACTGCTTCAGATACACGAAAGCTCACACCAATAACAAACTTAGCTGGTCTCTAAGGTGCTACTGGAAGGAATTTTTTTATTTTGTTTCGACTACGGCAGACCAACGCGGCTACCTACCTGTAACTAGAATTTGCTAAGAAGTCCTACATTGTGGTCGTATTTGTCCTTTTTGTATTATTATCCACAGTTACATGAATGGCGGGTGGGGTACCTGTGGCCCTTCAAATGCTGTCAAGACTTCTGCACCCTTCAGTCCCAGGCAGCACAGCCAAAATTCAAGAACAGGAGGAGCTGGAATTCAACAAGACCTGCAGGATCCTCATCCTGGAAGGCTGCTATAGAGCAATACGTACATTTCAACACCAGGGGGAAGCAAATGAATGGCTAAAGGGAAGGTGCACCTTTAATAAGCAATTCTCAAACACAACTCAATAAAATCCCAGTTAACCATTTCTTTTCAGAACCACAGGACAACCTAACACTCCTGAATCTTCATAATGAGAACAATATATGTAGGAACTTGATCAGGAATCGTAGAATTGTGGAGTTGGAAGGGACCACAAAGGTCATCTAGCTCAACCCCCTGCAATAAAGAAATATTTTGCCCAACGTGGGGCTCAAACCTACAACCCTGAGATTAAGAGCCTCATTCTCTACCAGCTGAGCTAGATAGAAGATTGTGCGAGTAACAAAAATTAGGAGACAAGATCCTACTATCATCACCTTTGCTACCCCCTATCCAAATGCACTCATGTTTATCTTTATTTTATTTTATTGAATTCATATACCACCCTATACCTGGGAGTCTCAGGGCGGTTCACAGAATAGAATCATATCTATATGGTTTTAAATATAAGTCATGTCAGGGAAAGGTTGCTAAGAAGTCACAGAATTGGATTCTTAAATGGAGACTTCCCTGGGCGAGAGCAACTCAAACTCCAAGTGCCTGTTTGGATGGCTCCTGACAGAATATTAAAAACACGATAAAACATCGAACATTAAAAACTTCCCTAAACAGGGCTGCCTTCAATGGTTGGACTAATCAGCCAAAGAAAGAACAGTTGTAGTGAGCTGGCTTTCCTTCTTCGTACCAGAAAGAAAACTTACAGAAACCTTGTAACTAAAAACTAGTGCCTGAGGGTGTGTGTTTTTTTCCTTCTCCCAGCAAGCCATTTTTCCTTTTGTGTTGTGTCTGTGTGTGTGTGTGTGTTATTGTAAGCATAAGCTTATTATTGATCATGCTAAGTCACTCTAGGAGCCTTTTGTTTTGGCTGAAAAGCAGAGTAAAAATATTTTTAATAAAGTATTTGAACAGAACAAACCAAACCGGGCTTGGCTGCTGGGCTATCTCTTTTAATTTTTCCTTTTTTGACAACTGCAGATTGCTTTGGGTGGGGTTCCCCCTCGCTCATTTACATTGATGTTCACAGGGGAGACCAATCAAGTCAGCTTATTGCAGTTCCTTATATATAAAGTCGTGACAGGGGAACACTGCTAAGCAGCCACAGAAATGGAGACTGTGCTGAACAAAGTCAACTCAAACTCCAAGTGCCTGCTTGAATATAGAAGCATGCATTATTATGAGAATCGCTTGAGAAGCTTTGCATGCTGGCCTTTTAAAGAGAACTGCAAGTGTACTCCTGAAAGTGTAGGTCTACTTAATCAAACAAATAAGAAAACCAGCTTCTGTAGGTCAGGTATGCATAAGTGCTATTGAGTTGGGGAGGGGAGTTGCAGGTATTTAGGGCTTATTCTTTCTTTTTCTTTTTTGTGAGAAGATAAATGAGTGTATTTTTTTCTGCCATTTGCGAATTTCGGCTGGGGGAATCCTGATTGGGAGGGTTTGGAATAGGTAGGTTAATTTTGGGAGGGTGATCATCTTGATCATGGCTATTTTGCCTGAGAGAGTGAAGTTGGTGTTGTTCCATCTCTTCAGGTCTTTGTTGATCTGTCATCACAAGGGGTTGTACCGTATTTTTCGCCCTATAGGACGCACCTTTTCCCCCTCCAAAAATGAAGGGGAAATGTGTGTGCGTCCAATGGGGCGAATGCAGGCTTTCGCTGAAGCCTGGAGAGCAAGAGGGGTCGGTGTGCACCAACCCTTCTCCCTCTCCAGGCTTCAGGAAGCTATCTGCAAGCCGTGGGAGCCCGCGGGAGTTCCCCCCAGGCTCCCCCGGCTTGCGGAGCGCTGCCTCTTATCCCGAAGTCCCGGAGCGCTGAGCAGTCGCGCCGGGGCTTCGGGTAGCTCTGCGCAAGCCGCGGGATGGCTCCCCCGGCTTGCGGAGTGCTGCCTCTTATCCCAAAGTCCCAGAGCGCTGAGCAGTTGCGCCGGGGCTTCGGGTAGCTCTTCGGGGAGCCACGGCTTGCGGAGAGCAGCCTGTTCTGGGGGCTGGGGTCGGGGGAAGCTCGGGCTTCCCCAGCCTCACGCCTTGGGGGGGGAATAATTTTTTTTATTTCCCCCCAAAAAAACTAGGTGCGCCTTATGGGCCGGTGCGCCCTATGGGGCAAAAAATACAGTAGTTGTGAAGGTATAATTTGCTGAGGTTTCTGGTTATTTGTACCCCTTGGTATCTGAACTTGGTGCAACAAAGTTTTATCTTGGCAAATTATTTTTGGGTAGGGGGGCAGGGTGTTGAAACACATAGCCCCGGACTTTGCAAAATCTACCTGTAGGCCCGACACCATTGCAAATGTGTTGAGTTCTCTGATTAGGGAAGTTGCTGTGTTTATGGGGTCTGGTGTTGTGACCATTAAGTCGTCTGCCAAGAGCCCTAATTTATAGGTTCTGCCTTTTATTTCCACTCCCTTGATGTCTGTGGCTGCTCAGATTTGGATTGCTAAGGGTTCCAGAGCCGGGATGAATAGGAAGGGAGATAGCAGCCACCCTTGTTTTGTGCCTCTTTGGATTGCTATGGTATTGGCGTCCATACGGTTAGTCCTGCGTTTTGCTGATGCTCGGGAGTATATTTGTTTGAGGGTTTGTAACAAGTTAGGACCAAATTTCATTTTAGCACTGCTAATAGGTATTACCACTCTAAGCAATCAAAAGCTTTCAGGATGTCTAGGGACTTGATTGTCAGTGGGAGTTTAAGCTGTCTATTCTAAGCTGTCAGAGTCCAAAGTGTCAGGATGGCAAGAATCACCCCACGTTGCACAATATAGCTTCCTTGCCAATGTCTTCAGCATGTTGTTCTGCTCTTCTCATTCAGATGGCCAGGGCTGGCTTGATCCACTGTCCAGGAGCAAATGAACCTGACCTGGCAAAGTGTTTCTTCTGCTTAATAGAGTTGGAGGGCTGGGAGCCAGATCACGATCCCTGGTAAGAAAGACCCAACAGGGTTCTCTGGCCTAGCAATTGCCCAAGGTGAAAACTCTATGAAATACCAAGTGGGGATCAGTGGATAAGACTGCCTTTCTATTTGGGTTACACTCTCTTTGTTCACCTTGGCTAATGCAGGTTAGCTAGAAAAGCACCAATTTAAATTGTTGCAGATCTTATTGAAGCGAAAGTGGTATGAAGAAGGTTGTTGAAGTTGGGGAGGAGGACAAAATTCCTCTAATCTCTCTTGGTACTCTTTTTTTTATATATAATAATTTTTATTGAATGATTTTATGTTACAGAAAACAATACAGCCATACTACCACTAAATATAATTAAGAAATAAAAATTACATACATCAATATTTAGTTTGTTATTTGTTATTGACCGTCTTATTTCCTCCCAAACATTGAATCATAGAATCATAGAGTTGGAAGAGACCACAAGGGCCATCGAGTCCAACCCCCTGCCAAGCAGGAAACACCATCAGAGCGCCCTGACATATGGTTGTCAAGCCTCTGCTTAAAGACCTCCAAAGAAGGAGACTCCACCACACTCCTTGGCAGCAAATTCCACTGTCGAACAGCTCTTACTGTCAGGAAGTTCTTCCTAATGTTTAGGTGGAATCTTCTTTCTTGTAGTTTGGATCCATTGCTTCGTGTCCGCTTCTCTGGAGCAGCAGAAAACAACACACATTTGTGCAGACACCCACACCCGCACACAAAATGATAATAATGAAAGTAAATAATTCCCCCCCCCTTTTATCTTCCAAAATCTTTTCTTCAACTTTGACTTCTTGTCAAGTCCCTTTGCATATATTTTATCTTACATTTGAATGTACACAAAGCAATAAACCTTTCTATATAATTTTTCTAATACATTCTGAAAACATAATAAATCCTTAATTGTTATCCACCTCCTTTTAGTTCCTTTATCACTCGAATGCTAGCACGGAGTCAAAACTATTATTGTATTTTTGAATATACCTTCTATAACCATCCCATTTTCCCACAAATTTTTGCTTTGAGTTTCCTCTGAGTTTACTGTTCAATCTCTCTTGGTACTCTTAAGCTGCTCACTTGCCATCTTACTGTTCCCACTGCAGGCTGGAGCATGCCAAGCGTGCTGGAGACTCTTGTGGGTTTTTGTCCCTTTCGAAGAGTTTTGACGACCTGACAGTTGAAGAATACTACGAACTAGAGATGGAGCGTGTCAGGATCTTTCTTGTAAGTAAAGACACAGATATCTGTGGGCTTTGGAAATTTGCACCAAAATGAATTTTGCCTGTCCACTAGTTCATGTAAATCTTGGCATCTCTGTGTCTAAGGGCTTGTCCATACTTACCTTTTTTTCTCTCTGTGCCTTCCAGACAAAGGCCCATGTTTTCCGAATGCTCCTTTTTTAACTCCAGAGTATTCCCTGAGAAAACGCCGCTTCTTAAGGCTGGAGAGCCAGTGTGGTGTAGTGGTTAAGAGTGGTAGTCTCGTAATCTGGGGAACCAGGTTCGCTTCCCCGCTCCTCCACATGCAGCTGCTGGGTGACCTTGGGCTAGTCACACTTCTCTGAAGTCTCTCAGCCCCACTCACCGCACAGAGTGTTTGTTGTGGGGGAGGAAGGGAAAGGAGATTGTTAGCTGCTTTGAGACTCCCTCGGGTAGTGATAAAGCGGGATATCAAATCCAAACTCTTCTTCTTCTTCTTCTGAGGTGCAGCAAACAGCAATTCAGGTCTTCAGCAGATTGCCATTGGCTCTGATTCAGCGGTAAAGAGTTCTGACCCTAACTCAAGTAGCAAAGGGTTGGAGAAAATCTTGCCACGGGAACAACTGGTGCAAAGTAACAGGTGGCAACATTTTGCAGGGGAGTTCCTTATCACCCCCCCGAGGTGTGCAAGGTGCCCCTTTCGTAGCAATTGTCTGCACATTGCTCTGGGCAGCGTGTCAGAAGTCCCCATTTTCAGATGCAACCACCCCACGCAGGGGGACACTGAGCATGAGGCACTGGCGGTTCTAGGCTCCTTGCCATAATCTTGCAATATCTAAAGTAGCTGCTTGCAGTCTTTAACTTCAAAAATGGCAACTCAATCAAATCTACCCCCTTTCTTCTCCAGAGCAAAACTGGCCAAAGTGTAATAAACGCCTATGAGAAAGAAGTGGCAGCAACCAGGCAGCGTCTCGTGGACCATTTTGTGGACAAATACCAGTATGCCCCAGAACCTGACCCAGCCGCTCCTGCTGCAACAGAGAATGACATGCCCACCACCACGTAGAAAGGAAATGGGCCACCACAAAGACAAGGGGGGCTGTTGTATTGACAGTGATGCAAGTACTGTAATACATACCTGGGAGAGACTTTCGGGCGGACTATATGGCATGGGGGGGGGGTCACAGGGGATCTGTCAGTACCGCATCTTGTGTAATGCTGCTCTGTATGAAACCAGTAACCAAAAGCTGAAGTGTTTTTTCCGACTTATGGAAGGCATAAGGAGGGCATTGTTAAATAAAGACTTTTGCATAAAACTATGGGCCTTTCCATTTTTCACAATGACACCTAAATTGCACACTGACACACTGCCCCAATTGCAGTGCTAATAGCTGTGCTGGTCCCGGGGCTAACCAAGAGGCGAGGGCCCAATCCAGTCCGAGGTTGATGGTGCAATATGAAGGCAGTCCATAGAAGTCAAAGCTGGGTGCAGGGCAGGGCATCGGGTGAGGTCAAGAGCTCTGGCAGGGAAGCAGGGCAGGGATCGGGCTGGAACTGACAACCAACAATGTTGCTCCCGCAACTTGGGACTGGGGCTGGCTGGCTTTTATCTCCCCCGAGGCATAGGGCAGCCCCGATCCTCAGGTGACTCGCCTCTCCTGGCCTGGAGGTGAGCACTCCTCCTGCGGGAACTTAGTTCCCTCTGCCTCTCTGCCCTGAGCCTCTGCAGCTCAGGAGATGCTGGAGGGTTACCGGACCCATGGGCAGCCTCGGCTTCCCCTGATGGGGCTGAGAGTGGAGCACCTGCAGGCAATGGGTCCTCCATGCCCTCAGGAGCCAGAGCAGATCCAGCACAGGTGAGGACCCTTCAGGTTCATGCCCCAGCCCCGGCTCAGCTGGTTCTGGAGGCGGGGAATTCTGTGCAGGCTGGGATTCCTCAACTTCAGCTTCTGAACCCAATTCCCAGGCCATCACAACAGTGCAGCATGCGAGCCCATCTTCACCCGGCATGGCTGTGCTATTCCTGTCATTTGTTAGCTTGTATGCCATTGGTGAACTATTTGCAGGAGCATCATTGGTCACTGGTGAGGCTCTTCCGGCAGCAACAGGAATCCGAAGTTTTTAGTGTCATCACCCCAGCCCTGTTGAATGCTCATCCAAATGTCTGCTGAAAACTTTTCCATGCCACCAAGCTTAGGTAAAGGGACCCCTAACCATTAGGTCCAGTCGTGGACGACTCTGGGGTTGCACCGCTCCTCTCACTTTACTGGCTGAAGGAGCTGGCGTACAGTTTACGGGAGGCATGAAAAGGGCAGAAGGTTGGCTTCATGCAGACACAGTCTCTGGTTGGGAATTAAATCTGGAGAAGAGGGAACTTAGGCAGCCGTGGAGAGATGGGGACCGTCAGTCTCAGCAACTGTTTCATGGGGGCAAGACCTACCGGAGATGAGCTTAGGCATGACACTCCGCCAGGTCTGTGAATATCACGCCTTTTGTAATAAAAGAGTTGGCTCCAACTTTGAATGGTGTGATTGACTACTGGGTTGACAAAGTTCAAGAGTGACCAGAGCTGATTTAGTCCTGAAACCAGGGCTGAACTCAAACTGGAATGACTCCAGATTATCAGTTTCCACCCAGAACTGAACAGCCACCACCCTCTCAAGCACTTTCCCAAAGAAGGGTCGTGCTAATTCCAATTAGATAGATACACAGTCATACTTGGGTTCACAAACCAATACAGAGCGAAATACTGCTTAAGCCCATTGATTTGAGTGGATTGTGGGAAGTTCTTCCATTTTGCACCCATTAAAGACTTTGTGGGCGTATAAATGCTGAAAAGAAGCAAAGTGCTCAGTGGATGCAACTTCCACTTTGCTGGTTGTGTTCTCAGCCAAATAGATCAGGTATTGCTTTAAAAGTCTTCATGGCTTGAGAGCAGCAGATCTGAAGGACTCACTGGCTCCACAGAGATCTTCATTTCCCAGTTAACTGAGATGCGGCAGGCAGTTACCATATTTTTCGCCCCATAGGGCACACCGGCCCATAGGGCGCACCTAGTTTTTTGGGGGGAGGGGGAATAAAGGGGGGGGATTATTTTTTTTCCCCAGGTGCGGGGCTGGGGTGGGGGAAGCCTGAGCTTCCCCCAACCCCAGCCCCCAGAACAGGCTGCTATCCGCAAGCCTAGGGAGCCCGGCGGGAAGTCGCGCTGGTCTCCCCAGGCTTGCGGATATCTGCCCGAAGCCCGGGGCACGCTGCTCAGTGCGCCCCAGGCTTCGGGATGCAGGCAGCTCTCCGCAAGTCTTGGGAGCCTGGCGGGAAGTCGCGCCAGGCTCCCAAGGCTTGCGGAGAGCTGCCCGAAGCCTGGAAAGTGAGAGGGGTCGGTGCACACCGACCCCTCTAGCTCTCCAGGCTTCATCGAAAGCCTGCATTCACCCCATAGGATGCACACACATTTCCCCTTCATTTTTGGAGTCCTATAGGGCGAAAAATACAGTACCCAGGGGGAAGGGGCTACCTGGTGGTGGCACCTTGACAGTGGAATGCTTTGTCCAGGGGAGGATGCTCTCTCTGGTGGCTAGTTTGAGGACATTTTTCAACACCGTTTTCTAGGCTTTCAGTTCTTCTGAGGGTTTCACAGTAGCTTCCTTTATATATCAGAACTGAATGTTTTGTGGGTATCTGGTGTGTGTTTTCAATGTTTTTACTGTGTTTTTGATTGATTGGGTAGCGCAAGGCTGCCGTGGGAAGCTGTTGGAAGGATGGGACAAAGATCCAAGGGAGAAAGGGCAAGGTGATTACGCCTGCGCTTCAGGTTTTCAGTTAGCCATTTTGCCCTTTCTTGGAGAAGGGAGAAGCAGCCCATTGTGGTTACCTAGCAACCGCAGCATCACCTCACCTGTGAACAACCTCATTTCTCTTCTCGGGGAAAAACGATGGAGAGAAGTTGTATGTGCAGAGCAGAAACACACACAGGTAGTAAAAGGAAAGAGGTCGGTCAGTCTGGTCTTTTAAGGGAGCGTTGGCACTCATACCTGCATACTCTGTAGCTTTTAGAACCATAGAATTGTAGAGTTGGAAGAGTCCCTGAGGGTCATCTTGTCAAACTGACTGCAATCTCAGTAGCTGACCTCAGTCAAGCAGTCAAGCATTGGAGATATTTTGGCATGATACCAGCTTAACAGTCCCAGCTTCCCTCCCAAGAATTCTGGGACTGTAATTTGGTGAAGATGCTGAACATTCTCTGTTAGGGATCCCTGGCCTCTCTCACACAGCTGCAGTTCTGAGCCTGTGATGCAGATAGACCCAGGCCCAGGAGGTGAGCGCTCTTTCTCTCTCTTATTCTCTCTCCTTCTTCCTCTCTTCCTTCCTCTCTCTCGTCAGGAGACCTTAAGTAAGCAAAGGACCTTCTCCACTACTGACCATGCCATACTGCACTCTGATAAACACACAAGACGTAACCGGCTGAACTTTTGAATAAATAAGGTATACCATTCATTGTATAAAATTGTAGATTTCAACGGAAGTCTCATAAAGTTCAACGAAAAAAGCAGAAGACCCAGTGGATCTGTTCATTCTCTAGTCAGTTCATGAATAAGGTCCGTACACGTCTAAGTATCTATTCCACCTGTCTGTTCAAAGAGTCCAATTGTTGAATAGTGGGTAGACCTGGCAGACGACACAGCGATTTCTCCAAAGCAGCTCTTTATTTTGTAAGCTGGAACAGAACTGAACAGCAAACAGCTCAGCCAGCCTGCTTTTATAGGCAGCCGGCTGTCAACATTGTAGCAACAACAACCCAGGGTTTCCCGCCTAAAATAACTGATGTGGACCTGAGTGAAAACTATCTACAGTATCCCCCTGCTGGCCCAGGGTGAGAACTTCAGTTCATAACACCAATAATCCACAAGAAGGGTTGTTACAGTTCCACAGAATCCTTTCACAGAGTCTAAGACAAGGATTTCCGGAATATTAGCCTTGTTTCGCCATCCTAGGCCCAGGAGGTGAGCTCTCTCTCTCATTTCCTTCCTTCCTTCCTTCCTTCCTTCCTTCCTTCCTTCCTTCCTTCCTCTGTCTCGTCATGAGAGCTTAAGTAAGCAAAGGAGCTTCTCCACTACTGACCATGCCATACTGTACTCTGAAGCTAGCTCAGCAAGGGAAATATTCACAAAGACCCACTTTCTGTGCCACAGCCTATGCCCAACAGCAGGGTCAGCTGAATGTGACCCCCAAAGTAGGACAGCTTGCCCTTTAAAGCAGCTCCACAGCGCTGTTATGTCTAAGAGACCAACCATTTCCCACCTGCGAAACAAGAGACAGCGGTAACCGAAAACAACGCAGAAAATTGCAAAGGAGAAGAGAGCAAAAGTCTGAAAAGTGTGTTCTTCCTCGCTGGCACATCACTCAAGTACATAAGGCTCTGTGCAGGCATACATACAAAAACACACACTTCGTCTTCTCTTGACGCAGGTGATGTCAAGATGGAGGGGGCTGCTGTTGATGGACTCTCCCTGTAGATCCTTGGCCACTTCGACCCTTCGGAGCTGCCAGCAACAGATGTGCACCTATGGAACTTTCTGAAGACATGCCAGGTGCCACCGATGCCCTCTGGCCAACTGAGCTGCTCTCTGCTTGCAGTGGAAAAGTTCCCGCTTCATTTTAACACACTTCAGCCAGCAAATTTGGGGGTTAGGATTGCTGTGTTAACAGGAAAGAGGGGGGACAGGGGTGGCGCAGCAGATCAATGACTTCATCTGAAGTCCAGTCAGTTCACACCAACCACGGAAGAAATCAGGGAGGTTTTCTCCCCTGCTTTTTTATATACAGTTGCTTCAGTTTGGCATAGCTGAGAAGCCCAGGTATCAGTCCTCTTTTTGAGATCCACAAGGTTTTGCACACACACACACACACAACCTGTGTCTGCCAGTGGAAGTGTTCTGTCCTACTGGGATCTAGTGCTCTGCTAACTAGCAATTAAAGGTAAAGGGTAAAGGGACCACTGACCATTAGGTCCAGTCGTGGCCGACTCTGGGGTTGCGGCGTTCATCTCGCTTTATTGGCCAAGGGAGCTTCCGGGTCATGTGGCCAGCATGACTAGGCCGCTTCTGGCAAAGCAGAGCAGTGCACGGAAATGCTGTTTACCGTCCCGCTGGAGCGGTACCTATTTATCTACTTGCACTTTGACGTGCTTTCGAACTGCTACGTTGGCAGGAGCAGGGACTGAGCAACGGGAGCTCACCCCGTCGCGGGGATTCGAACCGCCAACCTTCTGATCGGCAAGTCCTAGGCTCTGTGATTTAACCCACAGCGCCACCCATGTCCCTACACCACCCGTTTAAAACAAACGAACAAGCCTATATTCGGGCTATACAGTACTGTATTCTTAACATTTAACCTTGAAAAATAATTTAGAGCCAAAGTAGTTGACAGGTGATTAAGATGCAAAATAAGACCGAACGTTGTTGTTGGGTTTTTTTTTAAAAAAGTTCTATTTTCTGTACTGAATGACACTTAGTACCTCAGAAAGCAATTAGTAAAACAGCCATTGTTCTGCCTCTGGAAGCTGAATGAAAGGCACAACTGAACACAATACCTAGCAAGGTTTGATTAACCTGAACGCTGTGTTTTGAGCTCCTGTTGAATATCCTGCTATTTAGTTGGAGCCGGGAGGGAGGATGGATCTTGTTACAAAGCCAAGCTTTACCCATTTAGCTCTAAGCATTATGCTTCTGTGCTTCTTCCCCGGAACACGGTTATGACTATGACTCAAAGCAGACCATTTACACATTCTGCTTAGCAACACACCAGGGGCCACCCAATTATATTTCAAAATTTCTTTCTTTCTTTCTCTTTCTTTCTTTCTTTCTTTCTTCTCTTCTTCTTCTTCTTCTTCTTCTTTAAAAAAAACTTTCAAATAATCCCTGAGTTTACTCTCAGGTCAAGCAACAACACTGTCACTAGCAGTGCTCAAATCAAAGGCAATTTTCTTTTATATGTGCTTAGAGGGAATTTTGCACCATACAGGGAATTCTACACTGACGCCGTCACACAAGGACCTCAAAACACATCCGTAGAGCTGAGAAGCTGATCTTCCATTTACAACTGTCCCTGTTTTCCAGGGACAGTCCCAGATTTACAGAAGCCACCCCGGCTTTTGCTACATTTAGGGCATGTAGTAGGTTGTACTACCACAACCGCTATATTTATACATATGCCCATCGTTAACAGTGGACTCAGCTACATGCATAAAGATAAAGCGCTTTATATGTGTTATAACACTGTGACACCAGATGGTGCTGTGGAGTCCCGTCTTTTTCCAACGGGATTTCCCTGTATGAAGTTTTTGTTGTTGTTGTTTAGTCGTTTAGTCGTGTCTGACTCTTCGTGACTCCATGGACCAGAGCATGCCAGATATTCCTGTCTTCCACGGCCTCCTGCAGTTTGGTTAAACTCATGCTGGTAGCTTCAAGAACACTGTCCAGCCATCTCGTCCTCTGTCGTCCCCTTCTCCTTGTGCCCTCAATCTTTCCCAACATCAGGGTATTTTCCAGGGAGTCTTCTCTTCTCATGAAGTGGCCAAAGTATTGGATTCTCAACTTCACGATCTGTCCTTCCAGTGAGCACTCAGGGCTGATTTCCTTCAGAATGGAGAGGTTTGATCTTCTTGCAGTCCATGGGGCTCTCAAGAGTCTCCTCCAGCCCCATAATTCAAAAGCATCAATTCTTCGGCGATCAGCCTTCTTTATGGTCCAACTCTCACTTCCATACATCACTACTGGGAAAACCATAACCAAATCACTTTTTTGGTGTTTCTAGATGCACCCAGCATGTCTGTTCCATTAGGGACTGGGGGCGGGGAACATTTCTGAATTTCTCCAGGGGGACTGATAGGAAAGGAAGGAAATAGGGTGACGAAAAGGGAAGTCTGACCTCCAAATGAAAACTAGGGAAAAAACACTCATACCATTCACGTCTGCTTTCTTGGCACGGTTTTTGCTGATGCTAAAAAGGGCACCAAAGAGTTCATCTGTAGCTATGATTCATTCACGTTAAGCGCCTGGAATTAATAAGCTGCCCACAAAAGTAGATGGCACCCTACAGTTGGCCAGTGGCTCGGTTTTCCTCCTGTGCTAAAATAATCGCCTTCGTGGCATGCAAACTCCTAGACTTAACATTTTTGGAAGTGGATACTTGCTTCCCTCGCTCTTTTTCCTCCGCTTTGGTTTTAATTATTGGCTTTCGTAAATGTAGCTTGCTGCTTCTTCCACGTCCCCAACCAACCCCTCCCCCTCATTTCCCACCGTTCCGTGAAGCCAGGAAGTTGGATGGTTGCCTCTGCAGAAAGGCGTTTTTATGACTAAACCACTTCAATAGAAAACTCTAGGATCCAACCGAATGGAAAGTCTCTGTGGGTCTGGCCCTGAACGGCGATGGATGTTGGGCAGGACGTTCAAAACCATCTCCATCCTCTGCCTATGCAGATAGCTCTGTTAAATGGGCCTGATTTCAATGTCAGGATTCTCGGTGGTGGTCAGCCAAGAGGGCTTGCAGTTTGGAAGCAGCAGACCTGCTGCTCTGGGCTACAGGGGAAATGGGCAGGTGGACATAACAGTCTAATAGACATCGGTAAGACTAGACAAAGTCCAAACCTGACCCAGAAGATTAGAGCCCTACCAGATCAGGGAGGTGGGGGGGGGGGAATGTATTTTTAATATTTTGTTGGAAGCCGCCCAGAGTGGCTAGGGAAACCCAGCCAGATGGGCAGAGTAAAAATATTATTGTTATTGTTATTTATACAAGAAAGCACTCAAATGACCCAGGTTACTTGAGAATGTGCACTGTCCATCTTGGCAGCAGTTCTCTGGGAATTCAGAAGGGGACATTTTCCAGCAAGCTACCTGAGATCTTTCAAGGTAGAGGCACCAGATGTTCCCCCATCAACCTCACTTCTTGTGAAGGCTATAGCAGTGTAGAATAAAACTCCCACCGGGAACACTTTTGCTGAAGTCCTTATGACCACATTGCCCTAACTCTAGACCAAAGGAATAGAGGTACACTGGTAATCGTAGGAGAGATGTTACGACCACTGAGTTTTGTGCGTGTCCTACAAGTATAGGTGAAATGAAGGAGGCAAGCACAGCAGCCTTGGCAACCCAAGGAGGGGTGACCCCATGACACCTCTAGCACATCACAATACCCTGGGGCAAGGTTGTATAAAGCTGCTGTCTTAAGCACTCAGTGGCAACATGGGAGGGGGTGCAGGTTAACATCTACCACACACAATGGGTTAAAGCCTCCGGTCCCAGTTTTAATATCTAAGTCCCGGTCAAACCCATCAGAGCTCTCCGCGGCACCCTGCACCATGTCAAAGAGTTCTGGAGGGGACAGGTGGCTAAGTGAGCTTGGCTACAAGCTGGGCCAAACACTGGGGGAGGGGAGCTATTCTAAGGTGAGAGTCGCCACCTCGGCCAAGTACAAGGGGCCCCTAGCCATCAAGGTGGTAGACCGACGCCGGGCACCCCCCGATTTCGTCCACAAGTTTCTCCCGCGAGAGCTGTCCATCTTACGAGCCATCCGCCACCCGAACATTGTACGGGTCTTTGAGTTCATCGAAGTCTGCAATGGGAAGCTCTACATCGTGATGGAAGCTGCTTCCACCGACCTGCTGCAGCTGGTGCAACAGCTGGGGAAGCTGCCCTGCGTCCCAGACGCCCGGGACATCTTTGTCCAGGTAGTGGCTGCCGTTCGCTACTTGCACGACCGGAACTTGGTGCACCGGGACCTCAAGTGCGAGAACGTGCTGCTCACCGCCGACGGGCGCCGAGCAAAGCTGACCGACTTTGGCTTTGGCAGGGAGTCCCGTGGCTATCCAGACTTGAGCACCACTTACTGCGGATCGGCTGCCTACGCCTCCCCTGAGGTACTGCTGGGCATCCCCTACGACCCCAAGAAATATGATGTGTGGAGCCTGGGGGTTGTCCTTTATGTGATGGTGACTGGCTGCATGCCCTTTGACGACACCCACATCCACAGCATGCCACGCCGACAGAAGAAGGGGGTGTTCTACCCAGACGGCCTGGGCCCGTTGCCCGAGGCCTGCAAAGCCCTCATCGCCCTACTGCTTCAGTTCAGCCCAGCCTCTCGGCCTGGAGTGGGGCAGGTGGCGAAAAACACCTGGCTGAAAGGAGCCCTCTTAAACAAAGACACTTCCAGATCGCTCAACACTAGGATCGATTAAGGCAGATGAAGCTGTGTGACGTGTTGGAGCTGCTGTAGGGAGGGAAAGAACAGATGCTTAAAGCGATATTGACAAAGGTGGAGCTACAGAGCGGTCTGGGGTCACGACTGGAGGGGGGCAGCGCTTATTATGCCACCTTCAGAGGTGCCAACTGAGAAAGCTTCTGGTGCGACAAGATGGAGCCCAAGGAGATGGGATTCAAAGGCTTTCAAGGTAGAAGACCGGAGGAGGGGGCAGTAGAAACACTGGACGGATGGAACTTGCAGTACCCAAAACCACACGCCAATGGGCAGCCACGCAGCCTGCAGCAGGAGAAAAGACCTGTGACCCTTGCCAAAAGACTTGGACTTCATCGCAGATCCAAAGCTGGCCAACGGGCAAGCGAGGGAACGAGACATACCACTGCACAGTGTCGTCTGAAGTCTATTCCAGAAATAAACCCTGAAGCTCCCACCTGGAGACCTCTCTGTACCTTTCAGTCCTTTTCTAAATGGGTTCCCTTCCTCTTATTTATTTATATCTATATATTGCAATGGCCTTCATCCCCCCGAACTTCTTGATTCCCAAAGGAAATGCACTGATTTGGGAATGATGTGGCACAATGTGCTGGAAAGCATGGTGGGCATGGATGGAGCAAAGTCCGGTTCAGATCTCACCTCACAGTGAGTGCCTGTGGCCAAGTCCCTTGAATTCCAACCTACCTCAAATGGGTCATTGTGAGATTGCAATGTTGCTCTCACTTCTTTAAAGGAAGGTAAGGAAGGGACACGGGTGGCGCTGTGGGTTAAAGCCTCAGCACCTAGGGCTTGCCAATCGAAAAGTCGGCAGTTCGAATCCCCGCGGCGGGGTGCGCTCCCGTTGTTCGGTCCCAGCGCCTACCAACCTAGCAGTTCGAAAGCACTCCCGGGTGCAAGTAGATAAATAGGGACCGCTTACTAGCGGGAAGGTAAACAGCGTTTCCGTGTGTGGCTCTGGCTCTCCAGAGCAGCGATGTCATGCTGGCCACGTGACCCGGAAGTGTCTTCGGACAGCGCTGGCCCCCGGCCTCTTTGCGTGAGATGGGCGCACAACCCTAGAGTCTGTCAAGACTGGCCCGTACGGGCAGGGGTACCTTTACCTTTACCTTTAAGGAAGGTACCTATGGGACCGCCTCTCCTGGTATGTCCCACAGAGGAACGTACGGTCTTCAAACAAAAACATCCTGAAGGTCCCAGGCCACAGAGAGGTTAGGCTGGCCTCAACTAGAGCCAGGGCTTTTTTGGCTGTGGCTCCCATCTGGTGGAACGCTCTGTCACAAGAGACTAGGGCCCTGCAGGACTTGACATCTTTCCACAGGGCTTGCAAGACAGAGCTGTTCCACCAGGCCTTTGGTCAGGGCGCAGCCTGACTCCCTCCTTTGGCAATCTTCACAGAACTTTAGCCTAATGGGTGCCATAATTTTGAGTTGAATTAATTTTATAATGGAATGATTTTAGAATATTGTACTATTTTATTGTTGTTAGCCACCCTGAGCCCGGCTTCGGCTGGGGAGGGTGGGATATAAATAAAAATTATTATTACTATTATTATTATTATTATTATTATTATTATTATTATTAGAACCTGGGATGGGTGAGGCTACAACTGACCTAGGGAGAAGTCCCTTTGAACTCAGTAGGGTCTGCTTCTGAGTACAGGAGGACACTGTAAATACCGTATTAGCCCGAATATAAGCCACACCTGAATATAAGCCACACCTTTAAAATTGGAGTAGGGGGGGAGAGAAAAAATACCCGAATATAAGCAGCTCCATTCCTTGCTGCTCCTGACGGCATACTGGGCAGGGGGGGGGGGGAGGCTCGCTGCGTTGCCGGCAGCCTTTCACCTTCCTTGCTCTCTCCCTTCCCGGCCTTGGGGTAGAGGACGGGGGACTACGCATGGGGTGGGTGCTGCTTTGCTGCACTCCTGGAGCTGTTTGCCCCACACTCTGGGCTGCATACCGTAAAGTCGCGAATATAAAAAGGTAAAGATAAAGGGATCCCTGACCATTAGGTCCAGTCATGGCCGACTCTGGGGTTTGCGCGCTCATCTCGCTTTATTGGCCGAGGGAGCCGGCGTACAGCTTCTGGGTCATGTGGGCAGCATGACTAAGCCGCTTCTGGCAAACCAGAGCAGCGCACGGAAATGCCATTTACCTTCCTGCCGGAGCGGTACCTATTTATCTACTTGCACTTTAACGTGCTTTTGAACTGGTAGGTTGGCAGGAGCTGGGCCTGAACAACGGGAGCTCAACCTGTTGCGGGGATTCGAACCGCCAACCTTCTGATCGGCAAGTCCTAGGCTCTGTGGTTTAACCCACAGTGCCACCCGCGTCCCGTCACGAATATAAGCCACACTTTAACTTTTCATGGTTGGAATTTGGGGGGAAAGTGAGGCTTATATTCAGGCCAATGCAGTAAATCTCTAGATCTAAGGCTATGCAACACCCTAGACCAGGCTTCCTCAACCTCGGCCCTCCAGATGTTTTGAGACTATAATTCCCATCATCCCTGACCGCTCGTCCTGCTGAGGCATCTGATCAAGGCCTGTATTTTAAAATGAGCTTAAAAATATATTTGCAAATGTTTGTAGGTTTCATGCCAGGCAGAAACCAGCTGGCTAAGTACTCTGGCAGCTGTTTATCTTCCTGCTCTCCTGGACAAGGGCCCCCCTGATTTATAGCAGTAGCAGGAGACAAGTTTCTCAAAGTTGCAAAAGGGAATTACAGGCTGGGAGCAAAGGTTATACTGACCCTACATATTACAGAATACAATCAAGCTGCAAAAACACTAATTAAGAGTTGGTAAATAGTAAGATTTATTGTTTAACAGAAAATAATACCATGTGCCTCCCATCAGACTCTAGCCATATTTTCCTAAGGTTAAAGGGCAAAGAGCTAATGGGAAAAGCAGCTGGCTGGGAAAGGGGGGTGTAAATTGAAGAGGCTGCTTTGAAGATGTTTTTTTCTGAGTTCTTTTTTTCTTTGAGAGCCAGTGTGGTGTAGTGGTTAAGAGCGGTAGTCTCGTAATCTGGGGAACCGGGTTCGCGTCTCCGCTCCTCCACATGCAGCTGCTGGGTGACCTTGGGCCAGTCACACTTCTCTGAAGTCTCTCAGCCCCACTCACCTCACAGAGTGTTTGTTGTGGGGGAGGGAGGGAAAGGAGAATGTTAGCCGCTTTGAGACTCCTGAAGGGGAGTGAAAGGCGGGATATCAAATCCAAATCCAAACTCTTTGCAAAGGCCTTTTCTTCTAAAAAGCTATCTATGTTATGTATGAGATTTGTTGGCTTAATGTAATTATGCAAAGGATTTAGAAAGTAAGAAATGTTAGATTCTTATGTAAGATTCTTATTTCATTGATGGTGTGTGAGAATGTGAACCCAAGATCTCTGTTTAAGATAGAATTTAATACCATGAGCCATCTGTTTTAGCCATTTGTTTTGGAATGAAGGGGCAACAGGGGCAAAAGGTGATCTGGTAATTAAGGTGCCTTGTCAGGCAAATGTAAGATATATGACTACTTGTCTGCCATTTATGGATAGAAGGAAATATAGCTCTTTGTCTCCCATAAAAGGTAATAGGAAATGGGTGTATCTTTTATGATTGGTTCTAGCAAACAGCCAATAGGAATTTCAACCAGGCTGATTGGACAGAGGCAGCCAAAGGAGGAGCAAGGGGGCTGGGCTGAGGAAATATAAGTGCTGGCCATCAGGGCTGGAGTGGGCAGAGCTTTGGTAACCATACACCACTGTGTCTATCATTTATTTGTCTGACAAATAAATTATTATTTTAATTTCTCTATTGCTGCGTTGAATATTTCATTCCAGCTAAGCGTTAACCACAAGCAGGGTGCTACACTGCTAGCTAGGGATCATGGGAGTTGTAGGCCAAAAACATCTGGAGGGCCGAGGTTGAGGAAGCTTGCCCTGGACCTTGTTCCAACAGGCTTTGCGGAACTGGCTGCTTTTAATGACAGGGCTGATGCCGTGTTGGGCTTTTGTGTGTGTTTGTGTGCAATTATCTGTGTATTTTAAACTATATGTATACGGTTTAAAATCTATACATGTTTGATTATTTTTTAAATGATTTTCCTTCCATGTTTTTAGCCATTCTCCCTTTTATCTGTAAGCCGCCTTGAGTCCTGCCAGGGGAAAAGGCGGAGTATAAATGAATAAACATGAAGGAGCGCCTCGCCCCATATAAACCGTCCTGGACTCTGCGTTCATCATCTGAAACCCTTCCTCCTCCACACGAGGTCCAGAGGGCGGCCACACGAGAATGGGCCTTCTCTGTGGTGGCTCCCTGTTTGTGTGGTGCTCTTTTTCCCCAGGGAGATTCGCCACATGCCTTTAATTTTATATTTTTAAGCGCCAGACGAAAACGTTACTCTTTAACCAGGCCTTTGGCTGGTAAATATTCTACAGCCTTTTAAATGTGTCTGGAGGTGGTGGTGGTCTTGTTTTGCTGTTTTTGTTTAATTAATTGCTCAATTGCGCTTTACCTTGTATTTTATTCTGTGAGATCTTTTGACGAAGAGCGGTATATAAATCTAATAAATAAAATAAAATAAAATAAGGTGGTGGTGATAAAACATCCATCCTTCCTCTTCCACAGACTTCTGCTAGGTCAGACCCTCCAAGTGTCCCTATTTTCTAGGGACAGTCCCAAAGTTACAGAAGCCGTCCCGGTTTCTGATTTGATCCCAGAATGCCCCGCTTTTCCTTAGGACATCCCTATTTTCATGTTGGAGAAATGTTGGAGGGTATGGAGTTATGCAACCCTTGTGCCAAAGAGATAAGTAACTATGCAACCTTTAGAAGACATCTGAAAGCAGCCCTGCATAGGATTTATTTTTTTTTTAAATGTTTAACATTTTATTATTATTTTTTATATTTGTTGGAAGCCACCCAGAGTGGCTGGGGCAACCCAGTCAGATAGGTGACATAAAATAATAATAATAATAATAATAATAATAATAATAATAATAATAATAATACAGTGGTGCCCTGCAAGACGAATGCCTCGCAAGACGGAAAGCCCGCAAGACGAAAGGGACGCTCCTAATTGGCTGTCACCATGACAACTGTGGGCAGGTGCCCAATCAAAATGTCTGTTTCTGGGAGGGCGGGGGCAAAGCGATGGTTTTTTGATCCTCCCTGGAGGCAAGGAAACACCTGGAGGAAAGGTAAGAGGAAGCATTTAATGGACCAAATGAGTGAAAATTAGCACTCCTAGGTAAATTAGACCATATATTTAAAAACACATGACTCCCCCCACCCCCAAGAAGTGTGGTAACTGTCATTTGTTGAGGGTGATGGGAATTGTAGCTTGGCTGAGGGGGTATACTAAAGTTCCCAGGATTCCTTTGGGTAAAAGATGTGCTCTAAACCCAGCCAGGTGGGTGGGGTATAAAATTAATAATGATAATAATAATAGTAGTAGTAGTAGTTGCTGCTGCTGTTGTAGCAGCCTCAGTTTATACCAACCCATAAATAGGAAAGCGCAGAAAGATGAAAAATAAAATAAAATGTATTGTTTGGGTGCCGCATTTTTTTTTTAAAAAAAAAACCTGTGGCAGTTTTAAACTTTGTGATATGCTTTGTAAACCTATAAGTTGGAAAATGTAGCCATTAAATATTAATATTAAAAAGGAACCCTACTTACTCCCCCCCCCCCACACACATTTTCTGTTTAAATAGACTGGCCCAGAATGGTCTTGTGTTCCCAAGAGAGAATTATCTCAGCACACTACTTAATATTTATAAAGGTACATTCCAAATCAAATCCGTTGCTGCTACAGTCAATGGCCAGTGTTATATTTCTATTCCAGTGGCTCCTGAAAATTAGTGGGACTTGGGCTGCAATCCTGTACCCGCTTCCCTGGGATTATGTTCTGAGTAGACATGTATAGGGTGGCACTATTGATGTTGTAAGGAAGTCTTATTCAATTCTTTTCACACATTTCATTCTGTTGAAATGTGTAGAGGCAGTCCAGGTTCTCACCCACTTTCGGTCCAGTGCAAAAGAATGTGCAGTCGTCGATGTGTACAACCTCAGCTATTGCATTCACCGTATACAGGAAGTACCGTACACTTTCTGAATGTTATGTGTGAATGCCAGTACAAGCGTATGGCTCAACTACTGGTGTACGCTGTTTCAGAAATTGTACGCTCGTGGCACGTAATGGTTGCTTGGTGTTTTTTTTAAAACGAAATTTATTCATTTGGTTTTTCAGATTGAATTTTTACTGTCACATATCCAACATACAACATAAAAACTAGATTCCAATTACTGTACCTTTCCGTGTATAAGACTAGGGTTTTTTTACTTTAAAATAAGGTTGAAAATCTGGGGGCGTCTTATACAAGGATAGTGCATATGCCCATTTTCTACTTTGGGGTCCCCAAAAGTAGGGGTTGTCTTATACATGGGGGCATCTTATAAACGGAAAAATACGGTAGTCTCTTGGACTTCCTTCCTCCCCTTTGTGGGTCCTACTGTTAATCATTTCCTCCTGCATCTTTTATATTAATCCAGATCTTTTATCTCTGCATTGTATCCAAAATTCACCATTAAACTACAAGTGATATTCCAATCCTACTAACGATTTTAACTGTTTACAATGGTCTTTAAGATAAGTTATAAATTTCCCCGTTCCTTATTAAAATTTTGGTCTTCCTGATTTCTGATTCTTCCGGTCATTTTAGCCATTTTAGCATAGTCCATCCACGTCATCTGCCATTCTTCTTTGGTAGGGACTTTATCTTCTGGGCCAGTAACATCCACGCAAAACTGTTTGCTTGTTCTTATGGGAAGTTGTATTACCTAGGGCTGCCATACGTCTGGAATTTTCCAGGCGTAGCTGGGATTTGTCCGCCGAAAATGACAAAGCGGCTAAAATGTCTGGGGAAACCTGTGTGTATGGCAGTCCATATTGGAACTTTGCCCCCAGCCCTGGGGGGAAAAAAACCTTTTGTGTCTGGGTTTTCACTTTAAAATATGGTAACTGTATATTATCAGATGTCTAAACACGGTGAACAACAGTGCACAAAATCTTTCTGCTTGAAAACAAAAGAAAATATGGAGTACAGTGGTACCTCGGGTTACAAACGCTTCAGGTTACAGACTCTGCTAACCCAGAAATAGTGCTTCAGGTTAATAACTTTGTTTCAGGATGAGAACAGAAATCGTGCAGTGGCGGCGTGGCAACAGCGGGAGGCCCCATTAGCTAAAGTGGTACCTCAGGTTAAGAACAGTTTTAGATTAAGAACGTGTTAGGGTGTGAAACCTAAGACGCTGGCAAATTAGCAATGTCACGTGACTTTAAGAAGTCAAGCTCGTTAAGTTGTTAAGTTGCTCAGTATATAAAGAGTGTTTGTTTTCTCTGCCTGTGTTGGGGCGTGCTGGACGTGAAGCAAAATGTGTGAAAGCTCCGGAGGTGTTTCTGTTATCTTTCTGCAATAAACCTGTCTTTGGAAAGACAGGCTTCCCTGTGTCGTTTTTTTTGCTGCTGAGACTTTGGAGCTTGTACTGCAACAAGAATCTCTGCACTGGACTTAATTAATACTCTGCAAAGAAAGCTGTTGCTGGTGGCGCAGCGGAAGCGCTTACTGGACCAGTACACAGACTCTCTTAGGTTATGGATCCTGCTACGTTTCTACAGCTGTATTGTGTGCAGAGAAAGTGAAAGCAGCTTTCGGATGAGAGAAGACCGGCTTGGTCGTAAATCCAGCTCTTAAAGGAACTGAGAGGCTGGAGGCGTCTGAAAAGTGAGTAAAACAAATCCCAAGGGGAAAGAGAAGCAAGGGCACACAGAGGGAGTAGCAGCAGACCCCAAGAATGGCAGGTGAAAATTTCCAGGTTCCCTTCACAAAGTTGAACTCTGCTAATTACGTGCAGTGGTCTAAGAGGGCTCAAGTCTGGTTGGAAGCCAAAGAAGTGTGGGCTGACTATGTCCAGAGGCGAAAGCCGTTTGTGGCTGTTGCAGCAGATGCCACAGCAGAGCAACAGGCTGCTGCACATGCTCAGAACAGGCAACATGATAAAATGGACACTAAAGCTAGATGCATGTTGATGGTATCGATAGACGATTCCCAATTACCTCATGTGGAAAATTTAAGCTCTGCATTTGAAATTTGGGAAGCTCTTAGGCGAATTCACCATAGAGCCACGCCCGGAGAGAAGGTGAACATTATACGTGCTTTGTATGAGTTGAAACTGAAGCCAGGGGATAGTGTGGTTGAACACACGTCACAGATGACTGAGTATTTCAACCGACTCTCATCTCTAGGTGTGAATTTTCCTGAAAATATTAAAGTTTATACTCTGCTTAGCAGCCTGCATGCAGGGTTTGAAAACTTAGTACTAACTTTACAAGTTTTGCCAGAGGACCAGCTGAATATGAATTATGTGACTGGTAGATTGTGTGAGCAAGAATATCAACATCATCGAAAACGTATTGATAATTCAAATACCCCAAGGGTTGGATGTTCAGATAATTCCCAGCGTGAGGGAACTAGCAGGCAGAGCTGTAAGGAAGCCTCACAAGTGTCTGCTATGGCCAGCAAGTCATGTTTTCGATGTGGCAGCAGGTTTCATTTGATAGCAAAGTGTCCAGAAAAGCAACAGGAATTTCAACAGTCCAAGGCCAGTTTCCGGAGCTACAGGGGAAGACGACGTGAGAACTACAAGAATCAACGATCCAGAGGGGGAGCAGGTGCTGATAAGGGACTATCTGCAATGGCAGCACAACAGAGTCCTAAAAGGAGCCAACAAACCTTGAAGTGGATAATTGACAGTGGAGCAAGTCACAGTTTAGTTCCAGCGACATCTAGTGGCAGCTTGTTGAACTGCAAGACATTGCTAGTTGCAAAAACTGTGACTATAGCAGACAATAGTAAACGAGAAATGAACCTTAAAGGCACAATTTATGTTAACTGTTTGCAAACTAACCTTCCTGTTTTTGTTCTTCCAGGAATGAAGAATGGACTTTTGAGTGTGTCATGCCTGGTAAAAAGTGGTTTTAAGGTTGAGTTTGAAAATTATGTGTGCACCATTTCGAAACAGGGGAAGGAGCTAGTTAAAATTCCCTGTGAGGATGGGCTTTTTGTTTTGGATGAAGAGCAGTTAGCAGCAGGTAGATGTTCAACAGGTGAAGCGCAAGCTAAGTGTGTAAATAAGGCTCCTCATACAGGTTGTGTACATCTACTACACAGAAGGTTAGCTCATATATGCTTTAAGTATGTAAGCAAGATGCCAGATTTAGCTGAGGAGAGTAACATTAAACCCTGTCCAAATTTTCTGGATTGTTGTGCTTGTAAACATGCTAAGGTTAAGACATGTAACTATCCGAGATCTGATAGAGTAAGCAAGAAACCCTTTGAACTTGTGCACACAGACGTGTGTGGCCCTATGCCAGTCAAATCGCTTGGAGGTGCGAGATTTATGCAAATCTTGGTGGATGATTTTTCAAGAGCTAGTTGGGTTTTCTTTCTGAAAGAAAAATCACAAGCAGCTTCCATCCTGATGGATTGGATTGAAGAAGTCGAATGTAAATTTGACACCAGGGTACGTAAAATACAATCAGATCGTGGTGGGGAATATGTGAACCACACGCTGGAGACGTGGTTAAAAAGGAAAGGTATAGTTCATAGACTTACCAATCCCTATTCACCACAGGAGAATGCAGTTGCCGAAAGAAAATTTCGAACATTACAGGAAGCCATTGCTGCTTTGCTGTTTGATTCTGGACTTCCACAGCAGTTTTGGGCTGAGGCTGCACTGTATGCGAATTATACTTTTAACAGAGTGTACAATAGCACAGTAGGCAACACTCCTTACTTCATGCTATTTGGAAAAAAACCAAAAATTGATCATCTAAGAGTTTTTGGATGTCGTGCTTATGTGCTGGTGCCTAGGGCACAACGTAGGAAAGGCGATCCTAGGTCTAAAGAAATGGTTTTCTGTGGTTATCAAGCAAACACAAAAGGTTGGAGATTTGTGAATGTAGAAGGCAATCAAACAAAAATCACAATTAGCAGAAGTGCGGAATTTTGTGAACAGGATGGTTGGAATAGAATTCATGGAAATCCTGACATACTATTTGATGTGGTGGACAGTAACAATGAAACTCAGGCCCCAGGGCAGGTATTAGTTCCAGAACAGGCTGAGGAATTTGAGTCTAAGGACGAGGGTGAGAAATCGTCTAGTTCACCCAAGTCTGTAAAGTCAGAATCTTCTAGCTCTAAAAGTTCACCTGTACAGCAAGAGAGACGTGTAAAGTCAGAATCAGAAAGTTCTTCAACTACTAGTGACAAACAGGTGACGACTAGTGATTCTGAGTCAGAGGGGGAAACTGAAGGAACATCGCAGGAACTGTTAAGGCGTTCCAAGCGTACCAACAAAGGTAAACCTCCTGAAAGGTACCAAGCTATTAGTGTTTGGGCTGGTTTGGCAAACTGTGAACCTGAAAGTTTTGAGGAGGTTGAGCAATTACCCCAGGAGGAGGCCAGTAGGTGGCGTGAGGCCATGCAAAAGGAGTTGAATTCTATGAAAGAACTGGGTGTGTTTTCCATCACCAAACTGCCAGAAGGTGCCAAGGCAGTAAGTTGTAGGTGGGTGTACAGGTTAAAGACAACAGCGATGGGGAAACCAGAGTACAAAGCAAGACTTGTGTCTCGAGGTTTTACTCAAAGAAAGGGGTTACATTATTCCGAAGTCTATGCACCCACTTCAAGGAGTGAAACCCTACGGGCACTATTAGCAGTTGCTGCTCAGAAAGGGTTTAAAGTGAATCAATTTGATGTCTCTACAGCTTGTCTTCATTCAGACTTGGCTGAAGAGCTCTATATGGAGCTACCGCCAGGATTGAAAGTTGGTAAATCAAATCAGGTATGGAAACTACATAAATCTATTTATGGACTCAAGCAATCTGCTCATAATTGGAATGAGTGTTTGAATGACGTTTTGGTAGGCATTGGTTTTAGCAGGAGCAAGGCTGACAATTGCTTATATTTCAGAGGTTCAGGAGATGCTCAAGAATCTTTGCTTGTTTATGTAGATGATCTGATTTATACTTCAAAGACACAAGAACAAGTAAAAAAACTAGCCAAAGAGTTAAATAAACATTTCAAAGTTAAGAATCTTGGTGATGTGAAGGTCTATCTTGGTGTTCAGATAGATAGGACCAAAAATGGCAGTTTTCTACTGAATCAAAAAGGCAAGATATTGCAAATGTTGAAAAAGTTTGGCATGACGGAGTGTGCAGGTGTTAGAACACCAATGGAAATGGGTTTTGTAAAATACAATGAGTTCAAGGATAGTGCTGAATTCAAGCGTGCTGAAATCTTTCAGTCAGCACTGGGAAGCTTACTTCATCTTTCGCAATGGAGTAGACCAGATATTGCTTACGCTGTTAACTTACTCAGCAGAGAAGCTGCAAAACCTAGTTTAAATGCATGGAAAGGAATTCAAAGAGTGTTAAGATATTTACAATACACCAAAGGTTTTTGCCTTGAATTATCTTCGGAAGGACAAGCACAGATTACTTGTTGGGCAGATAGTGATTGGGCAAATTTAAAGGATAGAAAATCAGTGTCTGGCTGTGTAATAAAATTTGGTAACTCTCTGATTGGGTGGAGATCCAAGAAACAGAACCTGATTGCTTTGTCGTCAACAGAAGCTGAGTTCTGTGCCTTATCTGAGTTATGTAGAGATCTAGAATTTTACAAATGCTTGGCACAAGAGATGTATGAAAAGGCCATCACTCCAATCACTGTATGGGGTGATAATCAACCGTGTCTTAAGTTAGCACAAAATGGGCAGTTTAAAGGTCGTACAAAACATTTGGATATCCGCTTTCAAAATGTTTGTCAAACGGTAAAAGCAGGAATTGTTAAATTAAATTACTGTCCCAGTCATGAAAATCAAGCTGATGGTTTTACAAAACCGCTTGGGTTTCAGCGGCATGAAAACTTTTGTGAAGAAATGGGTCTGAAGTAATTTTTGTTTTTGTATTGCCAGCGAGAGGGGGTGTTAGGGTGTGAAACCTAAGACGCTGGCAAATTAGCAATGTCACGTGACTTTAAGAAGTCAAGCTCGTTAAGTTGTTAAGTTGCTCAGTATATAAAGAGTGTTTGTTTTCTCTGCCTGTGTTGGGGCGTGCTGGACGTGAAGCAAAATGTGTGAAAGCTCCGGAGGTGTTTCTGTTATCTTTCTGCAATAAACCTGTCTTTGGAAAGACAGGCTTCCCTGTGTCGTTTTTTTTGCTGCTGAGACTTTGGAGCTTGTACTGCAACAAGAATCTCTGCACTGGACTTAATTAATACTCTGCAAAGAAAGCTGTTGCTGGTGGCGCAGCGGAAGCGCTTACTGGACCAGTACACAGACTCTCTTAGAACGGACCTCCAGAACGAATTAAGTTCTTAACCAGAGGTACCACTGTATATGGAGGAATAGTGAGATATAAATGTAATGAGAAAATAAAATAATAGTGTTTTTTATATATATAAAGATCTTTATTTTATTTTTAAAGACAGGAAGATATGTTTTGCTCCTTGCCCCCAGGAGTTATTTTTCTGATTGGTCACCCACCTTAGGGCCAATGAGTTTAGTGTGACCTGACTGAATATCCAAGACATTATCAGATGACCTGAGTCCAAGTCATTAGACCTAGTGGTGGTCCTTTCTAATCCTTTAACACCACTTCTGGTTAGTAACCATGGCAATATACATACCACGTTGGCAAAACTTTCTATCATATTTAGGCCATTTTGAGCCTTAGGCCCTTCAAAGGTGACTGCAGGCAGGAGACGGTTCTGAAGACAATTCAGCTGCAAGAATTTCTGTGTGCCTATTTCAAGGTCATTCAGAAGCAAGCAAGCAAACAAACAAACCTGAACATAACGTGTAATTACAACGTTGTTCCTAATAGCTGTCAGGAAAAATGCATAGGCACTAATCAGATCTACTTGAGCCAAGCATGCAATCAGGATAAATTAGGGGTTTTATAACGAACAGAATGGTAAAGAGCGTCGACACAAATTAGATCTGGAGACATTTGCAGAGTTTCTTCCGGGAGAATCAATTTGGCACGTTGAGAAAGGTAGGCAATGCAGGCACCTGAAAAACAGAAGTACTCTGTCTCTTTGTCGAAAGCATCTTTCTCGCCTTACAGGCAGAACACCCCACATTGTCTTTGGAGGTGATGGCATTTGCAAGCAGAATTTAAAAGGTAAAGATACCCCTGCCCACACGGGCCAGTCTTGACAGACTCTAGGGTTGTGCGCCCATCTCACTCAAAGAGGCCAAGGGCCAGCGCTGTCCGAAGACACTTCCGGGTCACGTGGCCAGCGTGACATCGCTGCTCTGGCGAGCCAGAGCCGCACACGGAAACGCCGTTTACCTTCCCGCTAGTAAGCGGTCCCTATTTATCTACTTGCACCCAGGGGTGCTTTCGAACTGCTAGGTTGGCAGGCGCTGGGACCGAACAGCGGGAGCGCACCCCTCCGCGGGGATTCGAACCGCCGACCTTTCGATCAGCAAGCCCTAGGCACTGAGGCTTTAACCCACAGCGCCACCCGCGTCCCTAAGCAGAATTTAGGACACACCAAAGTTATCAATGGACAGATTGGACACATATCACCGTTCACATGAGGTCAACAAGCTCCCCCTCCATCCTTTCCCTTGAAAAATGGATCCATTCATCTCATAAAGAATGCCAAGTCCAAAATGGTGTCTTCAGATTTTTCACATTCCGTTTGCATGTTATTTCATTACTTATCCCAACTTGGGAGGAAGGAAAGCTCGTCCGCTAGATGCTCAAAAAAGCAAGAGCACCCGTCTGTCTCCAGCAACAAATTGGCCTCAGCACCATTACATCTGCTGAGAATCGCAGGGGAGATGGGACATGTGGCTAATGTTTCAAGAGGATGTCCCCCCCTTGAGAAGCTTGGGAAAGCAGCTGGGGTTAAAAGGACAAGGAGACACATGAGGCCTGATAGGCCACAGCACTCTTCTTTAAGCAGATGGTAATCTCGGAAGGTCACTTGCTAATGGTACGAGAGAGTGCTGGAGCGGATCAGCAAAGCAGGAAGAAAACAAAACAAAGCAGTCTTCTCCCTATAAACCTCCACGTTTTGAAATGTGGATTAAGCCTGCCTTTCGAGATGCGTGCACCAATTCTCCTTGTTTTCAGAGCATATGAGCATAAGGTCTTCATCGCTCCCTTGCCTGTTCTCTTTGCTTGCGTGCTAAAGGCACAACCCTTTAACAATGCAGACCAAGTCCTTTTCTTCCAAAAGGGATGAAGTCGTGACTTACTATTGGTGTACATGCAGAAGCTTAGATGCACCAAATGGCCACAACCCAATGCAACCCACTGGAAAGAGTTAGAGGAATTACTGCATTTTTGCAGGTGGGAAGCTAAGGGACAAAATGCATACCATTTGACCTAATCTGATAGCGTTAGCCTGATCTTCGGCATGTTTGTCCAGAATTAAGACCTGCTGCATTCACTTAAGCTTACTTCCCAGCAATAATACTTCGCCTTCAACATTTCGTGAGATCCAGCCACTATCTGCAGATCCCAAGGCATTGTCACGTTTCCGGCTTAAAGGTGGCTCTGAGATCCAGTTGGCTAGGCTGTATGAAAATAGCCTAGAAGGTTTGGTTGCTTTACAGATGCCTCTCTTTCTCTTCCTTCCCTTGTACTACGTGAACTATAAAAATAACATTAAACAGATCAAGAGATGGCTCGATCTCCCACCAAATAGCACATAAAAAAATAAATTCAGAGAAAGGAGTCTTACAGTGATGAGTTTACCCCAATCGCGTGGTGATGGCCTGCTTCCTTGAGCCAACTCTCTTGTGTCTCCAGATGGGTTGCCCCTGATTTGCAGCCTAACATTTGCTCCCAGGATTCACCAACTAGGCTACAGCATTCTAGAAAGCGGCTGTGGATCAACAGGGTTAAAGGCAGGTGCCAGCCGCAATTCCCGGGTGCTAGGTGACAGGACAAAAGGTGGCTAACGCTGAAAGCTGTAATTATGAAAAGGTTAATGAATTCAAGCGGAATGAAGTATATAGTTGCTTATTTGTTTAAATCGGCTGCTGATTTGCTGCCAAAGAGGCAAAGTTACCCAGGAACTCCTGCTATCTACTTACTGAAGCAGTGACTGTTCGGGGCCATTCTCTCTCTCCCACTTTGAGGTTTTAAGACAAAACACTTTCAGGCTGTCACCGAATCCCGAGAAAGAGTTAAAACCCTGGATTTGAATGCCCAAGAACATGGAAGTATCTGATTACTGAACAGCCGTTTTCCCACAATTCATGTGTATCCTTTTCAGCGTCCAGGAGTCCTTAAGAAACAAATCTGAAGCTTATCAGACATATCTGCTGTGACTTGAAAGCTGTGCAACCAAGTTTTATGTCCCTAGAACAGTTGGTTATTTTTATTACATCTTTTTCATTTGTACTACTGGAAAGGTTCAGCAACGAAAGGGCAGCTGAACTTGGGAGTCGTGAAAGTTTGGGTTCCAAGAGGAAGTTAAGTTGGCCGTATTGATCAATGGGTAGACATTCCCCTAGAAAGTTTTGTAAAATCTTGCTAGGTCTACCCAGCATCTCCCAAACTGTGCCTTTGTTATTTGAAGGGGTTCTTATTTACTTATGCCTATTTAGCACCCACATCTGCCCAGTACACCCTCTCAACAAACCTGTGAGATAGATCGTGCTGGCCACAATGTCTCCCAGTAAGTTTCCACTTCTATACTCTGCTTGCGATACCATGCTGTTGTAGTCAGTGGGCTTACTTTGTATAACATGCCCTCCAGCATTTCTCCAATGAAAAGAAGGTAAAGGTACCCCTGCCCGTACGGGCCAGTCTTGACAGACTCTAGGGTTGTGCGCCCATCTCACTCAAGAGGCCGGGGGCCAGTGCTGTCCGGAGACACTTCCGGGTCACGTGGCCAGCGTGACATCGCTGCTCTGGCGAGCCAGAGCCGCACACGGAAACGCAGTTTACCTTCCCACTGGTAAGCGGTCCCTATTTATCTACTTGCACTTTGACGTGCTTTCGAACTGCTAGGTTGGCAGGCGCTGGGACTGAACAACGGGAGCGCACCCTGCCATGGGGATTCGAACCGCCAACCTTTTGATTGGCAAGCCCTAGGCGCTGAGGCTTCTACCCACAGTGCCACCCGCGTCAGACGTCCTATTCAATAACAACAATTTTATTATTTGCACCCTGCCCATCTGACTGCATTGCCCCAGCCCAGGGGTCAGCAACCTAAGGCCCATGGGGGGTCGCTTAACCGGCCCATGGATCCCCACTGCCCACTCGGGGACCCCCACCACCCACTCGGTCGGTCGGCTCCCATGTGTCATACTAAACGGCATGGAGAAGAGTGGAGACCGCCTTCCACGACACTGGCTGGCTTCCCATTGGCTGCAGGAAGCGCCTGTAGCCAATGGGAAGCTGCACATGCCTCCTCCGTGCCAGAGGGAGCTCCAGAAATAGCGTTTGCGCATGTGCGCGTGCGCATTCCGGCCCACCGCGGCGTCTGCAGGACCATGAACTGGCCCAAGCCACAAAAACTTTGCCGACCCCTGCCCCAGCCACTCTGGGCACCTTCCGACATACAGTGGTACCTCGGGATGCGAACGGGATCTGTTCCAGAGCCCCGTTCGCATCCCGAATGGAATGCAAGATGCGACGGCGGGTCTGCGCGCGTGTGGGTCACGTTTCGCTGCTTCCGCGCATGCGCGTGACGTTATTTTGAGCATCTGCGCATGTGCGAGTGGCAAACCCCGGAAGTAACGCGCTCTGTTACTTCTGGTTTGCTGCGGAGCGCAACTCAAACGCGCTCAACCCAAAGCACTTGAGGTATGACTGTATATAAAAACATAATAAAACATGAAAGATTAAAAAAACTTCCCTAGATAGAGCTACCTTCAGATGTCTTCTAATGGTTGTATAGTTACTTATCTCCTTGGCTCAGAGGTTGCATGATTCCATACTCTCCAAAATCCCTCCAGAGAAAATAGGGACATCCTAAGGAAAACGGGGACAATCCGGGATCAAATCAGAAATAGGGACACTTGGAGGGCCTGAGATAAGGCTGCAGGATAGGACAGAACTGCAGCCACCATGAAACAACATTATGGAGAATCTAGGAGGAGATGGAAGGGGTGAACCTTGATACCATGAGGTTAATGCAGCGGGGAGTTCAATAGTTACTTGGGAGTAAGCCCCACTGCACAATGGGACGTACTTCTAATCAAGCATGCAGAGGCCTCTTTTGTAAATCATGCAAAATAGGAGAACACATATTCATGACTGCCTGTTTGCATAATTTCTGTATATCCCAGATTCCCATCTCTCCCCCACCCCCACCCCCAGTTTGATTTACAATACTGCATTTTGTTGTTCAGCCCTGGGATTATGCTGCTTTTATTAATATCAGCATTTTCGCATGCTTTTTTTGGGGGGGGGGTTCGAGTTCTGTAGGTGAGGCTGATTTGCAAATCAAACTCTGTAAAATCACTCCATCAAATAGATCTCTAGGAGATATAACCATTGTGGGGCGGGAGATGGGGAAAATCTGTATTACCAAAATGTGGTAGAGGAGAAAACCATAAATAATTTGAATGGATTTGCACGCAGGGTTCTGAATACACAATAAGCAGCCATGACCTCAAACCTGCAGCAACTACAAAAATTGAGGCTTACTGAAAAGTGGAGATTTGGGTACTACACAAGATTTATACATCCTTAATTTCCTATTTCCACCTGGCATAAATAGCTTAGCAATGCAGGTGGCTGAAAAGATGTGTGAAAGCATCTTCTTTAAGTAGATTGGCACCCAAAGACTATTTCTTTTATATTGCAGAGAATGAGATAATGACGAGAATAAAAATCGCTGGCTTCTAGAGCGATGTGTAGCATTTACTTTCTGTTTTGCAACATTTCCCCAGTGAGATGCATGTATTAGGCATGATCCAGACATTAGTAAGTTGGCGCGATGTTTTGCAAGAGAAAGTACAAGAGTTGGTGTGAAAAGCTGAACTGTCCCCGAATATAAGAATAGCAGGCGTGCAAGGTCTTTCAAAAACACAAGGCACCCATTGGATTTGGCTTCTGCGCTATGCTAAGAATAGGATTCTTGCGCAAGTGGGCTGCAATGTTAGGATATCACTTGCTGTGGTCATGAAGCACCAGCTTGTCCCAGTCTAATCCAAATTAAAGTTTACTAATTTCAATGGTGCTTACTCCTGGTGCATGGCAGAATTGCAGGCTTAAACCACATTCCTACAGATATAGTCAATCCTAACCTAATGGTAAGGGACGCGGGTGGTGCTGTGGGTTAAACCACAGAGCCTAGGGCTTGCCGATCACAGAGCCTAGGGCGGTTCAAATCCCCATGACGGGGTGAGCTCCTGTTGCTTGGTCCCTGCTCCTGGAAACCTAGCAGTTCGAAAGCACGTCAATGTGCAAGTAGATAAATAGGTACCGCTCCAGCGGGAAGGTAAACGGCATTTCTGTGCGCTGCTCTGGTTCGCCAGAAGCGGCTTAGTCATGCTGGCCACATGACCCGGAAGCTGTACACCGGCTCCCTCGGCCAATAAAGCAAGATGAGCGCTACAACCCCAGAGTCGGCCACAACTGGACCTAATGGTCAGGGGTCCCTTTCCCTTTACCTTTAATCTAATGGTTCAAGTGTGCAGAACTTCTCATGAACCTCTGAACAAGGAATAAGCTGTGGAACAGGACAACTTGCAGAGCTTTGGATACTCCTTAATTCTTTGCCTTTCCCTACATTTGTTTTGGCACAGGAATGATAAGGAACCTGCTAAGGGTCCATAGTTTCTGAAAGGTCCATTGCTTTCAGCCTATTTTCCAGAGACTGTCCCGGATTTACAGAAGCCGTCCCAGTTTCCGATTTGATCCTGGAATGTCCCACTTTTCCTTAGGACATCCTCTTTTCATTGGAGAAATGTTGGACGGTATGGAATTATGTGTCCCTCCAAGCCAAGGAGATAAGTAACTATACAACCTTTAGAAGACATCTGAAGGCTGCCTGTATAGGGAAGGTTTTTGGAAGCAACCCGGTCAGATGGGTGGGGTATTATTATTGTTGTTGTTGTTGTTGTTGTTGTTGTTGTTGTTGACTTCTCTATTTTCATGTTGGAGGGTATGCTATAATCTTTGCCTCCAGTCAAGCATTGCTCATGAAATATTTCTCCATCTGCAGTTGTATCAAGTGCTTTTCTTAGAAGTTTCTTAGGATATTCCTCCATTGTTTTTGGAGGAGTCGGAACCAACTATTACTTGGAGAAGGCAGGAAGAGAACTGCATGTAAACAAGGAACTGGGGATCAGTGGAAAGTTGTAAAAGCAGAGGACCAGCACATTCTGTCAAAGGAAAGTTCAGCAACTTTCCCAGCACACTGAATTGTGGGAACTTTTGCTTTACCAGGGAATGGCCGCACTATTTTTAACATTTTTATTATACAGTTTGTCACAGGCTGTCTCGGGAGACTATCAACAATCAGTTTCAAACAAAAATCCAATGCCAAACATTTCTCTACTTGTGATGCAGAACATCTGGAGCAAGGGAACATGATTCCAAAAGATGCAGAGCAATGGGGCGACCCTTTCTTGCTTCTGCGTATGCATCTATTCACGTTCGTTCTCTACATGTAAAAAGCTGTTGGAAGTAGGCAAAATTGCTTTTGCGGGGGAGAAGGAAAGAAGGAAACCCTCCTCCTCCCCCTGCATGAAAAAATGGGGTTTTGTCCCATTTGAGGATATTGCATATAATTTCCCCAATGACAGGATGCAGAATGTTTGAGCTGGAAACAGCATGCCAGAATATAAGCATACAATCTGTAAATCCCTAGAAAGCAGCATGTATGTGCCTCTTTGCTATGCCCCAGCTGCAGCTATCTACTACGTGCTACTACAGTCTCTCTCGCCCAAGAAGAGGCTGGAAAAACACAACATCTAACGACATCTCCAAACAATTCTCTAAGATGCAATGGTTTTTATTCTACCTCTCCCGCTCTCCATTCCTGTTCCATTTACTAGTTTCGCCCAACATGACAAATGACTTTTCTGCTGTGCTGTAGGATCACGAAACTGTTTTATTTTTCATGCTGGACTAATGAATCGCCAGGAACACCTTTCAGTGTTGGTGAAAAACAGCAGATTGTGGCATCATGTCAACATCCTACTTTTTCATTTCTGCCCCGCCTTTCTAATGCTGCGCATCGCTCAATGTAGCTTATGGCAATTCAAATAATCATCATTATTTTTGTTATTAATTAAATTTGTTTACTGCCCTATACTTACGGGTCTCGGGCAGTTCACAATATAAAATCACAATCCAATGACTTGCCCCCTTCCCAAACATTTTTAAAGGGTGTTGGATGTCAATCGGCCCAAGGCCTCGTTACAGAGAAATGTTTTTGCCTGGCACATAAAGGTATATAATGAAAGCACCAGGCGGACCTCCCTGGGGAGAGCATTCCACAAATGGGGGGCCACCGCAGAAAAGGCCTGTTCTCGTATTTCCACCCTCCAGGCCTCTTGGGCAAGAGACACATGAAGATCAAATATTTTCATTAAAAACTGCAGGATCAAACAAACAAAGCACATTGGCAGTTGGAACATAGACAAACAAGGTTCAGATTAAACTTCTGCTTTAGAGTTTATATCATTTGCAGTAGGAGCACCACAGCTTCCTAAGAGCTAATTTCAGCAATTCCTGTTCTTCCCATTGCTTTCTGGGTACAACGGTATTTCAGGAAGAATTTCTCTTGCTTTGCTTGCTCTTTAGCTTTTCCTGCCTTTTGTTTGCAGTACTGAGTTCCGGAAGGTCGTCTCAACCCCCTCCCTCCCACCCCTTTCATCAACCATAGCTCACTAGAACCATGAAAACATTTTCCAATAAGATAAAGGTGTGATTGTGATATTTAAAATTAAATGCATTTTTACTTCTTATATTATGTAACCTCCAATCAACTCTATGGTCTATCTATTTCATATACAGTGGTACCTCTAAGTACTTAATTCGTTCCGGAGGTCCGTTCTTAACCTGAAACTGTTCTTAACCTGAAGCACCACTTTAGCTAATGGGGCCTCCCGCTGCTGCTGCTGCCGCGCCGCCGGAGCACGATTTCTGTTCTCCTCCTGAAGCGAAGTTCTTAACCCAAGGTACTATTTCTGGGTTAGCGGAGTCTGTAACCTGAAGCGTATGTAACCCAAGGTACCACTGTACACATAAAAACAATTCTAATTACTTCCAAAATGGTAAAATTAGTCAAAATCTCAGAAATGTATAAGATATAACCAAAACTAATCTGTACAAAACTGTGCCCCTCAAAGGTCAGTACTGCATCCCTCTGGGGTCTGCATTGCAGTAATCCAACCTCAGGTGTGTGTTACTTTATCATCATAAGGAATGACTGCAACTGGTGCATCAGCCTAAGTTGGGCAAAGCCATTCCTGACCCATGTTGCTGCTCCAGGAGAACTTCCTAGACAACATCTGAATCTAACGCTCACTGGTCCTTTCCACAGGAAAACATTTATCTCATGTTACTTCATCAAGCAAAATAGAAGCTGTGTGACAGACAGTTAACGTACGCAGGGCTTTTTTTTCAGCCAGAGCTCAGCTCCGGCACCTCTCAGGTAGACGCCATTGCCATGCTAAGAGAACAAGGGAGAAGTTTCGTGGCGAGTTCCAGCACCTCTTTTTCTAGCACAGAGTGTATGCATGACCTTAGCCATGTCTTCCAGAATGCCAAGCCTGAGCTCTGTGTTGCACCCTCCCTCAAAAAAAAGGGGGGGAGCACAAAGCGCACAGATATTGCACTATCTGCACTAAATTCTAAGGTTTTGCACGTCTCATCAGCAGTTGGATTGTCGATAAGGACGGAAATGTGGATCTTAAGCCCAGCTCATAGGGATGGAAATGGTAAATTAAAAACAGAAGAAAAATGACACGTGCTTAACGAGATTCAGATGGGAGAAGGACAGAGCAACACTTGAATCTTTAAGAATTAAGATTCCAAACTTTACCACTCCTGAGTTTCACGATCAATGCAAAAACTGCACACACCCCACATTTCATCCACCAATTTCGGCCGAGGTGGGGGAATGAAGGAGCGCATAAAGTACAATCTCCCTCTGTGGAGCCATGTTTTCCTTCTGCCAAATTCCCCTATGCTCATCACGTCGGAGAGTGCACTGCAGCAAAAGCCACATCAAAAGAAAGCTTTTGGCCCTAACCGGTGGGCTGATCTGCAAAATCCACCTTGGTGACAGCCAGAAACAGCCCTCCGCTGACTTTTCCCAACCGAGTCACAGAGGGTAGCTGAGGTCAGTGAGCAAAGAGCCGTGTAGCTGTAGCCTTTCTTGCCATGTTAAAATATAAGGGAGGGTATGATGAGAGTGGGCTGTGAAATTCCCCAGTGGTCCATTCTCTTACCCAGCCCTTAACATTCCACGCCCAGAGGCTTAAAACAGATGCGAGAAGCAGCAGAGAGATGAAGCCTGCAAACTCCACGGATTATCCACTGGTCCTCACGGGTTCTGCACAGGAAGCATCTTGTAAAGAGACAATGCCTCTCTAAGGGACTTGGGCAGGTCTCTTAATAAGGATGGCTAGACTTTCCCACTAAAGACAGGATTATTAAAAACATAGAGAGGAAATGGAAGTAGAAGAAAGGATACTCCTCTATCTCATTTTAGGTTTCTTCTTCCAGAGAGAAAACCACTGGGTCTGGTTTTCATTTTGTTTTTTTAACACGGTCTGCAAAATGTCCCCCCTGCAGTGTTCTTGTAGCTTGCATCCTGCTCTTTTCCATGAGGGCCAAATGACATCTGTTTGCTTCCGGCAGGGAGATACTGCTCTCCATCTCCATGCCAGCTCTTTATCTGTGGTGGTGGAGGCAGCAGGTCAAATGTTGTCCTCACTGTAGCAGCTACAGCAGGGCAATATCCGGTTTTCAACATTGAAATATATATCGCCAGCTGAACATCACAATATATCAATATGTCTGAAATGAGAATGGAGCTCTGTTCGGGCATTGGCTGGCTTAACGGTTTTCTCTACATAGTGATTTTTGCGTAAAACACACACGCCCATGACTTGCAATATATTGCCAGGTCCAAAACGATGAAACCAATTATCATGATATGGACTGGTTTTGGACAATATATTGATATATCGCCTAGCCCTAGTAGTCAGATCCCCTAAATACCAATGGTGTTTTACTTTTCCCACATGAATTAATCATACCCGCCCACCCACTTACCGTATTTTTCACTCTATAACACGCTCCCAACCATAACACGGACATAGTTTTTAGAGGAGGAAAACAAGAAAAAACATATTCTAAACGAAACAGTGGATGTATGATTTTTGTGGTTCATGCTGTGGCCACAGACATGTGATCCGACAGTGAGTTTGGAGTAGGCCAATGCAAAAATCCTGAGGATCCATGTGGATCTGTGCTATGTAACCACGTTTTTGCACCACTGCGGCCCCAGGCAACAGTGGGTGCGTGATTTTTTTGGTGCAAGCTGTAGCCATGGACATGCTATGTGATCTGATGGTGAATTTGGGGTGACCCAAAATCCTGAGGATCCATGTGGATCCGTGCTTTGTAACCAGGTTTTAAGTGGGGAGGAAAGGAAAAGCACTCAAGGGACAAGGGACACGCGTGGGGTGGGTGGAGAAGGATGCTGTTAATAATGCAGAAGAGGGGTATAAGAGGAGAAGGCTCTTATAAGAGGAGTGGGGAGGAGAGAGAGACAGAGAGCCTGCTTGCGAAAAACTTTGCTGCTATTTAGCGAGTGCGGAGGAGAGAGAGACAGAGAGCCTGCTTGAAAAAATCTTTGCTGCTATTTAGCGAGTGGGGAGGAGAGAGAGAGAGACAGAGAGCCTGCTTGAAAAATCTTTGCTGTTATTTAGCGAGTGGGGAGGAGAGAGGGACAGAGAGCCTGCTTGCTTTAAAGGAGCCAACCGGACAGTTCTCCTCTCCTCTCCTCTCCCGCCTGCTCTTTTAAAGCAAGCAGGCCCTCTCTCCTCCTCACTCAGCGGCTCTTCTCCCGCTTTGCTGTTTCAAAGCGAGCCACGGAGGAGGGAAGGAAGGGGAACCATGGATCCTCTGCTCACGACTGCAGCAGATCCCCCCGACATCCATAGGCATTCGCTCCATAACACACACAGACATTTCCCCTTACTTTCTAGGAGGAAAAAAGTGAGTGCTATGGTGCGAAAAATATGGTATATGGGGATAAAGGGGTTCATTTTGGGGGCACTCTTGGGCTGGGAGCTAGGCCTGTTTCCTGCTGACCCCAGCCACGGAGAAACCAACCTGTGTGGTCTCCTGCCTCTTCATCTGAATAGCATCATTAGGTTCCATGGCCACACAAATATGGAGAGATGTTGGGATCGCATTCAGCTCCATATATTGGAAGAATCCTCTTAGTTCAGATGGTGAAGCTACTATTGAATATGAGCTGTGTAAGTTTGGGTTTTCTGCATTTAATATGAAGCAGTGGTTAAAAGCTCTTCTGAAGCCACTTCAGCAAAGATCAAATGGGATGGAAATACAGATGCAGGAAGATTTCTATTTAAGAAATGCATCGGGGGGGATCTATACAGTGGTGCCCCGCAAGACAAATGCCTCGCAAGACGGAAAACCCGCTAGACGAAAGGGTTTTCCGTTTTGGAGGTGCTTCGCAGGACAAATTTGCTATGGGCTTGCTTCGCAAGACGAAAATGCCTTGCGATTCCTGGGGTTTTTTTCCCCCTCCCAGCCTTTTTCCCAAGCCCCTAAGCCGCTTAACAGCTGATCTAAGCCGCTAATAGCCTTTTAGCAGCTAATCCGCTGATCCCTTAAGCCTTTAATAGCCGCTAATAGCCTTTTAGCAGCTAATCCGCTAATCCCTTAAGCCTTTAATAGCCGCTAATAGCCGCTAAACCGCTAATAGCGCTGCGCTAATAGCGCTAATCCGCTAATGGGCTTGCTTCGCAAGACGAAAAAAACCGCAAGACGAAGAGACTCGCGGAACAGATTCTTTTCGTCTTGTGAGGCACCACTGTATTATCAATAGATCTGCTGTCGTTAATTCTTCTGCTCTGCACTCTTAAAAGAACCCACGTATTTGATGGCTGATAAATAACCCAATGCCAAACATGACGATCCATTGCTTGAAAGCTCCTCTTTATTTATACTTGGGTTTGTTTGTTTTTTGCATTGCACATATTGTGCAGAAACCTTTCCTTGACGGCAAGTTCTTGCATCAGTCTGAGAATACAATAGATCTAAAACCATCCTTACATCAACAAGTCAAACAGTCACATTCAACAATCTTTTAGCTAACTTCTGTCTAAACACTGAAAAACGATACTCCATAAATCAATGCGTTCCGCTAATTCTCCTGGTTTATACAAGGCTTTAAGCTGCAATCTCCATTCAGGAAGTTTAGAATGCAGTTCTTGATTGTAAAGTGTTTCTGTGCACACATTACACATCAGGCACACAAAACTTATATAAAACTGGTTGAAATACAAAAATATGGTTATCACAAGAGTACCAAACAGCACAGAATTAAAACAATTATTTATCATTAATATCAAATTTATGTACATCATACCTCCCCACCGAAATGATTTCCCCTTCTTCCAAAGTGATAACGTCAACATTAAGATAGAACTAGCCTAACTTAAGTCCTCACAACAAATGCGCAGGATCTCTCCTCTTTTATTACCCACAGAAGTTATTATAAATAATTTTCACAAGTTGTATGAATGCTTTATTGCACATTGTACAGCACGCATGCCAACATCTGGGGGAGAGAGAGAAAATTCCTCTATCCCTTCATTTGACACGTAGTGTAAAATACCTTGCCCTCTCGTTTCCCCATGCAAACAACTGCTTTTTAAGGAGTTTTAAACATTGAAGGGTCGTTTTAAAGAGGGGTGGGAGACCCCATAGAGAACAAAAGAGATGCCTTGCGCTGTTGTGTGGCTATTGTTAACCGTTTAACGCACTTCTTGCCTCTTTAATGGACTCATTTCTGCTTCCTAGTCTTACAAAGTCATTAAAAGCTGACAATTAAAAAGTCTGAAGCAGAATGCAAGGTTTTCCCCCAACCGCACTGTAAATAAAACAAAACAAAAAACCATATGCAGCTGCTACATATGCAGTCGTACATTCCTTCTGCTTTGCAGAATTAGGGTTTCCTGCCCCACATATTCCATTAAAGATCAAATTACTTGGTGCTTTGTGCTGTTTGCAATTAACAAGGTAGCTGTAGCAGCCCCAGAATTTTGCCAGACTCTCCAGCCCTGGTTTATGATTAACCCTTTGGACTGAGCTCTGCCACAGAATAGGGTTGGGAGGTAATGGGTCTATATAGCCTGCGGCGAAGGATTCTGCTCTAAAGAATAAATATGAGGAATGGGCCATGAAAGCATACGGGGTTTACGATATGCGGTGTTAAAAAGTAAGGAATGACCACAGAAATTATATGCGACAAGGCATTCTTCTGTTTATAATATGCTGTCAGCACACAAAGCCTGTATATAAAAATCAACCAAAAGCTGTAACAACTAAAAAAAAGGGGGGGTGGTCAATAAGTTAGTCGCATCTTTTAGCGGACTGCCCCTCCCTCAAATCCCAACCCACCCCCCTGCCAAATGAGTAAAATTGCACCATTACGGAGAATTGTAGGGAGAGTGTGTGCATAAATTAAGGTACAGCAACTTCGAGAAGCCGGTTGTTTTTTCGCTTGCAAGTGGGCACGTTGCCGTTCTTCTGGTTGCCCCGCACAAACTTGACGCACACTTTGTCTTGTCTGAACTGAACGAGGAACCTAGGAAGTGCAAAAACACAGGTTTCAGATTGGTATGGCGTTCGTCCCAGCTGGCTGCAGCAGCAAGGAGAAAGCAAAGAAGCGTAAGCACATCACAAGCCCTCTTTATATTAGCAATAATATTAGCAATAAAATAGAAGGTGATTATCTCACCTTAATCACCTTCTATTTTATTCTATTCTATTTTTAGCAATAAAATAGAAGGTGATTATCTCATGTTTTAGAAGACATGCTAAAATCAATGGACCTGAATATGGCCAGTGTTGGATATTCCTACCCAGTAACTCACTGCAAATCTACTTCCCCTTCCTGTCCAGGTTTTCTATCTCAGGTATTGGGCCAAGTAACTTTTAAAAAGCAAATACTAGGGCTGCTATTTGATAAAAGATATCTTCATATTTTGAGAGTTGTTTTGGACCATCTGAAGTTTCCAAATCATCTACAAGGGCAGCCCCACGTAGAGTGTGTTGCAATAATCCAATCTGGAAAGTTGCCAGAGCACGGAGTAGAGAGCAGACAGAATCATACAGAGAAAGGAAAGTGGCTAGCACACTTACTGTGTTGCCCTTCAGCACTTAGCGTGCTTTTACAAAAATAAAATCAAAATGCAGACACTGGAATAAATACAAAATGTCACAATTTGGCTTTACGTTCAAGATTGGCTCAATATGGTGTGCCGGAAATTATACAGCCGGCTGAAACAATCGCAAAATGTTTTTCAGCTGTATCCCAGCCTCCAGCACATTGAGTACAGATATATTTATTCCCCGCCACACTTGACGCGAGGAAATAATGGAGTCAAAATGGGACACATTCCACCAGCCCCGCCTGGTGGGTCTCATGGAACAAGGAAGACACCAAAAGGCTCATTCATCCTCCTTCTGCATAAGACAGAAGAAAGCAAAGTCTTAAATGCTCACTGCAAACTGACTGCTCTCTATTCTCAAGTCATGAAATCTTTGCTAGCTAATATATTCTGTGATGTCTTTCTTTTTTAATCCTCTAAAGCATGGGTAGGCAAACTAAGGCCCAGGGGCCGGATCTGGCCCAATCGCGTTCTAAATCCGGCCCACGGACGGTCTGGGAATCAGCGTGTTTTTACATGAGTAGACTGTGTGCTTTTATTTAAAATGCATCTCTGGGTTATTTGGGGGGCATAGGAATTCATTCATTTCTTTTTCAAAATATAGTCCGGCCTCCCACAAGGTCTGAGGGACAGTGGACCGGCCCCCTGCTGAAAAAGTTTGCTGACCCCTGCTCTAAAGTCAAGACAAAGCAATTCTGACAAATAAGAAGAAACCTTTTTGGAGGGTGGCAGAGTTAGTAAACGAAGTTGAAAAGCCCACATTTTCCACAAACGGGCCCCTTTTCCTATGAGGTGTACTCTAAGGGGTACTATACCTAACCTGGTCCTGTTTGTGAACTACTCTTACCAAATCCCTCAATTCAGAAACAGCCCCCACCCCCGGCCCTCAACAGATTCTTTCACCCAAGGATAGTCAATGTGGTACCTTTCAAATGTTGTTGGACTACAACTTGCAACTTCCCTGACTATTGGCCATGCTGGCTGGGGCTGAGGGGAGCTGGAATCCAACAATATATGGAGGGCACAATGTTGGCTAACGATTTGAATCACTGTTCCTGCTTCCACATGTGTCTAACCACCCACAGAGATCCATAAAATACAGTGGTGCCTCGCAAGACGAAAAGAATCCGTTCCGTGAGTCTCTTCGTCTAGCGGTTTTTTCGTCTTGCGAAGCAAGCCCATTAGCGGATTAGTGCTATTAGCGGTTTAGCGGCTATTAAAGGCTTAAGGGATTAGCGGATCAGCTGCTAAAAGGCTATTAAGCAGTTTAGAGCCTTAGAAAAAGGGGGTGGGGAGCGAAAAAAAACCCCCCAGGAATCGCAAGACATTGTCGTCTTGCGAAGCACCTCCAAAATGGAAAACCCTTTCGTCTAGCGGGTTTTCCGTCTTGCGAGGCATTCGTCTTGCGGGGCACCACTGTAAGTATTCCTACGTATATGCTTACTATTTCCATGTAAGGTAAAGGTAAAGGGACCCCTGACCATTAGGTCCAGTCATGACCGACTCTGGGGTTGCGGCGCTCATCTCGCTTTATTGGCCGAGGGAGCCGGCGTACAGCTTCCGGGTCGTGTGGCCAGCATGACTAAGCCGCTTCTGGCGAACCAGAGCAGTGCACGGAAACGCCGTTTACCTTTCCGTCGGAGCGGTACCTATTTATCTACTTGCACATTGACGTGCTTTCGAACTGCTAGGTTGGCAGGAGCTGGGACCGAGCAATGGGAGCTCACCCCATCGTGGGGATTCGAACCACCAACTTTCTCATCGGCAAGCCCTACGCTCTGTGGTTTAACCCACAGCGCCACCTGCGTCCCATGTAGCTCCAATGTAATTTCCAAAGCCTGGTCCCTTCTTCCTACCCATTTCAACCCTCCTCCCTTCTAGCTGCTCCCATCAGAATATCCCTCTCCCTTGCTGCTGATAAGACTGAATGGTTCTTTGCTCGACACACCAGGCCCTGCCTACAAAAGTAACCACCATGGACACAATTCAGCCAAAATTAATCACTTTTTAGACCCCATTTACTGCAACGAGGAAGAAAGGCATGTAACCCTCTCCAGTTGAAATCAACAGTTTAACTTTGGGTAGGCGGTGCCTTGCTTTTCAAACAACATGCTGATACATCCTTGTTGCATATAAGGGATGCTCTTCAAGGCAAACTGCACAATGACATTTGGAGGGTTCGCTCAGCCATTGGAAAGACTTTGTTAAAAATAATAAGGTAAAATCGAGCTTCTAAGAAACATCTTGGTCGGGTAGGGTAGAACTGGCTACATCTGGGCCCTGGCTCCCACATATCTGCTGTATGATAATTTAGGGCTTATCTGAATCCATTTAATATCTAAAACCCCTCATTTTCATATTATTCAGCTTTTCACAGTGACCATGTTATTTCCTACTCAGCCCTGTCCAAGTTGTGTAACTGAATTCTTGGACACCCTCCCCCATCTATTGGCTTTCCTACGTCCAAATGGCTAGGCTAAATTCCCAGTAGCTTGCAAACCATTAGTTTAAGTGTTACTGAATATTCCCCTCCTCCACATTCAGTACAGCAGCTCCAGAAACAATAAAGATAAACATCATAGCACCATTTAGCACTGACAGATCCCATTGGTAACAAAGCAGGAAAGCACGCCACCTTTTAGAAGAGGCAGTCTCTCTTTCCAGCATTTTATCTTAAGCGAGGTTTCCAACAGGGATTTAGCACACTTCAAAAGGATTTTTGCCTTAAACCAGAAGCCACAAATCAAACTAACTGCAGAGCTCCTGGGACGAAGGAGCCTGATCTTTTCAGAGCTTCTACGGAGTACATCTTTCCACCTACCCAGTTGGGAGTCCCTGATGAGCCATTAGTCAGAACTCCCATCCACTCACTCCCTTCCCCTAAAACCTTATGGCAAACGTGGCCAGCCATTTACAGTGCAGTGCTCCATCCATCATTGGTGATGGATCGCATCTCTTTCTCTCTCTCTCTCCCTCAACTAAATCACATCTTTAAAACTTATTTTTTTAAAAAATGCACTGTAACATGTAATCCACTTTAGACGGATTACAGTCGTGAAAGGCAGAAGAGGAATAACTGATTGAATAAATACATAAATGGCACGTCAGCCAGCGACTGGAAAACTGTGGCTAATGGTCATCAGGGTTACACCAATCCTGTCCCAAACACCAGTTAACTACATAAAGTCCTAGCGAGCAATGTTTATGCATATTTTCATCATGCTCCATCTTCTGAAAGGCTGCAAGGAAAGGACCACAACAAATAAAGATGCCTAGAAGAAGGGCAACAATTGCTCTAAGCCAGTGGTTTCCAAAACTTGGGTCTCTGGTTGTTTTCGGAATACAGTCGTACCTTGGTCGTCCGTTCGACTTCCGAAAATGTTTGAAAACCAAGGCGCGGCTTCCGACTGCCTGCAGGAACTTCCTGCAGGCAATCGAAAGCCACGACGGATGTTCGGCTTCCAAAGAACGTTTGCAAACCGGAACACTTACTTCCAGGTTGGCGGCGTTCGGGAGCCAAAACGTTCGACAACCAAGACATTCAACAACCAAGGTACGACTGTACAGTTCCAATTATCCTTGACCACTGGTCCTGGTAGCTAGGGATGGTGGAAGTTGTTACGTTGCTGTAAGCCAATGTAGAGAAACCTAATTCACCTTCCTCATCTGTTGGTGGCTGATGGTCCCCAGCTCATAAAAACTGCCTTACACAAAGTCGAAACATTGGTCTGTTCACTTCAGTATTGCCTACGCTAAGTTCTCCAGGGAATCATGGTAGGAATATTTCCCAGCCCTACCCAGAGATCCTGGGGATTGGACCCGGGACATTCTGCAAGCAAAAGCACATGGTCTGTCCCTGAGCTGCAGTGCCTCACAACTAATATTCTGAGCTCCAATGCACCATCGCCTTTCATGCAGTTTCTAGGGGCAGAGCAGTAGTCCTAATTAAAGGTGTTAAGAACTGCTCCTCAGTTTCTTTTGTACCTTGGAAGTTGAACGGAATCCGTTTCGGAAGTCCGTTTGACTTCCAAAACGTTCGGAAACCAAAGTGCGGCTTCCGATTGGCTGCAGGAAGCTTGTGCAGTCAATCGGAAGCTGTGGAAGCCTCATTGGATGTTTAGCTTCCAAAAACAGCTCGCAAACTGGAACAATCACTTCCAGGTTTGCAGCGTTCGGCAGCCAAAACGTTTGAGAACTAAGCTGTTCGAAAACCAAGGTACGACTGTACAAACATATGTCATTGCTAGACTAAAGGAGCAACATACAGGCACAACCATAATTGCGTTTGAAGACCATAAGCTCACATGCTCCCTGAGAGTCCTGTATACCTCCTTTTTGATGGTTTGTAGAACTAGCAGTCCCCCTACCTACACAAATGCGAACACAAGTAGTTGTACACTAGGGATTACCATAGTTTGGCCTTGTTTGCATCATTAGGAAACAGACCTGCAGGGTTACATCACGTAAGTGTTATTGAAATTGCTTTAAGCAGACTCATCCAGTGTGCTAAATATTTACCAAGCACACACAGATTTAATTTTGGTCAAGTCTGGCACCTTTGGAAACAAAGGCTATCGACAATTATGGTTTACTAGTAGGTTAAATGCATTTCCCCCTCCTATTGCAAAAAAAAGGGCTCCAAAAACACCATCTGCGCTGACAATTCAGCTTACGCCAAAAATAAGTCATCTGAAAATTCACAAGTCTCCCTTTCTTCCAGACCCTCCTGCGAGCAAGTAATTCTATAGCAATAAACGGGTGAGAAAGTAATGGAATGCAGAAGACCCCCGTTTTACAAGAACACACACCAAGATTACTAGGGGACTCTGATTTTATCGCCTCTTATTCAAAGGAAGAGTAAGAAAACTGCTCATGCAGTGGAATCAATTATGTTCCACACATTACTAAGTGCCAGTCAAATTGTCAAGATGAAGCTGGGGCTAAGAAAGAACTCTTAAAAAGGCTGTTATAAAAGCATAAATGTGCGTCCCTGCTCAAATGGCAGAGAGAGACCCAAAGATCCAAATCATACAACCAGGTGGGCCATTGACCCATGTCATGCGGGCAGGATTTAGATATTGTTAGGGAGCAATGCTGGATAAGGCAGTAAAGGGATAAATGAAGTTCTTTTTGAAAACTATCTTAGTCTAGGGAGGAGTCCTAACACTGGCTTCCCAGACTTACAACTAGTCAGGCAGGTTGGGGAAATGGAGAGAAGAGTGTGGCCACTTCTGTGGTGGCCCCCTCACTAAACAGTTTCAAGGCTGTTGCTACCCATGCTTTCCCTGTCTCTCCCTGGTGGTTTGTTTCTCATCAGCCTTCCTATTTTTAACCTTCAGTTTGTTTTCGTATTATTAAATGAGTTCCCATCTTTTCATTTAGAGTCATTTCAAATTCTCCCGGCAGAAGCTGTTTAAAGTGGGCAAATGCCAGCACATACTCATCGGATATTTCAATGTTGAGCTTCTGCTTGGTTTGGCTGAGCGTGGTGCGGTAAAGCTTCGTGGCCATTTCAATCAGGTGATCGCTGCTGAACAGGAAGTCCCCTTTCCCAGCTGCTCCAGATCCCTGGCACAGAAAAGGAAACTCGCACGTTATCATTCGATCGAATTCAAACAAGGATTATCCGTACTTTCTCCCAGGTTTAGAGCTCTGTTTCCCAGTGCTATTTTTTCCTGCCCCAGAGCTTTCCTGAAAACCAGCTCTTTGCAGCTGATTTGGAGCAAACAGCAATTCATGGAACACCTGAATTGCTGTTTGCTGCGCTTCAGCTTTAGAGAGCAGGTTTTCACAGGGAAAGTGAGCGGAAAAAAGAGCACTTGGACAAGGAGCTTTAAAATGTGGAGTTGCGCCTGCAAAGCATAGGGCAAAGGATAAGTGTGGATAAGCCCGTAGCATTTTTTTCTGATATCAGCAGCCCAATTAACCCGTACAGCCCAGTACTGGAAACAATCTATTGAAATCCCAATTGAAGTTTGGCTAAATAATATTTGGAATGCGTCTTACTCGGCACAGAAGGCACTTCAAGGAAGGACATTTTTGGTGAAACATGCTTTGCCTTCTTTTCCTTTACAAATGAGACTGAAAATACTTTTATTCTGCCCACAACACAAGGATCCCTCTGGACAGCATTTTAAAATTTATAATACACAGATAAACTTATTATGTACTACAGTGGAACCTCGGTTTTCAAACGTTTCGACTGCTGAACATTTCGGAAGCCAAACGCTGAAAACCTGGAAGTGAATGCTTCTGTTTTTGAACGTGCCTCGGAAGTTGAACAGCTTTCGCAGAACGTCTTTCCATTTTCACCATTCACTTTGCTGACAGCACTTTGATTTTCGGTTTTTGAACATTTCAGAAGTCGGACGGACTTCCGGAACAGATTACATTCGAAAACAGAGGTTCCACTGTACATAGTACATACGAAACTTTAGAGGAATGTACCACTGGACAAGTTATTGTTGCTATATGTTGTTCAAAGGGGCGGGAATAGGGAAGGCGCTGAAAGTATAGTAAACTCGTAGTTAAGGGTGCCAGTTCAAAGGAAACATTATGTATTTACACATACAGTGTGCAGATAGCGGGATAGCAGAAAATTCCCATTTTATTCTGTATAGGCTGTGATTTACTACCATCACGAGTTTTGAATTACAAAGCGTTTGCTCATATTATACAGGATTTCATACCTACCTCTTTGAGATGCACAGCAAAGAAGCCATCATTCTGGGAGCTCATGGACACCTTAGTGACGTCCCCTAGAGGAACCTCTGATTTGATATGCCCTGATTTCTGATCGGCAAGCAGCACGTTGTTTTTTGTGAGCAAGAAAATCCTAGCAGTGCACTGAGGAAGAACGACAGGGATTATTCACGGGGCTAATACATAGGGGTAGCTATTAAAGAAGCAATGCAACTTCAAGGTCTGGCTTGTACAGTAGTACCTCGGGTTAAGAACTTAATTCGTTCTGGGGGTCTATTCTTAACCTGAAACTGTTCTTAACCTGAAGCACCACTTTAGCTAATGGGGCCTCCCGCTGCCACTGCACTGCTGCTGCACGATTTCTGTTCTCATCCTGAAGCAAAGTTCTTCACCTGAGGTAATATTTCTGGGTTAGCGGAGTCTGTAACCTGAAGCGTATGTACACTGAAGCGTATGTAACCCGAGGTACCACTGTACCAAGTCTACGTGACAAATGTAGCAGCCATTTTGGTTCAGTGGCGAAAGGGCCACCCTTTCCAAATTCATTGAATTCTTGAAATGGGGAAATGAATTAAAAAATGGCTACGGAAATGGGAATAAGGATCTAGTTAACTAGGGACAGGATAAGTCACAAGTCTCATTGATGCTTATGCCTTTGGACATTCTGTCACCATTGGGAATAGCTATTCTAAATTAAGGCAAACTAGAATTAAGGACCCACAGCACTGGCGACACACAGTAATAAGCTTATGTAAAATAAGTCAAAGGGAACAAAAAGTGAATCTCACTGCGTAGAGGGTTTTTTTTTTGTTTTCTTTTTTACCTTTCCATTTGCTCTGTTGATTTTGTTTACTACTTCAGCAATGATGATTTTTTCCTCCACGGCATCTTTTAGTTTCTTATACTTGGGGTTTTTGCTGATTTCGAGGTAAGCCCCTTGGAAAGGCTGCCCAACACTGGAGGGAGACAAGAGATGAAGAAAGCTCACAAAATGGCATCAGTGGCGTAGCGTGGGTTGTCAGCACCCGGGGCAAGGCAAGTAATTTGCGCCCCCTAACCCGTGGATTTGCGCCCCCTAACCTGTGGATTTGCGCCCCCCTAACCCCCAAATGTTGCGCCTGGTGCGGCCAGCCCCCCCTGCACCCCCCACACTACGCCACTGATTGGCATGCCTTTAGTCAAGCTTGCAAACAGCCACTTGCCTGGCGGTGAATGAAATTTCTATACTGCCCTTCATTTGGGAATCAGTGGGCAGCTTGGAATATAAAAACAGAAAAATATCTAACACAGTAACAAAGAAAAACAATACACCCCCAGCCCCAGTTTAAAAGGCCATAGACTGTTTAATTATCCAGTAATTACCCAGTAATTATCAAAAGGCCTGGGAGAAGGGGAATGTTTTTACCTGGCACCTAAAGACATGCAATGAAGGTGCCAGGCAAACCTGCCTGGGGAGAGCATCCCACAAGCAGGGAGCCACTTTCTTGTGGTGCCACCCTCTGGAGCTCTCATGGAGGAGGCACACAAAGAATAGCCTCAGATTATGGTCAAGGATCTGGGTCGGTTCATGTGTGGGGAGGCAGTCCTTGAGGTATTGTGGTCCTGAGCTGTTTAGGGAGCGTTTAATGGGAGATGCTGACAAAGTTCTCTTATGTGTGCTTTTTATATTTTGCTGGAAGCTGCCCAGAGTGGCTGGGGGAACCCAGTCAGATGGGACGCATATAAATAATAAAGTTGTTGTTGTTGTTGTTGTTATCGTCAACATCATCATCACCACTATTATTACAGGGTTGGAAGATAACTTTGCTAGCTCACTATGGTCAACCTGAAAGGAATGATGAGACTTTCAGCCCCCAGAATTTTCCTAGGCTGAAGAAGAATTTCTGGGTTTCCTGTACATTCAATTTCCCCCTACTATTAAGGGAGCCATGCCTCTACATTATAACCAGTAGGTAAATTAAGACCCTGCACGAGCAATAAAATAAAATCCTTTGCCCCTCAGAGCTTTGCCTCACAGGAAATCCAGTTGTGTGTGACATGTGTATTTGTGATGTAACAATTACCACTTCTGGCTACTTTAGACACATTTCCTCGTCTGGGAAACTGAGACGGGAGTACAAACCCTGAGAGCAAAACCCAGTGAGAGGAATACATAGCCCTATAGCCAAGTAGCCCAGGAGTCTAATCCACAACTATGTCAGAGGACTCTCCTAACAAAACAGACACCCAACATATATTTAATTACAAAAAGAAGACATTTCTTACAACACTTATTAAGATTCCCAAACAATTTTTTGTCGTCATTTTGCATTAGATTCCCCCCTCCCACCCGCTTCCAAAGGAAAAAGGAATGCAGACAGTGTTACAACCCCTGGAGCAATATGAACTGTGTGTACCCCTGTCTGGAACAAGGAGTGCTGCCTGAGATTCATCCAAACATATGACGACCGGCTCCTACCTGTCTAAGAAACTGATAAGATAAAGAACTTAACTTTGGCTGCTTGTTTTAATACCGAAGTGAAAAAAAGACCTGAGTGGTATCCAAACACACGTCTTAAGTTAATTATGGGCTGTGTTCAAAATAGTCCTTCCTTACGCCTTTCCTGCATCACCCACTAATTAATTTTCACCAGATGACCCCCAAGATCTGGATTACGAGAGGAGAAAGCTCAAATTCCTTCAAACCACATGTAACTTTATAAACCACTATTGTGTTGCCCCTTTTTCGCCGTAAACTAAACTAGAAGCTTCAATGTATATGGCTGTGGTCTTTCTTGCTCCTTTTTCTGTGCCTTTTTCCAGGGCATCACTGAATTGACAGTTTTATTTTCAATCCTTTCCCTAATAATCCCTAGCATGAAACTTGAATTTTCCACGGTCATCACGCAGGGATCTAAGTTTCCACAATCTATCAGTCCCTGCTCCCCACAGAGGTTTCCTAGAATGCGAGGTTTTAATTTAAAAAATAAATAAATCCCTTCTTCAGAATATTTGTGCGAGTTGCTGACTGATACCAGGCAGGCCTCACAAAGATGCAAACACATACAACACAACACACTCCTGGGAAGTGTGTAATTTTAAAATGACGAGGCATCTCCTAGAAAGCTTCTTCATTCCTAGGTTTCAATAATCCCCTCTCTTGCACTTTGGCATGGGAAAAATGGGGAAGGGCATAAAGTTGTTGTTGTTTTTTTAAAAAAAATGTTATGATTTTATGTAACATCCATTTGAAACCTACATAGTACCTAAATTCGATAGCCTTGTACGCGGCGTGTTCAGTGTGCTTAACCAACTTAGATTCAATTTTCCAGATGTAAAGCCATTGGAAGAAATATTTTATTAAGCCAATAATCCATGTAATATAAGCTCTCTGGGCAAGTCCATGGAGATAAGCAAAGTTGTGAAAGCCTACAACGGGCAGCATCTGCTAGAAGAGATAAGTAGGATTTCCTAGCAAATTTCCCCTCAATCTATATGAAATAAGGTCATTTCAATCTTGCAGCCTCAGCATAGGCCTCCGAACGGCTCATTACCTGGCTGGGTATAAAGCTTTCTTGTCCTTGAAAAGTTCGCTAGCTTCCAGTTTTTCTTCATAAACCAGTTTCTTCTGGTCTGTGAACTGGTCCCGGTACTTTTTACACTACAAAAACAGCATTACAGATGAATCACAAAGCTTTTCTTTGAAAGTGGCTCCGGAAGAGCAGCTGCCATGGATTGCTATTCCCTTTGTGCATAAGAAGCCAATTTTAATGCATTTCTGGATTGAATCAGTCACATCCCACAGGCAATTACATAAACGCAGCAATCAGCTCCACAAGAAGTACCTCATTTTCTACCTGTTTCCCTGTGAACACGCATTCATCACAAGACAACCTAGGAAGGGCATCAAAATGTAAAAAAAAAAGTATTCTACTTGGCCACCATTTGATTATCTGGGATGGGGGTGGTGCTGTGTTTCAAACCACAGAGCCTAGGGCTTCCCGATCAGAAGGTTGGCAGTTCGAATCCCCACGACAGGGTGAGCTCTCGTTGTTCGGTCCCTGCTCCTGCCAACCTAGCAATTTGAAAGCACGTCAAAGTGCAAGTAGATAAATAGGTACCACTCCGGCGGGAAGGTAAACGGTGTTTCCATGCGCTGCTCTGGTTTGCCAGAAGCGGCTTAGTCATGCTGGCCACATGACCCGGAAGCTGTACGCCGGCTCCCTCGGCCAATAAAGCGAGATGAGTGCCACAACCCCAGAGTCGGTCATGACTGGACTTGACTGTCAGGGGTCCCTTTACCTATACCTTTTGCTTCTTAAATAACTCCTCTGACTAAATCTTGCAGGATGAACAGATATGCCCACAGCGATCATTACACATCTGCCTCATAAAACTAATTAGTAACATACAGGCCAGAATACGAGGCTTAAGGAAATTCTAATGGCTGGGGAAAGTGTAGATTAATGGGGAAATATGGAAATCACCCAGAGGGCCGTTTCAAGAACTGTTGCTTACGCTTCTCATTTTGATTCAGCCATCCTCAGCAACTTAACTAAACTGTGGAGGGAAGAGGAGAGAGGGAGAGAGAACAGAAACCCCTGACTTCAACCAGTTTGGGAAATTCCAAATAACGTGTGCACAGTTCCCAGTTGGACTTTGCTAGAGTTCAGTAAGGCAGTCACACTTTTAAGCTTTCTGTAAATAGAATTTAACAGCTACCTTCTCTCACAAGATTGATGACTGTACAGGCGCTACTAAGGAAGATTAAAGCCACCACCTTTTCACGGGGAGAAATGTTAGCTCCCCACTAACAAATGAAACCCAAGAGCAATTTCAGTCTCTTTGGATTGATGCCATTTGAAACTATTGACAGTCTCTGAAATACATATATTTTTGCTGAGACACTTCTAATGAAAAATAAGGAGCACTGCATGTTTTGTCCCCCTGGTCCTTTATTAATGGCTTTTATCGTATTTTATTTGTTCCGATGTTCCAATGCTTCATGTTTATGTTTCATACAATAAAACAAAACACTATATTGTACATTAAATTGCTTTGAGTGCCTGAGAGCAGAAGGTAGAACAGACTATAAATAAAAATACAAACAAGCAAACAAATACAATTAACTCTTCTATCATATGGTTACCCTCCACAAGTGGAATATCCTCTTCAGTTCCTTGTGAGTTGAATCCAAGAAGAGATAAGGCCTTGCTGGCCAGTTTTTATCGATTGGCGATAAAGAAGGCATCTTATTCTTCATTTCCAAGAAATACTTTTGCATCTATGGTAAGAAGAATTAAGCAACCTGTGTTTTTTGGTTTGCTTTTAAATGATCAATTTTTTTTTATTCAAGCAGGCTTTCCCTATTCACATTCCCTATTCGCAAAATCTGTCAAACCAACATCCAGCTTCATTTACACAAAAAGATATTACGCTGCTGGCAACAACTGAGTGTAAAACCATCGTACTTTTTACTAAGCCAATGAGCTGGTTCTGATGTGATACTAACCCATGTGTAGGGAACCTTTGGCCCCTCCTGAAGTTGCGGAACTACACCTCCCACTCATCCCAGCCAGCATGACCAATAGTCAAGGGGAATGGGAATTGTAGTTCAGCAATTATCTGGAAGAACAAAGGTTCTCAACGCTGGCACCAAACCACAGTTTAACATTGAAAGACTAAGCCACAGCAAGCCATGGGCTCGTGTACTCCTGCTCTTTCTGTGGCACTGCTGTGAGGAGCTGAGCAACTTTTTTGTTTTTGGTTAAACACAGTCTACTTTGCCATCTGCAGCACAGATAATTAAAAAAACAAAACACATTAATAGAGAAAGCAGTGTTGTTCTCTATGCACTATGTATTCCTCCCATCAGCCCATCTTATGTATGTTGAGAAATAATGATTGTGTTTGCTATTCTTTTCTGATGAGTGGCTGCAGGTGAATGATGACTGGCTGCAGTAATTGTATAAGGAGGGAGGGAAACGTACAATTTTCTGAAGTATAAATTCGTAGATCTTCCTTCCAGCGTTGGCCCGGAAAAATTTCCTGTACTCTCTACGGACCTGAAAAATTAAAAACTCAAGAGTAAACATTCAGGTTTTTGTTTTTGTTTTCTTCTCATAAGCATAAGTAGTACACTAAATTCAAAGGAGACAATTTTTAGTGTTGTTCTGCAGAGGCAAGGCCACAATCTAGGTTCCCCCCAGATATAAAAAGTTAGGGTAAACACAGGCAAAATAAAAATCCTCATTAACTACTTAAGAGGCTTTAGCATTTCTGGATGTGTTTATTATTATCAGGAAACCTGAGTTTGGGTGGTACCAGTTCAGTTTACAGGTAAGGACTCACATGATTGAATGTTCCTCTCTATACTAAGTGGGGAACCTTTTGGAATTCAATTGCCACATTCCATCATTTGTAAAAACTCAATCATTTAGTGTGGCAGCATCTAACACTGTGGAACTCCCTGCCTACTGAGATCAAGCAAACAATTTTTTGGCACCTGCTAAAAACATTCCTGTTTAGACAAGCCTATGCAGATGCTTAGAAAGTTGAGGCAACTTGAATCTGTTTAAGTATTTTAACGTTGGTTTGTTTTAAAGTGGGGTTGCCAGTTTTTTCGATTTTACCCTTTTATCTTTTGTAGACCGCTTTGAGGTTTTGTTTGGTTTTGTTTACAATCAAGCGGTGTATACATTTTATGAAGTAAGTAAGTAATAAATAGAAAGCAACTTTTTGGGGTTCACATACAAGTGTGTGTGGGGGGGGTGAGGTCAGAGGAAAAACATGGTTGAGACTACAGCAGTGGTTCCCAACCTTTTTTGGCCATGCCCCACCTAAAAAAGGTAAAGGTAAAGGTACCCCTGCCCGTACGGGCCAGTTTTGACAGACTCTAGGGTTGTGCGCTCATCTCACTCAAGAGGCCGGGGGCCAGCGCTGTCCGGAGACACTTCCGGGCCACGTGGTCAGCGTGACATCGCTGCTCTGGCGAGCCAGAGCCGCACACCGAAACGCCGTTTACCTTCCCGCTAGTAAGCGGTCCCTATTTATCTACTTGCACCCGAGAGTGCTTTCGAACTGCTAGGTTGGCAGGCGCTGGGACTGAACAACGGGAGCGCACCCCGCCGCGGGGATTCGAACCGCCGACCTTTCGATCGGCAAGCCCTAGGCGCTGAGGCTTTTACCCACAGCGCCACCCGCGTCCCTATGCCCCACCTACACATCTCTAAAATCCTGATTCCCCCCCCCCATGACATATAATTCTTATTATTCAAAAAGCGAACTCCTATTCACATGGAGGAAGCCTAAAAGGCCAATCCACTGTTAATAACTCATTCTCTAATTGCCTCCCTTAAGAATCAAACTGGCCCCCCTTGTGGGGGGGGGGAAGCCCCACATAGGGAACCACGGCGCTAGGGGCATTAAGGGTGGGTCGCAATAGGTGCAACTCCTACCTTTGCACTAGGAATTATATTGCAGCCCCAGAAAAAGCAGAGGTTTCTATACTCTCTCTCCCACCCTGGCTAGCAAAGACACTTTTTTTTGCCACGCAGTTCCAAGCCACACTAGAAATTATAGCACCAGGGACCCTCCTGAACCAAAGTAAGACACTTTCCCATGCAGTTAGGGGCTATTTGTAAAATGGCAATGCTTAAGCATCCACAGTAATTTTGCAAGGGGGGAGGGTGGGGAAAAAACCAGAACTTGGCTGCCCCCCTGCGACTGCTCATTGGCCAAGGCTCCGTAACCTCCTGAGAGCTCCATTGGGTCATAGGCAGGAAGTGACAGCTGGTTCCTATTATCTTTGTGCATACTAATGTTTGGTAGAGAAGCATTCAGTCAGGGGTGTCTGAAGTGGTACGACCCAAACACAGATTGAGAAGAAGTCCTCATTATCCCCACCTGACATTATCAGGTCCTTAATAAAATGGAGAACACACACACACACACATACACCGTATCATATGTGTTTGATTTCTAGATATTCAGAAAGGGCAGCTCTTAGGAAACAGCTGAACTGTAGCATCTATAAGATTCATTTAGTTTTTCAAAATCATGTACACAGGGAAAGAGAGAGCAGAACCACATCAAGCATGACTTGCTCTGATCTTTGTCTGGTTAACAAACGGCCAGGGGCAAAGGAAGAGGGGTGTGGTGGGGGCGGATCGCCCCACGTGTCTTCGCTGAGGGGGGTGTGGCATTTGGCGCACCGCCAGCGACTCCCAAGCCTACCCCAAGCCATCAGGGGAAGGGGGGAGCTGCGCTGCTCTGCAGGCTGCCTTCCCCCCTTCCCTTGACCGCTGGGGGAAGCTTGCGAGTCGTGGGCGGGCGGTGTGCTGAATGTCCGCCATGAGTGGCTCGCTCTACCGCTGTGGGTGCGCCGCTCCATGCACCCGAGCAGTATCCTGCGCCTGGGAGGGCACCCTCTGCGCCCCACGCCCCTCGGGAGCGCGCCCGCCCTGGGCAGCGCAGGCACATGCTCCGACGCTGCAAAAAGCAGCAAGAATATACAGCATCTTCATATATTTGACTTGTAACACAAATATAAAGGATCAGTGGCAATCCCCTTCTTGATTTGAATGGAATGGGATTGCACCTTTAAGAAATGTGCCTTCGTTTCAGTTGCTTACAGGTCATGGTCAGCGATGAGAGAACCTGGCTCGGCCGCAGGTCGGCATGATGCAGCCGCATCAAAGAACCAGGAAGCTGCAAATTGCCTGCAAACTCTGCTCGGGGACCCTGTAGGCATCAACGGCTCCCACTATACATCTGGAGGGTTCCTCCACACCTGCACTAAGCCATAATTTGACCTTGGCAGGAGGAGTTTTGCTGCAGCCTCAGAAATTGCAGCGGTCACATAGCTAGCCTCCTGTCTTGCCCCCATCCCCTGGAAGCATCCGCTCACACAAATAGTCCCTCCATGTGGGTGCAATCCATTTGCCGGCAGGGATCCATCCTCATCAGAAGGAAAATTAAGCATACTCAACGTTTAGTAATTCTGGACAATCATGTACCAACAAAAGCAGAGAGCTATCGTCACACAACAGCCAAAGGTGGTTCAGAAAAGAATTGTCTGCCATTACTTGAATTGTCGCCAATGCCAGCTGGTGTCAATAGCTGCAATGACACCCCTATTGGTTAAAATTTATTATCCCTTTGATAAGTCACACTGCTGGTAAGATTAGCAATGTTTTCGAAACAGCTGCATAGATTTGAAAGCACACACACACATAAAGTTGTCTGGCATAATCTGCAACGCCATTTTGCTTGCTTGTTTCTAAGAGTCTAATCTATGGGAAGGAATAATTTCCTTAAAGATCATGCTTGCTAGAGCAATCTCACAGCACCAGAGGTTGATTATGCGTTAGTAGAGAGCACGCTTTTTATTGAGTTCATTATTGACATAAGGGAGTCGTTTAAGAGAGTACCTTTAATCCAAGCCAGTAAGCCCAAATGACTGCAACAGCATGCTTACGCCTAGCCTCTTCCTTCAAGCGTTTCAACTCCCTTCGAGCCTAAAAGGTTTAGACAGTGAATCACAGAGACAGCCTGATGCAGGTAAGCACAATGACCAGGAACAGAATTCTCCCACTGATAGAACAAGCCAATACAGGAAGATGGAAGAACAGTATGCAACTTTTAGAACCCCAGCATGAAAGGGTGCAGAGAGGGTGAAAGTGCAAGCAGACCCCTCAGCGCTGCTTCACCAAAGTAGGTAAGAGAAGTAAGAGTGGCGAAAGTTCCCTGGGTTCTGGCACTCTCATATGGCATGTTAGGTCTGGCAAATGCTGCATAGCTCTCAATTTTAAACAGAAAACTTTCTGCACAGTTGCAGCCCAAAGGGTTGTTATTCCAGGTAAAACATTAGGACATGTCCCCTTAAAATACCAAGGTCTGAACATGAAGTACTTAAGGACCCCAGTTTAGGCCAGCCTTATACAATTTTGGGTGTCAATGCGCTTTCTTCCAAAATCTTGTAAAAGAGCTTCTTCTTTGATGTCACACAGAAACATACATGAACATCACATCACCATGACTTCAGTATGTGTAGTACACAGGGAATGGGTAACACAAAAAGGGATGTTAAAGATCTATACATTCTGTATGGCCATGAGATTCTGTTATTGCTTTTGGGTATTTTAGGGTTAGTAGAGGACAGGCATCTTCAGAGTTCAAATGGTTGTTTGAGTATAGCATTACGCTAACAGCAGCCGTAGTTATGCACCTGCAGCACTGATACCTAGTTCATCTCACAGAATGTTTGTCTTGCAAATTTTGCAGTCCGTAACAAAAGCATGCTCTGCTACTTAAGTCTGTATTCAAATAGAAGTTCACACAAGCGCATTTAAGTTCTTAGTAAATGGCATACGAATGTTGGAGGGAATTGCAGTGTCATTAGGGTTCGAGCAATGATCAATTTACTCTCAATGATATTTTTGTTTATGGTCAGCAATTGATGATTGTCTCATGAATGGGTTCAGTTTATGAACCCCTCACGCCTAAAGTGTTTTTGGGAAGATGTGTGTATGTGTTTTGTTTTGTTTTGTTTGAATTACATGGCGGTGGTGGTGCCCTGAGCAATTTGATCACCAAATCAAATAAACATCTGAAATTCTACGGATCAAGAGGCTGGTCATACCAAACACCTATTATTATTATTATTATTATTATTATTATTATTATTATTATTTTAAAAATACTTTCCCTCAAACAAATCAGTCAAAGCTATCTTGCAGGAAAATTTCCAGTTGTTTCCTAAAGTAAATTTCCACTCCAAAGGGGCCAACAACCACATGACGTGATTCAATGCTACTTTACTTTAACAGTATCCCAGCTATCACAAACAGACCAGCTTGGTTTTCCAAATTAAACCTATAACCCTCAAGCTACTTTTTATGGTATATCACTACTAAAGCCCAAACAGTTGAATCATTTCACCTAAGTGGAGCATTTTACCATACAAATAATAATATTAAAAAATTAAAAAACAGCTGCAGCAAATAGTGATATTCCAGGTGGCATTTACTTCCCTAAGGTACAGCCACATTTGGTAAGGCTCTTCAGTATAGTTGAAACAACGGTTTCAAAAGAACGTTCTCTAGGGAGGAGCTTTTGTTACGTAACACACGTTTTCTTCTTTTCTCTCTATCAATATTGTGCAATCAGTTGCTCAATGTAAACCAGGGGTGCCCAAACTTTTTAAAAGTAGGGCCAGATTTGATAAAGTGAGCAGGACATATACTGCCAGAAGGGACCAGATTTAAGATTTAGTCAACCAGCAGAACGGATTCGCGCCCCAAAACGGACTTCGGACATGCCTTCTGTAAACTTTTGGTATGACTATTCCTCTTGGGATTTTCCTGTGTCATTTTTTTTTAGATATGACTAATGTCAATTATCATATCGGCAATATTCTTCCCAAAGTCCTAAAGGGTTATATATAATTTTAAGTATTCTCTAGATTTACATAGCGCTCAGATGCAGCTGGGGATCAGCACCAAGCACCAGTTTTAGAGGCCAACACGCTCACCTACACCTTTCACACTTGGCAAACAATGCGCCCCTTGGGTACAATGGGTAGATGAGTCGAAATAGCCCGGGGCACAAATTCCCACGGCCCTCTAGGGGCTCATTTACCAGAAGCAATGGATTTAGTGTTAATTGGTTGCTTGATCTCTCACATGCCCGGTCTACTGACTGCTTCTGTTCCCAGTTCTGAACCTTGGCTGCAAATGGTAGCAAATTGCCAGTTACGCTAGCGCTCCCTGAGCTGCCAAACCCTGCAGGTAGCGCAATGTGGTGGCATGCAGCAAGCCATTAGTACGCTTGCCCCTTTGCGCAACTAAAGGTATAGTTTGATGGCCACTGGAAGATGGCTCAATAACGCCAAGGGATAAGGTGCAATGGACCACACTGAGGACCCTGAAGAGCCCTTTGACACCTGTAGGACTGACATTTGATACGTTCTCATGTTTTCGTTCTGCCCGGACACTGAGGTCCAGCTCTGAGGGCCTTCTGGCGGTTCCCTCACTGCGAGAAGCCAAGTTACAGGGAACCAGGCAGAGGGCCTTCTCGGTAGTGGCGCCCGCCCTGTGGAACGCCCTCCCACCAGATGTCAAAGAGAAAAATAACTACCAAACTTTTAGAAGACATTTGAAGGCAGCCCTGTTTAGGGAAGCTTTTAATGTTTAATAGGTTATTGTATTTTAGTGTTTTGTTGGAAGCCGCCCAGAGTGGCTGGGCAAACACAGCCAGATGGGTGGGGTATAAATAATAAATTATTATTATTATTATTATTATTATTATTATTATTATTATTATTATTATTATTATTCTACTATAAAAAATGAGAAATTTAGATCATAGAATTCTGTTGGGATTAAAAACAAAACAAAACCCAACACTTTCTCACAAATTGTGAAATATTAGGACATGGGTTAGAACCTATGTGCACTGCTGTGAATTTAATTAATAGAACATTTTTCCGCCTCAGCTCTTAGCGTGGGAACCTATAAAATTACTACTGCATGTGCATGCTAATAAAAGGGCCTTTGCTTTGAGACATGCAAGTTTAGTTAAATACATTTTAGAGCCCCTTTTTCAGTCTAGATGCTTTATGGCTTGTTAACAAGCAATTAGTGCTAAACAGCTGGGCATGCTTGGACTTTTTCTTAGTTTATGGAACTTTTTTCAGCTTAGGTGGGGCAAAGATGTAAAGGAAAGGCTATCGCAGTGGCATGCTCATGTTTAGTAAGCCAGCACAAATGATTAATTCTTGCTTTAAAAAAAAGTGAGTGGGATATGGGAAGGGGGCACATGACGCTTGCATGTAGTACCTTTAATCCAAGCCAGTAAGCCCAAATAACAGCAATAGCAAGCTTATTCCTAGCCTCCTCCTTCAGCCGCCTCAGCTCCCTTCGCGCCTGCGGTGCATTTGAAAATGAATTGCGGGAAGTTTTGAAAGAGACAAAGGAAAGAAAAGAAGAGAGTTTGCTTCAGTTTTCCCAATGGACAGAAAGGAAGCCGTTTCACACAGAATAAACGAAAAGTGTGTGCCTGGATTTTTAGACTGAAAAGCACAGCTTGGAGTGGGGTGAGGGGAGTGCAGAAAACTCAAGTGAAGTGAAGTAAGCAGCTGAAAACATTTCTGCCACTCTTTCCATCGAAAGGCAACCTTTGTACCACGTAGCCGGCTCGGAAACAAACAGAAGCCGGCTTGTGTTTTCTTACCTGAGCTCCGTGCCAATAAGCGGCAATAGTCGTAACAGCTTCCTGACAGCGTTTCTGATGCCTGAGTTCGCGAAGCAGCTTCCGAGCCTGTGAAACAGCGATAGCCCGTGCCAAAGAAGAGTTAGCGCTTAAAATACAGCTAAGATAGCAGAGTGATCTGATGCCCACCTGCCCACTTCAGACTCCCAGACAAGGCAAACATTTCATTATTATTCCATCCCTAGTAGGTTTCCGAGCACAATTCAAAGTGTTGGTGCTGACCTTTAAAGCCCTAAACGGCCTTGGTCCAGTATACCTGAAGGAGCGTCTCCACCCCCATCATTCAGCCCAGACATTGAGGTCCAGCTCCGAGGGCCTTCTGGCGGTTCCCTCACTGTGAGAAGTGAGGTTACAGGGAACCAGGCAGAGGGCCTTCTCAGTACAGTGGTACCTCGGGATACATATGCTTCAGGTTACAGACGCTTCAGGTTACAGACTCCGCTAACCCAGAAGCATTACCTCAGATTAAGAACTTTGCTTCAGGATGAGAACAGAAATCGTGCTCCAGCGGCGTGGCAGCAGCAGGAGGCCCCATTAGCTAAAGTGGTGCTTCAGGTTAAGAACAGTTTCAAGTTAAGAATGGACCTCCGGAACGAATTAAGTACTTAACCTGAGGTACCACTGTAGTGGCACCCACCCTGTGGAACGTCATCCCATCAGATGTCAAGGAAATAAACAACTATCTGACTTTTAGAAGACATCTGAAGGCAGCCCTGTTTAGGGAAGTTTTCCTAGGCCCATCTAATTCTACTGGTGGCTTGGGATTTTAAGCCACAATTACTCAAGTTTTCAAAATACATCAGCAAAAGCTTTCTAGAGAAAGCTTAAGTTAAATAAAACAAAATTGGGGGTGGTGGTGGAATAGAATATCATTTTAAGAATAATCCAAACAGCATTCTGGTAAACCACATTTTGCTTGACTGGATTATTATTTTCGACTCCTTCAGCACATTCTAAGCAGTCCTACTTGTTTTTAAAGAACATTATGGTTGGACCTAAATCTCGCATGTCCAGCTTGTCCATTGCCCCAGCCATTGCTTCTACACCGCAAAGCAGTAAATCCATTAATTACATCCTTTTAAAAAACAACAAGGTTTTCCAATGGCAGGGTGTGATTCGCAGGTAAGAATAAGTGAACAAACGAGGGTTTAACACTTTTATTTCCCTGCACCAACCTAGGAGTCCAAATACACATCTGGGAATGAAACACAGGTACAAGTACCCCTTTTCTCTACCAAGGAGAAGCAGCCGTTGGCCGTGGATGACGTAGTCACAACCCAAGGGGCTGAATTGACTTTTTCTCACCTTCCATCCTCTGATATAAGACTGCACCACGATGGCAGAACTCTTGATCCGCTGGTACTTCTTTTGTTGCTGCATTGAAAATTTAAACAAGAGTGAGTCAGAGTTTTACATAACTGAAATATGCTCAGCTTGTCACACACACACTTTGTACTGAAGAAGAAGAAGAGTTTGGATTTGATATCCCGCCTTTCACTCCCTTTTAAGGAGTCTCAAAGCGGCTAACATTCTCCTTTCCCTTCCTCCCCCACAACAAACACTCTGTGAGGTGAGTGGGGCTGAGAGACTTCAAAGAAGTGTGACTAGCCCAAGGTCACCCAGCAGCTGCATGTGGAGGAGCGGAGACGGGAACCCGGTTCCCCAGATTACAAGACTACCGCTCTCAACCACTACACCACACTGGTTCTATTAGGGATGCATGCTATGTAGAGACTGCCCCGGTGAGTGATACAGCCTGCTTGCTAGAAACACACTGCACTTCTAAGAGCAACGCGCTGAACCGTGAATAGGCATTGTGTCTAAATAACTAAACCATGGTCAATAATTGGCCACTAACCAGCACCTTAAACCGTGGTTTGAAGCGGGTTTGCAAACCATGGCTGTTACGTCGGCAATGAGCAAAACCTGGTTAAAGACAGTTTCTGATTAACTCAGCCTCGCGGCTCACAAGGCGTCTCCTTATACATGTCACCTGGAGACATATTTTAGCCAAGCAAATAAAGGGGAAAAAACATGGTTTCACTGGGCATTTGGAACCTGAATCCGGATTAAGGCAGCAAACCATACTACGTCTGCTTTGGATCCAAGAGCTCTACTGCTGTTTCTATGGCTTTTCAAACTGAATTAAAAGTGCACATTGAGACCAACCAAGGGTACTCTAAGACGCATACCTCAACTAATTGCTTTAAGATTACAAAGCTGTGGCAAGACTTACCAACATCCAAACCTGAGCATTTTCCAAGAATACTCACTACAAAAGCAGGGCACAGTTCTGAGTTTACAGCCATTTTTTAAAATTTCACTGGGTACTTTAGTTTAACCACAGATGTCACAATTTTTATTTTTATTTTTTGCTAAGTATTGCTAACTGCACCGAACTCTTGAGAAGGGACAGGATTTAAAAAGCCCCACATATAATATTTTCTTACTGCATATCTCCTGTACCAAGCAGCAATCACAATCTGACTCCTTTTCATGAGAAGAAAACGTGTGCGACACTTCCAGCCCCTGTAGATCTTCTGGATCAGGGTAGCCAAATCCTCAAGGCGCTGTTTTCTTAGATCTTCTAATTTGAAGAGCTATTGGGGGGGGGGGGTTGGGGCAGGAGAGAGAAACGAGAAGTGTTATGTACATCCTGGGCCAGCAGGGGGATACTGTAGATAGTTATGCAAATGAAGGATCGAAAGTGACGTTCAGTGATTGGATAGTTTTAGAAAGTTGCTACAGTAACGTTGTACTGGAGCTCTATATACGCAGGCTGACTGAGCCCTTCAGCTAAGTTCTGTTCTGGCCTCTGAATAAACAAGAGCTGTTTGAAGAATCGCTGTGTCGTCTGATATGTTCGCCCACAACTTAACAAAAAGAAAGAGTAAAATGTTTGACACCTAAGTTATTTTAGATTTTGCACACGCACACAGCAGAATGAGGTGGCAGTGAGGTATCAGAGACCAGAGGTGGTACAACGGACTGCACCGATTGACAATGTGGGTGGAGAGATTATATTTTAAACGCCCCCAATGTTTAAAAACAAAAATCCTCATGAGAAAAACCAATTCTGCAGGGAGCAAGCTTGAACCTCTCACTGATGTACTAGCTTTTTGCCTGCAATGAGTTTTACATGGGACTGCATTCAGAAAGGGCATTCCCCAGCTGCAATTCAAACTAGGAACAATCCATTCCTATACTTAAAAAAAAAACACTGATATTTTATTGAAAGAATTTCAATTATAAAGAAATAAAGTGATAAAGAGGGGGAAAGTTAGGTTAAAAAAAGAGCAGAGTTGTGTATAAGAAATTTATATATACAAAAATGCAATAATAATAATAATAATAAAAATTTTATTTATATCCCACCCTCCCCAGCCAAAGCCGGGCTCAGGGCGGCTAGTAACAATCAAATAATCAAACAATCAAATAATCCAACATTCTAAAAACATTTCATTATAAAAATTAATTAAAATCAAATTAATGGCAACCGTTAAGCAAAATTCTGTGCAGGTTGCCAGAGGAGGGAGTCAGGCTGGGCCCTGACCAAAGGCCTGGTAGAACAACTCTGTCTTGCAGGCCTTGCGGAAAGATGTCAGGTCCCGCAGGGCCCTAGTCTCTTGTGACAGAGCGTTCCACCAGATTGGAGCCGCAGCCGAGAAAACCCAATGTAATATTCTCCCATATATTCTTATATAAATTGATAGTGTTATTATCCTAATACATATGTAGCTTTTAATAGCCTACTACATTCCAAATGTTGTCACATTTATCCAAACAAAGTCTACGTCTGTAAGCAGTCGGTTCATAAACTGTAAGTGTTGCCATATTGTCCATTCCTATTCTGTCATTTAGCCGGGACTAAGAGTTGTTGTGATGTCAAAATACAGCTAGGGAGCGAAGGTGGAATGCAACCAATGAACTTTAACAAGCTGCTTTTTTGTCTGCAACCGAGGCCCACACAAAACCAACTTTTTGAGGAATGCGTGATACAATTGTTAGATGGAATGTCACGGTGACAAGTAAAAAAATACGCTGGATTAAATTTATTTCCCTCTTCTTTCCAAAACCTAAGCTTTAGCCCTCCATCACCTAACAATCTGAATTTGGCCTTAAAACTCTTGATATCTTGTAAAGAAAGAGGAGGAGCAGGAGGAAAGAGACAAATGTACTTAAGATGCCTTTGCTGTATTGGAAGAAAAATTGGTTCACATACTGTTCTTGGGTTGCGGATGAATATTTTTGATCTTCCCAAGGAATATTCTTCTTCAGGGACTTCCAGCTCACTGAACAATACCTCTACACCAGCTCTACAACAGAAAACAAATGGAAGCGATTTACCCCTCTCTCTCAAAAGCAGCACCTCTTACACAGGCTGAGAATACAATAATCATATTATTAAAGGGAAAACTCTGCTTTAGCATAGGCACTTAAAAAAAACAAAAGACCAGTAATTGCTACCTATTCTGTTTGCAAACACTTGTGCTTCAGATGTGAAAATGCTGTACAAAATAACAAATGTCTGCTCTGATAAAGTCATTAAGGATTAGAAAGTTCCAGCCAGATTGTGAAATTGACAAAGCAATGTTCTAAACAGAGGTACCGTGGTACCTTGGTACTCAAACGCCGAAAACCTGGAAGTAAGTGTTCTAGTTTTCAAACATTTTTTGAATCTGAACATCCGATGCGGTTGTCTGCTATTGTTTCCTGGGCGCCTGCACCAATCAGAAGCCGCACCCAGGTTTTCGAACATTTCAGAAGTCGAACAGACCTCTGGAACAGATTAAGTTTGGTGCTTTTGATTTTGCTATTTATTTTGCATTTTTGTTTTTGAGGCTTTTTGGGTTAATTTGTTTTTGTGACTGTGTGGAACCCAGTTCAGCTACTGATTGATTGTGTGCCTGCGGGAATAGATAGAAGCCCCCCATCCAAACAATGACTATCATCAGTGCAGGTAAGAAAAAAAATTAATTTTAATTTTTATCATCTACAATACTGTCTTATTTTATAGTACAGTACATTGATTATTGCTTTCATTTTATGGATCAATGGTCTCGATAGTAAAATTCATGTTAAATTGCTGTTTTAGGGGTTGTTTTTAAAAGCCTGGAACGGATTAATACGTTTTGCATTACTTTCTTTAGGAAAGTGGGCCTTGGTTTTGGAATGCTTTGGTTTTGGAACGGACTTCTGGAACCGATTAAGTTTGAGAACCAAGGTACCTCTTTGTGAATCTGTAGCGGAAATGTCCTAAACCCCACCTCCCAAACTTATGTACAAATCAAACTTAAGCTCTCCAAACAGATTTCACAGTTCTTGGCAGTTTAAATGTAACAAAATATGTATTTAATTTATAGAACGTGCAGATTGAAGCAAAATGGAGTGGAATAGAGGGGAAAACATGTGAAAGAGACACAAAGCAGAAATTGAAAGGTTAATCCATGTTTAATTTTAATTAGGGTTGCCACAAGACAAAATAAATCTGCAATTTAAAATGGGAAAGGTATGCAGATAAAAAGGTGAGAGGAGCTTTGATAGAAACAATACAATAGTTCTTCAATCAATGGTTGTCCGATCCTTGTATGCCTTTTACTGAATATGATTTCCTTGGGACCGCATCTCCACGGGATAGTTTTGTAACTGGCTCTGCGCTGTACAGATGATGTGCAAGATAATCTCAAGAATCAGGTGCAGAGGCCACAATTTTGCATACCTTCAGCTCATATGAAGAACCTTTGTAGCAACATGCAAAATTATGGCACCATGTTTTGCTCCCTGAGAGCATTTTGAAATCCAGGAAGGGCAAAGAGCAGGGAAGTTAATAGGGTGTGGCTTAAGAGGTTGGGTTTTTTGCTGGAAAGAGCATGCAATCCCATAGGCATGTTAAGCAATTGGCGCTGAGCCAAATAAAGACCAAAAAAAGGCAAAAGGACCCCTGACAGTTCAGTTCAGTCGCAAACAACTCTGGGGTTGCGGCACTCATCTCGCTTTACTGCCCAAGGGAGCTGGCGTTTGTCCACAGACAGCTTTTCTGGGTCATGTGGCCAGCATGACTAAGCCGCTTCTGGCGAAACCAGAGCAGCGCACCGAAACGCTGTTTACCTTCCCACCAGAGTGGTACCTATTTATCTACTTGCACTCTGACGTGCTTTTGAACTGCTAGGTTGGCAGGAGCAGGGACTGAGCAACGGGAGCTCACCCCGTCACGGGGATTCGAACCGCAGACCTTCTGATTGGCAAGCCCAAGGCTCAGTGGTTTACACCACAGTGCCACACCAATACACCTGCACTAATTAGTTAACAACTCTTACCTGGCAGGACCTCTCCAGTGTGGCCATGTCTGTTTACAAAGCATTTTATATCTTTCTAGACAAGGCTCGTAAGGTTGCCTGAACGCATATCCTGCCCTTCTGACACGAACGTTTTCCAGCAGACCCAAATACCGGACCTGATGACAAACTAGAGCCTCGTTGAAGATATGTGCTGCTTTTTTGTCATTGGGCTTAATGCATCTGCATGAAAAAGAACATTCATTAAGATATTGCACAATAATTTCTGCTACGCAAGCACAACTATTTCTTTTCCACTCGGTTGGTTTAACATGCAATTGACTGCAATCATTTGCCCGTCTCAGACAGAAACAACAATAAATGACTAAAACAGGTAACATAATCTTCTCTCCCATTATGGATTAAATATAGAAGGCAATCACACTTATCATATCCATCAGACAATGGATCTTAAGACATTATAAACATTAACTTATGGTAATTCCAGAGACACTTGGCTTATGGTAATTCCAGAGACACTTGGCTCATTATTTTTCCAAATAGCTGCATATTGAATTGCAAGTGTCCCTATTTACTAATTAAATTTGTATCCTGCCCTTCCTGCCAAAGAAGCCCTGGGGCTCAGAGCCTTGTACTGCTGCAGTCTTACTAGAATACAAAATAGAACTACTTCATTCTACGCCCCGAAAAGGCATCCTGTTTTGCTTGTCACTTGATGACATGGATTTGATGTGTAAGCTTCTCTGTAACGTTCACTGCACCAGAGATATAAAATAAGGAGTCCTTTTGCTCTTCCAGAGTTGTGCTATCACTAGTCTATAAATTAGGTTATAAATCTAATCAGGAAAAGTGATTTTTAACCTTCCTGGTTTGTAATTCTGTTCAAGCTTACAACCGCCTCCCTCAGAGTCTAATGGTGAAAATAACATTGATTTTGGTGTTTTAACAATTGTTTGCCCCACAGTAGTGTTGATCCTCCTTGAGTACTTTATCCCAAAGTCTTGCTAGATATGGGCACTTCCACCACAGATGAATGCATGTACCCCACTGACCCATAACCCCTCCAGCAGTCTGGGGACATCATAGCCAGCATGTGTATAAATCTCATTGTGCTTTAATATGATCTGTGGGTTTTTATGTATTCTCTCTGACATATGGGGAACCAGTCCCAGCACCTTCATTTTCCAGAAGCTATCCTATTGATTAGGTAGAATTTCCACCCTTCTATCTCCCACTCAAATCATCCTAAGGCCTTCCACCTTTGCTCTTCTGCTACGGCAGAATATATATCTGAAATCAGGTCTCTCCGTTCATCCGCTGAACCCAAAACTAATGCCACAAACTGTGAGAGAGACTTTTAGTCCCTTGCTCCCAAATCTCCCTGTTGGAAATAAAGTAACAGCTTGGATGGACATTAAGCCAGTTGAGTTCAGTCGTGGTTAATCAACCTCTCAACTACTGGTCTGTAAATGGATAGGTGTTATACAGAAGGCCTTAGGCTGGTACAGTCTCTCCCCTTTTCAGTCCCTGAAATCTCTGTGTCTCTCTGTCTGCACTGTAGAAGAATAAATGATTGAATATACCAGGGGCACCTACTTGGGATTAATTTGGATTGCTATGCTTTCCAGACTGCAAAGCATGCACCATGTGAACACATTATGAAGCTTTGCAATTTTTTGGAAGGGAAAGGTTGTGCCTGCAGAGCGACCGTCTCTGATCCTGACCACCCCATGCCCAACAAGACCTTGCCTTTATCACCCAGTATATAATAAATTAAGTGACATTACTGACAAGCTTTGCTTTTTTTTATTTAAAAAAAAGTTAATGTGGAATTCCTCGTGCCATATGGATTGTCCTTCTGCATAGTAAATCACAACCCAGAAAATAAATTTATTAATGGAAGCTTGCCATTTTCAAAGAGCCTTTCCCGGAATTAAAAATGAGAAACACCTGAAACATAAATAACAGCTTGGGGAGGTTTGACATTTTTATTGCTATTCTGCCTAAAAGGGACAACTTTCAGCTTATCCAGCTTTTTGTTTCTTTCCTAATTCTTCTGAGCAACGAGCTTAAGTTTAAGGCACAAAGTTTACTTAGATCTTTTGGAATCTGAACTCCCAGATCTCAAGAGTGATTTAACGTAAGGTGGGATCCCCATAGCACTCTTGGCCTGCAATTTGGGAGCCATGTTTACACTACAGGCTTCTCATAATGAACTTTTAACCTTGCAACCACCCCATACCATGCCAACTCCTTAATTATATCTGGTAAGACCTCTATCAGGTCTTACAGCATTATCACAATGTCATCAGCAAATGAACTTAGATGTTCTCTGCCTTCTATGGTGTACCTTGTAACTCCATCATTCCCCTGCAATGTAAACATTGAAGGGCTTGGGAGATAAAACAAACAGGGTAGTCCAGAGACACCCCTGTTTAATATGTGAACAAAGTTCAAAGCAAACTCGCCCCCCCCCCCAATCATTGGTTTTCACTACTGCCCATTAAGTACTAAATAAGTTATGTTATAGCACACGTACCGTATTTTTCGCTCCATAAGACGCACTTTTCCCCTCCTAAAAAGTAAGGGGAAATGTGTGCGCGTCTTATGGAGCGAATGCAGGGGGGAAGCAGGCAGGAAAAGCCCCCAAGAGCTCCGTGCAGCTCTTGCGGGCTTTTCTACGAGGAGGGAGAAGGGACTGATGCAGCCAGTCAGTCCCTTCTCCCTCCTCGTAGAAAAGCCCACAGGAGCCACACGATCCTTAAAGGCTGCGCGGCTCCTGTGGGCTTCTGGGGGGTATTGCCATAGCCATGCGCAGCCCCTCTGGCCCGGAGAGGCTGCGCGCGGCTAAAGAGGAAACCAAGACAGTGAGCGGGATCAATCCGGCTTCCTCTTTAGCCGCTAAAGACCCATCCTGCTCTCTGTCTTGGCTTCTGCTATAGCCGCGCGCAGCCTCTCCAGCCGCTAAAGAGGAAGCCGAGACAGCGAGTGGGAGAGGCTGCACGCGGCTATGGCAGAAGCCAAGACAGCGAGCGGGATGGATCCTACTCGCTGTCTTGGCTTCTTTGCTCTTTGGGCTGGGGGGGGTAATCCGGGCTTCCCCTGGCAGCCCCAGAAGCTCTGGGAGAAGCGAACAGGCTGCGCCTCTAAAAACTAGGTGTGCCTGATGGTCCGGTATACCTTATGGAGCGAAAAATACGGTAATTCCACCCCCAGATACAGTAATTTCAAAAAGTTTTAGAAAGACAAAAAGCCCATTCCAGTTGGTCAAATGCTTCATGTGGCTCCAGCATTTTCAGTAGCAATGAGTTACTGCTTTATTATGCTGCATTACAAGGCCAGGGAACTGGATTCCTTGAAGGTTACCTGATGTAGTTGGGATTTTTGGTCTGCAAGTTCTTCATCAAGGTTGCCACGGAAGCCTTGAACTGCGAACCTGCTGTTGGGGGCCTCTTTAGGTTAATCTTGGCCGGGTTTCCTTCTGGGAAGAGTGCTTTAATGAGGGAGTGGTTGGCCCTCCACATGGCCTGGGACAGGTCGCGGTAAAGCAGGTCGTTGTTCTTGTCGACAAATCCTTCTACCTGATACATCACCTAACAATGCGAATCAAGAGTGTCTCAATGAACAAGAGATAATCAATCCAAGGGAAGGGCGGAAACAAAAGTCAAGAACAAATGGCTAATGCCTCCAAAATATTATTGCTGAATGTCAGAGGCACTGGGTCCTGCCCAACTTTGAGGGTGCCCAGTGCACACATGTGTTATCACATGGTGACAGGAAGCTATAAGACCTGCCACAGTCGTGGGTAGGCCTGGAGAGGCCCGCCACAATCACAGGAAGGACTGACAGGGCCTGCCGCAGCAGCGAGTAGACCCGGTGAGGCCCATCGCAGGCTGCGAAATATTGATGGAGTCAGGCCCCCTCCTTGAAAAATTCACGGAGGGGGCTGTTCGGCCCCTTGGCCCCTCTAGATGGTTCCCCTGCTGCATGTTAAGTAAACTATATTAAAACAGACCACATTTTTCCCTTGCCTTAAGCCCCTTCCTAGGGACGCAGGTGGCACTGTGGGTTAAACCACAGAGCCTAGGACTTGCCGATCAGAAGTCGGCAGTTCGAATCCCTGTGATGCGGTGAGCTCCCGTTGCTCGGTCCCTGCTCCTGCCAACCTAGCAGTTCAAAAGCACATCAAAGTGCAAGTAGATAAATAGGTACCGCTCCAGCGGGAAGGTAAACGGCGTTTCCGTGCGCTGCTCTGGTTCGCCAGAAGCGGCTTAGTCATGCTGGCCACATGACCCGGAAGCTGTACGCCGGCTCCCTCGGCCAATAAAGTGAGATGAGCGCCGCAACCCCAGAGTCTGCCACGACTGGACCTAATGGTCAGGGGTCCCTTTACCTTTACCCAGTGGCGTAGCGTGGGTTGTCAGCACCCGGGGCAAGGCAAGTAATTTGCGCCCCCTAACCCGGGGCAAGGCAAGTAATTTGCGCCCCCCCCCCCGCTGCACTGTCCCTCCCCCAAATAGTCCCTCACTCTCTCTCCACACCACACCGCATGCCTGGCACCCTCCCCTCCACAGTGGGTGGCGACCCGGCGGCTCGGATCGGATTCGCACAGCCAGTACTGCAGTGAGAGAGAGTGAGTGAGCCAGGTAGGGGCAGAGAGCTGCGAGCGCCCCCCCCCCCCCGATGTTGCGCCCGGTGCGCCCAGCCCCCCCTGCACCCCCCACGCTACGCCACTGCCTTTACCTTTAAGCCCCTTCCTGATCCCAGTTGTGTGCACCATAAACAAAAGAGAGAAGCTACTTTAAACAGTGTTCTGGCTTATCTCTTCACGACTGGGATGGCTGCAGTGGAAACATGAAGGAAGGCTGTATCTGCAATAATTTGTGCATCTCTTTTTTCGGCTCACTATCTCACCTTGGGGCATCTACGGCAAGCATGCTTTCAAACTGCCCAAAGCTGGAATGTTAGCCTTGTGTATAAAACCATACAACGTGCATTACCTTGCCAGCGTAATGCTGGATTCTGAAGCAACAGTGGGGCAGGGAAGTGTCGTTCAAGAAGCGTGAGCATTTGCTCATCCTGCTCTCAAAGTGCTGGTGAGTGGCGCAGACCTGGTTCAACTTCTCTAAGAACGTGTCGTCCGTAACAGCTCCTGGCCTCAAGCATTCTTCATCCAGCATGGCTAGAATTCCATTCTGATTCTGTTGTGCAACAACATTCCGTGTGAGATGGGCATAAATATTCTATGTATCCCTTAAGGTTCACAGTAAATGAATGCCAAACTAAAGCAGGTAATTAGCAAGTCAAATTTCGAGTCAGAATGCAGAGTTGAAAGTCTGCGTGTATGTCTACCATACACAGTCCTTTCCACATTAAAAGGCATTTATTCAGATTAGATTAACTCAATATGCTGAGCACAACTAAAACTTTGAACTAGGATTTACCTGGACATGTCCAAATTTTATTGATTTATTTAACAGCATTTATATACAGCAGTTTCCAAAAAAAGGCTACATATTTCTCCAACTTTACCAGGGTGTTGTTTTATAACGTTGTAGAGTTGGAAGGGACCCCAAGGGTCATCTAGTCCAACCCCTTGCAATTCAGGAATCTTTCACCCAACACAGGGCTCGAACCTGTTCGTTACTTCCTAGGTACTTCCCCATTCGAATGATCAGGAGCTCACCAAGTTAGTGGCTAAATATCTCTATTTGGTTTTTTGTCGTCGAAATACATTGCAGACGTCTGATCTCCCTGGAGACCTACAGATGTGACGATAGACTGCTCTGCCTCCTTTCTTTTAGCAAATGTTTTGTGCCACTGGGGAAGTGGTAATCCTGTATTGATATTGTTTTGGATGTTTGTATGTGATGCCAATAAAAGGTCTGATGATGATGATGTACTTCCCCATTCTTCAGGTCTCCAGACACTGAGGCCCAAGAGATGTCACAAAATTCAGGATGGAATTTGCGCCCTTTGCTTGGAGGAAACCCCTTCTAATGCCCTATTCCCCTGAGATCAGAGAGGAGTAGAAAGGCTCCCTCAATGTGGTGCTTGGCAACAGCATCACTGAGCAGATGAATGTCTTCTTCCTCTTCCTGATGAGATGTGGAATAGGATAGTGTCTCTTAGCCGCAAATTTCTAAGCATGTATCATTCACTGGTAGCACACCTATTCTTTTCCATTTTAAAATCCATGCCTTTTATTTCAACTGTTCCTTCTCAAATCCTTGCGATATGAACTTCCAATACAAAGCTCAGCTATGATCCAAAGCGAGACAGTTGAAGGAAGACGCTGGTGTCTGTGTCTCATTTTCTCTGTCTGGTGATGCTGGCTAAAGAACTGCTCCAGATTTCACTGTTGTCAAGGAACTAATGAGACTTAAAAGTGTGGGTAGTTAACAGGAGCTGCTGTCTGCAAGTACATGCTGTATTTGAAACATACACTGAAAGACGCAAAGTGTTCCATTTAGCATTCAAAAGAGAAATGTTATTTATTGGGAAAGGAAACCTTTTTTAAAAGCTTGCCACCTAATCCTCAAGAACAATGTTACTTTCATCTACTATTCTGTTGGGGGTGGCTGGGGCAACCCAGTCAGGTGGGCGAAATACAAATAATAAAATTATTATTGTTGTTATTGTTGCAGCTGCTGCTGCTGCTGCTGCTGCTGCTGCAGGGAAGTTTACGAGACATTGACACTGGACGGTGTCTCCATCAGCCTGCTCCCCTTAATCGCCATCTGCAGCAGCCATTCCATCAGGGTAGAAGAGAGCAAGACAGGAAGAACTGCAGGGCCTCTGCTGAAAAACTAGCAACTTTTGGCTCCTCCACTCCTTGAAGTCTTTCCATTCTGGCTGGTCATTCTACAAACTCTGCAACCAAGAAACGGTTGCTGCACATTCTTTTTTCCTCCTCTTCCCCCAATCCCTTTTCCTTTTGTGCTGTGTCTTTTAGATTATAAACCTGAGGGAAGGGAATGTCTTCTCACTGACACTTGTAAGGCGCTCTGAGAGCAGGGTTTTGTTGTTGTTGTTTATAATGGGAGGGAGAAAAATGCTTTTTTAAAAAATATGAATATTTTGCTCAATTTCACTCTTCAGAATGCTTTACTACAAGCTTCTCCAGGCTAAGGCCCTCTAGATCTTGTACCCATCATCCCTGACTGTTGGCAATGCCAGCAGAGGCTGCTGGCACTGCAGTCGAAAAATCTCATCTGAAAGACACCAGGTTGGGGGAAGGTGGGCAAACGACACTATATACAGTGATAATTCCTTACTCCTTAAAGCACTATGTCACAATACATTCTTCGGAACTAAATAAATCATTATCATTATTATTTAAATTTTTACAGCACCCTTCTTCCGATGATCACAGGGAGGTTCACAATATAAAAACACAAAAAATGCACACCATACATAGCTGTCAACTTTTCCCTTTTCTTGCGAGGAATCCTATTCGGAATAAGGGAATTTCCCTTAAAAAAAAGGGAAATGCTGACAGCTATGGTATCATAATAACACACAAAAACAATACCTCACCCCCAGTTTTAAACGCCATAGATGGTTAAAGATAGGCAAAGGCCTGGGAGAGGAGGAATGTTTTTGCCTGGTGCCTAAAGATACGTAATGAAGATGGCCGGCATCCCTACCTGGGGAGAGCATTCCACAATCAGGGAGCCACCACAGAAAAGGCCTGTTCTTGTGTGGCAGCCATCAAATCAAAAGAATGAGAACATTCCAGAAAATTTCATTTTTCTATAGTTATGACTTACATTTTCTATTAGGTCGCAAATTACAGCATTGTTGAAGTATTCAATGTGCGTCCACTCAATACCCTATAGAAATAAAACACAGAAATTGAAGAAGAAAACCATGGCAGGAAGGCGCTTTGAAGGTACTCTGCTAAAATTTCACCCATTCCAACCAGAGCATATTTTAGTAAGCTAGGGGCTTGCCTTCTTTTATTCCTAGCACAATACCCCAGTTCCTCTGAGCGCTAATAAGGCCACTAAAGACAAGAAAACCTTAAGGATGTATGTGCTTTAATCGCTTTTCACCTCCCAGGCCTTAAATAGGCTTGACACCCACTTTTAAATTACAAGGAATTATGGGCTAGTGAGAAGCCCCACAAGGCAGGCACCTAGAGCCAGGATCCCACAAAGATGATAGTGACCACCAATATATGAATCTCCTTTGATGAAAGTGAGCTGAACTATTATGATATGGAGTGGGGGTGGGGGTGGGTCTGCAGTTTTTAAAGGAAATGAAGGGCTGTATCCCCTTCTCCTCGTCACAGCAATTTGTGATCATCAGGACTTCAGCATTATGTCAAAACTTCAGAAGCTGCTAATGCTGCTGCAGCAAGATGAGCGTCCTTGAACGGCTGCCAGGTTTGCTTTCCATTCCATTCCCCAATCTGTGTCAATTTCCCATGCACTTAACTGAAACAGAGCCAAAGCCCTTTTAGTGCAAAGCTTTGGGTCAATAATGTTTTTGTGCATCTTGGGAGCATTTCTAAGGAAATTGACAATTTCATCTCAAGAACTGCTGGTGTGTTTTTCCCCTGCCTTCAGCCTTCATCTTGAGACAGAGATGACAAGCTGAAATAACACGGTCAGCATAGGCTATGCAGCCCACTTTGGTGGTGGTTAACCATTTTTGCAAGTACAGTGGTACCTCAGATTACATAGGCTTCAGGTTACAAACGCTTCAGGTTACAGACTCCGCTAACCCAGAAATAGTACTTCGGGTTAGGAACTTTGCTACAGGATGAGAACAGAAATCGTGCTCTGGCGGCACAGCAGCAGCAGGAGGCCCCATTAGCTAAAGTGGTGCTTCAAGTTAAGAACAGTTTCAGGCTAAGTACGGACCTCCGGAACAAATTAAGTACTTAACCCGAGGTACCACTGTACATCACAAACCAAATCCGAAGTGATGCTTAGCACCACCCAAGTGCATATGGCAATATAAATACAGCTTTCCCCTCCCCAATGTTTCTGAAGTTTTGTCTCTAATCTACTACTGTGCACAATTGTTGAAAAGGGTTTCAGTTGTGCAAACCAGTTACTGTTGTTGCTTTACATACAAAAGTGGCCAATTCATGGTTGTCCGAGGAAGATGTAACACTGGGGGGGGGGGGCGAAGCTAAAAGCAGAGCCCTTCTCCAAAGTAAATACAGTGGTACCTCGGGTTACAAACACCTCAGGTTACAAAAACTTCGGGGTTACAGACTCCGCTAACCAGGAAGTAGTACCTCGGGTAAAGAACTTTACCTCAGGATGAGAACAGAAATTGCACGGCGGCGGCAGCGGGAGGCCCCATTAGCTAAAGTGGTACCTCAGGTTAAGAACGGTTTCAGGTTAAGAATGGACCTCCAGAACAAAGTTCGTAACCAGAGGTACCACTGTACAGCTATACCCTACAAGTAACTTGTGAACAGGGCTATAGGCTCATACACCAAAATCATTGTGTGGCCAAATGTCTGAAATTTAATTTCGGTACTTTCACCTGCCAACTTGCCATCAGAATTGTTGTGTTAAATAAATGCAGCTACGAGGTATTTAGATTACAGTGGTACCTCGGGTTACATACGCTTCAGGTTACAGACTCTGCTAACCCAGAAACAGTACCTTGGGTTAGGAACTTTGCTACAAATTGAGAACACAAATCGTGCTGCGGCAGCAGGAGGCCCCATTAGCTAAAGTGGTGCTTCAGGTTACGAACAGTTTCAGGTTAAGAACGGACATCCGGAACGAATTAAGTACTTAACCCGAGGTACCACTATAGTCTATTACATGTAAACGAAGGAGCTTACGACCTTGGGATTTTAGGCAAATCAGATTTAGAATGTGTTCGTTTCTAAAAAAAAAAAAAATCTAGAAGAATATAGTGTCTATATTCTATATCTGGAATATAATTATATACAGAATATATCTACAGGCACGGCACAGACACGGCGCTTTGCCCTGCATCCTTTTCAGCTAGCGGCCGGGGCTCCGGAACGGATCCCAGTCACAAAACAAGGTACCAGTGTATAAGCATAAATTTGACTTTGGTTACTGGATTCTAGTAGACTGTCTAAATATTGTGGAGAAGTGTAAAGAGCCTGGGGAAAGTCAGGAAGAAAAGTGGGGAAGAAAATGCGGATTAGTGTCAGTGTTATTGTTCTAGAAAAAGAGTTACCATGAACGTTTCCCTTGTTCTCTTATAATGACAATGACACCCACCTGAGAGGCGCCAGAACTGAGTTTCGGCAAGTTCTAGCAGAAAAATAGCCCTGGGTAGAGTCGAGCCCAGTGAATCTCCTCTCTACCTGCCAACTTTGGATGCCATCGCCCACTCCACAAAACCATTTTGTGTCAAAAGTGGTATGTACTGAAGTTCTCACCCTGGGCCAGCAGGGGGATACTGTAGATAGTTTTCACTCAGGTCCACATCAGTTATTTTAGGCGGGAAACCTTGGGTTGTTGTTGCTACAATGTTGACAGCCGGCTGCCTATAAAAGCAGGCTGGCTGAGCTGTTTGCTGTTCAGTTCTGTTCCAGCTTACAAAATAAAGAGCTGCTTTGGAGAAATCGCTGTGCCGTCTGCCATGTCTACCCACTATTCAACAAAAAGGATACCACCTGGAGTAAAGACTTCACCTTAAATCAGTGTCTTTTCAACTGCCTATCTGGTTTCAGGGCTACTACTAACGCCTCACAAACAGAACATCAACATGGTAGTTCTGTTTTGTACCTGACAAGGTCATCGCAACCATCAAGGAAAAAGCTATAAAGGCAAAAAGCAAAAACAAGGACAAGGATTGTAGGTGCACAGAGGCAGATAGGTAAACAAGGAAACAAATGGGTTTTACCTCTCGTATGTACTCTTCTTGCTCTTCCTTCAAGGTAAGCTCAATGAAGATCTGCTGCAGCTTCTCGTTGCAGTAGTTAATAATGAACTGTTCAAAACTGTTATCCTACAAAACAAAGATAGGAAAGAGTGACAATGGCGACACATGGAAGCCTGGCAGCATATTTTTCCAAAGATGAGCCCTATCCAAATCTCTGGCCTGCAAGCAGATTTTTGCAATGGGACTACCTTCTGGGATTTAATATGATACGCACCTATTCCATGCATGACAGGATTTATATATATGCCTGAAGACCATTTGCTAATCACGCTTCGTACTGGGTGCTTGGTTCAGGAATACTACAGGTAGACAACTTTTTACTCATCAGAAAGAAGTCAAAATTTCCCTTAAAAACAGCCTACCCAAAAGAAGTTACAGGGCTAGAAATACACACAGATTCACAGCGTGTGAGCCCATAATTATGTTAATGACTAAAGCCTTGTTCAGACAATCGTATCTCAGTTTAACAAGCAGTGACACGAGCCCCACGGCTCCTTTCTTCGCTGAATGAGCAAGCAAACCATGAGGTCTTCAGCTGACCATAGCTTCCTGTTTAATCTGAATCAGGAAAACTATGCGTATCTCTGGACCAAGCCAGGATATTAAACTATGGTTTGAAGTAGATTTGTAAGATCCTGCCTTGCTTGACAGCTGGAAAACAAAGTTTCCCAGAAGGTTGAAATGATAAATTGTTATTCATTAGAGGCTTCCTGGTTTAATTGCTGCTGGAAAGAGGGAGATGCATGCACAGGAAAAAGGCTGGTTCATAACCCAGATTATTAAAATGAGGCATGATCATCCAAACCAGCTATAAAACTTTTAATGCTTGCATGGGTCATTACTACATCTTCCAAGATAGGTGCTCAGACAAGAGAGGTCACTATCACAAGCAGAAAATGGATGCTGTGATAGATAGGCTTTGGGCCTGATCCAGCAGCCTCTTCTTATGTTCTATTTTATGGTTCTACTTTATTTATTGAATGGTTCTCTTTTATGTATTTTTTACTTTTGTAAACCGCTTTAATATTTTTTGAGGTGATATAGCAGTATTTAAATATTTTCAAACAAATAAATAAAAACAATAAAAACAAGAGCATCTGTTAGGTGTGTTTTCCAGGATAGAATGTATGCATATAGCTACCTACCTACATACACACCTACATATATATATATATATACACACACACACACACACACAGGAACTCAAACACTGAGATCCTGCTCTGTTCCAGTAACAAGAAGCCGAAAGCACCAGCCTGAAGATGACGAGTGAGACCTCGTCGAAACGTCGCCTAGACACCCCAACTTTTACACGGGAAGACACCCGAGGACACCAAAACCTGCATTCCTGTACCCGTGAAAATCTACGAAAGCATATATATATATATATATATATATATAAAATATAGTCTGGATCAAATGTTGTTCTTCCCTGAGCTTAATACTTGATGCCATCTGATGAAGTGGACACTAGTCAATTAAAACTTATGTCATAATAACATTGTTAGGCCAAACTATACAGTCGTACCTTCTAAGTCAAATGGAATCTGTTCCGGAAGTCCGTTCGACTTCCAAAATGTTCAAAAACCAAAGCACGGCTTCCAATTGGCTGCAGGAAGCTCCTGCAGCCAATCGGAAGCCATGGAAGCCCCGTCGGACGTTCGGCTTCCAAAAATAGTTCGCAAACCAGAACAGTCACTTCCGGGTTTTGATCGTTCGGGAACCAAAACGTTTGGGAACTAAGATGTTCAACTTCTGAGGTACGGGACATTATAATACAACCTCTCTCTCTCTCGAAGTGTTACAAAGTAACCCCTAAAATCCAGCTTTTTTAATATAAGGGTGATAGCCAGTATCTGAAAAACAAAGTTCTGAAGAGAAGGATTTTTTTGTTCTGTTCTGTTCTGTTTTTAAAAGGCAATAGAATGAGCTGGCTGGATAGCTGACAATTATCAGGAGTGCAACAGTCTGACAGGGCAGGGAGGGGGTGAGGTTGCAACTTTAGCGTCTTCCAAAAACAAACATCTGCTTCAGAGGATGGATTAACCCTTAGGATGACAGCAAGGGAACAGAAAGACACACATCATAAGAGCTGTGCATCACCACCTCACCTGAGATACCACCTGCAATAAAATAGAATCCTGCATGCTATATGCAAAGATGTAATTAACATCCTGTCCACCTTGGCCCTTAATTTAAGGTGCCACAATTCTCTTGTGTCACTTTTCAATTTGATTTTTCATATCATATTGATTTTTTTAAGGCAGTGGCTGCCTACACTCCTCCACGGTAGTCCAAGTTAAGAATTCTGAGGATGATTCATTTAAAGTCTTTCCCATTGACTTTAATAGAAACAGGATTGATGCCTAAAACTACACTGCCACCCTCTTATAATTTATTTTATCCATGAGCAGCATATTGTTCTCTCCTCATATATTAAAATTCACATTTGTCCTTGCTGAATTTCAGCATATTAATGTTAGATGTCAGCTCAGCAGAAGAATCTTGTATTTCGCTGTCTCGTATTTCCATCTACTCTACCTCCCTGCATTGCTAAACCAATTTTAAAAAGGCAATATGGGTTGTAGGGACTGTTCTTATGCCTCTACCCTTCTGGCTGAAAAGGGGGGGAAATCGAGCTATGAAAAACATTTTGGATGGAACAGTCACAGATAAGCCTGAGTATAAGAAGCTGCAGTATATGTATTATATTCCTGGCATAATAGCCTTGGGCAGACACAAATTAACCTGACATCTCTCCTTGATCTGAAATGCACGGTTTGTTTTGCTTTCCATCTAGGTATAACCTTAACACTAAAAAAAAAAAAAAGCCATTCAAAGGGCACAGGAACAAATCGCCAGAATTCAGAATTCTGAGATTAAGTGTACGTGCATTGCTAAATCAATATAGATAAACTTTTGGCATTGCTTGTCCAATCTGATTTCTCATTGTGCATGATCTACAAGAGGAGGGACCTGAGCAAAATTTGCATTTTAGCCCTCTACATTATGAGTTATTACTACTTCCTTAAAATTTTAAATTTAAACATTTATATGCCACCTTTTTATCAGAAACTCTTAGGAAGCTGAACGCAAAACCTAAAAACAGTGAGTCTTTTTCTGTGTGTATGATATGTGAGTGGAGACCAGGGTTTTGGTCTGTACACTTGACATCTATCCTTATGAAGTTTACATGAAGAAAAATCAGTTTCATTTCCTCACACCTTTCCATGTCTGCTGCTGATGGAACTTTAGGCTTTTAAAAAAAATACTGAACCATATTTTATCTGGTTGTTCTTTTAGAGTTCTTCTGCTTTGATATTTCAGGGTTAGTTTTAATGTTTTTCTGTTGTTTCCAAGTTACCTATTTTTTCACTTTTTTGCACTGATTGTACCTGCTTCTTGGTAGTCATTTTATTGTATGCTGGCTTGAGAAACTTTGTTGAAAAGGCTGGTTCAAAATAGAATGAATGAATAATTCACTACATCTTGCTACAAAGCATTAAGATTACAGTCAGAGAAAAAGTACCTCGAAAATTTCAAAGCCGTAGATGTCCAAAACGCCCATGACTTTCTTTCTTACTTTCATTTGTGCCTTAAGGAAACAAAAGTTATTTTCAGATGTTTATAAATTCAGCAAGGAGGCAGCATTGCTGCCTAATTAATTTTTTCTATGAAAATCATCATTATGACACAGAGGAAAAGCAGGGGTCAATTATATGAGTACATCTATTGTTTTCCTGCTAAAAACTTTGCATTATTATGCCACAAACTGATGAGCATCTAGTTTAACTTGTCAGGCTTATTTGTTCTAAGTATACAGGATTTCAAAGAACACTACCTTAATGCTCTCATTGATTCTGGTAACAAGCCAGGAAAACAGTCTACTGTAAAGATTCTTTGCCAGTGCATCCCGTGCATAGTATGCCTAATTAAAGAAAGAAGAAAAAAAGACACACAAATATTAGAAACATTTGGGGTTGGCCCAGGACTTTTTCTGGCTCTGACACAGCATAAGGAGGAGCAAATCCACACACACAAGTGTTGCCCGTCAAATTATGAATATAAACAAACAGGCGTGCTTTGCAGAAGTCATGATACGCAAGGGAACTTTCTAATAAATTGTTTTGACGTTGTCATTAAATCATTATTACATCTATCTCCCACTCTGCTTCTGTAAGAAAGGCGTAGGATTCTCAGGCTGTTTCCCATACAGGTAGCGACTAGTCCTTGATCTGCTTAGCTTTAGGAAGAGGGCTGCATCCTGTACCTGCAAGCTAAAGTCCATTTCCCATGCAGAACGTACCTTATCAGCAAAAATGAAACGTATTTTTCGCTCCATAAGACACACTTTTTTCCTCTTAAAAACTAAGGGGAAATGTCTGTGTGTCTTATAGAGCGAATGTGTGGTCCCTGGAGCTAAATTGCTGGAGTGCGTTTCCGTGCGCTGCTCTGGTTCGCCAGAAGCAGCTTAGTCATTCTGGCCACATGACCCGGAAGCTGTACGCCGGCTCCCTCAGCCAATAAAGCGAGATGAGCGCCACAACCCCAGAGTCGGTCACGACTGGACCTAATGGTCAGGGGTCCCTTTGCCTTTTTTAGAGGAAACAAAGTTTAGTGTGCAGTTAAAGAATGTAATCTGAGAACCAGAATGGGGGGACCAGAGGTCATGTTGAATCCAACTACAAATTGTTTCACACATCAAGCACCAACTACAGAATGAATGCTTGTTTATTTTTGTTTTTGTTTTTATTTTCTGTTGATCACTAAAAAACCAATAAAGCATAAAAAAGACATATGCAAAGTTTATCTTGACCATGTGGTCATGTGACTCCCATGTACTCCCCTCCAGTGTGAGATTGTGTGGTACAATCTCAACATGGCTGAGTAAAGGGGTGCCTTAAAAAATTGCAGAAACTCATGAAATTCAACTACAATAATCAATTCTGGAAAGCAAATGATAGCCCGTGATCCTAGTTAAAGATACAAGAGCCCACTTTGAGCTAGGAACTTGCACCCACAGTAGTTATCCATATTTCCACAATGAAATAATAGGAAAATACAGATCCTTCAAGAGGGGCCACAGAAGTTCCTCTTTTCAGGTCACATTTTATTCATTGTGACAAAGGAAAATTCCCCTATGTTTTCTACCAGAAAGAAAAAAAACATATTCACAGTAGTAATTCAATATTACCTGAGACACATTTAAGGTTGTAGAGACTTTCTCCTGCTTGGCTTCAACGGTACGAAAGCTGAAGGCTCTCTCCAGCACTGACTGATCAATGCCTGTCAACTCACATATTTCTTTGAGCTCTATGGAAGCAAATAATCTCAATTTAAAATCATTCCTACCTCCCTAGGCAGCAAGTACATTCAGAAGTCAAAGGGGGGGGGGGGTTAAACCAGTGATCAAAGTGCAGGTAGATTTGATTGGATCAGAACATATTATTTGCATTACCATTTTTATCCTTGATTTTACTTTCATCCAAACCATTCACTCGAGATTCAGGTTTGAATTCGATGTTCCCCAGTTTTAAGACGGCCGCGACAACTTCAAAAACTGACTGCGTTTCATGGTCCATAAACCCCACGATCTGCATGGCATTCTAGAATAGGGAAATCAAGTTTTATTCGTCGCATTGATTTATCCTGCCTGTCCTTTCTCCAAAGAGCACAAGCTGGAATACGGTGGCAGGGCTGTCTTAAGCATATGCAGTGCCAGGGTGCAAAAGATCTGCCTAGCGTCGTCCCCCCAAGGTTGCCCAGTCCCAGGCATGCAGGAGGGCAGAGCCATCCAGCCGCCTCAGTGTCTTGCTGGCTCGGTTGCCCCCGAACTTGCGGCGCAGAGAGAAACAGAAGAGCCCACCACGGCACTCCAACCAATGGGCGGGCTCTTTCCCAGACTCAACTCTTGAGCCCTGGACTCTCAGCTTATTGCCCCTGAGAGCCCGGTGCCCGGGTCATAGCTGTCAACCGTCCCTTATTTGGCGGGAAACTCCCTTATCCCAGCGCCGTGTCCCGCTGCTGTCCCTTATTGATGATGTCCCTTAAATTTCCTGGGTTTCAAAGGAAGCAGCTCCTCTCCCTCCCTCCCTGCCGGCCAGGGAGGAGGGAGGCTCCAACTGTGTTGCTTGGCTGCTCGGCTCGCCCCCCTCCGGCCTCCTCTCACCAGCCTCAGCCCCCGGGAACCCCTCCCCACCGGGACTGGTGGGAGCCTCAGGCCTTCCGCCACCATCTTCCTCGTGGCTGCCGAACTGAGCGTCTCTGCCTGGGGCCTCCCCTCTGCCCGTCACCGCCGCTCCCGCTAGGCCGTACTGCGGCTGCGCCGCTGAAGGATTCAGATGAGATGGGCAGCCTGGCGCGGCATATGAATTGCTGAGGAGCCTTGAGAGAAGAGCGAGGGCAGCCATAGAGAAAGCAGTTCAGAGAGAGGAGGAGGAGGCACGGGCAGATGTTCCAAGGGCTAACCATAGAGGGGGAAAGCGGAGAAGGACCGCAAACACTTCTCCCATAGATTTGTAGTGGTAGACTAGCATAGATGGTCTGATCTGTGGGTTTACTTCGGGCGCTATTTCCCCCCCCCCCCCCCCGCCACGCCTGATGGAACTGAGAGCTGCAGATGGAGCACGAGAGAAAAGATACAGAACTGCAGCAGCATCTTCGTAACTTGGACTTCGTTTTGCGCGAAAAGTGGTTGCTGCTTGTAGTTATTTAATTGCAGTGTTTCATCAGCAACCTCTGGAAACAAAGGGCTAAAAACCGGCGCTGCTCTCCAAAATTATCTGGTCCTTTTTAACTTCGTATTTCAGCTGGTTGACTAAAATACCTTATTTTGGCTGCTGATCCCTTATTTTCAAGGCTGCTGGTCCCTTATTTTCAAATCTGTAAGTTGACAGCTATGGCCCGGGTGCCCCACACCCCTAGCACCCATGGGTAAGACAGCCCTGCACAGTGGTCCTCTTCCCCTACCAACCTCCCCATTTCATTTTATCCTCACAACCAACTATTATTAGCTTATTTAAAATATGCTTAAACTGCCCTTCAGACTTACAGACACCAAAGCAGCATTAAACTGTGTCTTTCTGCCACTTCCAAATGCACTGAACTGGGAGGCCACAGAAACAAAGCACAACACTCATTTGAAAGTCACAATAAGCCATTGCTTATCCTCAGAGGAATGGCCTCATGTCATACCAGAGAAGGGGTAGGGAGCAGAATGAGTTCAGAAACTTTTAACTAACCATAGCTTGCTGTGTCATCTGAACTGAGCAAACTGTGGTTAATCTTAACTATGCCTAGTGTAAAAAAAAAAAAAATCAACTTTGAACCCTGGTTTATGAAACCGGCTTATTTAAGCTAATAAAAGTTAAGTAAACCATAGTTTCATGTCTCGATGATGTGGAATCCAAATGTAGCCTTTATTGTAACAAAAAAAAAGTAACACTCATATATTATTATTATTTACAAATTTATAAACCACTTCACAGCCTCAGGTCACAGAAGCTTGCTTATTGGTAGCGGAAGTAACTTTTAATATCCCAAATATTATTAAACTCTTTTAATGGATCACATTGTCAGATTTCATGTTTTTATGCTGCTGATCATCTTGGATGACTCAACAATTTGGCAAAATTATAAAATGAAGTCAAGTTTAAACTAATACGGAATTTGCACCAATTCTTACCCGAACCGTTCTGAAATTTGCAGCATCATCTACTCCATTCACTTTTGCAGAGTCCAGGCTAAGGTAGTTGTATCGACTGAAGTCCCTCTCCAGCTTAAGTTTTTCTACAAAATGAAAATGGGCCTTGTTAACAGCTAAATTCCCTGACCCACTATTGCTGTTAATAGCAGGGAGAATTTAAGCTGCTTAACATGTATGTGCACTGAAAGGCATACAAACCACGCAAATCAATTATGGAGACTTCGATTAACTTACGCAACTTCATGTGCAATTCTATTAGACATTTAAAACACCACCAGAGTTGTACTCACTGAGCAAATCTTCCGATCCTCCAGACAATATCTGATAAAAAATGTGGAAATTCCTTTCACCTCTTGGTTGTTTAACAACACGAGACTTTTCCAACAGATCTAAAAAAAACAAGATGCCACAGAAATTATTTTTCCACTCCTCTAGTCTGCCTCTCTTTGGCCACTATCACACCTGTATCAAAGAACTGTACGATCCCATTCCCGTTATTTATTTTTTATGTAAGAGAAGTGTGGCACACTGTGGGGTTGAGTTAGATCTGTCGTCTTATACATATAATCAATGAGCATTTTAGGTTGTTTTTATTCTGATTTTTCTGCTTTGTGTTAATGTTTGTCTCTGTAACTTGCTTCAAGTTCACTTTTCTGGGGGGGAAATGACTAACAAGTAAACAGAAACTTACCGTATTTGTCCATGTATAACACGCCCCCTATCTTTGAGGATTCAAAATTAAGAAAATTGGGGGAAGATTGCCCATAGTTGTTGAGCTTTTTTTAGGGGGAATTGCTGAAAATCGATCACCCGACTGACCTACGCTGCCACTCACACACATCGCAAAAACCACCTATCGTCTGTCCCCTCGCCGGCAGAAGCCGCCAATCGCCCGCCCAATTGCCGCAGTGACAGCCAATCAACACCAGCCCTTGCCACAGCCACCAATAACATGCCCAATAGCCACCGACAATCTCTTGCTCGCGGCAGGAACCAGTTCTACGACACCCTCCCCATGCACTTATCTGTGTATAATAATATAATAATAATAATTTATTATTTATACCCTGCCCTTCTGGCTGAGTTTCCCCAGCCACTCTGGCTGGCTCCCAATTGAGTGTTAAAAACAATACAGAATTAAATAGTATAAGACTACTCCCATTTTTCATTACAGTGGTACCTCGGATTACACACGCTTCAGGTTACAGACTCCGCTAACCCAGAAATATTACCTTGGGTTAAGAGCTTTGCTTCAGGATGAGAACAGAAATCGTGCTCTGGCGGTGCGGCAGCAGCAGGAGGCCCCATTAGCTAAAGTGGTGCTTCAGGTCAAGAACAGTTTCAGGTTAAGAACAGACCTCCGGAACGAATTAAGTACTTAACCCGAGGAACCACTGTATTTTTTAATAACAAACCCTCGTCTTATACACAGAAAAGTACGGTATGTTGGGACACTCTGAAACCATCGCTGCAGAGCATGCTCTACCTGCTGCCATCTCTTAAATATGAAATACAATAAAGTGTGGCCAGATAATCTAGCAATACATACACATTTTCCATCCATATTCAAACAAACGGGTGAAAAGTCTCTCCAAGGCATACCTCTGGCCTTCTTCCATTACACAAATTAATCTGCTAAAGTATAGTTTGAATACAGCCTGCGTCAAACCAAGGACTTAAGCTAGATTACTTTGGAAACTCTTCAAGCTTATGTCTGGGTAGAATGAATAGGGGCAATAAAAGCCCCACTCTTGCAGTGACACCCAGTCATACGCAAACATATCTATCGTTTACTCCTTCACCTTGTCTCTCAAATGCAGATTTGCTATAAGCCTTTACCCTCAAAGGGTGTATTTGCATGCCAAATGCAACTTATCCCCATCGGGCTACTGCTGTGTTTTACGCTACATTAACATTCAGAACAAGAAGCCATACAATAAGGCCTATTAATATTTCAGCACATTACCAGCAGCGTTTTGTCTTCATGTCACCTGCTGCTATTAGAAAAGTAAATATACAAGGGCCTTTCCACAAAGGATGCTCAGAATGAAAGCACTGTTGTTCTGCGTCGCAGAACTGGGTAGAACATTTAGAAGGCAGTTTATGCTTCAAGAAAGAAATCTGTATAAATGAACGTATCTCTGGAGCTCGGAGCAAGGGTATCGTTCTCCCCCTTTAAACCCAAGAATGTGCTAATGAAGTCAAGCACTAATATTTGGAGAATGCAATTTGTTATTGAAGAGTATGTTGTTGTCGTTTAGTCGTGTCTGACTCTTCGTGACCCCATGGACCAGAGCACTCTTATCTTCCACTGCCTCCCGCAGCTTGGTCAAACTCATGCTGGTAGCTTCAAGAACACTGTCCAACCATCTCGTCCTCTGTTGTCCCCTTCTCCTTGTGCCCTCCATCTTTCCCAACATCAGGATCTTTTCCAGGGAGTCTTCTCTTCTCATGAGGTGGCCAAAGTATTGGAGTCTCAGCTTCAGGATCTGTCCTTTCAGTGAGCACCCAGGTCTGATTTCCTTAAGAATGGATAGGTTTGCTCTTCTTGCAGTCCATGGGACTCTCAAGAGTCTCCTCCAGCACCATAATTCAAAAGCATCAATTCTTTGGCAATCAGCCTTCTTTATGGTCCAGCTCTCACTTCCATACATCACTACTGGGAAAACCATAGCCGCCACTGGGGAAAAAACCACTCCTGGGAAAACCATTGAAGAGTATAGTGTGCAACATTTACGTGATCTTTGGTTTGATATGGAAAACTCTGATCCTAATCCTTTGCTGCCTTGCAGGATATCATTGGGAGAAGAAAAGGCTAAGGAGTAAACCCAGAGTGGAGGTCCTAAGACGGTTGGATGGTGCCCTGTACGCCTCCTTGTGGAAACTCCTGCAGCCAAGCTGGTGCCAAACGTATTGCTCTGCTTTCCTCTGGACCACATCAGTGAGGCTGGGAGGAGGGTCTTGTTGTCTGGGCAGCCCAGGACCTCCATACACACTTGTGCCCTGAAGAGGTCATGCGGGAGGCAGCCATTGTAAGTTACCAGTCTCTGCAACTACAGAAGGTGTGGTGATTCTCCACTGGTTTGACCTCAACACTGGAGGTTCACTATCATTGTCTCTCGAGACAGACAGATGCCAACAATAGGTTTGATATGACCATGATAGTTGAAGCAACAACAATGAACTATGTGTTCTTTGGAATCAATATAACCATAATTAACAACAATGCATGATTTACACACCCAGTAAAGTCAAGTGATTATTTTTCAAAGGGCTGCCATATTCCCCAAAGTGAAAATCTGGACAGAGCTGTTGAGCTTTTCTTTCTTTCTTTCTTTCTTTCTTTCTTTCTTTCTTTCTTTCTTTTTGGGCCTTTTCTTTGATTTTTTAAGATTAAAAAAATAACCCAACTTGCCATATGCCTGGGTTTCACCAGACATTCTGCTGCTTTGGCAAAAATCTGCCCGGATTCATGGCGATTCCCGGATGTTGCCAGGAAAACCCAAACATTTAGCAGCCCTTTCTTTCAGCAAGCCAAGTTTTAAGAACTTGACAAACCAGGTAATCATGAACTAAAGCAACAAACCACACATGTCCATTCTCTACACAGGGGTACCTGTTTGCTTGCTGAGTCCAGAGACTGAGGATATCCATTGCGCAATAGCTGTGCCTGCTATCCAAAAGGAGTGCACAAGGTCCATGTCCAGTGTTGGGTCAACGTCTTAGTTAAGCCTCTTCATGTATCATAGCACTCTGTTGTGGTTTAATAGCTTATAGCCTGAAGACCCAAAGTTGGGATGTTGCACTGACTTCAATCATAAAACTTTTAAAGCCTCCAGTCATGATAATATGCCAAGTTCTGTGTCTGGGGAGGAGAGCCAGGATAGTACCTGAGCTGAGAAGTCAGTGCTCTCTCTCTCTCAACAGTGTACCACATACACTGTTCATTTTGGCTCGGATCATCTACCAAAGTAGGCTCCTTTTACATATAGCCACATACTTTTTTTTACATATAATCACATACTTTATCATGTGACAAAGTTCCTCTTTACTCACATACATGCAACAAATTTCTCATAATTGTCACTTGATGTGGCTGCAGTGTAACAGAGAAAACCAGCAAAACATGGATCGGGTCACTTGAAGGTGTCTTGCCCATGAAATGATCACATCACTAGAAGCCAGGGAGGGAATGGAGAGAATTCATGGGGTTGTCTTCATCCAAGTAGTTATGGTACTCACACATATACTGTAGACAAACACCATTGCACTAACCGGAACCTACAGAGTATTATGTATGCTCAAAGCGTACAAAGGACAAAGAACCCAAGAACTGGGTTTTATTTCAGTTTACTCTTGTGCTTTAAGATTTAGATGTCTGCTGGTCCCCTTTGCACTCCAATTCTGCACAGATTTATGTACGGTTAACCTCAATAGGTATTAGAACAACTCGGAACACATATCCACATGCCCTGACATGCCTGAAAGATTATACTGCAAAACACTGGGCAGGAATGATAAGAACTGTTGGTGCTCTTTATAATACTGCAATTTCACCAAAAGTATCCGGAAATGGACACAGCTGATGGAGGGGCAATGTGCTAAATGCAGCAGTGGTTGGATTCCATAAGCCTATGTTTCTGTTTTCATTTTTCCACTTTGATCTAGGTGCTAATAATAATACTACTTATACCCCACCCATCTGGCTGGTATGCAACAAAGTTTTACTCAGAGTAAATCCAGGAAAATGAATGTACCTAACTTAGTTTGTTCATTGGAATGGGTTTACTCAAAGTAAAGCTTAGTTGACGACAATCCACAGCCTTTATATGTAAAGGTAAAGGGACCCCTGACCGTTAAGTCCAGTTGCAGATGACTCTGGGGTTGCGGCACCCATCTCGTTTTACTGGCCGAGGGAGCTGGCGTTTGTCCGCAGACAGCTTCCGGGTCATGTGGCCAGCATGACTAAGCCGCTTCTGGCGAACCAGAGCAGTGCACGGAAACACTGTTTACCTTCCCGCCGGAGCAGTACCTATTTATCTACTTGCACTTTGACGTGCTTTTGAACTGCTAGGTTGGCAGGAGCAGGGACTGAACAACGGGAGCTCACGCAGATTCGAACCACCAACATTCTGATCGGCAAGCCCAAGGCTCTCTGGTTTAACCCACAGCGCCACCAGCGTCCCCACAGCCTTTATACCGCACAGTAAAGTGCCAACTTCATATCTGTCATTTTGGATCACATTCCATTTAGGAGAGGCTAAATGCCATGGCTCTTTCTGCTTTACCCCATGCTAGAAAATACTGCTAAAAACAAAAGTGCAAGGGTAAAAAGTTATAATCAGAAATATACTCCTTCACATATGCAATCCATGCTAGAGACCACAGCAAGAGAAGACATCTGCATACAGAGGTGACTGTTGCGAAGTAGACATCTGTAAAAAGATGCAACAGACATAGGCAAGCTGTTCTGCATCTAGGAATTTATTAGCTTTTCAGCCGCTCAATATACTGTTCGTCTTAAGTATTTTCTCTCCCGTTTCAGAATGACTACACGCTAAAGGAATTCCGCGGTATCTCCTTGCTTTTGTCGAACACTTACGGACCTCATGCGCAAATGGTTCTAAAACCAGAGTAAGTGTACTTGTTCGAAGGGAGAGTTCAGCTGGTGAAAACACTGCACACAAGGCCTGGCTGCAATTACTTACATGCCCCTAGAGAGATTTATATAAACAGTTTCCTGAAAATGTTCAGCTGATTCTGTTAGAAGTACCAGTCTCTCTCGGATTGTCTTTGGGAGGGAAGCTAAAGCAATTAACAATTTCCATAAAGGAACATTCACAGCACTTGTCCTTACAGGATTATTTTTTTCCAGAGAGTAGTTATAAGCAGGAAGCCAGATATTTACTGTAACAGGCAACTACCATTCCGAGTCTTATTTGAAACAGAGCTTAGGTTATGCCAGTTTTGTAGATCCCAAGCATGCAGCGCAGCCTATAGATCCTTTAAAAAAGTTGGTAAGGAATCTTCAAAAAACTCATTACAGTGGTACCTCAGGTTAAGAACTTAATTCGTTCTGGAGGTCAGTTATTAACCTGAAACTGTTCTTAACCTGAAGTACCACTTTAGCTAATGGGGCCTCCAACTGCTGTCGCCGCACCGCCACCACGCAATTTCTGTTCTCATTCTGAAGCAAAGTTCTTAACCTGAGGTACTATTTCTGGGTTAGCAGCGTCTGTAACCTGAAGCGTCTGTAACCCAAGGTACCACTGTACAGTGCTACCTCAGGTTACATACGCTTCAGGTTACATACGCTTCAGGTTACAGACTCCACTAACCCAGAAATAGTGCTTCAGGTTAAGAACTTTGCTTCAGGATGAGAACAGAAATCGTGCTCTGGCGGCGCGGCGGCAGCAGGAGGCCCCATTAGCTAAAGTGGTGCTTCAGGTTAAGAACAGTTTCAGGTTAAGTACGGACCTCCGGAACGAATTAAGTACTTAACCTGAGGTACCACTGTATACTGATGGTTATCAACTCGGCATTAAGAAACAAAGATTAAATATTTCAGACACGTTTTCACCCGAAATGCAAATGCAAAAGGGGCACAGCAATATAGGAAATAAAGTGTGTTTGCACACTGGCAGGCTAGCACACCAAGCTCCCCATTTGCCATTCACCAATTACTTGCCGGACTTACCACAAAATACATCCTGCAGGGCTCAGGTAAATGCAAGCAGGTAGGTGGTCAGAAGAATGTGCATGCTGGCAAATTTTGTATATTTATCTGCAAGGCTGCTAAGTGCTGGACATGGGATGTGGGGGGAGGGAGGATCACAAGAGGTGAAGTTACAAGGAACCTGGCAGAGGGCCTTCTCGGTAGTGGCACCTACCCTGTGGAATGCCCTCCCATCAGATGTCAAGGAGATAAATAACTATAAAACTTTTTAGAAGAAATCTGAAGGCAGCCCTGTATAGGGAAGTTTTAAACATTTGGTATTTTATTACACTTTTATATTTGTTGGAAGCTGCCCAGAGTGGTCGGGGCAACCGAATCAGATAGGGCAGGGTACAACTAATAAAATTATTACTATTAAATTATTGGTGCTAGTGGGAGAATACATCTCCTCAGAAGAAGGCACGGCTAACTGTTTTTGTTTTTGTTGTTGTTTAGTCGTTTAATCGTGCCCGACTCTTCGTGACCCCATGGACCAGAGCACGCCAAGGCACTCCTGTCTTTCACTGCCTCCCGCAGTTTGGTCAGACTCATGTTGGTAGCTTTAAGAACACTGTCCAACCATCTTGTCCTCTGTCGTCCCCTTCTCCTTGTGCCCTCCATCTTTCCCAACATCAGCGTCTTTTCCAGGGAGTCTTCTCTTCTCATGAGGTGGCCAAAGTATTGGAGCCTCAGCTTCAGGATCTGTTCTTCCAGTGAGCACTCAGGGCTGATTTCCTTCAGAATGGAGAGGTTTGCTCTTCTTGCAGTCTCAAGAGTCTCCTCCAGCACCATAATTCAAAAGCATCAATTCTTCGGCGATCAGCCTTCTTTATGATCCAGCTCTCACTTACATATATCTCTACTGGGAAAACCATAGCTTTAACGATAAGGACCTTTGTCGGCAAGGTGATGTCTCGGCTTTTTAAGATGCTGTCTAGGTTTGTCATTGCTTTTCTCCCAAAAAGCAGGCGTCTTTTAATTTCGTGGCTGTTGTCACCATCTGCGGTGATCATGGAGCCCAAGAACGTAAAATCTCTCACTGCCTCCATTTCTTCCCCTTCTATTTGCCAGGAGGTGATGGGCCCAGTGGTCATGATCTTAGTTTTTTTGATGTTGAGCTTCAGACCATAGTTTGTGCTCTCCTCTTTCACCCTCATTAAGCTCAAGTCAAATATCAAATTGCTTGATGGTAAATATACGTCTAACAGAAAACATTTGTTTGAAACCCTGCAGGCAGTATAAGGTGCTGAAGGTTATTTAAGTTTCCTGTTGTCTCTTGGGCCTGCAGCCTGCCTATGATGTAAGACTTACTGATTTACTTCCATGCAGCACTATATCTTACTATTTGTGCATTCTGCCACACATCCACCACCATCTGCTACACCCCAAATTTCCCCCTACCCTACAGCAGTGGCGTAGCGTGGGGGGTGCAGGGGGGCCCGGCCGCACCGGGAGCAACATCTGGGGGTTAGGGTTAGGGGGCGCAAATCCACGGGTTAGGGGGTGCAAATTACTTGCCTTGCCCCTGGTGCTGACAACCCACGCTACGCCACTGCCCTACAGAAGTATGGTACAGAGGATGAAGCTGCCATCGTAGGGTGAAAATACACCCCAGGATTTTTCTCTGTATAGGCTCACAGTAGAGATATGCCCGGCCACATGATAAAAAAAGGAGTGCTCAACACTATGGCCATGTTTGCATGTCAGAATAAGCCATAGTTGATTGCACACACTACCTGATGGCTCCTGGCTTGGCACGGACAAGAGAAACAAACTAGGAAGCTTATGTAGCTTCTGAACCTTTTAAAAAGCCAAGACAGTAAGAGAATTCAGGGACACACTATATAATGAACTTAACAACATCTTTAAATGTTCATTTCAAAAAAATCCAATAGGAGCATTCCTATTAGGCATTATGCCTACTGAAATCCCCCCCCCCCAAAAAAAATTAGAAGAATCTTCGTGTATGTGACAACGGCGGCTAGAATTTTAATAGCAAAAAATTGGAAAGGAGAAGTGCTACCCGCCAAATTAGACTGGCCGGTGAAGATGATAGAATATATAGAATTAGCCAAAATGACTGTAAGTTTAAGAGATGACTCAAAACAGAGATTAAATAAAGAATGGAATGTCTTTAGAGAGTATATAAAACGGTACTGTAAAAATCTAAATGCTTTGACGGGTCTGAACTGAATCTTGCAAGACAAGAGAGGAACATTAATTAATAAAGTATTTTTAAATATTTAGAAACATAAATGTGTGAAGTGGAAAATGAAGTTTAGATAACACAAGGGGATGAATGGAAATCAAGAGAATATGTGATGTTTTTGGTGTTGTTATTATTTTGTTTTGTTTTGTTTTCTTGTGTTTTGGTTTGGTTTGATTTTGCTTTTGCAAAATGTATTGTATGTATTGTTCAAATAAAGTTAGATAGATAGATGATAGACAGATAGATATAGATAGATAGATAGATGATAGATGATATGGGGGAAAAGAAAAAAGCCAAGACAACAAGCCATTCTTTAAGGCTGGCTAGTCTACATACAGAAACACCACCTCTTTTAAATGTGCACAATTGGTAAGCCACGCCACAAAAAAAACACCTTCGGGATGCTTTTCTCGTCTATTATACAACAGTTAACTTCTCCTTCTTTCATTTGCATTACAAATTGAATTCACATTTGGGAAAGGAATGACTATATAACACAAGCAAGAAATAAATGTCAGTAGTATAATATATTCTAAATGGTCCAGGAACAGTTATTTTTAGTCACTTCCTCTTCTTCCATTGCACAGTAGGGACCATCCTGGCTAACCAGTCTTTCCCTCCCTTTTCTTTCCTTTTTTTGTGTGGCAAGCAACAGAGTTGAAAGCTAAATATAAACTTGCAGCCTGACAAGCCACACACTTCCTTCCAAGACATGTGTGTCATCCCAAAGTGCTACTGAGGAGAAAGGGGTGGGGTGGGGGGTCTTGGACAGAGGAAATCTGCCCAGACAAGGATTACCGCCTCTTCACCAGAGCAGTAGCAAATTCAGAACTGGATGGGAGCAGGAAAAAACAGAGCAGTTTAGTTAACCCTTTAGAATGGTGCATACAAAGCTACTGAAACAAGCAGTTAGTTGTTTAAAAGGTAACGGTAAAGGGACCCCTGACCATTAGGTCCAGTCGTGGCCGACTCTGGGGTTGCAGTGTTCATCTCGCTTTACTGGCCGAGGGAACCGGCGTACAGCTTCCGGGTCATGTGGCCAGCATGACTAAGCCACTTCTGGCGAACCAGAGCAGCACACGGAAACGCCGTTTACCTTCCCGCCGGAGCAGTACCTATTTATCTACTTGCACTTTGACGTGCTTTCAAACTGCCAGGTTGGCAGGAGCTGGGACTGAGCAACGGGAGCTCACCCCGTCACGGGGATTTGAACTGCCAACCATCAGATCGGCAAGTCCTAGGCTCTGTGGTTTAACCCACAGCGCCACCCGCGTCCCTGTTAGTTGTTTAAATGTACTTAAATCTGTTGAACCTAACTAAACTACAAAGGGACCCCGAGGATCTTCTAGCCCAGGGGTCGGGAAACTAAGGCCCGTGGGCCGGATCAGGCCCAATTGCCTTCAGGATCCAGCCTGCAGACTGTCTCTGGATCAGCGTGGGGATTCTGTTTGTTCGGGCTGCGCCATTTTTTTCCTGCACCATTCCATTTCCCCCCTCTCCCTCCCTCACACACACTGCGGCGGCGCCTCCTCCCTCCCTCCCTCCTCCTGGCTTCCCCCCGCCCTGCCTAGAGGAGGAAGGGGGCTGGGCGGAGCGCCATTTTAAGCAGCCCCTCTCCGGAGCCAGCCCTTTCGCGCCACTCATCTTCCCAACCGCACCCGCCGCCCTGGTGCTCCTGTGGGCCAGAGAGCGGAGCGGACGAGCTCGCTCTGTCTACCCACGAGAAGAAGCAGCAGCGGTGGTGGTGGTGGTGTTGGTAGTGGCAGCCCCAGGGAAGGTAAGCGCTGGGGCTGGGGCTGGTCCTGGGGGCTGAGGAGGAGAACTACTTGCCCCCCTCTCCTCTTCTTCCAGCTCCACTCCCCGGTGCCGCTTCTCTGGCCCGCCACAAGGTCTGAGGGACAGTGGACCGGCCCGCGGCTAAAAAAAATTCGCCGACCCCTGTTCTGGTCCAATCCCCTGGAATGCAGGAATATACACCTGTCCCATATGGGGATTGAACTTACAGCCTTGGTATTATCAGCACCACGCTCTAACCAACCGAGCTATCCGGGCTTGGGTTGGAAGACAGGTTAACAAAAAGAACAAGCAACTACATGAAGGTTGTAATCTAAAAGCATGGTGCAGAAAGCATTTTGTGCATGCACCAGAAACACACACACACACACACACACACACACACACACACACAGAGTTAAGGCACTACAGAAAAAGGTGTGAAAACCTCTTCACAAGTCTTTTACTCTTCGACAAATATTATTTGGACTGTTCTAGCAGGCAAGAAGAAGTTAAGCCTGAGACAGACTTCTCCCATCCCAGAATAAAAGGTAAAGGTAAAGGTACCCCTGCCCGTACGGGCCAGTCTTGACAGACTCTAGGGTTGCGCGCCCATCTCACTCAAAGAGGCCAAGGGCCAGCGCTGTCCGAAGACACTTCCGGGTCACGTGGCCAGCGTGACATCGCTGCTCTGGCGAGCCAGAGCCACACACGGAAACGCCGTTTACCTTCCCGCTAGTAAGCGGTCCCTATTTATCTACTTGCACCCAGGGGTGCTTTCGAACTGCTAGGTTGGCAGGCGCTGGGACCGAACAGCGGGAGCGCACCCCGCCGCGGGGATTCGAACCGCCGACCTTTCGATCGGCAAGCCCTAGGCACTGAGGCTTTAACCCACAGCGCCACCCGCGTCCCAGAATAGCAAGCCGAAAAAAGAACATCTGGGGGGCACCTGGTCCGGAATGCCAACAAAATTATCCGGCTTATTTCACTGAGGAGCACATTCTGCATTAAGAGACGGTCTGCCTACAACCCAGATGCCACGCAGGCAAGGCGGCCAAGAGGTAAAAAGCAGCAAAACTGTGCAGCACCCATGAGGAATGGCATTATAATTCATTTCCTTTAAAAAGTTCAGTTTGGGATATTTCTCAAGATGCAGCAAGGACAAGCGGATGGATGTGATAGCAATTTAACAGTGAAACACTCAGTTACATTGAAGTTTCACTGGATAGGCTCAGTCGGTGGAGCATGAGTCTCTTAATCTCAGGGTTGTGGGTTCGAGTCCCACGCCAGGCAAAAGATTAATAATAATAATAATAATAATAATAATAATAATAATAATTTATTATTTATACCCTGCCCATCTGGCTGGGCTTCCCCAGCCACTCTGGGCGGCTTCCAAAAAAATATTAAAATACTATAATACATCAAACATTAAAAGCTTTCCTAAACAGGGCTGCCTTCAGATGTCTTCTAAAAGTCTGGTAGTTGTTGTTCTCTTTGACATCTGGTCGGAGGGCGTTCCACAGGGAGGGCGCCACTACCAAGAAGGCCTCTGCCTGGTTCCCTGTAACTTGGCTTCTCACAGTGAAGGAACTGCCAGAAGCCCTCAGTGCTGGACCTCAGTGTCCGTGTAGAACGATGGGGGTGGAGACGCTCCTTCCGTTTAGGGCTTTAAAGGTCAGCACCAACACTTTGAATTGTGCTCAGAAACGTACTGGGAGCCAATGTAGGTCTTTCAAGACTGGTGATATGTGGTCTCTGTGGCCGCTCCCAGTCACCAGTCTAGCTGCCGCATTCTGGATTAGTTGTAGTTTCCGGGTCACCTTCAAAGGTAGCCCCACGTAGAGCGGATTGCAGTAGTCCAAGCAGGAGATAACCAGAGCATGCACCACTCTGGCGAGGTAGTCCGCAGGCAGGTAGGGTCTCAGCCTGCGTACCAGGTGGAGCTGGTAAACAGCTGCCCTGGACACAGATTTGACCTGTGCCTCCATGGATAGCTGTGAGTCCAAAATGACTCCCAGGCTGCGCACCTGGTCCTTCAGGGGCACAGTTACCCCATTCAGGACCAGGTAATCCTCTATAAATGCCCGCCTCCTGTCCCCTAAAAACATGCATTGCAGGGGGTTGGACTATATTGTATGATCAACTCCTAATGTTCAAGTGATAGACAACACATTTCCTTATTAACTAGCTAAGTATTTTCACTGGCACCCTGTCCCTCCTTTAAACGCTCCTCTGTTTCCACCTCTTTGAACTTGCAGCTCTAAACTTGCAGCTTTCGCTCTTGCTGGTCTATCTCCTGCTTTCGTCACCCTCCTTCTGCCTCTGCCAGCCTCATGGGTGGCACAGAACCCCACAAATCACTGGCCCTTTCCCTGGGATCTTTCTCCTCTCTTTCCCCCTCTTCTGCCTGCAAATCCTCCTTCTCCTCGGGCTCCTGACACAACGCAGGTCGCTTAGTGGGTTAAGAGTGCTTCCACCATCTATTCCTTTTGGAACAGCCAAAGGATAGGAAATTGTTATGTACTGAAGTTCTCACCCTGGGCCAGCAGGGGGATACTGTAGATAGTTTTCACTTAGGTCCACATATGCAAATAAGGGATTGAAAGTGACGTTCAGTGATTGGCTAGTTACAGAAAATGGTTACTGTTGCGTTCTAGTGGAGCTCTATATAAGCAGGCTGGCTGAACCCTTCAGTTCAGTTCTGCTCTGGCCTGTGAATAAACAAGAGCTGTTTGAAGAATCACTGTGTCGTCTAATATGTTCACCCACAACTTAACAGAAATGATTTGAAGCCTTCAGCAAAAAAGCAGAGCAGAAGTAAGGGGACACAGTCATGCTTCACAGGCCCAGAAAACTGCATCGGAAACTCATATACGATGTGCTAACAACTTAAAACAAGAGGCCTGCATTTTTAAAAAGTGGCTAGGGGAAGTATGGTAATCCAACAACAAAATAGGAGCCAAAAATTAATGCCATAATATCTAACCATGAAAACAAAATAAAAAAATTCCTTCCAGTAGCACCTTAGAGACCAACTAAGTTTGTTACTGGTGTGAGCTTTTGTGTGCATGCACACTTCTTCAGATACACAACATTAAAAAACCATTAAAAAGCAGAATTCCTTCACAAAACAATATGAAACATTTCCAAGTGTACTGCTTTTGTATCTCGCATATTCACATAATTAAAAGGCCAGCATCAAGGGACCTGGTGGATAAAAACGGAGATTTCAGTTACTTGACACATTTTCTCCATTATAAAAGAAGCGAGGGTGGGGGAGTTTCTTTTCTAGCCAAATAAAAACCAACAGTCCTTGTTTGTATTATCGTGTTTCTGGAGGAGGAACAGATTTGGTACTTAATTATAGCCTTGCCCTGCCATTTGGGTTGCAAATATACCCATATTGATGAAAAGCTTTCCAAATAGCCATTACTGTACGTCGTTCCATAGTTATTTCCTAGTCTATCATTATGGCGCTGAAAGGTACAGCACAAACTCAGGGATCCTGCTCAGATGGTCAGTGGCAGAGTTCTGTACCTCCCTTAGCCCTCTTCTGAAAAGAATCTGAAAAGGACAAAGCATAACTTTGCAGTGCCACAATGACTCGCTTATCTGAGGTGGGTGGGACTCCAGGATAACTTGTCTGAGGCTGCCCCAAGGCTTCTCATTGCACTAAACCAGGCATAGGCAAATTCAGCCCTCCAGATGTTTTGGGACTACAATTCCCATGATCCCTAGCTAATAGGACCAGTGGTCAGGGATGAAGGGAATTGTAGTCCCAAAACATTTGGTGGGCCAAGTTTGCCTATGCCTGCCAAGTTTGCCTATGCTTGTAATTCGAAAACATTAACTGTGTGTATTACATTTTTTTATCATGGTTCTTCCATCATGAACTTAAAGTGGTATAGATGGGAGTTCCCATGTCGTCTCCAAGCCCTGAAAGACCCAGACCTGATAAACCACAGCATGTTTGCTGAATTGCTCTTTGATTGTGCCTTCAAGGATTTAAAATATTTCAAAGCACTCTTTCTCTCTCTATATAAATGTTGTTGTTGTTGTTGTTGTTGTTGTTTAGTCGTTTAATCGTGTCCGACTCTTCGTGACCCCATGGACCAGAGCACACCAGGCACTTCTGTCCTCCACTGCCTCCCGCAGTTTGGTCAAACTCATGCTGGTAGCTTCAATAACACTATCCAACCATCTCGTCCTCTGTCGTCCCCTTCTCCTTGTGCCCTCCATCTTTCCCAACATCAGGGTCTTTTCCAGGCAGTCTTCTCTTCTCATGAGGTGGCCAAAGTACTGGAGTCTCAGCTTCATGATCTGTCCTTCCAGTGAGCACTCAGGGCTGATTTCCTTAAGAATGGAGAGCATTGATCTTCTTGCAGTCCATGGGACTCTCAAGAGTCTCCTCCAGCACCATAATTCAAAAGCATCAATTCTTCGGCAATCAGCCTTCTTTATGGTCCAGCTTTCACTTCCTTACATCACTACTGGGAAAACCATAGCTTTTACTATACGGACCTTTTTTGGCAAGGTGATGTCTCTACTTTTTAAGATGCATATATAAATATACGGTTGTGCAATTGTCAGATTTGTTAATTGTCAGCATTCACTACAGCAGTTGAAACCCATTAGCACAATGCCATCCCCTGGTGCAAGATGTGAAAATTGCTCATTCTGCAAGCGCCCTAAATCCTTGCAATCTCATCCCAACAATAAGCCATGGTTTCAATGGGCTGGAAATTACTAAATGCAAGACTTGTTCAGTTTGTTAAACCATGTTTTTGCATTACGTCTGGACAAGGATGTTGTTTTCGACTCCTGGATTGCCAACCAATGTCAAGCCTTGGTTCACAAACCTGGTTTGAAGTTACAAACCACAGAGCTTAACGAATGGTACAGATTCAAAGGAAAATTGTGGCTTAATGTACCCCAGAAGTATTACACTAAAGAGAGAAGGGGAAGGAAGAAAAGCAGGCATGGATACAACAGTAATTCTCAGCCAGATATCCCAAAACAGTTAATCCTAAAATAAAAACACAATTAAAAATTAAAATCTGCTGCCTCGGCTGGGAGCAACTTTTAAATCAATTCATCTAAATGATTAGTTGACTAAATGTTGCATACCACCCCACCCCCATTCACCCGCTCAAAGATGCTATTTTAGACTGGAGTAGATTAACAAGGGAATTGCAGTCCTTTGATTTCAAGTTTCATGCACTGAAAAGGAACCTCCAACGAGACTGACATTTTTAGATCAAAGGGTACAGTTTTAACTATTTGCCTGGAGGCTAGTGTGACAGGAGACGGGATGACAGCATTTTCTTTAAGCAAGAGCTTTTACCAGCGATAAATGTATAGGGAGAGGAAGATTTGCTACTGAGTGAACCCTGGTGAAGTCCAACTTTTACTGGTGACTTCATGCTTTACTGAAACAACTCAGGAACAATAAGAGTTTGATTAAAAGCTGGCTCCTTCTCGGTTCCACAGAATGGAAGCTATGTGACCGGCTTTTGAAGAGCAGGCGTGCAATAGGTTAAGGAGGACTGTAATTTGATGAACAAACAAATAGCAGCGTTTGGAGGCTTAGGCTATTGTTCTTCAAGTAAGGCTGGCTAAAGCAAAAATAAAAAAGCATGCATATAACGTATCTGGCTGGGTGAATTACCATGTCATAATGTCGAGTCGAAAGAAAATTCCGCGAAGGGAAGCTCAGCTTAATGAGAGAGCCGGGTGACAATGCATCAAAGAGCAGTTGTGTTCTCCAGCGCTTTTGCTTAGTTGGGGACAATGTGAATCTGATAGGTTGCGCTCAGTGCTACATACAATTCATTCTGTGATACAGAGAGATCTTTCACAAGCACACACCCTTTATGCGCGGCAGCTGCATAACCTCAGGTCTCCATACGTTTCCATGAAAGGATCTGGGAAAGGATCTTTTTGAAGAAATGACAGGCAGGGTAAGGATTCAGGGTCACTTAGATGCACCTGCCCAAGCCATCTGCTTACACTGGTGGTGTGGAGGGTGGGGCTTTATGGGAACAGATGCAACATGTAGTTTGGCAAAAGGATCTGAATGTTTAAATAAGACAGGCCAGTTCTCCATACAGTGGTACCCCGCAAGACGAATGCCTCGGAAGACGGAAAACTTGCTAGACGAAAGGGTTTTTCGTTTTCTGAGGTGCTTCGCAAGACGGATTTTCCAAAGGGCTTGCTTCGCTAGACGAAACAGCCCTGCCTCTCCTGTCATGGCGACGGTCACTGCACGCACGCACGCTCGCTTCCCCGTTCCTCCGGCTCCCTCCCACCTTCCGGCTGCCGACTCCTCCGGCTCCCTCCCACCTTCCGGCTGATGGCCGACCTTCTGGCTGCCTCACGCCGCTGCCCACCACCCTCGCACGCTCCTCTGAGAGAGCCGTTGCCGCCAGCAGCCAGCGTTGCAGCCGGAGTCGCGCTCCTGAGCCCCGCCGCCCTCCAGCAGCCGCGTCGCGCGGTGGCCACAAGGCGCGGGTGAGTCCGAGGTACCGGCTGCGGCAGCTGCCCTGCTTCTGCCCGCCCCTCCCCGCCGTTGTTAGTGTTTAACTGCAGTGGTGCTTCGCAAGACGAAAAAACTTGCTCAACGAAAAAACTCGCGGAACGAATTAATTTCGTCTTGCGAGGCACCACTGTATATATATTTTTTGCAAACTACAGATTTGAGGAATTATGTCCGTCAAATGCTCAATCTAAATTGCACTTCCTTTCATGTGGCATAATGAAAATACTCACAGGAATTTATGCCAGTACTTACAATTGCTTATAACTCCTCCAAGTGGATCACCCTTGAAATCAAATTCGATGTCCATGTACTTTCCCTGCAAAGAGAACAGATTGGGGGAGGAAACTTGCATGAAACAAAAGAGGTAGCCTGACATTTTCAAGCCGTCCTTGGAGTTAAATGTCCTACGAGAAATTCCATTGTCCTGAAGTGTGTATATTTAAGTGTAAATGACTTCTAATCATCTTAAGATTAAGATCTCCTGAGCTGCACTATAACTGGGTCAAACCAAATAATGAATGCTAATTTATTTTTAACCAAGCAAAGGAAAGATCTGACAAGCTCATAAGAGCCAAGCTATTAAATTAATTTTTGCTTGCAGGCCAGATCACCACTATATCAACTCGGCAAGAAATTTTTAACAACTGCAACAACAACAACAACAACCATAAAGTTAATATCTGGACATTTACTGAAGGCACTTCAACTCCCTGCGACATTTACTGGTGCAAGTCAGTTTCCCCAATATTTTCCTCTGGGCCTATTATCTTAAGATTTACCGGGAAATCTCACCATTTGCAAGTTCCTGACATTTCTTTGCCTACCTCTCACACACAGCTGACTAGAAATAAGGGCAATTACTGATGTTGCAAGGTCAGATGAGAGTCTTTTGGAAATTTGGCCAAGTAAAGAACTTTGAAGAGGATGAAAGAACAATGCATCTGAAAGAAGCATTTTAAAATGGACAGGCTACTGAAAAGTTTTCAAAATCCTGACTCTGCATGGGTGTACAGTTGGCCAGTTAGAAGTCCCATCATATCTAGCATAGCAACTGGCTGCTGAGCTCCAAGGCAGGAGGAACTGTTTATACCAGGCACCCCCAACCTTCGTCCCTCCAGATGTTTTGGTCCTGTTAGCTAGGGATCATGGGAGTTGTAGGCCAAAACATCTAAAGGGCTGCAGGTTGGGGATACCTGGTTTATACAGACCAGAACATCCACATTACATCAATGCACAGCCACTGGGAGGAGCTACGGTGGCAATGCTAACTTTTTGTCCTCCTTTATTAAATACAGTGGTACCTCAGGTTAAGTACTTAATTTGTTCCGGAGGTCCGTTCTTAACCTGAAACTGTTCTTAACCTAAAGCATCCCTTTAGCTAATGGGGCCTCCCGCTGCCGCCGCGCCGCCGGAGCCCGATTTCTGTTCTTATCCTGAAGCAAAGTTCTTAACCTGAAGCACTATTTCTGGGTTAGCAGAGTCTTTAACCTGAAGCGTATGTAACCTGAAGCGTATGTAACCCGAGGTGCCACTGTATTTGGGGGTGGGGCTAGGATTCCTCTCTACACCAGCTATAGGAAACCGTATGCCCTTGAAATGCTGTAAGACTCCGACTCCCATCAACCCCAGCCAGTATGGATGATGGTCAGGGATAATGGGAGTTGTAGTCCAACAACATCCATGAGCCAAGAGTTCTCCAGCCCTATTACCAGGGAATGGGGAAACTCCAGCCCACAAACTTAAGTAGGCTCACCAGGTTTGTGGACCAGTGAGACTGTTTCCACCAAGCCACACTCACCTGCTGTATGCCATGGTTTGTTTGCCTGCCCTACCCCAGAGACTCCAAACTATAGAGCCTTGAGGCAAGAGCAGGGCTGGAAGGAAAACACTCCCAAGGCTATGTGGCTCCCCTGGCACTTTGCTCCCAACTCTGGCCGGCAACAGGTTCCTTTCTTCATCCCACTCTTTCACTACAACCCCTCCTTCCCAAACTAGACAACTTTGCTCCACGGCAGCTACTGAGGAGGGGGACATTTAAAGCCCCTGCAGCTCAGCTCTCACTACTAACATCTGAAATAGAATGAGTAAGAAAGCGCTGGAGTTAAATGAATTGGGCACAGTGGTACCTGGGTTAAGTACTTAATTCATACCGGAGGTCCGTTCTTAACCTGAAACTGTTCTTAACCTGTAGCACCACGTTAGCTAATGGGGGCCTCCTGCTGTCGCTGCACTGCCGGAGCACTGCCGGAGCACAATTGAGCGCTTTCGGGTTGCGCTTCACGGCGGCCCGGAAGTAACGGAGCGCGTTACTTCCGGGTTTCGCCGCTCGCACATGCGCAGGTGGTCAAAATGACATCATGCGCATAAGTGGCGAAACGCGACCCGTGCACGTGCAGACGCGCTGTCGCGTCCTACGTTCTGGACTACGTTCTCCGGAATGGATCCCATTCGCATCCCGAGGTACCACTGTATTTATAATGTGGATATAGAGGGGGGGGGTAGATTTACATGGCAGTTAATGAAAAATAATAATAAGAGAGCATTCACATAGGTAAAACTGGCAATGTAAAAAAAAAGTTCAAATTCCTAAAGGTGTAGAAATTCAGTGAGCTTTTATTTAACAGTCAGTGCTCCCATAAGAAAAGTTGTTTGCCAGCAATTTGCAAGTCATAGCTGCAAAGTAATTAGCGCCTCCAGTGCTAAACATCGGATCTGCAATGCACTTGGTGCCCTGGACTCGCAGGGCTAGTTTTCACACAATAATCGCTGATCCTGGCAACCTGGTGTTTCCTCATGCATATGCTTTTGGGTCATGCCTGCCTGACCCATAGTAGGGACTCGGAGACCTTGCTTCTCAAAGTCTCCCTTTTCTGACCTGAAAACCACACAAGCTAAGAGGACAGATCAATCAGCAGCAGAAACGGTCCAGCATGGCTCATAAACACCATTTGTACACACAGAACCCCTCTCTCTCTGGGATAGCTCAGTTGGTAGAGCATGCGCCTTAATCTCCAGGTGGTGGGTTTCAGCCCCACGTTGGACAAAAGATTCCTGCATTGCAGGGAGTTCGACTAGATGATCCTGTTAGGATATTTCTGTTCCACCTTAAAAGGGAGCAGGATGTTTGTGTCACAGCCTGCGTATTTCCTGTTTCACAGGATGTTTCTGTTGTGTCTTTGCTTTCGTTTCTCTCTCTATGCCTGAACACTGAAGCAGGCAGTCATGTTTTTCGTTGTTCTGACCAACGCTGAATAAAGTTGTAAATATGCTCTCCTGAGTGCATCTTTCGCTGTACATTATCTGCTGATAGAGCCTGCATCGGTTCTGGAATGTGGCAAGCTATTTCTGGAGCTCGTGTCGCTAATTGCTGATACTGCGTGTCTACGGGAGATCGATGGACGTCCGGAGACGACGTGGAGTCATGATGGACTTTGTCTCCCTGGCAGTATCCCAACAGATCCTAGTGGTCCCTTCCAACTCTACAATTCTATGATTCCCTGACTGAGGATGAATCACAGAGTGCCCAATTCATGGCATCCCTTGACTCTCGACAGTTGACATCCCTTTCAAACTGCTAGGTTGGCAGAAGCTGGGACAGAGCAACGGGAGCTCACCCCGTCACGGGGATTCGATATGCTGACCTTCTGATCAGCAAGCCCAAGAGGCTCAGTGGTTTAGACCACAGCACCACCCGCATTTCGTATACTACACAGACTCTCAAAAGTTATGGAATAATGCTTCTCTCCCCATAACCCAGGGGTCCCCAAACTAAGGCCTGCGGGCCGGATAAGGCCCGAGGGAGTACCGTATTTTTTGCTCTATAAGATTCACTTTCTCCCTCCTAAAAAGTAAGGGGAAATGTGTGTGCGACTTATGGAGCGAATGCAGGCTGCGCAGCTATCCCAGAAGCCAGAACAGCAAGAGGGATCACTGCTTTCACTGCGCAGCAATCCCTTTTGTTGTTCTGGCTTCTGAGATTCGAAATATTTTTTTTCTTGTTTTCCTCCTCCAAAAACTAGGTGCGTCTTATGGTCTGGTGCATCTTATAGAGCGAAAAATATGGTGATTTATCCGGTCCATGGCGACCCTCGCCACCCTCTCTTACTGGTGCTGCGCTGCGCAACTGCCCCCATCCAGGTCGGAGGAGCACCGGAAAGAGCTTGTGCACATGCGCAAGCATTATTTGCATATGCGCAAGCATTATTTCTGGTGCACATCCAGGTCGGAAGAGGCCTCTGCACATGCACCCAACTATTTCCGGTGCTCCTCTGACCCCAAAGTGCGCCAGAAATAGCGTGTGCGAACGCGTATGGGCACACGCTCCCTCGCCCTCCGGCCCACCGCACAATCGGTGCTGGAGACACAGGCCCAAGGCATGGTAAGTTTGCTGAACCCTGCCTAACCTTCTGAGGTTCAATACTGCCACCACAGCTTCTCTCCCTGCCTTCTGACTTTCTTCCACATCAGACAGCCTCGTGGTTGTACCTTACTACAGTTTATTTACTTAGCAGAGACTTTACATAAGGGTGACAGGCATTACTATTTACAATGACAACAGCAGTAAGGCCCTGTATAAAATAAAAACAGATTATGGACAAGCCACAATGCTAAGAATTCAAACCATTTCAGAAGAACTTTCAGAGGATTTTCAAAAGCTGCAGAGAAGCAGGGTTTTCACCTAACCTGCAACATTTCCCACTTAAGGTTGTCCATAGCCTTTCTATTACAAATCCTGGAATATTCTGCATAGGCCTGACAGCATTGTCCTCATTTTCCATGAATTCATTTTGCAACATTGAGGATTCAAGGTCACGGTTAGGTGAAGTGGTTACGGCTTTCACTCTCCTGTTCAAAACATTTCTTAGAATGCCACAGAAACGATTTCTGCCTCGCTTTCAGAAACAGCTACCTGAAAATACAGCTACCAAACAGCATTCAAGTAAAACAAATCTGAATATGCCTTGATCCAACATTCTTACACCATAAACAGAACGGGAGTTTGGGCACAGAAAGGCCTTGGGCAAGGCTTTAAATGCTAACTCTGAATATAAAAAAGAAAAGAAACAATTGTGGAACATTAGTTCAACATTCCATTGTCATCTTTATGATTCTGGTAGAATCCATCAACCAATAGAATTTGTGTGCCTTCCATAGATATATAGATACACCTGTACTTTGGAATTCTTTTGCCTATTGACATTATGAATTATATTGTTTTAGATGTCTGCTAAAAACTTTTCACTTGTTTGTTTCTGCAAGCCTACCCAGACATGTAACCTTTGTTTTCAAAACATTTTAATGATTTTATCTTTGTTTTACATACATGCAATAGCTTTAGTTGGACTGTGGATTTTAGCTGTGTTTATCTCCAATTCTATCTGTACACAGCTTGGAGAGCTCTTTGGTCAAAGCAGTTTATAAATCAATCAATCAATCAATCAATACTTACAAATCTTGATGAGTTGTCATTCCTTACGGTTTTGGCATTTCCAAATGCTGGAAGGAAGGAAGGAGAAAAAAGTAAAATATGTTTTTTAAAAGCCAAGTCAATCTGCAAGAATAAACAAAGACATTTATTGGGGTTGTTGCCAGCTTTACCTTCTAATAAAAAGATAAAAAGGTAAAGGTAAAGGGACCCCTGACCATTAGGTCCAGTCGTGGCCGACTCTGGGGTTGCGGCGCTCATCTCGCTTTATTGGCCGAGGGAGCCGGTGTACAGCTTCCGGGTCGTGTGGCCAGCATGACTAAGCCACTTCTGGCGAACCAGAGCAGCGCACAGAAACGCCTACTTGCACTTTCACGTGCTTTCGAGCTCCTAGGTTGGCAGGAGCAGGGACCGAGCAACGGGAGCTCACCCTGTCGTGGGGATTCGAACTGCCAACCTTCTGATCAGCAAGTCCTAGGCTCTGTGGTTTAACCCACAGCGCCACCCGCGTCCCTTATCCAAAATGAGGGGTGATGAAATCACAATGCAAACCAGAGTTTGATCCTGGCTTGCAGAGTTTTCCTCAAACCATGGAACGAAGGGAACTGCTGGTGGGGGAGGTAGAAAAGTATGAGCATGAGGTCCCCCACCAATCATTCATGTAACATGAAACCATGGTTTGATGTTACATCTGCACCAGCCCAATGCAACACTGGTTCAGAAAATTATTGGGCCATGCATTTTTTTAAAAAAAATGGTTTGTTTATTTTAGTCCCTCCTTCTGGTCCCAGAGCAAGCAATTTGTCACTATTTTTGGTCCTACACTATGCCATTTGGAATTAATGCTTCATGTTATTCTCTGTTGATTAAATTGCATTATGACCTTCCTATCTCCTACCAACTCCATAGACAACCATGGTGGCTTTGTGTACTTTGCCATCAATACATAACCAATGCTCAAGTCAAGTGGACATTTGGGCGGGTGGAAAAATGTTGATTCTGCTGTAGCAAATCTGCATTTTGAGATTTCCCAGGATGAAAGAACCGAAGCCCAAAGGCAGCATGTGTCACTGTTGTTGTTCAGGGTAACTGAAACTATTGTTCTGAAAACTTTATACAGTGCAAAGTTTGCAAGCGATAAATCATATTTCCAGTCTCCGGGCAGCATATCATTAAACATGAGGCTAAACACTGGGATCATTTATAAATGAATGCAGAATCAAACACAAGTGCTCCATTATAAGAGTTTGAAGACACATTCTTCCGTCTCACCATAACTTCATTGTTTCCTGATATTCATGTACAGCAGATACACACCAGATGGAATGCAGAATTTGATCACTTGGTAACGTAGACAGGCAAAATCTTAAGAAGTTTTTGAAGTGTGATTCCAAACAAAGGTAGAAGACAATGCAATCTAAATACGGTTAGTGAATAGCTTCCATTTGAAGCCATTACATCATAATAAAGAGAGTACAGTGGTACCTCGGGTTACATATGCTTCAGGTTACATACGCTTCAGGTTAAAGACTCCGCTAACCCAGAAATAATACCTCGGGTTAAGAACTTTGCTTCAGGGTGAGAACAGAAATCATGCTCTGGCCAGTTTCAGGTTAAGAACGGACCTCCGGAATGAATTAAGTACATAACCAGAAGTACCACTGTACAAGTTAATATTGCTACTCAAATTGTAAACAGAAGGGCAATAGGAAGTATGAAACCATACGGGATAAAAATAATTGTGGGATACTATTAAAATCTACAGGCAGTAAGCGACTAATAGGTTGGCTATACAGCATCATTTTGGAATTCAAAAATGAAGGAACATTTGTGGAAATAGAGCAGAGATCTAGAACAAGATACAGAAAAAATGATATGGATTGTGTGAAAAATCCCACCAAAATTGATCGCTGCTGTTTTGGAACCATGCTCCACATGTGGTGGGTGTGCAAAAAGATCAAAGCCTTTTGCAAGAATTTTTTTGCTGAAATGCAATACCAGTGGTTCCAGGGACACCACAAGTGTGGAAGCAGGACTCTGCACACACATCTCCACAATTCCCATCTTCCTATGCACAACTGGGGGTTGTACATGCAGCTCCCCTGCCTGATCCAGAATCCACAATTAGTGGAGTCAATTTTGAAAAGCTGAAGTCCTGGAGATTGGCTTCTTGACTAGGATGGGGGAAACCAGGGGATATAAGCCAATCTTCTACTCCTCTCCCCAAGAGAAGACCGGCAAAAGCGATGTAAGAATATCCAATGGTGCAGATCCACTAGGGACATCAAGCTCAGGTCAGAGTAGAGTGTGAACAAACCTCTAAAAATCACTAATTCATTTGTAGGAGGTAGATGAGCAGTTACATTTAAATGCATCTGTATAATAAATGTTTGCTGGCTGAATAACCTTTTTTTAAAAAAAAAATTTATTGAATTACAAAAGAACGTGGAATGTCTCTTCCTTTCTTTGCAGATCACAGAGTCTCTTAGTTATGTTCAATGTAAGACAAGGTTGTATCTAGCATAGGGTTGAAGGGAAAGAGAGCTTAGGGGAGAACGTGGTGGGGAGAAGTTGGGTAGTCAACTTACATATTATTTTTCCTTTTTGCAAAATTGGTATATCTGTGAGGTTTTTGTATCAGCATCACTTGGGCAGGTTCTCTTTCTGTTCATTTGTTGGTTTACATTAGGAGGTAGGTAAAGGTAAAGGACGCCTGGACGGTGAAGTCCAGTCAAAGGCAACTATGGAGTTGGGGTGCTCATCTCGATTTCAGGCCAAGGGAGCTGGCGTTTGTCCACAGACAGCTTTCCGGGTCATGTGGCTAGCATGACTAAACCGCTTCTGGCGCAACAGAACACCATGACAGAAACCAGAGCGCACGGAAACACCATTTACCTTCCCGCCACAGCAGTACCTATTTATCTACTTGCACTGGTGTGTTTTCGAACTGCTAGGTTGGCAGGAGCTGAGACAGAGCAACGGGAGGTCACTCCATTCCAGGGATTTGAACCACCGACCTTCCGATTGGCAAGCCCAAGAGGCTCAGTGGTTTAGACCACATCGCCACCGGTGTCCCTTGGTTTACAATAGCAGTGAGAGGAGGTTGGGTGGGGCAGGGCGTGTTTGATTGCCATTGATTAACTTTAGTGAGATTTGTTTGCATGTGTGGGAGGGGAGAAGGGCTGTTGGGTCAAGTTGGCCATATTGATCTATATGCTGTTGGTGGATCCCTGTTATTGCTTTTGTCATTTTGGGCTGTGCATGTAATAAAGGGGAGCCAAGCTGGTTGAATAACTTAAACCCAATAACTGCTGTTTAGAGCTTTCAACTGTGTATTCAGCAACTGTGTTACTACAAGTGAAGTACATACACCAGTATTAGTTACTACTTCCTTACCTTCAAGCACTGGATTGGACTGCAAAAGCTGTTCTTTCACTTGATTAACTTCGGCTCCTTTGCCACAAACAGCCGCCACATAGGACATGACAAGTTTGCTGGCCTCTAAAGGTTAAACAGACAAACAAACATTGCTTTCTAAGCTGAAAAAGATCCTATCCAAAATCATAATTTGGAGGAGAAATCCCCGAATGAACCACGCAGAAATAATGCATTATTCAGGTTTCAAGCCTTATTGTTTTCAGCTTTTATGCTTGACGACACATTGCACTTTTAGCAAAATTGCGCTAAGGAATGAAGGAAATGCCATGGCAAAACCCACACGAGACAAAGTCTAGAAGTCACTATCTCCCGATGCTCCCTGAATGTTGCTGCGGAGGAGGAATACTGCAAAAGGAGGAAGGAGCGAAGGGGGAGAGGGGTGAGCAGGCAGGCGAGGAAGGAATTGGTGGCAGGGAGAGGGAGAAGGATGGGGCTGGGGTGCCCCAAATTTCCCTCTCAAAATGCTGGAGGGTATATAATATGGAGGAGATGATCCACAGAGACTAAGCGGCTCTTCAAATGGAAGCGGGCATGAAATAATTTTCAACACAACTGGACCAGACACACACAGTTCTAGGATTCGGATCAAGAACAGGGCACCCATGCTAATATCCCAGAGTGAATTAAAAGTTCGAAGGTCAGCCACTTCATTCTGAGGAAATCACGCATTACCTGTTTTTCCAGCTCCACTCTCTCCAGTTATAAGTATGCACTGGTCTTTATCCTGGTCTCTCAGAGATCGATATGCCTCATCCGACAGGGCAAAGCTAGGAAAGAGAACACGATAAATTGAGGAGACAGGTAAGCCCCATGTTTAATACACACATCACAGCCTTCAGTCACTTCGGTGAACTGTGAAACATTTCTATCTAGGTCAGATCCATCGGTATTCAGGAGGCAGGAAAAACAATTCCTATTCAAGTCTTGAACACAAGAATTTCCCTGCAGTAGGCTGATAAAGCAGATCGGATGATAGACATTACAAATCAGTGCCACTGTGTAGTTTGGTCTTCTGCAAATCTGCTGAGTATACACAATGTCTGATGGGAGGTTTGTGCAGGCTATACTCCTATCTACAGCCAAAGCAATTCATTTATATAATGCAGAACTGGGTGAAAGCAGCAAGCCTCTTTTTAAGATGTTTATAATGTTTGGGCGTGGGACGCGGGTGGTGCTGTGGGTAAAAGCCTCAGTGCCTAGGGCTTGCCGATCGAAAGGTCGGCGGTTCGAATCCCCGCGGCGGGGTGCGCTCCCGTTGTTCGGTCCCAGCGCCTGCCAACCTAGCAGTTCGAAAGCACATCAAAGTGCAAGTAGATAAATAGGGACCGCTTACTAGCGGGAAGGTAAACGGCGTTTCCGTGTGCGGCTCTGGCTCACCAGAGCAGCGATGTCACGCTGGCCACATGACCCGGAAGTGTCTCCGGACAGCGCTGGCCCCCGGCCTCTTAAGTGAGATGGGCGCACAACCCTAGAGTCTGTCAAGACTGGCCCGTACGGCCAGGGGTACCTTTACCTTTACCTAATGTTTGGGCGTAAATACATGGTAGACAGGATAGACACAAGACATGCCAACTAATATTCTTCTTCCCTGCCCCCTGGGTCTCATCCATGAAGTGAAGCGGCAACCATTGCATATTCTGGCAGAGAGACCTTTCATGCCACTACCTGCTGCCTCAAAACATGGCTTCCGGTGATCGGTTCAGTTGCTGGAATAACATGGTGGCAGACCCTGTCCCAGTTTGCACTAACGCTAAGCCAAACCATGGTTTAGTGGGAACACCTGAGTGTGTGGATCCCCAGGGTGGAGACTGTGGCTGTTGTGCTATTCCTCTGGTCCAGCTGCTGCCATGCTGCCCATGGCTAAACCATGGTTTGGCGTAACATGTTATCCAAATGCAGGGTTGTGTTTTGCCTCCCCCAGATAAACTATGAGTGGTAAGCCAAGAGCAAACCTTGGTTATAGCTCATGGTATATCTGGAGCTAGGCAAGTTATAAGCCTGGGTTCAGACAGCCAAACCAGGACTGAAAAGGAGCGCAGCAATTGCAGTCTTTTCTCCAGGAACTCACTGCTTCCACTAAACCATGGTTTGGCTTTTCATTACATGCAAGCTGAGCCATTATATACTATGATGACAGTTCAAGGAGCCCATTACTTAGAGGCTATTTCCAGAGATATCCACACGATTATCAAAACACATGGCTCTAGAACACAAGAAGTGTCAAGCAGTGTATATAATCTTTTAAAAAGGAGGCATTATTTTCAGATGATGGACAGTGGCAAACACCAAATAATTGCCTGACATCAGGGCAAGCATTTGGTGTTTGCAACTGCCCAACATTTTGGGGACACATCCTGACACCAATGCCTTTATATGTGAGGGGAAGGGAATTTAAGAAGTGTTACTGTGACACAGATTTTCTCTAACACGCAGGAAGGATCCACAAATCCAGTTTTTTATTTAATTGAATATCTAGTCCAAATTGCAACTATGTACACAGGACACCAATATAAAATTTTAAAATTAAAAACAGGTGAACAAGCCTTTACAAAGATGAGGATGCAAAGGTCTTTCAAATTTAAACTGAGGCAATGGTGCTGTTCTTACAGTTATATGAAAAGCAACAAAAGAGCAGTTATTTGCACAACTTTATTTTTCTTACCATTCATAGTTACCATACGTTCTTACCATTCATAGTTATGAAAAAATTGAAAACACAAAACTATAAGTATTAAATGAGAAATTTAAATTTGTAAAATGCAAAACTTTTAAACAATTGCAAGTTGAGTGAAAAGTACATATACTGCTTATAAAAATATGGCTGTCTTTTCCCCAGTCTTCAAGCTAGATGCTTTTCAGAAAAGAGTATCTGGAAATCACATTTAGAAAAATTTAATAAACTACATTTCTTTCACCGTCAGCAACCTTTTATAGTTCACTGAAATACCAGCAACCAAAAACCACTGGCCTAGCTCACAAAAACCCAGTAAGTTGGTGCTTTTGAGTATCGCCATTTATTTGGGGAAACTCCTTGGATACAAAACTAAGACTTTCTCCACCAATAGCCATTTTTAAACTGACCACAATAAGCATTGAGTTCATACCCATAAGCCTCTGCAACCAACTTGCTGATTCACCACTTAGGGAGGCCTGTGCAGTTTCAACCATGACTCAGGCAGGCTCAACATGACCAAGACTGCCAGTCTGTGCGCTAGAATTTCTGCTAAACTCTTTGCAAGGCTTTGATTTTCCTGCATGATACCATGCTGCTCATAGCTGTCAACTTACAGATTTCAAAATAAGGGACCAGCCACCTCGAAAATAAGGGATCAGTAGCCAAATTAAGGGATTTTAGTCAACCAGCAGCCAACCGAAGCCTCAAGCGGTGGTTCCCACAGCGCAGCAACCCGGCAAAGGCGATGCAGCAAGGGAAACCACCGTCACATCTCCGCTGGGAAGCGCTGAGCAAAGGCGAGTCCCCAGGCAACGCGGCCGATTTGATCGGCACAAGGCATGCAAGCTCCACCCCCCAGTCGTTCTTAGACTCCTTATTGGGTCAGCAACACAGCCAAGCAACACAGTTGGAGCCTCCCTCCTCCCTGGCCGGCAGGGAGGGAGGGAGAGGAGCTGCTTCCTTTGAAACCCAGGAAATTTAAGGGACATCATCAATAAGGGACAGCAGCGGGACACGGCACTGGGATAAGGGACTGTCCCGCTAAATAAGGGACGCTTGGCACCTATGATGCTGCTCAGTGTCAAATCCACTTGCAGACACCATAAACATGAATTAAGACATTCAATCAATGCAATGCTTTAAGGAACAACCAGCCCAAGTAAATATCATCCACACTTTATCCAGAGCATACTTCTGTGGCTCTTGCTGATGTAAAGAATTAGAATGCCCTATTCCCTTTCGAAGTATCCAATAATCTGCACTGCTCATATCTCTTTGGCCCTTACCGACACTGTTTTCGTTTGCCAGTTTCTGCCACTATCACAGCCAGACTATAAAAAGAATTTCCATGTGTTCTTTTAAGTGCTTTTTTAAAATATAAATTTTATTCAACAATAACAATAAATCAAAATTAACTAAAACATCAATTCGTTACAGTTGACCATCTTTAACAATAGTTAACAAACTACAAAACATCACTTCGAGTTAGTCAACTTTTCATGTTTAACTTTAGCTCTTTCTTAGCAGATCAGAAAGGAGGAGACCAAAAGAAGAAAGTGAAAAGAGGAAAAGAACCAAAGGAGGAGGAAAGGGAGAGAAAGGGGTGGGGGAGGGAAGAAAAGAAGGAAAAAGGAAAAGGAAAAAGAAGGAAATTAATAAAGAAAAGAACTGAAAAATTTCCATGTGTTCTCTGCAGACCAACTGTATTAATCTTGCTGCTGAACTCCCATGAATTGCACACCATCTTAAACCTCTGATTCAGTTGTTTAAAGTCATACCAATAAATGTTAAAGCAACTCAGTTGATTTTCAGAGTTTCTTAGGGGCATGCTGACTGCAGCGCAGTGTTAGAAACTCAGGTATGTAAGCTAGGCGCCAAATGGCTCCTTAAACCAAGCTTACAGTTGCCAAGCTTACAGTCTAGTTGCCATTTTGGAGGACGACGGTTCTAAAGTCATGTTTTTCAAACGATGGGCTGGCGGTGATTGAGCACCTGGCTAGTTCCTTGCCAACAAAGTTCCGTATAGTAAAAGCTATGGTTTTCCCAGTAGTGATGTATGGAGATGAGAGCTGGACCATAAAGAAGGCTGATCGCCGAAGAATGGATGCTTTTGAATTCTGGTGCTGGAGGAGACTCTTGAGAGTCCCATGGACTGCAAGATCAAACCTATCCCTTCTTAAGGAAATCAGCCCTGAGTGCTCACTGGAAGGACAGATCCTGAAGCTGAGGCTCAAATACTTTGGCCACCTCATGAGAAGAGAAGACTCCCTGGAAAAGACCCTGATGTTGGGAAAGATGGAGGGCACAAGGAGAAGGGGACGGCAGAGGACGAGGTGGTTGGACAGTGTTCTCAAAGCTATCAGCATGAGTCTGACCAAACTGTGGGAGGCAGTGGAAGACAGGAGTGCCTGGTGTGCTCTGGTCCATGGGGACACGACTAAACAACAACAAGTTCAGCTGACAACCTTGAGCTAGGTTAAGAACTTTGAGAACCAGCCTATTCCGACCTCTTTTTCTTAATGGTGACACGGACCATTCATAACACAGGAATATTCTTCACCACTGTGAGCTGGGCAGTTGGGTGGAGTAAGCGAAGACAAGCTACAGCAATTAACTATAGCGTTGTTCACTGCTCCTGCTCAGGCTGCTCAGAAGCAGCATTTTGGTTCCTGAAATTCATTCTGATTGTGCAAATACAATATAACCGTTAGAATTCTACAGGATGTGGTATTAGTGTGTGAAAACAAAGATCCCCAGGCATGGATCTCCAGATGGTGGAAATGTCAGACACCATTCTGTCACCCAGGCATCTTTACTTGGTCGCAAGTCGTCGATAACAAGGGGCAAAATGCGCCTGGTGTGTGGCTAATTTCAAACACTACTGCCACACAACCTATCCACCTAGGGAGAGCCTTTATGCCACTTCGCGCCCCATTTTAAGCATTCATTTGGGAAGAGTCTGCTTAATATTTTGTACATTTCGCTATTGTCAGGTGACTGACAAGTAGTAGTACTATTTTAATCTCTTCATCCCACTGAAATGCATAGGACACGATGTAGGCCATAAACGAAGTTATTTGAAATCAATTTTCTATGCACCTCAGGTCCCTTGGGAGCGGCAGAGTAATTTTTACAATTTATTGCGTGACAATTTAATCACTGTGGTGTTTTTTCAGCCACAAAAAATTGCACCAAGCATTTTTCTCAAGCTCTCTGGAGTTATAATTGAGTGGATAAAGGCCTAATTCTTCCATTACCTCCATGATTATGTTAACCATATCAAAGATACAAAAAATGTGTCGCTTCATCTGCATGCTTAAACTTGCAGCCTGCTCCACCTGGCAGCAGTAAAAACCTTGCAAGGTAATGTGAGAGTGAGTCTAAGAAAAGGTACTGCTCAAATGGTGGAAGAGGAGAGATGTGGCAAAAATTTGACTCTGAAGAAAGGCTAAAATTCTAGGCAGCTGTTTTTAACAGGTAAACCTGTGGGAGTACGTAGATTCCTAACCAACTCTGCAAAAGAGGATCAAAGTTGTAGGGTGACAAAACTCATCTAGTCTGCCACCACTAACATAACATCAACACCAGCTGCCACCAAACCTTGTCCCCAGGTCACCTTAGGCAATCCAAACGAGTGCCAAGCACAAGCTGAGAGCAGGTGCATTTAAACGCTACCTTGCTTGTAGAATAAAATTCATTCTTAGTCTGCACAGGAAGCCTTATAGTTCTGAGTGTCAAATTAGAAGTTAGCATCTTATGCATAGAAAAGGACTCTGGAGGGCGATCCAGAAAAAAGGAAGAGGGAGAAAGAGAGAGAAAGAATGTTTCTGGATTTTGTTCTAATAGGTTTTCTTTTGTAAGCTAGAGCTTTTGTTTCTTTTAAAGCTGCAAACTCACTAAAGCTGCAAATTCACTAAATTCACACTGCTTCACCAGGAAGTTATAAGAAGTCCCAGTGAAGTGTTCTTAACTCAGCCTTCTCCTGCTTACATGTGTAGGGTTGATGATGCGTTGGGGGCAGCCCCACGACTCTCACGGCAGCCATGAAGTCCTGACCCATATCAGTGCCCAGCCCTTCATACTGTTAACATCCATAGCTGCAAACCTCAATTACCAATCCAGTCTTCTGAGCAATCATGTAATTACTGAACCAAATAAATCTTTCACGTTCTTCTCATTTTAAGAGTTTCAAGCATGTGTTTCCAATTATTTTGCCAGGATGTCAGCAGGGCTATTCACTGCCCTTAAAAAAATGAAATAAGGACTTGTTGTGAAGTATTCATGTAAAAGGAAACCGTATTAGTCTCCTACCACATGAAGGGGGGGGAAACCCTGCCCCCACCAAATGCTCTTCAGGATGACGTGGGGTACCTATTTAAGTTACTCCATACTGAGCGGCTACATTTTCTTTGCAAAATTTTTATTTTATTACTCCCCCACCCCCCCCAGGGCTCATTTGCCACCTCTTCTATTATTATTATTTTTATTATTATTTTTTATACCCTGCCCTCCCTGGCAAAAGCCGGGCTCAGGGCGGCTAACACCAGTAAAATTACATTAAAAACATAATGGGGAGGGACCAATTTAAAATACAAGTTAAAATGCAATTTAAAAAGCAGCCTCATTTTAATAATAGCCCATAGATCAAAACCATAAGGGGAGGGAAACAGAAGCATCAGAATGAGTCCAAACCAAAGGCCAGGCGGAACAGCTCAGTCTTGCAGGCCCTGCAGAAAGATGTCAAGTCCCTCAGGGCCCTAGTCTCTTGTGACAGAGCGTTCCACCAAGTCGGGGCCAGTACTGAAAAGGCCCTGGCCCTAGCTGAGACCAATCTAACCACCTTGCAACTTGGGGCCTCCAAAATGTTGTCATTTGTGGACCTTAAGGTCCACTGCGGGGCATACCAGGAGAGGTGGTCCCGTAGGTACATGGGTCACCACCACCATTCTTAAAACCGATAAGGCACCAGGATAAATTTAAGAGGGATTCGTAAGTTTAAGTCTCCATGCCATAGAAAGCGAGATACAGAACTTTTTCGGACAAGAGAAGTGTGTGTTATGATGAGATGCTCGTGAGAGCAGTACATGCTTCCTTTTGAACTTTTCCTTTTTGTCCTGAAATCCCTCGTTTCAGTGAGACGATACCCAGTCAATTTTCTGGGGTCAGAGCGAACACTACAAACACAACCCTTCTTCCCCCCCCCCACCCAAAAACACTGTTCCCCCCCCCCCCACCGTAAGCAAACAGCGCAGTCTGTCCCTGCTGCTTACTCACAGCAGGTGGCACATCCTTCGCTTACAATGTCCCCACCATCTGGAATACCCTCAATGCCTCCGAGTCTAATTGACTCATAGCTCTTTTCAAACCTCACATTAAGGCACACTGCTTCCATTTGCCTTGCAAGCAGCAACTCTTAATGCTCCAAGGGGGAAGGGGGGGGTGGAGGAGGAAAATCAGCCGCCGCCACTCATTTTCCCTTTCATCCTATCCCACTAATAAGACTCACAAACGGCTGTGCATATTTTCCTCATTTGCGCATACGCAGTCTTAAGTACGCCGCTTTTACGTTTTTGAGCCAAATGCTCAATTGCTTGAAACGTTCCTTTTACCCTTTTCAGCATATTATCTTTTTTTTAATTTGAAAAAATGTGATAGAGTAGATTTCATGGTGTGCAGATTTTTATAAAGGCAGCGGGGAGTAGGGGAGAGTAAATGTACAAGAGAGAAAACGCATGGTACACAATACTTAGAATAAGACTTACACAAACCTTTAAAGTTGAAGTCACGCTTTTAGTACATTAAAGAAAATTTACTAACTTGATCAATATATGTAGTGGTTCTAGGGGTTGCCCGTGCGTAAGCCAGTGCAAACACCTGGCTGGGTTGCCTGAGTGAACCTTTCCTGTCTGGACAGTCACTCACCCGTGGCTGTCTCAATAGCTGGTAGAATCCGTCAGTGGGCGTTTCTTAAACTTCTTCCAGCAAAGAAGCTCTTTGACGCCTAGTCTCCTCCTACTCTCTCTGCGCAAAAGCCTTCTGCGCAAGGAGGGCGTAGGCAGCGGAGGACCCCTACTCTCCCCGCTGGTCCCCGGCAAGGAGTCATGGGACCGCCTCGCCGCTTCCCCCATCTGCCCCCCTTCTCCGCTGGTGCTACGCTGATTCTCTTCCCCAGAAGATGGGCTGCCTCTCCCAATCCCGGGACGCTCTCTGGAATCCCTCTGGATCTTGCTCTCTCCCTCCGGCACTGATGGCGGTCCCTGACAATATATTTTTAAAGCAGAAAAGGGACAATAAATTTGTTCTCTCTCTCTTTTTAGTTAATACTGAGGACTGTCATTTATTATAACTACTCTCAATGTAATATTTCACTTCCTTTGGGGAAATAATTCAATTTTGTGATTCTGTTTACATGTACAATTGGTGGGGGGGCAGCGGGGAGAGATATAAGAGGAATTTCTCTGACTTGCATGCTTCTTTCTCTGAATAATCAATGGCAATTTATTTCTAGAGAGACCCTTTCTCATATCACAAGGGTATCACTTTAAACATAATTGTAATGGGAAATATGTTTTGTTCTTTTCCGGGAGGGGCGGTTCTGCACATTTTCCTGCTAAAGTAAGCTTCACTGTAGTTAGATGCATGCTTAATGGGAGGGGGGAAGCGAGAGAACTTTTTAAAATAACTGCTTCTCCATACACAACTTCAACTAACAGATGTGCTACCAGGTGTGAGTTTAGCCATTCAGTTTACAACCTTGAACTCGCACAATAAATATCATCAAGATTAAAAATAAAAGTGGGGAGGTGGGGAAGGAAAAAGTTGAAGTTCTTAATATTGAAAAGTGAAAATCATTGTGATTCTAAAAGAAAGAAAGAAAGTATACACACACATTGCTTTAATATAATACATTTCTACAACATTACCAAGAATTTAGAAACCTAAAAATGCTAAAGCAGGTTTTATTTGAGCTTCCACTCCAATATTGGGGTGGGTGAGTGTGTGTGGGTGAGAGAGGTAGAGAGAGAGAGAGAGAGAGAGAGAGAGAGATCACCAGCTAAATGTCTGAAATAAGGATGAAACTATGTTAGGGATGTGGGTGGCACTGTGGGTTAAACCACAGAGCCTAGGGCTTGCTGATCAGAAGGTCAGCGGTTCGAATCCCCACGATGGGGTGAGCTCCCGTTGCTCGGTCCTTGCTCCTGCCCACCTAACAGTTTGAAAGCACATCAAAGTGCAAGTAGATAAATAGGTACCGCTCTGGCAGAAAGGTAAACAGCGTTTCAGTGTGCTGCTCTGGTTCGCCAGAAACGGCTTAGTCATGCTGGCCACATGACCCGGAAGCTGTACGCCTGCTCCCTCGGCCAATAAAGTGAGATGAGCACCGCAACCCCAGAGTCATCCACAGCCAGGGGTCCCTTTACCTTTACCTTATGTTAGGATTGCTATGTTAGTATACGGATAATAAAGTCCTCAACCTGCATGAACAAATGTATGGCACATACCCATCAACTGTCTGGGACATCTGTTGGTGGGGGCTGTGCTCTCGTGTGGGTCATATGACTCGCGTTAGAGCTTGTCCCGGAAGACATGCATCCCCAGTTGGAGCTGGGACATGTTGGAGCTATGGTGGTACTAGTCACATAAGAAAAACTACCACAGAGATTTCAACATTTTCAAAAGCAAGGGGTCCATGGTTTGGCTTTTGGAAAAACAGGGGGTCTGCAGTACTTGGCTAATTAGGAGCCACTGCTCTAAGCCAAAGCCATCATTCAATTCTGGCTTTAACATTTAAGTTATCAAAAACTGTTGGTTCCATCTTGTACGCATTTAATAAAATTATGTGTATCTTAATAGCTAGAAACTTTTGTTCCCTTTTATAAATCCAAAGCTTCCCAAAGACAGTTAAAATCCCAAATTCAAGCAAGATAGGCTAGCCTATTTATTAAGGATTTGCTTAGGGGGTGAGGTTCAAGCTATCAGCTTTTCAGCAAAATAGCTGTTTCTAAGGACTTATTGCTGCCACCCTTATTGTTACTTTGAATAATGGCCAAAGACACTTAGGGCAGCAGATGGATGCCATTTGTATGCTGTAAATTGAAGCAGGGAGGGGAAAAATAAAGCCTTAAATATAAATGACACATTTTCAATGAAAGGGACAGGCAGCTGCTGTTAATTGCAACTAGGGGCCTCTACAACTAATGGTCATATTTACTAGGAACAAAAGGAATATAAGAGAGAACCATCAGCACTCGTGCCAAATACTTTAGTTTATATCTCTTTCATTTACACAGGGCACATCTTCACACTTCTTATTTAGAATAACAACTTAAACTAAGCAATGTTGACTTCTGACTCCCTTACCCCTTTTGGATTTGGGTGATGGGTTTGACGCTTTACAGTTTCCTGAAATCCATCCATAAACTGACCTGTCGGAAACTGCTAGGTCCAGGTTTACTTTGGGGGGGCGGAATTATGCCCCCCATCACCGCCGCACCTGGTCAGAATGTCACTACTATCTCAGAATTTAATCTGCATCCCACAAGTTCACTAAAGGCTTCCCTCCCTTGCCAAATTGAAAATCAGCTCACATTTCACTTTTTAAGACAATGGGAGCATTTCCTAGTCTAAAATTAAGACCAAACTTAGGGTTTACTGTTCAGACATTTGTCCGAATGCAAGAAGAGTGGTGACTGGGAAACACTGCTTCCTGCACACATTTGGTGCAGAATCACAGAATTGGAAGGGACCCAAAGGGTCATTTAGTCCAACTCCCTGAAATGCAGGAATCTCAGCTAAAGCCAAGTGTAACTGTCTAAATGAACCTATGCACATAAAATTTGTGTGTAGGCTCTGCCCATGTGGCTGGGGACCCTAAAGAATGGAGGCAGAGTGTGTGGTCATGCTCTCCCCGCTCATTTGGGCAAACATCTGGGCACTGCTAAAACATCTGTCTCTCCAAGACCAGCTATCTTCAAGACCAAAGCTCCTAAAATTTCAATGGCGTAGGTTTCTTATTATGATTATTATTATTAATAATAAATGCATTGATGATGATGATAATAAAGTGGTACCTTGGTTCTCAAACGCCTTGGTACTCAAACAACTCGGAACCCAAACACTGCAAACCCGGAAATAAGTGTTCCGGTTTGCGAACTTTTTTCAGAAGTCGAACATGCTCTGTTTTGAGTGCCACACTTTCGTTTTGAGTGTTACGATGGTGATTTGAGTGTTACACTTCCATTTTGAGTGTTACACTGAGGTCTGTCTGTTTTTGCTTATTTATTTTGCATTTTTGTTTTTGTTTTTGTGACTGTCTGGAACCCAGTTCAGCTACTGATTGATTAATTGTGTGACTGCAGTACATTGTTTATTGCTAGATCGTTAGATCATAAAATTCATGTTAAATTGCAGTTTTAGGGGTTGTTTTTAAAAGTCTGGAACGGATTAATCGTTTTGCATTACTTTCTATGGGAAAGCGTGCCTTGGTTTTGGAACGCTTTGGTTTCGGAACGGACTTGAGGAACGAATTAAGTTTGAGAACCAAGGTACCACTGTAATAGAATTGCACATCCCCTTCAATGTTTAACCACCCTAGTTACATGTGGAAAGTTAGGATCTCATCTAAGTGGGGAAGTCTTGGTTTTCAGGGCATTGGTCATATAGGAGACAAGGGTTGCCAACCAACCAGAAATAGAAATGGCCTGGTTGTGGTTTAGATTCGCTTCTAAGCCAGTAGCCAGAAATCAAGGGGCGAGATGGGAGAGGCGTCCCCATCAGCTTTTAAATTGTGCACCTTAGGTGAACAGACTCCCTCTGCATTAAATACTACTAACTTCATCCATTTTTCCAGAGGGCTCCAAGCACTGGGCACAATTTTTTTAATAATACAGTTGGCAATCCTGGCATAAGCAGCCTGGTATCTTTTAATGACTGTCTGTGTTTTTTTCCTCTTTCTAAATATACTTGCGAGGCCGCACAGTAGTCTACAATGGAAGTGTCCATGTGTCAATGCTCAAAGACTGCAGATGTGTTTACGTTTACAAGCGCATTGTTTTCTCAGCTTTACTGAGAAAAGGCCCCAACATCATTAAGCTACGGTCGGAATCTGGTAGAACCAATTTGCAAAACCACTTCCCATTACATAAACAAAATGTAGCTCTCAACACAATTCTAATCCTACAGAACCAATTAATTAAAAATATATCTAGGCGTAGAATCGAGAGCAGAAGCGCATGCCATCTCCTAAAAAAAAATTACAGGCCATTAAATACTCCAGACACAAAAAAGTTTCATTAAGAAAATACACATATACAATATGGTGAAATACTGAAGTTAGCAGTTCTCTCACCAGATGCTCACTTTATGAACATTACTTTATAAACTTGGTCACCAAAGCAAGGCTGGCAGTTCACTATGAACATTGAGCAATAAGAGATCTTGCTGGTAACAGGAAATCTAAACAGTGTTCTAGTGAAAGAATTTTAACTATTTCTGATTCATAATCCTGACATACAAGAACAAGAACATTAGGAATTTCACAAAGAAGTGAGCACTGCAAAGTATTTTAGAGGAGGTCTTAGGATAGGAGTGCCAACTGAAATTTAATTTAGGTATCCACTAGGGTTGCCATATTGCCTGATTCACCAGGTTCTACCTTGATTCTGGAACGCGGGTGGCGCTGTGGTCTAAACCACAGAGCCTAGGGCTTGCCGATCAGAAGGTTTGCGGTTCAAATCCCCATGATGGGGTGAGGTCCCCTTGTTCGGTCCCACCTCCTGCCCACCTAGCAGTTTGAAAGCACGTCAAAGTGCAAGTAGATAAATAGGTACCACTCCAGTGGGAAGATAAACGGGTGTTTCCGTGCGCTGCTCTAATTCGCCAGAAGTGGCTTTGTCATGCTGGCCACTTCACCCGGAAACTGTCTGCGGACAAACACCAGCTCCCTCAGCTTATAGAGCGAGATGAGCGCCACAACCCCAGAGTCCGCAACTGGACCTAACGGTCAGGATTACCTTTACTTTTACCTTGATTCTAGCCATGCTACTAGGTGTATCCAATTGCCAATTTTCATTAAAAAGAGAAAAGAAATTCAAGTCCTTCAAGAACTCAAGAGGCAAACTGTGCAAGCATCACTATGTCCCATTCTTTCATGATAAATGTGCCTACTAACATATTTAGTAGGGACACGGGTGGTGTTGTGGGTTAAACCCCAGAGCCTAGGACTTGCCGATCAGAAGGTCAGCGGTTCGAATCCCTGTGACGGGGTGAGCTCCTGTTGCTTGGTCCCTGCTCCTGCCAACCTAGCAGTTTGAAAGCACGTCAAAGTGCAAGTAGATAAATAGGTACCACTCCGGCGGGAAGGTAAATGGCATTTCCGTGCGCTGCTCTGGTTCGCCAGAAGTGGCTTAGTCATGCTGGCCACATGACCCGGAAGCTGTACGTCAGCTCCCTCGGCCAATAAAGTGAGATGAGCACCGCAACCCCAGAGTCGGTCACGACTGGACCTAATGGTCAGGGGTCCCTTTACCTTCACCTAACATATTTAAGTGTTCTTAGCCAATGAGTGAAGTCACAACTGACATTTGGGGGAGGTGTGTTAAGCTATGGTATAAACTATAGCAGCCACGGGGAACCCCTGGCCTGTTCCTCACCTGCCCCACATCTGATGCCATAAGGGCTTACCCAAACAGAATATTTTTGTCTGCCTTCTAAAAGACAGAAGTGACTTGTAAGTAAGAGGTTTCTCAAACTATGCCATACAGACTACTGGGATACCCATAAATTCCATTCAGGTGATCCACAAAAAGGTTGAAGAACACGAAGGAATATGTGTCCTTTGCTCTGTACTCAATTTATTTTATTTGCTGATACTGGAGACAGAGAGGCTGCTTTGACCCAAGCCAAATTACCAGAAGCAGCTTGCAAAGCCCTGGGGCCCATGATTTTCATTACACTAGAGGGATGGAGACTTCTTAACTTTTCCCTAAAAATGTGCCAGTTTGGTGTGGCTCTTCTCAGCAGCCTGGGCCTCAAGACCAAATATTTTATTTTCACTAATGTGTTTGTTTTTTTAATTAGCATCAGTCTGCTGCACTGTGCTATGTGTGCTTGTTAAGAGTTCCATACAGATTAAGTATGTGCTTTGATTATGGAGGGCAAAAATGTTTAAGGGGTATGCTGAAAACCCCCAACCATTTTCATGGGGTCCGGGAGTTAAGGGTGAAGTTTGCTGCAGGGCATGTCTGGCGAATTCCACACAGCCAGGGAGAATGCAAAAGTATCTGCATCATCGCACTGTTAACATCCACATAGATCTGAGTGGCCCGAGGGAAGGCATAGCTGCAGAGTGAATTCCACAACCCCCTACACACTAGTCTGGGGGAAAAAATGCAACTTCCTTTTAGAAAAAGTTAGCCGAATTCTCCATGCCTTCTGGACACTTTCAAACCACCACCCAGTTCCACAGGGATTGATGTGAACACACACCACACAGAGAGAATTATGTATTCAAAATAGGTGGGAGTTCTATAAAAAGATAGCTATGCACACATTTTAAAACCATTCATCCAAGCTTTCTTCCCCATTTTTTAATAGATGGTATATGATTCCCCCCGCCCCTGCAAGGCTCCAGCTCAGATGCATGAATTACCGTATTTTTTGCTCTATAAGGCTCACTTTTTCCCTCCTAAAAAGTAAGGGGAAATGTGTGTGCGTCTTATGGAGCGAATGCAGGCTGCATGGCTATCCCAGAAGCCAGAACAGCAAGAGGGATTGCTGCTTTCACTGTGCAGTGATCCCTCTTGCTGTTCTGGCTTCTGAGATTCAGAATATTTTTTTCCTTGTTTTCCTCCTCCAAAAACTAGGTGAGTCTTGTGGTCTGGTGCGTCTTATAGAGCGAAAAATACAGTATATCTGCCACAAAAAGGCCTAACATCCCAGTGTACATAATACTGTTCAGTAACAGTTCAATACTGAAACCAGGAAAGCTAAGCAGCACATAATTATCAGGTTAAAGGACACTCAGTGGCCTTTTGAGACCACCCTACCTTGACTGAGTCTACTTTTCACTTTTGTTTTACTGGAACCCTGATGGCTTCAAAAAGTATCAATTCTTGGTAAGACTTAAAATAAGGCTGCAACTGTAATTAGCAAGTTTCCAAGCACAACCCTGCAAGAGGAGCCATATATAACCACATGGCCGGCTATACTGCTACAGGAAACTTAGGAGGTTTCGCTCTTCTCCCCCCAAAACTGCCACCCCAAGGGGAGGGGGCACAATAAACAACTATTTATTTTGCTTATATACACACACACATTTAAGGAGTGTCTCTAACATCTGCCATTAACGTAGAACAGAGAAGGCAAGTACAGGGTGGCGGCACCCATCATTTGGACCCAGAAATGTGGTTAATTTAGTAGCTAATGGTGCTTTTAAAATGTCAACAAAAAGAGACAGTGCTTTGCCTGTCCTCATAAGACACATTTTTCTTACCTTGCCACATATATCTGTTATGCATGTACTCAAACCATATGCAGACCCTCCAAGTCTCCCTATTTTCCAGGGACAGTCCCAGATTTGCAGAAGCTGTCCCAGTTTCAGATTTGATCCCAGAATGTCCTAATCATAGAATTGTAGAGTTGGAAGAGACCATGAGGGTCATCTAGTCCAACCCCCTGCAATGCAGGAATCTTTTGCCCATTGTGGGTTTTGAACCCACGACCCTGAGATGAAAAGTCTCATGGTCTACCAGCTGAGCTATCCTTTAAAAGGTAAAGGGACCCCTGACCATTAGGTCCAGTTGTGGCCGACTCTGGGGTTGCGGCGCTCATCTCGCTTTATTGGTCGAGGGAGCCAGCATACAGCTTCCGGGTCATGTGGCCAGCATGACTAAGCCGCGTCTGGGGAACCAGAGCAGCACACAGAAACGCCCTTTACCTTCCCACCGGAGCAGTACCTATTTAACTACTTGCACTTTGAAGCGCTTTTGAACTGCTAGGTTGGCAGGAGCAGGGACCAAGCAATGGGAGCTCACCCCGTCATGGGGATTCAAACCGCTGACCTTCTGATCGGCAAGTCCTAGGCTCTGTGGTTTAACCCACAGCGCCACCCGCGTCCCAGAGCTATCCTTAGGACGTTCCTATTTTTCGTCAAAGAAATGTTGGTGAGTATGGAGTTATTTGACCTCTGAGGCAAGGAGATAAGTATCTATAGAACCTGAAGGCAGTCCTGTATAGGGAATACCCTCACAACAGATGCCAGGGAGATAAGTAACTATACAGTGGTACCTCGGGTTAAGTACTTAATTCGTTCTGGAGGTCCGTTCTTAACCTGAAACTGTTCTTAACCTGAGGTACCACTTTAGCTAATGGGGCCTCCCACTGCCGCAGTGCCGCCATTGCACGATTTCTGTTCTCATCCTGAAGCAAAGTTCTTAACCCGAGGTAATATTTCTGGGTTAGCGGAGTCTGTAACCTGAAGCGTATGTAACCTGAGGTACCACCGTACAACCTTTAGAAGACACCTGACGGCAGCCTTGAATGGGGAAGCTTTTAAATGTTTAATGTTTTATAATGCTCTTATTATGTTGGAAGGCGCCCAGAGTGGCTGGGGCAACCCAGTCAGATGGGTGGGGGGATGATGATGATGATGATGATGAATGAATAGGATGTCCCTATTTTCACCAGAGAAATGTTGGAGGGTATGCATATGTACTAATAAGCAGCACATGAATACCAGATAAGAGGGAAGCATTAAGTTGGAAGGAACTGTTATTTAAGATTTTGTTTTCCTGATGTCTGTCTTTAATTTGTTCTCCAGTGATACAGAACTGCACATCCCATGACCTCTTAGCCTGACATTTGCCTTCCTGCTTCCTCAGCACATTCTTCCCTCGCTGCTCAAAGTGAGATCGGGCAGAAGTGGGCCAGAACCACACAAAGCACACCAGCAAAAGTTTTTTCTTTGCCCTCCGGCAAAATCGCAGCGGTAGTTAAGGTGGTCTCAGAGGCGGGGCTTGAGGCTTCCATGCGGAGCTTTGACATTGGATGCCAATACTTATTCGCTTGGTAGACATCAGGATTTCATGGCCTCCTTGGCAAACACAGATTCCTGTTATCTCTTGGGGATTTTCCTAGTGATACATCTGCAGATGCTGTTGATGCACTGGGGAGTGCCTAGAATGCAGAGATGGCTCAGGCTATTGCCATGATTACTCCTATACCAGGCATTGTCGCACAGAACTAAACAATTTCAGTGGTTTTCTGAGAAGGCAAAAGCAACAAAAGGAGTGGGTTGATGGGTAAAGAACAAATCCCTCATTTCTTCCAAAAAGGACCAGACTGAGAATCTGAGTACAAGTAAATCTTAGAACAGAGTTGTTCCTCAGCTGCAACTCCCACCAACTCCCAGCTGAGGGAATTGGGAGCAGTTAGAAATTCAGAGGCATAAGCTACCGTATTTTTTGCTCTATAAGACTCACTTTTTCCCTCCTAAAAAGCAAGGGGAAATGTGTGTGCGTCTTATGGAGCGAATGCAGGCTGCACAGCTATCACAGAAGCCAGAACAGCAAGAGGGATTGCTGCTTTCACTGCGCAGCGATCCCTCTTGCTGTTTTGGCTTCCGAAATTCAGAATATTTTTTTTCTTGTTTTCCTCCTCCAAAACCTAGGTGCGTCTTGTGGTCTGGTGCGTCTTATAGAGCCAAAAATACGGTAATTGCCAAATGGCACCTTAAGCCTAGGCTACAGTAGCGACAATGGAAGGTCTAGACACCTTTTTTTGCCATGGAATTTATCATCATCGTCATCATCATCATTTCTATACAGCTTCATTTTTAAAGAAAAAACCCTCAACACATCAATACATCAAACAATTAATTTATATAGCTGCCCCCATAGCAGAAGTACTCTAGGAAGTCAGTGTGGTGTAGTGGTAGAGTATCGGACTAGGACCTGGGAGATCAGGGTTCAAATTCCCACTCAGTCATGAAGCTCAAGTGATCTCAGGCCAGTCACAGCCTCTTAGCCTATCTCACAGGGTCATTGTAGGGATTAACTGAGGAGGAGGGTGAACCATGTGCCCCTTGTTGAAAAAGGAGGGATATACAGTGGTACCCAGCAAGACGAATGCCTCAGAAGACGAAAAACTCGCTAGACGAAAGGGTTTTTCGTCTTCTGAGGTGCTTCGCAAGACGGATTTTCCTAAGGGCTTGCTTCGCTAGACGAAACGGCCCTGCCTCTCGTGTCATGGCGACGGTCACTGCACGCACGCTCGCTTCCCCGCTCCTCCGGCTCCCTCTCACCTTCCCGCTGACGGCTCCTCCGGCTCCCTCCCACCTTCCGGCTGACGGTTAGTGCCTCGCGCCGCTGCCCACCGCCCTCGCGCGCTCCCCTCAGAGAGCTGTTGCCGCCAGCAGCCAGCGTTGCAGCCAAAGTCGCGCTCCTGAGCCCCACCGCCCTCCAGCAGCCGCGTTGCGCGGTGGCCACAACGCGCGGGTGAGTCTGAGGTACCGGCTGCGGCAGCTGTCCTGCTTCTCCCCGCCCCTCCCCGCTGTTGTCAGTGTTTAAATGCAGTGGTGTTTCGCAAGACGAAAAAACTCGCACAACGAAAAAGCTCGCGGAACGAATTAATTTCGTCTTGCGAGGCACCACTGTATATGCAAAGCCCTATTCTCAATTTGGAATTACATATACCCAATCTCAATTTGCAAGGTTTCGGTTTGCAGAGATATCAGAACATTTAATCATGGAACTTTCTTGATACAGAGCAAGGGCGAAAGCGAGGTGACAGGAAGTTTTTTATAAATAGAAGGCGCAACTAAAATTGTGACAGGAAGAAGGAAAAGAAGGGAGTGATGAAGGACAGAGGACCCACATCCCTGGCCAAAGGAAGAAATGCACTTTGACCCAGTTAACATTACAAAACAAACTGAGTTAGGAATCTCCATTTGTAAACCGCGGCTTAGCACAAATAACAAAACTGAAGATTGTGGTTGCAGCCCTTCTTCCCCAATCCTGCTGATGACATGCCTCCCAGGGCTAAGTCACGGTCTGGCTTCGCATTTGACCTCCAAAGTTGGGCTCACAGTTTGTCTCATTCCTGATAAGCCACGAGTTTCAACCAAGATTTGTTCTTGGCTCCCAGCATATGATTCGTGGAGATTCAGAGGTAGTGCTAAACCAGCCCACAGCTTAGCCAGAATTAGCATGGCAACAGCAGGAGGACCAGGGGAGGAACATGGAGGCTTGACTTAACATTACATGCGACATGTCTACCATTTCAGCAAGCAGGTAGTCCTAACCCAGCTTGCCTTGCAAGGTTAACCTTTCAACTTTTCCATGTCCATCCATTCATTTGCAAATACTCCTCTAGCCACTTCCTCTCCCTCCCTGCCTCCCAGTCAGGTCTAGTTACTGAAGGCAGGAAGAGTAGGAGAGAGCGCAAAACACAGGGCTCCTATTTTCAGTGGCCACCAAGCATCTGCTGTGTCATCTAATTCTGGCCTAAGATATAACTAGAAAGCAATGTCATCTGTAAGGCCAACTTCTACTACAATCAGTGAATAAAATATCCAGATTTCTTCCCTTGGAACAAAAAATTCTGCGATTAAACTTAGAGATAATCAAAGGCACGATGGATCAAACACATTCTGTGACTTGCAGGAAACAGCTGTTCCCGTCTATAAGCTGCATTTCTTGAAGAAGAAGAAGAACCTGAAACTTTTTACATACTTACATGTGAGGTCTGAGTTCATAGAAGTTTCTGTTTCTGTATTCTTCCACTTTTTCTGGGGAATAAATAGGGAGCAATCTGTATGGATTTATCGATATCACCACACTACCGATGTAAGTCTGCCGAAAAGAAAGAATGCACAGTGGAGTTTTAACAGCTGATGTGACAATTTAACTTACAAAACACATTAAGGAATGCTTACCTCTCTCTACCTTATCATTTGCATTGGAACAATTATCACCTGAACCCCCCAAATATGAAGGAAATTTCAAAACTGGCCAAATTAAAAAACAACAACCCAGCTTTAATTCTAAAAAGTAAAGTGAAATACAGGATTAACTCGATGAATTTATCATGAAATATTATTTTGCCCTTAAGAACACAAAACCAGCAAGTCGGTAGAGGATAACACTCTTAATATCAGGGTCGTGGGTTGGAGTCATACGCTGGGTGAAATAATCATGCATTGCAGAGGGTTGGACTAGATGGCCCTTATGGTCCCTTCCAACTCTATAAATCTATGATTCTGTGAAGAATGTTTTTGGATTTGTTTAGGCCTGTGCATACTTTACAAAGTGAGAAGCATTATGCTATAACCTACCCTAAAGGCTCTGTTGCTCCATTTAAAAGGATGCAAATCCCAAAGGGGGGTGGGGAGCCCTTCATATTTAGTAATATTGAAGAGCGTTTTGGCAAAACGTCACGTTCGTATTTTACAAATGCTCAAAAAGCAGGATGACTTCATCTCTCATTACTGAATGGCAAGAGGAAAATACAGCTGGAAGTGAAGACAGATGAACTGTGATTTGATACCATATAATCAGCAAAGGTCTCAAGAAACTGGGGGGGGGGGGGGGTGTCTCAAACAACTACCGCACAAAAGCACTGCATATTTGAACTCAAATTCTTGGGGGGGGGGGAATCGTCTTCAGACAACATAAGGGGAAATTAAGTAAGATACAAAAGGTTGTCGTCTGAGAAGAACTGGGGGTGCTATTTTTTCTTTTTTTGTAAGCTGTTCTGATATTCTGAGAGTGAGGAACCAACTGTGGACTCCAAATCCAGTATACCACATCCTAAAATAACCCATTTTATTCAAGAGGTCAAAGAACGACGCCTAGTCAGGGGCACATCCATGTTCTCTTGTTGAAGCTGAAGTACGTCAAGAAGTCACTGCTTTGGGTTCGGTACGACTCAGAAAGAACTCTTTGCACTAATTTCGTCACCTACAGATTCACTCCAAAGTTAACTGTGTTACAGTCCCAGCAATGGGAAGAGGTGGGGCGTGCGGAACGCCAGGGAAAGAGAATTTTCCCACACAAAACCCTCCTTCCCACCAGGACTCCAGTATAAACAAGTCCAGATATAAATGACTTAATTCCTTGAGCATGGAATGAGTGCAATTGCATTCCAGTGATGAAAACAGAACTCCTATGGGTAGGGGGAAGAAAATGCCACAGCATCGAAGGGATTAGAATATCTACGGCTTGCTGCAAGTTCTTATACTGCTACTATTTTGGAACTGCAGCCCCAAAGGACTGGTCTCGTGATCAAAGCACAGGAAGACATTGATCTGAATTCCTCTCGCTCTGCTTTGCCACAGAAGTTTGTGTAAGCCTGGGCCACAATTTGGCTTATCTGGGCATTAATAGTTGACACACACACACACTTCACTAAGACTGATGGATGGAATCTGGCTGTTGCCATGTTACATAAGTTCTAACATGTGTTAAAAAGGTAAAGGAACCCCTGACCATTAGGTCCAGTCGTGACCGACTCTGGGGTTGCGGCGCTCATCTCGCTTTATTGGCCGAGGCAGCCGGCGGACAGCTTCCGGGTCATGTGGCCAGCATGACTAAGCCGCTTTTGGCAAACCAGAGCAGCACATGGAAACACCATTAACCTTCCCGCTGGAGCGGTACCTATTTATCTACTTGCACTTTGACGTGCTTTTGAACTGCTAGGTTGGCAGGAGCAGCGACCGAGCAACAGGAGCTCACCCCGTCACGGGGATTCGAACCGCTGACCTTCTGATTGGCAAGTCCTAGGCTCTGTGGTTTAACCCACCACACCACCCGCGTCCCCTAACATGTGTTAAAGGTAAAGGTAAAGGTACCCCTGCCCGTACAGGCCAGTCGTGACCAACTCTGGGGTTGCACGCCCATCTCGCTTAAGAGGCCGGGGCCAGCGCTGTCCGAAGACACTTCCGGGTCACGTGGCCAGTGTGACGAAGCTGCTCTGGCGAGCCAGCACCAGCGCAGCACACGGAAACACCGTTTACCTTCCTGCTATAAAGTGGTACATATTTATCTACTTGCACTTAAGGGTGCTTTCGAACTGCTAGGTGGGCAGGAGCTGGGACCAAATGATGGGAGCTCACCCCGCTGCGAGGATTCGAACCACCGACTATACGATCGGCAATTCCTAGGCCCTGAGGTTTTACCCACAGCGCCACCCGCCACCACTAAAACCATTGCAAAGCCATGGATCTGCTCATTATTTGAGCCGCTGAGATCCAAAACAAACACAAGCCAGCAGGTAGACAGATCCAGTTTCCACTCATCTCATCACTGTGTGACATAATACAATAATGAACTGGGCCCACAAGGGCTTGTAAGGCACTGACCCAAAGAAGCGAAAAGAGATTATCCTGAAATAGAATGTTATTCTGCTCTGGAGGCAATAAGTACCAGTGGACACTCTTGGTTGCTCTCGGTCTAAAGGCACCTTGAACTGGCAAGAGGTGAAAAAAAGAAACAGGAAAATAGCAAGAGGTTGTATTACGGTAGCTACTCTGCCCCAGAAGTAAAATCAGAAGTGGCCTTTTTGGAGGTTTGCAGTATGAATACTACATGGATCTTCCTTGTGAGAGCACACAAAGTGTTCTTCCAAAATCAGAACAGCATATACATGCATGCTCAGTAAAAACTCTGGAACAGAGTCCCTTAGCAACCAATCGTTTCAGGGTTTCTAGAAATGCTGCCTCCCCTATTCATTAATACTAGTTCTTTCTTACCAGACGCTCTCATCTCAAAAAGTTCACACATTCTAAAATATGGAAGAATGCCCTGGATCATGCTCAAACAATTTCTGCAACGAAAGCCCATTAAAACCTCTGATAGAAAAAGCCATTCACTGTGGCACACACAGTGGTGTGGTGCAGCTGGGCGATTGTTGACCCTGGACTCAATGGTCTCATCAGGCCATGCTTATTACTTCAATTGTGAAGAACACAATGGACGTTTCACCCCATCCTTCCACCACTGCTGCTACTATCCAGATATGTTGAAGCAAAACATGTACCCAAAGCAGTGTCCATGCACATTCTCATATTTTGTGTCTGGATTTTCACTTTTTGAAATATGGTGATCCTACATAAATCAGGGATGGACCTTGAGTATATTGCACCCTGTGCAAAGGTCAAAATTTGACACACACAAACACCCCAACCCTTGCACCACCTTCGCAAAGCTGGGTAAGGGAGGCTGCTGGTCTTTGAGGAGGAGGTGTGAGACTCCGGCAAGATCCTAGAGCCCTCCATCCTCATTCACCAAGCTGAAGGTGGTTGGAGGATGGATGGCGGCTAACAGATTGAGGCTGAATCCTGTCAAGACAGAAGTACTGTTTTGGGGGGACAGGGGGCAGGCGAGTGTGGAGGACTCCCTGGTCCTAAATGGGGTAACTGTGCCCTTGAAGGAGCAGGTGTACAGCCTGGGAGTCATTTTGGACTCACGGCTGTCCATGGAGGCACAGGTCAATTCTGTGTCCAGGGCAGATGTCTACCAGCTCCATCTGGTACGCAGGCTGAGACCCTACCTGCCCACGGACTGTCTCACCAGAGTGGTGCATGCTGTAGTAACCTCCCACTTGGACTACTGCAGTGCGCTCTATGTGGGGCTACCTTTGAAGGTGACCCAGAAACTACAACTAATCCAGAATGCGGCAGCTAGACTAGTGACTGGGAGCGGCTGCCGAGACCATATAACACTGGTCCTGAAAGACCCGAATTGGCTCCTAGTACGTTTCCGAGCACAATTCAAAGTGTTGGTGCTGACCTTTAAAACCCTAAACGGCCTCGGCCCAGTATACCTAAAGGCGCGTCTCCACCCCCATCGTTCTGCCCAGAAACTGAGGACCAGTTCCAAAGGCCTTCTGGCAGTTCCCTCACTGTGAGAAGCAAAGTTACAGGGAACCAGGCAGAGGGTCTTCTCGGTAGTGGCGCCCACCCTGTGGAATGCCCTCCCATCAGATGTCAAGGAAATAAACAACTATCTGACTTTTAGAAGACACCTGAAGTTTGTAATGTTCAATGTTTTATTCTGTTTTTAATCTGTTGGGAGCTGCCTAGAGTGGTTGGGGAAACTCAGCCGGATGGGTGGGGTATAAATAAATTATTATTATTATTATTATTATTATTATTATTATTAATTATTGTATTATTATTGCGGGAAGAAGGCAGGAGGACTCTATGACCCTGTCAGAGCCCTCACACCTCCTTCCCAAAGCCCAGCACTTACTAGGCTTTGGGAAGGAGGCAGGAAGGCACCCTATTGGCTGTTGCGCTGTGTGTGGAGGAATCAACCATGCTGCCCTAAATCCACCTCTGCTGAAATCCCAGCACCATTATGGCTACAGAAATAAAGGAGAACTTGCTTCTGCTGTCCTGGTGTTAAAACCAGGAAATAAGAACCATTTTGTGGTAGAAAACAATAACAAAACAGTAAAATAAAAGTAATAAAATGAAGATCTACAACCTGGCAGGCCAGCACCAATTATAAAATGATTTCAAGGCATATTGGAAGAAAGCGTATTGTGGAGACCAGCGGCAGCCCAGCTTGCTGGAGCTGGGCCAGGTACAGACCTGAGGCATGTTTGTCGCTGTCTCCACCTCCTGCTGCTCTCTATGTAGTCATTAGGGGACCCCTGGGCTGCAGACCCCTAGATTTTGGCCTAGCTGCACCACAGACTATTCATTATCATTACTATCATTATCCTAAGACAAGATAGCTCCAAACCTCATGAAGAAAGCAAGATTGCTGAAGCCCAGCAAGGGCAACACAAGACACTAACCAGATTCCCCTGGGAACAGACTGGCAAGCCCACTTTAACCAATCTTTGAAACCAGGGTGCAAGAGAGGAAATTTGATTAGCGGTGACCCAAATGTCATGCTGCCACAGCATGCCTTAAAATGACATTTGCATAGCCCTGTGGTTATTGCCCACAAAGCAGCAGCACTTTTATTGCATCCAACAACTAGGCTTTTTGATGTGTGTGCTGGCTTTTATGTATGTGCCAGAACCTGGGCATAAGCTTGCAAAGAATTGGAAACACTAATATTAAACCAAAGAGATGGGGAAAGAATATAAGCCCATATAAACTTTGCTGATAAGGCCACAGTTGGCTTCAGTCTAAATTAAAGGAGTCCCACATTCACCAACACCTCAGGCAGAACAAGTCCCGAAATATTCCAACGCCACATTAAATAATCGAAGGGGAGTCCAACATTCAGTAGGCTCCTGAAGACACAAGATCTACCCACCTGGGAAGAGTGGCAGATGAAGCTAATGGACTACATGGAAATGGCGGAAATGACAGGCAGAATCCGAGACCAGGGAGAAGAGTCGATGGAAGAAGATTGGGAAAAAATTAAAGTATATCTACAGAAATATTGTAAAATTAATGAATGTTAGAAGAATGCTGGAATGAAGTTATATGGTTTTAGCAGAAATGTTGTTAAGAATTATGGAAAAATTGATTGTTAAAGGGCCAAAGTGGAAAATTTAAAGTTAGATTGTGTTAAGATAAACTATAGAACAAAAAAATTGAGAAAGAGGGAAAGGATTTGCTGAACCAGCTGATTTGAACTAGAATACCAAAAAGCGAGGTGTGAGGAAGTCGAGGAAACAAGCAAATGAAAGATAAAGATATGAAAATTTGGATGTGTTTTTAAATGTTTTTGCTTTTTCTTGTTGTTTTGTTGTACTGTTTTTCTTTTTTTACTTTTGATGTATTGTCTGTTAAATTTTTATTTCTTCATTTTTTTTCTTTCTGTAACTATTAAACATTTAATAAATATTATTAAAAAAAAAAACATTCAGTAGGCTCCTGGTCAAGAGCCAATTTTGTTCGATTTTCTAAGCACACCCTTCAGGTCTGTAATTCGGGGCTGCAACTAGACACCCAAGTCCTGCAAAGCGGCCCTGAGAAAACCATACAAACAAAAACGTAACTAATTTCAGAACCCGGTTCTATAAGTATTTAGGAGCATTTCCTTCCTTTGCTCAAAGAGCACATAGTCTTCCCTGTCCCGCAACGTCCCTTCCAGTGTTATTTAATATACATGTGTGCCCTGGTACCTATGTTTAGAGGCTAAATGACCTACTCAGCAGAGCTTGTAAGCCTTGCTAGGGGAAAAAAGAAGAGTATTTTTAAAAATGCTATTGCTTCCCCACCCTGGAATATTTGTAACCTGGTTATGTAATTAACCCTCCAAAAAAGACACCGAAATGACAAACCTTCCATTTATACTTCTTGCTTTGAACTATAACGGATTTAACCATAGCTTCTAACCCCCACCTAGCTATCACCTCAGGGGCAAATTATACATTATATGCAAATGTGGGTAACAAAGCCCTGACTCAAAAAAATATATAAACAGTCTCAGGACGCTGCAATTTGGAGCAGAGAGGCAGCTGAAGGAGTGGATACTGTTTCCCCTTTCTTACAAGGCTCCAGGATCTGGGAAGGAGCAGCTAGAGGCATTTTGAAGGGTGAACTCTCTTCGTGGGTTCAGTGTTCAAAATTCCCCAAATTCCCAAAACTTATTGGTGCAGATCCAGTTGTGCATATGTGGAGATTTCTGGGCAGCCAGGTTGGCAACCACAGTCTAAAAACCTCTGACTTAGTCCATAAAGGTAAAGGTACCCCTGCCCGTACGGGCCAGTCGTGTCCGACTCTAGGGTTGTGCGCCCATCTCACTTAAGAGGCCGGGGGCCAGCGCTGTCCGGAGACACTTCCGGGTCACGTGGCCAGCGTGACGAAGCTGCTCTGGCGAGCCAGCGCAGCACACGGAAACGCTGTTTACCTTCCCACCAGTAAGCGGTCCCTATTTATCTACTTGCACCCGGGGGTGCTTTCGAACTGCTAGGTTGGCAGGTACTGGGACTTAGTCCATAGTTAATGCCATTTCCATCATGCGTGTTTTTCCTTCTCGCACACTGGGACAAGTGAATTGTCATAAGAGAGAGAGCTACAGTCAAGCAATGTAATTAAGATCATAGAATCGAAAAACTGTAGCGCTGGAAGGGGTTCCCAAGAGTCATCTAGTTTAACCAACTGGTGAACAGATGTTCCATTGGGGTGACTATAACCCAGGTTTAAGGGGCCATTTGGTGCCTAGCTTATATATCTGAGTTTCTAAAATTGCACCTCCAACCCCATCGTTCAGCCCGGACACTGAGGTCCAGCTCCGAGGGCCTTCTGGAGGTTCCCTCACTGCAAGAAGTGAAGTTACAGGGAACCAGGCAGAGGGCCTTCTCGGTAGTGGCACCCGCCCTGTGGAACACCTTCCCATCTGACTTTTAGAAGACATCTGAAGGCAGCCCTGTTTAGGGAAGTTTTTAATGTTTGATGTTTGATTCTGTTTTTAATATTCTGTTGGGAGCCACCCAGAGTGGCTGGGGAAACCCAGTCAGGTGGGTGGGCTATAAATATATTGTTGTTGTTGTTGTTGTTGTTGTTGTTGTTGTTGTTATTAAATACAGACATACATTCAATATGGTCAAAAGCTTTTCCGGCATCCATAAAAATAAATGTTCCTGGTTCTTTTTATTTGTTTTTATTACACTGTGTCACTCTTCTGTCTTTTACAAAGTCTGGTTATTCTCTTTCAATTATTCTATTTAAACGGTTAGCTAGTACTTTGGGTCCATAACTTTACATCGTAATTGAACAATGACAAAGAACTATACAATGAAGTTTTAAGAGGTTTTCTTTAAGAACAACTACTATTTTGGCATTCTCCCAGGTTCTTGGCATGTTTTTAGACATTTTTATTGAATTAATCATAGAAGTTAGTGTGTCAAAGCTGCACCATCAGGAATTTTTGTTTAAAAATAAAATAAAGTTATGGTACAATTCCATCCATTCCTGAAAGTCCTTTTAGAGCAGCTTTTACGTCCTCCATTTCAACTGGTGCATTCAATTTCCTTACATCCTCTTCTTTTAGTTTAGACAATTTTAAAGAGTTTAAGAATTTATTAACCTCAGTCGATAAATAACTCTCCATTTTATATTATGTTCTATTAAATTTCTCAAATTCCATAACAATCTGTTTGGATGTTACAGCCCATTCTTGTCTGGTGGGGGGGGGGGGTTTATAAGGCTATTTATTTATCTCTTCCTTCTTCAACATATGGGGGCAGAAGTTTATCAGCTTTGTTCGGTTTCTCAAATATCTTTTTATTTGTTCAGGGTTTTTTGTTTTTGTTTTTAATCTCAATGGTCTTGCCACATATTTGCCTTTTTTCCGTTCTTGTTTTCAAGCCAGGAGTAATTGTTTGCAGATTTCTGAAGCACAAGTTTCTAAATTTTCTATCTCAAATTCTCTTATTTGTTGTTCTAATAAATATATTCCTTGTTTCCTTTTCTTTCTTATATAAGCTGTCTTTTTTATCAGCTCTCACTATATTACTACTTTACAGGAATCCTATATTGGAATCATAGAATTGTAGAGTTGCTACAGGGATGCTACAGGGTGGCGCTGTGGGCTAAACCACAGAGCCTAGGACTTGCCGATCAGAAGGTCGGCGGTTCGAATCCCCGCAACAGGGTGAGCTCCCGTTGCTTGGTCCCTGCTCCTGCCAACCTAGTAGTTCCAAAGCACGTCAAAGTGCAAGTAGATAAATAAGTACCGCTCCGGCGAGAAGGTAAACGGCATTTCTGTGAGCTGCTCTGGTTCGCCAGAAGTGGCTTAGTCATGCTGGCCACATGTTCCGGAAACTGTACGCTGGCTCCCTCGGCCAATAAAGCGAGATGAGCGCCGCAACCCCAGAGTCGGCCACAACTGGACCTAATGGTCAGGGGTCCCTTTAAGGGACTACAAGGCTCATCTCGTCCACCCGCCCCGCCCCCTGCAATGCAGGAATCTTTTGCCTAATGTGGGGCTCAAACCTATGACGCTCAGATTAAGAGCATCATGTTCTACCAACTGAGCTATCCCTCATTTTGGTTTTGCTTATTGCTTTCCTGTTGGCTTTTATGTGTTTGCAAAATCGCATGGCATTTCTTCTCCAAATGAAAAGCAGTACAGTGGTACCTCGGGTTAAGTACTTAATTTCTTCCGGAGGTCCGTTCTTAACCTGAAACTGTTCTTAACCTGAAGCACCACTTTAGCTAATGGGGCCTCCTGCTGCCACCGCGCCGCTGCTGCACGATTTCTGTTCTCATCCTGAAGCAAAGTTCTTAACCTGAAGCACTATTTCTGGGTTAGCGGAGTCTGTAACCTGAAGCGTATGTAACCTGAAGCGTATGTAACCTGAAGCGTATGTAACCTGAGGTACCACTGTATAGAAATCCTTTTAATAATAACTGCTGCCATTTACAACAGCCACAAGCACAGAAGAAGTTAAGTCAGATACTGAAATTAAACTGCAATATATCAAAAGGTCTTTTAATAAATCTGGTAGCACTAAGAGTTGATGACAATCAAGAGTATTTGCATCACTAAGGCAGTCCAATCAACCAACTAGTTGATTCGTAGTGTCTGATGCCCTCCAGATGCTATTGGACACTATGGGAGGAATTCATTGTTGCACTAAGTGGGGCGTGTGGGCAATGAATGAAGTCCACTTACATAGCAGGACTTCTTCCTTTTGCTTGGCCCTGTGCCTCCCTAAGCATGTTCTGGGGTTTTCCAAAGCCTCCAGAGCAGATTTATAGGGCGCCCAAGGGGAGAAGAGTGGTGGGAATCCTGTTGTGGACCTTATTCCGCGCACACAACAACTTTGCTGAATCTCGCCCTATATTCCATGTTCCCCAGCCAGGATGTCCAATTGTCAGGAATGATGCAAGTTGCAGAGCAAGATTCCCCACCCCTGATCTAGACACTATAGCTTGCAGATCTGTTAATGGGCTGAAAATCAGACGCAGCCGTAGCACATTTCATTGCACCTTCTAAAAGAGAGCTGTTTTACACACCTATTCATCTCTCCCCTAGTTAGTTGAAGGCAGCATGCCAGTTCTTGGATCCAAGTCAAAGGCAGTAAATGGCGAGGCAGCGACTGAGAGGGCGGGGTGGAACAGAAGAGATGGCACTCTTCCCTGCTCTTAAAGAACTCACTGCACTGGATCAATAGACCTGAAAGGAAATTTACTTGGCCGTTGAAGACTGACAAGGAGAGGCGGGAGGGGAAGTGCCCGCCCCTCTTTTATTCCAGGAAATCATAAATACAAAAATGCATTAACTCTATTCCTCGGGCCAAAAAGGGAGAGAATGCAATTCTGCATTGCATCATTATTGATTCTATAGGGAGGATTAGATACAGTACTTTCATTAACACAGGAATCATGGCCAATTGAACAGCCAAGCTGTTTCAAGGGCAGAACACAGAATCTAAACTGGCAAAGGTAGATAGGTATGTGTGATTTATGCATCCCAGCACTTACGGGATAGACAGCCTGCCTTTCGAGTAAAGAAAATTAAGAACAATTTTGCCTGTGACTCAATCTACGGTTACCAGTCAAGGTAATTTACCTTGAGACTCACAGCTGCTCTCCATTTCTACCTTGGTGCCAGTAAAACTGTTCTCTTTCCTCTGTGCTTCCTGCCCCCAGCACATGCTGAATCCCTGGTGCGGACAGAACTGCTAGACCACTTCTTGATCTTCCCCCCAAAAAAATTATTTAAAAAATGAATCATGAAGAGGAGTAGAAGAGTTTTGGATTTGATATCCCGCCTTTCACTCCCTTTAAGGAGTCTCAAAGCGGCTAACATTCTCCTTTCCCTTCCTCCCCCACAACAAACACTCTGTGAGGTGAGTGGGGCTGAGAGACTTCAAGGAAGTGTGACTGGCCCAAGGTCACCCAGCAGCTGCATGTGGAGGAGCGGAGACGCGAACCCGGTTCCCCAGATTACAAGACTACCGCTCTCAACCACTACGCCACACTGGCTCTCAAGACTGTAAATGAGAGGTGCTGGTTCAAAGATCTCAAATATGAGGTTCAGCTACCTCAAAGGCTGTCACATGGAAGATGGAGCAAGATGTTTTCTCCTGTTCTGGAAGGTAGGACTTGAACCAATGACCGAGAAAGGAAAGTCCGACTCAACATCAGGAAAAACTTTCTGACAGTGAGAGCTGTTTGAGAGTGGAACAGTCTCCCAGGGAGGTTGTGGACTCTCCTTACTTGGAGGCTTCTGAGCAAGTTGGATGGCCATCTGTCATGGATGCTTTAGCAGAGTTCCCTGCTTTGCAGATGATTCAACTAGATGGCCCTCAAACTCTACAATTCTACAGGAGATATTCTACTGCTGGGATGGCTCAGTCAGCAGAACATGAGGTTCTTAACCTCAGGGTCATGGGTCTGAACCCCATGTTGGGCAAGAAGGGGGTTGGACTACATGACCCTTGCGGTACTTTCGAACTCTACTTTGTGTGTGTGTGTGTGTGTGTGAAGGTTTGGTGGGAAGGGTGTGTGTGAGAAGTGAGGTATGGAGCAAATTAAATGCAGAAAAGCATGGTCATCATTTTTCGCTACCCAGTAATGTTGGTAGGTCACCTATCGCATAAAATGTGTGAAAATTTCTTTGTCTCGGTTCGAGCCGCAATTATGATAGCCTTGAAATTCGCAGGCTCCCTTTGAAGTTCCTTCACTTTAAAAGAGTACATTTTCGGCATCTCATGTAACAACCCCTTCCCCCCTAAATTGCATTTTAAAGCCCTGGGGAGACTGAAAAGCAGCCTGATTGTGGGTGAGGGAGAGGGGAAGAAGAGTGGCTAGCATATACCTTTGAATATACACTTGATTTCTCTGTATCTTTTCTCACTGCCTTATATTCACTAAAGAACCGTGCCCCTTATCCACAGCCCCACATGCACAAAGCGTTTTAGAAAAGGGAAACCTTGCACCTTGAGGAAGGCAAGAGTTTGTGTCTGTACTTGAATGCTCCCTCACTAGAACAGAACCACCACGGATCCTTCTGCGCATTTAACTATGTATCAGGTTCAAAATTCTTGCAAATCCAAGAGCAGTCTTTGCCTTCCTTGATCCGTCAGGCCAAGCAAAGTTTCAGATTTCAGGATGTGAGGTTTCAGGGCTGAGGTTTGCTTTACAATTAAGCAGAGCACATTTAACAAGAGGTACAACATGCTCCAGAGGGCAGGGAAACGGGTTCAGTAAGGAGGGAAAGCAGCGAGGGCAGCAAAATTTACATAGCGATAGAACGATTGGGAGCACAAACGACATTCTTAGCATTACTTGGAAAATAAAAAAAAGCAACAGAGCAACACCGGTAGCAAGAACATGACCTGGTGCCTCAGTGAAAAAGCGACCTTCTTTACACAGACAATCAAAGGCAAATCTAAGAAGAAAGTGTTTACTTCAATCTCATTGGTCCTACCAATTGTTTTAAGTGAAAATAATCAGTTATGTTGGCTGCCCCCATCATTTCTCTTTTTTTGGCCAAGATATGATGACTAGGATTTTCATACTTGCTTGAAAGTATTTTTTTAATCTGACACCGGACCAAACAGCTCTGCTTTAAGTTAATAGGCATTACCACCCGGAAGGCAAATGTCTCTAAGTAAATTGCACCAAAGGAAACACTGCAACTAATTTCGCCACGGTACCAGGTCATCATTTCCTCACTCGTATGTTTGACAACCACCTGGCTATCCAGAAGGAACAGAGTCAAAAATAAAGAGTAGAAACTAACAGGCAAAACCAGGCATCTCACCTCCGTACCTGAAAGTTGTTCAAGGCAGTAGGTTTAACAGCCAAATCCACCTAAAGGGCCATTTGGGAGGATGGGCGGGGATATAAATAATAATAAATTTCACATGCTGCAAGTGTCAATCAGTCTGGAGCTTCAGCCAATCCCAGTCCGCTGAGATGCATTTGCCACATTCAATTGCAGCATCTTTAGCTATGCACCTTGAGAGGTAAAGGGACCCCTGACCATTAGGTCCAGTCGCGGATGACTCTGGGGTTGCGGCGCTCATCTCGCTTTATTGGCCGAGGGAGCCGGTGTACAGCTTCCGGGTCATGTGGCCAGCATGACTAAGCTGCTTCTGGTGAACCAGAGCAGCGCATGGAAACGCCATTTACCTTCCCACCGGAGTGGTACCTATTTATCTACTTGCACTTCATGCTTTCGAACTGCTAGGTTGGCAGGAGCAGGGACCAAGCAACGGGAGCTCACCCCATAGCGGGGATTCAAACTGCCAACCCAAAATGGTGTGAGGTGACACTAAAACTAAGTTCTACATCTGAACGTCGAGGGTGGCAATAGTTAACCAAAGTCTATAGCTTTAGTGAACTTTTAAAGAAAGAAAAAACAATTGATCCCATTTTATCTCTAACAGACAAATGCAGGGCTATATTACAGACATACACACACTTTGCTTTTCTTAAACTTGCAAGCAATTTTTAAAAAAAAAAACTGATCTCAAAACAAAATAAAAAAATTCCTTCCAGTAGCACCTTAGAGACCAACTAAGTTTGTTACTGGTGTGAGCTTTCGTGTATCTGAATGCACACGAAAGCTCATAGCAATAACAAACTTAGTTGGTCTCTAAGGTGCTACTAGAAGGAATTTTTTTTATTTTGTTTCGACTATGGCAGACCAACACGGCTACCTATGTATATCTAAAACCCTCATCTGGCTAGCTTTCAGTACAGACACTGAGAATCCTAAGACAAAAGCAGAAAAGTAACAGAAGTCTGGACCCTTACACAGTGCTTGCTAGGTTTTTAAAAAATAAATATAAGTGAAGCAGGCTCTCACATGCCCTTGATATGAAGAGACAATCCCCATGAGGCTTTCTGTAGCCTGGAGCATGTGAAATCCTGCTTTCTTTTTCTTTTCTTTAAACAACCTTGTTTATAAGCAGGTCCCTGTCAGCCCTTAAGAATGACACTGTAACAGCAAAATGAAAATTAGCTAACAGTCCTAAATAAATCTCTGTAAAGCAATAAAACAGAGGGTGAGAGAGAAAGGAGAAGAGGCATGGTAGAACTGGCAGGTAAACAAGTGTAATTCTGCATCCAGGGCGGCTGTCCACCAGTTTCATCTGGTACACCGGCTGAGACTCTACCTGCCTGCGCACTGTCTTGCTAGATTGGTACATGCCCTGGTTATCTCCTGCTTTGACTACTGCATATTGGTCTACGTGAAGCTACCTTAGAAGGTGACCAGAAACGACAACTAATCCAGAATGCAGCAGCTAGACTGGTGACTGGGAATGGCCGCCAGGACCATATAACACTGGTCCTGAAAGACATACTGTACATCGGCTCTCAGTTTGTTTCAGAGCACAATTCAAAGTGTTGGTGCTGACCTTGAAAGCCCTAAATACCCTTTATACCTGAGGCAGAGTCTCCACTCCCATCGTTCAGCCTGGACCCTGAGATCCAGCACTGAGGGCCTTCTAGCAGTTCCCTCACTGCAAAATGTGAAGCTAAAGGGAACCAAGCAGAGGGCCTTCTCAGTAGTGGCACCCTCCTATCAGATGTCAAGCGGATGAGTAATTACATATCCTTTAGAAGACCTCTGAAGACAGCCCTGTATAGGGAAGCTTTTTAATGTTTAAGGTTTTGTTATGTTTTTATATATGTTGGAAGCCACCCAGATTATCTGGGGCAACCCAGTCAGATGGGTGGGGTACAAATAATAAATTAATATTATTATTGTTATGTACTGAAGTTCTCACCCTGGGCCAGCAGGGAGATACAGTTGATAGTTTTCACTCAGGTCCACATATGCAAATAAGGGATTGAAAGTGACGTTCAGTGATTGGTTAATTACAGAAAATAGTTACTGTTGTGTTCTAGTGGAGCTCTATATAAGCAGGCTGGCTGAACCCTTCAGTTCAGTTCTGTTCTGGCCTATGAATAAATAAGAGCTGTTTGAAGAATTGCTGTGTCGTCTGATATGTTCACCCACAACTTAACAATTATAGTTTCATTTCTAACTCTGGTTAGCAATGCTTTCACATTTATTCTGAAATGGAAGCTGAGTGAGACAAGGGGAGTTCACTGGCATGGGGTGGGGAGCATACATCCTTGTGGCCCTGCACCCAACCTCTAAACCTTTATAGCTCTACACCTGCACAGATCACCGTTCTAAACAGCGGGATCTAGCCCACGCCTCTCACTTTGGCAAAGCCTGTTGGCTGAGTCTATGCAAGCGGCTGAGCAGTCAAAAAGCCTAAAGCAACTCTGAGTCACAGAATACTCTCCTTATCAAAAGGGAAGAATGCCCTTTGAAGACAGACCAACACTGCGATCCTTTCTCTTTTTTTGAGGTCCTAAACAGTAGCAGTTTACACACACAAAAAGCTTTGGGGGAGGGGGGAATCTGCTCAGAGGAGGGAAATCTCATGTGCATAAATCAAGAGTCTTGTCAACAGAGGAGTCCACCAAGCAAACTCCAGAATGAGTTCAAAAGGAAAGGAAAAGCAAGGTGTATTATTATGCAATTCACTTTCAGGAATCAAGGGCACCTGTTGACCCCTAGGCAAGTTTCCCAGTTACGAAATACATGCATTTGCTTTTAAAAGTGGCCTTGACCATACTTTTTGTTACCTTTCCACCCCCAAGATAGCCCTGCCTTGAAAGTTGCTTCTCCTCCTCCAACTCTACCATCCTGAGCCACTCCAGGGTTTCATGCTGTCAAACAACTCCACTCCTTCTCCTCTGTTATATACCTTAAACTCCCTCCCAGCACCACTTCTCTCCCCTCAACCTGCTTAATAAAGTCTTAACACAATGATGGTTTTATGTTGTTAGGAAACATTCCAGAAGACCCAACAACAAAATTCAGTCCCCAGCATTTATTTATTTATTTATTATTTTTAATAAAACAGGCAAGTGAAAAGATTGCAATTCATCACATTAAAATGACATCGCTTCAGGATTACCATGTTATCAGCTGAAGGGGTTTATTTATCCTCTGTTATGCACACAACGGTTCAAAACATTTATAAGTTTTTTTTAAAAAAATACTGTGAGCATTTTAAATCCATGTAGAACACATGGTGGATAGCTGACATCTAAAACCTAAGATCTGGAGATACTCCTAAAACATATATGACTGAGCCTGTGTGAAAAAACACCATTGTTTCATGTTCACCGAGTGGGTATTTGCAGCCTTATGTATTTGATTGGTCAGCTCAGAGTGTCAACTATCAGGCAAGTGGCTAATTTTGGGTGACAAATTGTGCAACAGATTTCTTGACTAGTAAGGCAGAGCTCACGGGAGTCGAAACATGTTTGGTGTTTAGTTATTGTTTGTCACATTGGTTTGATGCATAGGTATCAATGAGAACCATACCACTGCATTCCATTAATGTTATTCACATCTTCATTGCATATCCTGATTTTCTATGTGTTTATTTGTCTGTTCAGGACGCGACCAATTCTGTGTCTAAATACAATTTTGAATCCCTGTACCTAAATGCATGGAACGATCCCATATTTCTATCTATATCTATCTATCATTCATTCATTCATTCAATTTATATACCACAATTTATCTGAAGATCCCAGGGTAGTGTACAACATTAAAAGCATAATTTACATAGCATAATAAAAGACAATAAAACAATCACAGAAAAAAGCATAATAACAGTAAAGGTAAAGGACCCCTGACAGTTAAGTCCAATCATGAACAACTCTGGGGTTGCAGCAGTCATCTCGCTTTACTGGCCAAGGGAGCCGGTGTTTGTCCGCAGACAGTTTTTCCGGGTCATGTGGCCAGCATGACCAAGCCGCTTCTGGCAAAACCAGAGCAGCACACGGATACGTCGTATACCTTCCCGCCAGGGTGGTACCTATTTATCTACTTGCACTTTGACGTGCTTTCGAACTGCTAGGTGGGCAGGAGCTGAGACCTCCCACATTTAAAAGGCCATAGATTAATGGCCAAAGGCCTGGGTAAAGAGGAATGTTTTTGCCTGGTGCTTAAAGACATATAATGATGGCACCAGGCAAGCCTCTCAGGAAAGAGCATTCCACAGTCGGGGAGCCGCCACAGAAAAGGTCCATTCTCATGTTGCTGCCCTCCAAACCTCTTGGGGAGGGGGGACACAGAGAAGGGTCTCAGATGATCTGGGTCAGGTTGTATGGAGGCAGTCCTTGAGGCAGCCTTTCTCAACCTGTGGGTCCCCAGATGTTGTTGAACTACAACTCCCATCACCCCTAGCTACCAAGGCCAGAGCTCAGGGATGATGGGAGTTGTAGTCCAACAACATCTGGGGACCCACAGGTTGAAAACCGCTGCCTTAAGGTATTGAGATCCTGGGTGAGGCTTTCTATACAAGCTCCATTATAGAGTAAGGTTACAGCATACTTACATATATCTCACTGTGATCAAAACGCTGTTTGAGATTATCGATAAAGGATTCCTCCGTGAGCGGCTCGAGAAGCACCATATCCCCTACCCCGATCATGTTGTCCAAAAGAGATGTCTTCACCTCCATCTTTGCCATTTTCTCTTTACTGCAAGCAGAAACCAAAAGCAAGGAGATTAAACTTTAACATAAAACACAAGTACAAAGTACCTCAAATGACTTTCAAGCACATAGCAACACAGGAGGGGGGAAGGGGTATTTTGGAAAAATTGCTCACAGCAGGCGGTGTAATCAAAAGAAACTGAGCAGAAGCACTCGAGAGCATTGCCTTCAAGGTCAGAAAACAACTGTTTCCACTGTTTGCTTTCGTTATATCGCAACTATGAAAAAAACATTCAAGGAAGGTAGAAGGCACCAAGAACTCAGGTCTCCTTGCAGTGAAAGGCCCCATTAGCTAAAGTGGTACCTCTGGTTTCAGTTTCAGGTTAAGAACGGATCTCCAGAATGAATTAAGTTCTTAACCCAAGGTACCACTGTATTATGTTTTTATATATGCTAGAAGCTGCCCAGAGTAGATGGGGCAACCCAGTCAGATGGGCGGGATACAAATAATACAATTATTATTAGCCATGACAAAATCATAACCATCCTAAAGAATAAAGTTGCGAATGTACAGCTAAAACAAGCAGACTTACTGCCTTGTAAGAATTATCGTGGCTACGTCTCAAAAGCAACCAGGCTGTCACAGCACTGGGGTGGCCAACCATTAAGAAGCAGGGCCTCTGTACCTTAATTAAAACATGTACATGGTAGAATTATGGTCATGGCGGCTTATCTTGCCAGAGAGGTGCCTCCATGAGAATTATTCCATCTGCAAAGCTAACTGAAGGTACAGGAAAATTTAATGCACACTGTAAGGCCGCAGCCTTGTGTTTATCTCCACACTATATAGAAAGAGTCCCTTTAATTCACGTTTCCAAAAAGCTGTAATTAGACGCATCCATGGCTTCCAAACAAAAGGAAACAATTTGGCTTTAAGTGTACGTGTACTGAAGGGGTTAATGGGCAACCTATTTAATCGGCTGCAGGTGGTTAATAAGCCTGGTATTAGCACTGAACTGGGAGGGTCCGGAACAGAACAAAACTCATCAGAAAAGACTAGAAGGATCCCAAAGGATCCCACCGCCTTACGTAGGCTTGGCTGAAAGCCTTGTTGTATTCTTTATAAAAAGGAAATAAAGGCATTTGGTCTGGAAGAAGAAAACCAAACAAAAGGAAAACGTAACTGCATAGAACAGGGGTCGGCAAACTAAGGCCTGGGGGCCAGATGCGGCCCTCCAGGCTCGTAAATCCGGCCTGCCGCCAGCTCAGTCAGTTCCCGCACGCTGCGTACGCCTCACTGCACAGGGACTGAATTCCGTGACGCTGGCATGGCTTCTGGGTGGGCGGTGATGCTGGCGCGGCTTCAGATTGGCTGCAGGAAGTTCCTGCAGCCAATCCGAAGCCTCGCCACCTGCAGCTGAGGTAAACACAGCGTGGCCATGGATGGATAGGGCGGCAGGCAGGAGGTCTGGGCAGCGCTATGGCCATCATGACGGGCGCATTGCAGGGCTTCAGCTGGAGCTTGTCGCACCTGCTGGCCCCGCGCCTGGTGCCTGGCTCAGCGCTGCTTATAACCCGTGTATAAGACGCCCATCAATTTATCACAAAAAATTCAGGGGGAAAGGTCGTCTTATACATGGAAAAATACAGTACATACCCATTCTTTGTACAAGAGACTCTAAAACCTCACACCCATTCTGCATCAACTGCCTCTAGGTTTTATGCAGATCACCTTCAGAACCCAAAGTGTCAAACTCTTCCATGTCAGAAACACCAAAACAACAACTTCTGACTTTAAGTTAATAATTGAAATTTGTTTGCATTGGATCTGCACTTCTCAAAGCATGCTTTCCTGAGCAATACAAATCCTAATAAGGTCATTTGTGGCTAAATTTTTTCAGTCTGAAGCAGAGTCTCGGTTTTTTACCACGCTAAATTACAAGCTACCTACCATACTAAAATGCATCACCGCTGTGGAATTTCAAGTGTGGACAAAGCCAAACCAATAAGCCTCCTATTCCAACAAGACGAAACCAAGAAACAGTTCTAAAGTGACATTTAAAGTGTTCCAAGCTGAAGCAGCAGCACAGCTTACGCAGCCGCATTAGTTCTGGGTCAAACTGCCAAATCAAAAAGATCTACCTACAGCAAGATTAAGCAAGGAGAACACAAGAGCACCCCTGCTGGATCAAAAACTCTTGGATCAGCTAACCAGGTTGTTAAGTTGTGGGTGAACATATCAGACGACACAGCGATTCTTCAAACAGCTCTTGTTTATTCACAGGCCAGAACAGAACTGAACTGAAGGCTTCAGTCAGCCTGCTTATATAGAGCTCCTGAACAATGTTACTGTAACAATTTTCTAAAACTATCCAATCACTGAACGTCACTTTCGATCCCATATTTGCATAACTATCTACAGTATCCCCCTGCTGGCCCAGGGTGAGAACTTCAGTACATAACACAGGTGACTTGCAGGAAGCCCAAAAGCAGGAGCTGATAGCATCCTCCTCTGATCTTGGAACTAGTATACAGCAACCATGGTTAGCTTTATCCTTGACAAGCCTGTCTAAGTCTATCTAAATAAATTAGATAGGTTGCTTTGAGATGTTGCCCATAAACACTGTGTAAAGTCAATTGTAGCCAAAAGCTCTGTATTCAAGTCTGCTTGACACCCACACACCCAACATTTATAGGACAAACACTGTTTAAAAGGGGTGTGTGTGTGAAAAAAGGTTTGTTTCTCTAGCATGGATAATCTAATGATATCTGTCAGGGAACTGCCATCAGTGCTGGAGGGAGAGAGCAAAATCCAGAGGGATTCCAGAGAGCTTCCCGGGATTGGGAGAGGCAGGCCATCTTCTGGGGAAGAGAATCAGCGTAGCACCAGTGGAGAAGGGGGGCAGATGGGGGAAGCGGCGAGGCGGTCCCATGACTCCTTGCCGGGGACCAGCGGGGAGAGTAGAGGTCCTCCGCTGCCTACGCCCTCCTTGCGCAGAAGGCTTTTGCGCAGAGAGAGTAGGAGAAGACTAGGCGTCAAAGAGCTTCTTTGCTGGAAGAAGTTTAAGAAACGCCCACTGTACTCCAAAATCAAAACTACATTAGACTTTAGTGACAAAAATTAGTCATTCCCACCAAGTGGAAATGATGATGATGATGCTCAATTTATACACTCTTAATCAACAATGTATTGCAATAACTAAGAGAAATTATTAGTAGGTTAGTTACTGTCACCAATATCCTCCTAAAGTTAACGTAGATCAGTGGGTAAAATGAACAGGCATACTAATAAAAGACTCATCATTAAGCATTACTCAAGTGTTCAACAATCTTAAACATGTACACAATTTTCTGCAACTGCTTTGTCAGCACCCTGTCAAATTGTTTACTAAGATCATAAATATATTCCACATTGAACTCCCAAAACAATATGAGAAGTTTCAATTTTTAACAAATAAATTAAGAATGCACAAGGAAACAGTTCAGTGTGCTATTCAAATTAAGCATCCATTCAGGAAAAGAAAATGGATAAGAACATCAGGACCTAAGGAGCTCAGCAGATTCTATTTTTAAAGACCATCACCACTCCAAAATATCCTCAGAAGCAAAAACTGGGCAGGATCATTAACATAAATACATTTTTTCCCATTTCCTTATTATATTTAGAAACTGTGACTGCAATCACATGAATATTTACCTGGGAGTAAGCCCCACTGAACACAGTGAGGCATGTTTTCGAGTAAACATAAGGTTGAATGAATAGCCTCTGGCACAGTGTCCTAATTTATGGTGTCACAGTGACACAGGCACTAAAAATGTATTCAGCCATTTAGGGTATTAAAAATACATTCTTTCAAGATATATAGATTGACTGAGACTGAGGAGAAAGAAAGTTGTAAATCTTTCAATTCAAGTCAAAGAACAAGGGGGAGGGGTGGAGAATTGGACCCATTTTAGGCCATATGCTATAATATCACAAATCTCTGCCAAATGAAATTAACCAAAGGACATTCTCAAGGATTTTCAAATCAGCATTAGACAAACTCCATTTCCAGCAAGCAAAGTGCTGCATATCAACAACGCCTTTAGGTATCAGACGTTATCGATAAAATATTATGCTTCCCATTATTATTCCTACATTATTTTACTTGGGGTGTATGGGGTGTAAGGTGAGGGGGGGTACCTCTGGTGGGAGACACGTCATGCTCCTTCTGTGGTAGTTTGTCCAGCTTTGGTTCCCACCCTGGCCTCAGCTCTCACCTGTGGCTCCTAGAAGCTGTCAGCATGAGACAGCAGCCACACCCTGAGAAACGGCTTTGGCTGGCCAGCTAAACCAGGTGAGTGCAGCTGATTGAGCGGATGTGACCAATAGTGGGTTCGATGGTCAAGAAGGCAGTCTGTGCACGTGCTGTAGAGGGAAGTGAGGGGCAGATGGGGCTCATCAAGAAGATAGTCCATCTAGGACAGGAGTCAGCAACCTTTTTCAGCAGGGGGCTGGTCCACTGTCCCTCAGACCATGTGGCGGGCCGGAGTATATATTTTTTGCGGGGAGGGGAATGAACGAATTCCTATGCCCCATGAATAGCCCAGAGATGCATTTTAAATAAAAGGACACATTCTACAGTGGTACCTCGGGTTAAGAACTTAATTCGTTCTGGAGTCTGTTCTTAACCTGAAACTGTTCTTAACCTGAAGACCACTTTAGCTAATGGGGCCTCCTGCTGCTGCTGTGCCGCTCCACGATTTCTGTTCTCATCCTGAAGCAAAGTTCTTAACCCAAGGTAATATTTCTGGGTTAGCAGAGTCTGTAACCTGAAGCATCTGTAACCTGAAGCGTACGTAACCCGAGGTACCACTGTACTCATCTAAAAAACACGCTGATTCCTGGACCGTCCGTGGGCCGGATTGAGAGGCAATTGGGCCTTAGGTTGCCTACCCCTGATCTAAGAGAATGAAATATCTCATCCTAAACCTCCACTGCCTTGAAGGATACCTTTGGGGGAAGAAAAGCCTAAGGAGTATACCCTATACAAATCCGGAGTGAAGTCGTTAAGATGGTTGGATGGCGCCTTGTATGCCTCCTTCCGGAAACTCCTGCAGCCAAGCTGGTGCCAAACATATCACTCTGTTTTCCTTTGGACCACATCAGCAAGGCCGAGAAGGTTGTCTTGTTGCCTGGGCTGCCCAAGACCTCCATACACACTGCCCAGGTTTGCGCCGCAGAGAGGTCAATTTGGTGCTTTGAGTGTAGTGATTTGGCTTTGCCCCCCAGAGTCGCACTCTATTGTCTCTCGAGACAGATGGATGCCAACAGCAATACGCCTTAAAGACCTAGATCAGATTCCCATTTGAGTCTTCTTTAATAAGAGAAGTGGAAATGTTCAGTTTTCAACAGGTCAGCAATGGAACAGAATTTCCCCGTCAATTCCTCAAAATTTCCCCTCAGCTGACAACTTCCTCTGCATTTCTGTCGCCTAAAGTGCCTGACATGAAAATTCTGGGGGGAGAACCTGTTCACCAGCTAATGCCGTAATACAGAGACTGGGCAAACGGTCCACTAATATACATCTTAAAAGAGCTTGAAACAAGATTCCAGGATTACTGAGAGAAGCTGATGCTACAAAATGAGAACGGTGGTTCAAAATCAGATTACACTTCAACATCACTGAGACTTCTCAGAAAATATTGAGCAAGTTCCTTTTTGTGCTTCTGCCCTTATTCCATGACATTAAACTTTCCTCTCCATTATGAAATTCAAATTCCATACATATTATCATGTATCACCAGCCCACATTTGTTTAAATTTATTATTTACAGTGGTACCTCAGGTTAAGTACTTAATTCGTTCTGGAGGTCCGTTCTTAACCTGAAACTGTTCTTAACCTGAAGCACCACTTTAGCTAATGGGGCCTCCTGCTGCTGCCGCGCCGCCGCAGCACGATTTCTGTTCTCATCCTGAAGCAAAGTTTTTAACCCGAGGTACTATTTCTGGGTTAGCGGAGTCTGTAACCTGAAGCATATGTAACCTGAAGCATATGTAACCCGAGGTACAACTGTATTTGGATATGTGGAATCACTAGCCTCTGGTCTAAAAGGTAAAAGTACCCCTGACCATTAAGTCTAGTTGCAGATGACTCTGGGGTTGCGGAATTCATCTTGCTCTATAGGCCAAGGGAGCCAGCGTTTGTCCGCGGACATCTTCCAGGTCATGTGGCCAGCATGACTAAGCTGCTTCTGGTGGACCACAGCAGTGCACGGAAACACCATTTACCTTCCCGCTGGAGCGGTACCTATTTATCTACTTGCACTTTGACGTGCTTTCGAACTGCTAGGTGGGCAGGAGCTGGGACCAAACAACGGGAGCTCACCCCGTTGGGGGGATTCGAACCACCAACCTTCTGATCGGCAAGCCCTAGGCTCTGTGGTTTAGACCACAGGGCCACCCGCGTCCCGCCTCTGGTCTAGCAAGGTCTAAAAACCAGAGCTTTAATAAAGGCATGTTATTCAAAAGCTCTAGTTATCTCCTGCTTGGACTACTGCAATGCGCTCTACGTGGGGCTGCCTTTGAAGGTGACCCGGAAACTGCAATTAATCCAGAATGCGGCAGCTAGACTGGTGACTGGGAGTGGCCAGCGGGACCACATAACACCGGTCCTGAGAGATCTGCATTGGCTCCCAGTACGTTTCCAAGCACAATTTAAAGTGTTGGTGCTGACCTTTAAAGCCCTATATGGCCTCGGTCCTTTATACCTGAAGGAGTGTCTCCACCCCCATCGTTCAGCCTGGACACTGAGATCCGGCGCCGAGGGCCTTCTGGCAGTTCCCTATTGCGAGAAGTGAGGTTACAGGGAACCAAACAGAGGGCCTTCTCGGTAGTGGCGCCTGCCCTGTGGAACACCCTGAAGGCAGCCCAACCTTCAATGTAAAATGTTTTGAGGGTTGCTTGCAAGTTAACAGTTCCACAATAATGTACCAGCATAGAAAGCTAGAACTCGTCTTTCTAACATGTTTGAGATGCTTCCAAGCCGATGGCGCTGTCACACACACAAGATCCTGAGCAAACAAATCAGCCTGTGCTGGAATAGGCAGTAATTCACAGTTGTTGCAATAAATCTATAATAAGTAAATGTGAAATTGGAAAGCACTGTTCCCCTACATCAGATTTGTCTGGGCCAAAGACAAAATATTTTTGCTCTATGTGTCTTGTTTGCATGGGTTTTGTTTTGTTTCACTTTTGCTGATGTCAAAGAAGCACTAAGCTATCAAAAATAGATCTGCTGCATTCAGTATCGCAAACCACAAGCGCTGGAAGAACGAGCAAGCCTCCAAACCGTGTTTTTATATGTTTCTTCTGGATTTGTACCTTGTGAAATCGCTTTCAGAAAGGCCACTTTTAGATATCCATGACCATCATGTTTATTTTTACACGATTCCACAATTAACTTGTTCCCAAAGCAGTTCTAAAGGAATAAAAGGCAACAATAGAAGAACAAAAACGTCATAACAGTTAACAGTTATGCTTAGCTACTCTGCTCAGGTGGCAAGCAAGCTCAATTTAAACTGCAATCCTAAAACCAACTATTTAGGAAGCATTGAACATATTGGGACTGGCTTCTGCAGGCACTTCCAGACCAGTGGCGTAGCGTGGGTTGTCAGCACCCGGGGCAAGGCAAGTAATTTGCGCCCCCCCCCCCCCGCTGCACTGTCCCTCCCCCAGATAGTCCCTCGCTCTCTCTCCGCACCGCACGCCTGGCACCCTCCCCTCCACAGTGGGCGGCGACCCGGCGGATCGGATTCGCACAGCCAGCACTGCAGTGAGAGAGAGTGAGTGAGCCAGGTAGGGGCAGAGAGCTGCGAGTGCGAGCGCCCCCCCCTCAGATGTTGCGCCCGGTGTGGCCGGCCCCCCCTGCACCCCCCACGCTACGCCACTGTTCCAGACAAACCGTTTATTGAGAATTCATCCTCAATATGCAAAAAGGATGGCTCAGTCAGCAGAGCATGAGGTTCTTAACCTCAATGTTGTGGGTCTGAGCCCCATGTTGGGCAAGATTTTTGCCTTGCAAGGGGTCGAACTACTAGATGGCCCTTGGGGTACTTTCAAACTTTACTGTGTGAGTGCATGGTTCTATGGTCCTGATTTGTTTACAGAGAGGTAAGACAATGTTGGCTATTTAACTGGCTTTATTCTGGTTTGTTTGCAGGGCAGTTAGACAGGACTGCATCAAAGGAAGTGTCACCTCACATTTTCCAGAGCATTTCCACATCTCCTATCGCTAAGAAGTCTGATCTAGTGTTTGTCATCAGCAAAACAGCCGTGAAGAACCATGCATACTCCAGGCATGTGAGCTGAACCCTGTTCCTTCCTCTGGGTTGGCTACTTAGCTGTTAAGTTTGGTTTACTTATTTTATCTTGCACTCTACTTACCTCTCTGCCCCCACCTTCCTTATTCATCATTTTACAAATAAATTATATTGTAGTGGAATGCTAGAGGGTGGCTGGTTGTGTAAGTCACGACAGTTTATCTTCAATGAGCCGGACTGCTCCAGAAACAAGGGCAAAGTTTCGACAAATGGGAAATTGGCGATGGTAGGCTGTCCTTGCCTTCCAGTTTGCTAAAAGCTTCTCAAGATGATAGCCTGCAGGCTGTGGGTGTCCCTGACACCTGGTAGAGTAGAGGCTTATAAGCAGGGTAGTGGCAGAGCGGTCGGGGGTATCATTTTAACGCCTCCCTGGTGGATGCACTCATAAGGCTCTGTGACATGAGCATAATACAGTAATGGCAGGGACACTGACCACAAGACCACAACAAAAATGCTGTATATGATCAGGTGACAACAGTTCGGAGCATAATTTTTTTCTCCAGCATTGCTGATCCTTTTTTTATTTCTAGAATCTATAACAAGTTATCCTTTTTCTTCCTAGAATGACACATAGTCTAGATTTCCTACCAGTGTACTCATGCACACACATCCAGAACATTGATTTTCCCTTTTCCTTTCCCAGAGGTCTCTTCCAACACCAAATAAATAGCTACCAAAAAAAATCTGAAAGTTCTGAATTCTTGCTACGATCATCACTGTGTGCATCTCTGAGCCCTGCAGTGAATACTGGGCCTTTTCAATTTGAAGCTGTAACCAGAGCTTTGGGGAGCAGCAAAAGTTTCTCTTCCCCGCCCCCAATCCTTTCACTCCCCTCCCCCTTTTCCTGCACCTACTTGCTTCCTCTCTGCTGCTACACCACCATATCTGCCCTGCTTCAAATTGCCAAGTCCTTTTCTTCTTTTATAATGCCATCCTACTAGGGATCACACAGTGAATGGGAAATCATGATACTATATTTATAAGGCAAATCAGATCTGGTTATGTGTGCAATACAGTGGTACCTCGGGTTAAGTACTTAATTCGTTCCGGAGGTCCGTTCTTAACCTGAAACTGTTCTTAACCTGAAGCACCACTTTAGCTAATGGGGCCTCCTGCTGCCACCGCGCCGCTGCTGCACGATTTCTGTTCTCATCCTGAAGCAAAGTTCTTAACCCGAGGTAATATTTCTGGATTAGCGGAGTCCGTAACCTGAAGTGTATGTAACCTGAAGCGTATGTAACCTGAGGTACTACCGTATCACTAAGGGCAAGCATGGGTGTAGCCAGGATTTTTGTTAGGGGGGCCAGGCCTTTTGTCGGGGGGGGGGGGTGTCGAAACCTCAGGTAGCCATGCATTTTTAATATTTTTGTTGATCGGGGGGCAGCTGCCCATCCCTGCCCCTCCCCCCACTTGGCTATACCCATGAAGGCAAACCTGGAGTAAGTGTCATGGTTCCTATATTACTCACACAGGTGAGATTCCAGTCAATAGGATCACCAACAGACCTTACCCTGCACGGGAAAATACTTTGGCACCTTTCAGTGCAATCCCTGAAGGGCGGAAATACTACAAAAGGGAATAGGGTGGGTTCTTTTCAATGCTGTTGAGAACATCCACAACTCAAAAAACACTAGAATCCTGGACTTTTGGAGGCTGACATAGTAAAAGCCCTAAGCCTGAAGCTCACATAGTGATTTTGAGACTACAGTACAACAAATTCCAGAAATTTTATCTCTATTTCCCAGTGTTTTAGTCTGAAAGAAAACTATGCGAGCTGCTAGTTTCTAAAGCAGGCCAAGGCAAAACTAAACCTAATGAGTCATGAAATAAAAACTGGATATCACAGATCAATCCATAAGCATTACTCCACTTCATTAATTCCCAATGAACGGGAAGTAGAGAAGCAATTCCTTGCAAAGTGAACACAACAAAATGCAGGTAGAGAAATCTACATACACTTTAAAAATGTTGTCTAAGCCAGCTATGCTAAGGAACAGCTTCTGCTGCTTTTGCAATGCTAGAACATTCATCCTTTAGTGACTACAAATCATGCAGACAAAACATTTTCTCCAACCCTTATCTTCTGTGGAACTACCGACTATGGGATAATTCTAACTGTGTAAACTTTATTTCCGTTCTTAACATTTAAGGATCTCCATAGGATGGTTTCCTGAACCACCCAAATATGCAACGAACATTTGGCCTCAGCCTCACACGTTTCCCCTCTCCTTGCAGTCGCATCAGAAGGAGATTGGAAGCTTTTCTTTCTCATTAACCACAGTTTAGGAGGTCGTCTGAATCCTAAACTGTGGCTAGTTGAGAACTGCAGCTGGAAGCTTGCTTGTTTCCACTAACCATAGTTAAGAAACAGGTTTGAGGGATACAGCAAGCTGCGATTCATCTAAAACGCAACTGAAAGCTTCTGAACTCCTTGTGGCCAGGCCGGAGGAGGAGAAGGAATTAGCTGAGACTCGAAGACATGGATCCCTAATGCAAAGATATAGTGTCATGTTCAAATACAGTGGTACCTTGGGTTAAGTACTTAATTCGTTCCGGAGGTCCGTTCTTAACCTGAAACTGTTCTTAACCTGAAGCACCACTTTAGCTAATGGGGCCTCCTTCTGCCACCGGAGCACGATTTCTGTTCTCATCCTGAAGCAAAGTTCTTAACCCGAGGTACTATTTCTGGGTTAGCGGAGTCCATAACCTGAAGCGTATGTAACCCGAGGTACCACTGTACACCCAATATGTAGTGAGGGAAATGTACACGGCAGGTTTTATCTGGCCACGCTGAACAGGCAAAAATGTGGGCGGTGTAGCACCCACATGCTACTGAAGGGTATTCATTCTGAAGACAATTCATGAGAAGCATTTCAGCTTTCGATCTGAACTCGTCGCAGCACAAATGCACCCTAGTACCAGCTAAATGTCAACATTTTAAGGATATGTCAATGCTACGGAAGGCATCTGCATCAGCGTTATGTTTTGAGAACTTTAAGCTGCGTACATTACTAAGTCAGACAGGTATTTCCTCTAAAGTACAGTGGTACCTCGGGTTACGTACTTAATTCGTTCCGGAGGTCCATTCTTAACCTGAAGCGTATGTAACCCAAGGTACCACTGTAAGTGAAAGAGGAAAACGGCAGGAGTTAATTTTATAGAGAGAAATTGCTACTAAAAGAGCGTAGCTGAAGAGAAAGAAATAATGTGTCCTATAGCAGCAGATCACTTCAGTTTAAAGTCTAGATGTATTTTCCCCCCTTAAAACTAAGCTGACTGCTCCTTTTTTCGGGGTCTTAGGTTACAAAGGTTGTGTTTGTAGAAGAGTTACAGAACAGAAGCACAAATGCCAAGCAAAGGATTGTTTATTTTAGGTGTCATAATTTGGACCAAACACACAAGAGGTCAGCATACACTCTTAGCCAAGCTTAACTGACAAGTTGCCACATTTTTCCTAAGTGAAACATCCTTCTTACACAAACCTAACATTAAACTGCAATGTACACAGTCGAGGGCTACTTGCATCCACAACAATTCCAAACTCACAACTGGGCAGGCCACACCTGCCTTTTCTAGCACGATAATCAGGAGTGCTGACATCCCGCTTCTTCCTAACTTAATTTGCCACCCGCCCTAAAGTCTGGATTGTGTGTGTGAAGCCTAAGTCACACCTTTGTGAAGACAGCTTGTTCAATAAAGAAACTTGATTGGCAGCCTGTTTTTCCGCCTGCTGCCTTGTCAATTGACACAATGAACAGGAATCATGTTAATAAGCATGAATAGTAATGCACATGGTTGACGTGTTGGCTGGCAATATTACTAAGGCACTGAGTCCTGCATATCCAACCAGACTTCTCTCAGTTCCTAAGTGGCAGACAATGGAGGATTTATCTGACATGGCAAGTCACAGAGGGGTAAAAGGTAAAGGACCCCTGGACAGTTACCATATTTTTCGCTCCATAGGACGCACTTTTCCCCCTCCAAAAATTAAGGGGAAATGTGTGTGCGTCCTATGGAGCGAATGCAGGCTCCTTGGCTTCAGCAACAGCAACGCGAAGCCTCCAAAGTGCAGAGGGAGCGCTCCCTCCACGCTCCAGAGGCTTCGCGTTGCTTTCGCTGAAGCCTGGAGAACGAGAGGGGTCGGTGTATACCTGGGACAGAGTTCTTAACCCAAGGTACTACTTCCAGGTTAGCAGAGTCTGTAACCCAAAGTGTTTGTAACCCGAGGTGTTTTTAACCCGAGGTACCACTGTACTTCCTTTTAAAATAGAGGAGGGAAGTGAAGGGAATTATTTGGAATGAGAGAAGTTAGATTACCAGGTTATGTTTAAAGCTTACAACTTACTGCTTGCTTGTGTCACGTTAACATTTAGTGCCAGTATATCAGAAGGCTTGTAAACTAGTTTTCAAGTATTTACTCAGTCACTGCATACCCATACTAGTTTAAAATACTGGAGACACCTTTAAAATATATTTCAGTTGCATTTACTAGACAGTAATCATTAACATACAGGTCTAGGAAAATAAGTGTCTACCCGACAGGTCATTAAAAGGCCACTTCTAGGAAAACAAAGCAATTCAAAATTAGGTCTAAAATTAGGTTTAAAATTAGGGTGGGGGAGGACTGACACAAAACTACATGTTGAAACTCTTTTAATTACATCACACAGAAAAGCAAAACAAAGGGCACCTTGGTAAGGATTTTTCTGAAGTCCAATTCATGCACTTTAGAGCAATGATTCCACATATTATTGGGGTGGTTTTTTTTACAGCTATACAGTGGTACCTCAGGTTACAGATGCTTCAGGTTACAGACGTTTCAGGTTACAGACTCCGCTAACCCAGAAATAGTACCTCGGGTTAAAAACTTTGCTTCAGGATGAGAACAGAAATTGTGCTCTAGCTAGCGGCGGTGCGGTGGCAGCGGGAGGCCCCATTAGCTAAAGTGGTACTTCAGGTTAAGAACAGTTTCAGGTTAAGAACGGACCTCCGGAACGAATTAAGTACTTAACCCAAAGTACCCCTGTACTTCAAGACACAGGCATATTCTGCTTACAGCCAAGATAAACATAAAACACTCAGGCCAGATGACTCTTCTTCAGGGTTCCTCTCCAAACTTTACCTCCTAACCCACTTCTAAATACCTATTTCATATTTCTTACACATCCAAGTATTTCTCATTGCAACAAGTGCATCATCAGAAACGAGGTCTTAGAAAAACTTTAACAGTCATTGTATAATATAATAATAACCAAAGTTTCCTTATACTACAGTGGTGCCCGCAAGACGAATGCCTCGCAAGACGGAAAACCCGCAAGACGAAAGGGTTTTCCGTCTGCAGAGGCACTTCGCAAGACGAATTTCCCTATGGGCTTGCTTCGCAAGACGAAAATGACGAAAAAAAATTTCTGCTCCAAAACCCCTTATTTTGAATCGCTAAGCTGCTAAAAGAATTTTAGCAGCAAAACCGCTAATCTCCCAAGCGTTAAAAAGCCATTTTTAGCCCTTAAAATGTCAATAGCGCTAATAGCGCTACTCCGTCAATGGGCTTGCTTCGCAAGACGAAAAAACCGCAAGACGAAAAGACCCGCGGAACGGATTCTTTTCGTCTTGTGAGGCACCACTGTATTATGAGGAAGACATCACCACCGTCCACTCCTAGCAAGGTGTCTCTCTCAAGATGCCACACCTGAAAAACAATCTTGCTGGTATAAGTAATGAAGCACCCAGCCTTTGGGCCTCCCAACCCAACAATTAGCTGATAAGCAGAGATCACTCTTTTCAGGGACATGCAGAACTTTAAGCGACTGCAGTGGGGGAAGTGATATGAGTGTGTAAACACAGAGTTTTCTTCTTCAGATATAATTACTCATAACTATGTCTACAGCAGGGACGCGGGTGGCACTGTGGGTTAAACCACAGAGCCTAGGACTTGCTGATCAGAAGGTTGGCGGTTCGAATCCCCGTGACGGGGTGAGCTCCCGTTGCTCGATCCCTGCTCCTGCCAACCTAGCAGTTCAAAAGCACGTCAAAGTGCAAGTAGATAAATAGGCACCGTTCCGGCGGGAAGGTAAACGGCGTTTCCATGCACTGCTCTGGTTCGCCAGAAGCGGCTTAGTCACGCTGGCCACATGACCCGGAAGCTGTACGCCGGCTCCCTCGGCCAATAAAGCGAGATGAGCGCGCAACCCCAGAGTCGGTCACGACTGGACCTAATGGTCAGGGGTCCCTTTACCCTTTAGCTTTATGTCTACAGCAAGTAAAATTAGCCAATATTCTCCATTTCAGTCCTTTTCATAGCACCTGACTGGTCAGGGTAAAAAAAATGCATATAGAAAAGTTACTTTTCTGCTACTTAAGAATGTGCCCATAGATTTCACAACAGTTTAGGCTTTACAGAGCTAACAAGCCCTTTGTAGATATTGACTGATCCTATCAGTAACTGAACTAGCACAACCTGGGTCAAAAGTGACCAGGAGCCCAGAGTAAGGAAGCACTTTGCAAAATTCAGCCAAAGTACACCAAATGCCTCTACAAGTGGTCCACATTTATAGTTACCCTTAACTATATACACTATATACTATATATTATATACTAACTATATACAGATTAATATATGAGCTGATACACCTTCCAAGAACACTCTGCAAAATTCCCCTTCATTAGACATAAACTTTTGAAAAAAGAAATAAAAAGCCACACTGGTCCATCTCTTGCATGTGTTTACAAGAAAAATGTCAGTTAAACATGTACACTACTAGGAACAAACTAGGTCACGCTTCAAACTGCTCCACTTCAAATCACTTGATACTTTTTATCACTGCAATGTTAAATAACTGTGGAAATTACAAAATTCTTTTGTCCATCTGACTTCCACCAGTCTTCGTCATCAGCGCCAAATAAGAAGGTGAAAGTTTTTTGTTTTTTTTAAAGAAAGGGGTCAGATTAACTTCACCCAAGCCAAGAAAACAGGATAGATGTTCAGACCCAGAGTTAGAAAACAGTTGCTCTATCCAGAGCAAAGGCAGAGAATAACATGCCAGGGGGAATCAAATCAAGCAACGCTAGCACAATTAATGGCATCGTGCCATGCAAATAAGGCTGGATAATTGCCTAAGGAAGCAAAAGCAGCATACCTGTGACAAATCACATCAGAAGCTTCCTGCTACTATCAGTAGAGCCGGCAATTCTATATGCTCTTAACTTCAGCCAAACAGCTAAGAGATTTCCTGTCTACCACTAATCTCAAAACTATTCCATGGGACAGCAAGCACTGAGCAAGCTGCTGTTTATGCAGACATGTGAGCAGGAGGTAAAGGATGGTGAGAGAAAACTGGTCCTTAGACAGGCAAGTCATGGGGCCAGGTGAAAACCTTTGGATGTCTCATGCCACCTAAGAAATACAGAGCTGGTAGGCGCAACATTGCCTTCTGGCCAGTTCTACTGTCGAATGCAGGTGGCACTGTGGTCTAAACCACTGAGCCTCTTGGGCTTGCCGATCAGAAGGTTGGCGGTTCGAATCCCCACAACAGAGTGAGCTCCCGTTGCTCTGTCCTAGCTCCTGCCAAAACAGTCCGAAAGCACACCAGTGCAAGTAGATAAATAGGTACCACTGCGGCAGGAAGGTAAACAGCATTTCAGTGTGTTCTCGTTTCTGTCACAGTGTTCTGTTGCGCCAGAAGTGGTTTAGTCATGCTGGCCGCATGGCCCGGAAAGCTGTCTGTGGACAAACACCAGTTCCCTCAGCCTGAAAGCAAGATGAGCGCCCCAACTCCATAGTTGCCTTTGACTGGACTTAACCGTCCGGGGGTCCTTTACCTTTTTACCTTTACTGGGGGTAAGAGGAAGTCGGCTTCACTATGGTGGAGCAGAGACTAATCAGGATGGATTTTGATGAGTCAAGAGCCATAGCAACCTTACAACAGCTTTCATTCCCAAGACTGCAGTGATCTTGCCAACAGACACATGGCATGACTGATATCCCAGCAGCTACAAATATGCTTGTGGTTTAGAATCTGAAAGAATAGCAGAAATAACCAGGGGACATTGAGTTCCATTCACTTGTTCAATCGCCTTGTTGGCATCCATCTGTCTTGAGAGACAATGGAGTGTGCCTCCGGGGGTGAAGACATTAGCAGCACCAAAGTGACCACCCTGGGGCACAAGCAGTGTGTATGGAGGCCCTGGGCTGCCCCTAGACAACAAGATCCACCTCCCACCCCTCGGCCTCATTGATGTGGTCCAAAGGAAAGCAGAGCAATACGTTTGGCACCAGCTTGGGTCCAGGAGTTGCTGGAAGGAGGCATACAAGATGCCATGCAACCCTACACACTCTGGATTTGTGTAGGGTTTACTCCTTGGCCTTTTCTTCTCCTGAAGATATCCTGCAAGGCAGTGGAGGTTTAGGATCAGAGGTCCTGTGAATGTGAAGACAGGCAATTGAGTGGATGAGTAGGTCGAACGGTCAAGAGAGCAGTTTCCGCATGTGCTGTAGAGGGAAGTGAGGGATAAATGGGGCTCGTCAGCCTGGGAAAATAGCCCATTCAGGAGAAGGTTCCATCACCCATAGCTCCACTTAACATCTTAATCACATGAAGGTGTCTCTATGAATAGGAGAGGTTGTGCTGGCCCCATCCCCACTGCCTACACACTGAGTGCCAATATATGTGTAGGAGAAGCCTAGGCACATTGAGCTCAGGGCACATAGCCTTCCACAGTACAGTGGTACCTCGAGTTTAAACGCCTCAGGTTACAAAGCTTCAGGTTACAAACTCCGCTAACCTGGAAGAGTTACCTTGAGTTGAGAACTTTGCCCCAGGATGAGAACGGATGAGCAAGAGGCTCCATTAGCGAAAGCACGTCTCTAGTTAAGAACAGTTTCAGGTTAAGAACGGACCTCTGGAACGAATTAAGTTTTGCACTACAAGCATAGGCTCCCCCTGTGCAATGTCCATGGTCAACACAGAGATGTTACAGGCAGAAACGTTATGTGATGGTGGGAGCACAGCAACTGGTCCCTGGTAATCATGGGAGAGATCCTTCCATGCAACGAAGGCGACTTCTATCTCTCCATAACAAAACAGTCATGTGACTTGGCCATACCAAAGTACGATTACGGAGCTCTTCATCGGAACTGCAAATTCAGAAAGGACTTAAAAACAAAGGAATTGCTGAACTCCTATGACTTCAAATGTAACGTGAGTTGTTGTTTTTTTAAAAAAAAACCCCGATTGTACCTAGACAACTTACAAGGATAGAATTCATTTTTCCACCTAATATTTCAGAAGTTGCAACTACTCTTCGAGTTTTTTTATGCATATCAGTTTCAAATTAGGGTAATAAACTGGCTAGATAAGACAAACATGAAAGTGTGATACCCATCAAAGTGTGATTTTTTTAAAAAAATAATCTTCAAAAGAAGGGAGACATCCTGTGGATTAAATTCTAGTTTACATCTTCCAGTTTTGTCATTTATATTCTTAAGCAAAAAATAAAATAAAAATCTGGCGCTATTATTGACTGCTGTTGAAGAAATATGATATTTGAAAGGGGTATAAGGAGATTCTTTCCCCTTGATGCTCAGAAATGTGATGATCTCAGAGGACCTTGTTGAAAACAGACCCTCCACACTATCCTATATTCTTCCAGCCTTTTGCAAATATCTAGTGGGAAACGTAATTACTTCAGTCATGTCTCAAATGCCTATTTTTTAATTACTTATTTCTGCTGTGTGTTATTCTTATCTCCAAGTAAATGAGGCATCTCGGTTCAGATCCTAGCTAACCCTGAACTTGGGGGATTTAGACTAAAGTTTTCCTACCAATGATTGCTTCCAATTATCTGAAAATCTAGGCAACATAGGTTTCAGTGCAGTTATGCATACTTTTTTCTGGCTGTCCTTGTTACCCCAGGTTGCAAGTTTTCATAATGCTTCAAAGCTGTCGCATTACTGAGATCAGAAGAGGGAAAATACATCTCTGCTTCTCAAGCTGTTGGTGGAATTTAATACCATTGGCCACAGCATCTTCCTGGGCTGGCTCTGTAAGATGGTTATCAGGGATGCTCAACATAAAAAAAACTAAGGTGGCCACTGGTCACATCACCTCCTGGCAAATAGAAGGGGAAGAAATGGAGGCAGTGAGAGATTTTACTTTCTTGGGATCCATGATCACTGCGGATGGTGAGAGCAGCCACGAAATTAAAAGACGCCTGCTTCCTGGGAGAAAAGCAATGACAAACCTAGACAGCATCTTAAAAAGCAGAGCCATCACCTTGCCAACAAAGGTACATATAGTTAAAGCTATGGTTTTCCCAGTATGTATGGAAGTGAGAGCTGGACCATAAAGAAGGCAGATCGCTGAAGAATTGATGCTTTTGAATTATGGTGCTGGAGGAGACTCTTGAGAGTCCCATGGACTGCAAGAAGATCACGCCTATCCATTCTGAAGGAAATCAGCCCTGAGTTCTCACTGGAAGGACAGATCGTGAAGCCGAGGTTCTAATACTTTGGCCACCTCATGAGAAGAGAAGACTCCCTGGAAAAGACCCTGATGTTGGGAAAGATGGAGGGCACAAGGAGAAGGGGACGACAGAGGACGAGATGGTAGGACAGTGTTCTTAAAGCTACCAACATGAGTCTGACCAAACTGCGGGAGGCAGTGGAAGACAGGAGTGCCTGGCGTGCTCTGGTCCATGGGGTCACGAAGAGTCGGACACAACTAAACAACAATATTTTACACACTATTCCTGTTCCTCCTTGCAGGGCCATGTCTAGATAGTAGCACTGATAGATTGTGTCTTAGCTCCATAATCCTTGTGCTTCAACCTTGCTGTGGGGGAATCCCTTGCAATGACCGCAGCAGCGCCTGGAGACAATCAATCAGGTTGTCTATCCACAGCAGTGACCAGAGGAGGAATGACCACAGTGAGGAGCACAGAAAGAAAAAACACCATGGTATACCTGCATCAGCACAACCAGACACCTTCATATGCCCCAACTGTAACAAAACACGCCTCTCCTGTGTTGGTCTCTGCAGCCACAGCAGGAGCTGTCATTCTCCAATGGTCTGACTTCAGCCCTGAAGGCGCATTCTTCCATTGGCTCCCAAAAAAGATGGAGGGCAGCTGGGGGCCTGAGTCAGATACCAATGCTACTTAAACATTTGTACAAAGACGTTGGGAGTGGCCCTTAGGAATTTTGGAGCAACTGGAGCAGTATGCTGATGAGCTGATGAAACACAGCTTTATTTCAGCCTAACCTCCGAGTCAGGAGAGGCAGAGTACGGTTTGGAATATTGTCTGGGTGAAGTTGCAGAATGGATGCAAGCTAATAGGTTGAGTGTGAACCCTGAGAAGAAGGGTGGGTACCCAGAAGAATGGTTGTTTGCCTGTTTCAGATGGTGGTAAAGGTAAAGGTAAAGGGACCCCTGACCATTAGGTCCAGTCACAGACAACTCTGGGGTTGCGGCGCTCATCTCGCTTTATAAGCCGAGGGAGCTGGCATTTGTTCGCAGACAGCTTCCAGGTCATGTGGCCAGCATGACTAAGCTGCTTCTGGCAAACCAGAGCAGCGCACAGAAATACAGTTTACCTTTCCACAGGAGCGGTACCTATTTATCTTCTTGCACTTTGTGCTTTCAAACTGCTAGGTTGGCAGGAGCAGGGACCGAGCAACGGGATGGTGTTTCAGATGGTGTTACTCTTCTAAGAATAGGTTCAATTTGGGGAGGTTTGGCAGGGGGAGTACTCCTGGAACTATCTACTTCACTTGAGGCTCAAGCAGTGCTCAAAATCAGGTAGGCACCAAGCACATTTTGCACCTGGCTTTCGACCAGTTGTGGCCAGGAGAAGACACCATTAGGAAAGAGGTCGGAATAGGTCAATATATATGTGGACTGTCCCTGGATCAAGTAAGTTTTCTTCTCTAAGTTCTTGAGAGCCAGTGTGGTGTAGTGGTTAAGAGCAGTAGTCTTGTAATCTGGGGAACCGGGTTCGCGTCTCCGCTCCTCCACATGCAGCCGCTGAGTGACCTTGGGCCAGTCACACTTCTCTGAAGTCTCTCAGCCCCACTCACCTCACAGAGTGTTTGTTGTGGGGGAGGAAGGGAAAGGAGAATGTTAGCCGCTTTGAGACTCCTTAAAGGGAGTGAAAGGCGGGATATCAAATCCAAACTCTTCTTCTTCTTCAAAGTGCTTAACTGAGCTCAGATGAACTAGCCAGATGTTTAACTGAGAATCAAGCACAGTCAGTCCATAATTTGAAAAATAAGACTTTAGGGCCATCGTGCCCCAAAATGGCAACTAGATATTCCATTTTGGCAACTGCAACCTTGGTTTTTTAAGGAGCCATTTAAAAGGTAAAGGACCCCTGACAATTAAGTCCAGTCAAAGTCGACTCTGGGGTTGCGGCGCTCATCTCGCTTTACAGGCCAAGGGAGCTGGCGTTTGTCTGCAGACAATTTTTGCGGGTCATGTGGCCAGTATAACTAAGCCACTTCTGGTGCAATGTAACACCAAAACCAAAGCAGCGCACAGAAAAGCCATTTACCTTCCCACCAGAGCGGTACCTATTTATCTACTTGCACTTTTTGGCATGCTTTTGAACTGCTAGGTTGGCAGGAGCTGGGACCGAGCAACGGGAGCTCATCCCATTGTGGGGATTCGAACTGCCGACCTTCTGATCGGCAAGTCCAAGAGGCTCAGTGGTTTAGACCACAGCACCACCCACATCCCTATGGAGCCATTTGGCACCTAGCTTATATATCTGCATTTCTAACACTCGTCAAAAAGCCTCAGTGGCTAGGAGTGCCTTCTACCAACTATGGCTGGTGTGCAAGCTGTGGCTTTTCTTAGGCAGGAATAGCCTGGCCATAGTAATTCATGCATTGGTAACTTCAAGACTTGATTACTGCAGTGCACTCTATGAGAGGCTACCCTTGCACTTGGTCTGGAGCTCCAGCTGAGGCAAAATGCTGAAGCCAGACTGTTGATGGGAACAGACAACCGGCAGCACATAACATATGAGCAGTCAGTACAACCATTAAGCACTGGTGTTATCGGGACAAAGCTCAAGCGTGGTTCTGATAAAGCCACTTCTGAGCTGCAGAGGAGGTGGGGTTGCGGGCTTCACGCCCTCCCCGCAAGACTGGGGAAATCCTCAGACGCGTCATGTCCCTTGCCAGCCAATCGACTGGCCCAGAAGGCGTGGCCTGCCCTATTTAGGGCCGGCACAGCAGAGGATTTCCCTCTTTCTTCGCTCCAGCTGCTCAGGTTTCCCATCCCTCCCATGCTTTAGGTTTTGCTCTTTGACATTGCTATGGACTTTGTTTGGTTGCCATCAAGGGGCCTGGTAGGAATTTTTTCCACTTGGCAAATTGGCACCAGCCATTTGGTTTTTCGTCTACCTTGTAGCAAATCGTCACAACTTCCTTGGCATTGGGGGTTAGGCATTGGTAGGGGTATTGTTATGCAGATGAGGGGGGGGAGGGAGCGCCATCACCTTCCCCCATAACTAAGGGTAGTCCGGTAAAGGATTCCGGGGGGCGTTGCCCTGTCTGAAGCCTATGGAGGTGAGGGCCTAAGGCACGCCCCCGAGCGGTGACCCCAGGGGAGCTCCTAGTTGATGTGCATCAGCAGGACTCCCCCTACTGGCGGTTAACCGTTGCCGGTCTTCAAGCAATCAGGCTGAAGCCAGTTAGTCGATATGACCAATGCCTAAGCCAATACCGCTCAATTCCTGTAATCAATAAAGTTGGGCCCTTCCCCCCCCCATTAACCTTTATTTCCGAGGGGGAGGTGGGAACTCACCACGCAATGCCAAGGTTGCAGGTTCGATCCCCATATGGGACAGCTGCATATTCCTGCATTGCAGGGGGTTGGACTAGATGATCCTCCGTGTCCCTTCCAACTCTACAATTCTATGATTAATTTACATGGACCACAACAACCTGGGTTTAGGAGACTTTAAGGACTGCCTGATCCATTATACCCCCTGCCCAGTTACTGAGACCTTGGTTAGTTCATCACATCACTGAAGAGAGAAGTGAAGTACACTGCAAAAAAACCCAAAACACCCCACCCTGGAAATCCAACATAAAACAAAAAATGCATAGCTAGAATTCGGAAGTGTGTCCTTGTCTACCTAGAAATGGTTTCCTTTGTGATAAGCGTTTCATTTAGATGGCTCCGATGCAATTTCAGTTTAATGACTCTAATGCAATTTAACCACAGTACATTAAGCTCATGCCTGATCCCTCTCCCTAAGCAATAAATGTCACCAAAATATGAATTGTTTTCACACTGTTACTGCAACAGTGCTTAAAGACTATGATCTGAGGGTGAGACCTTGAGATGGATAACATAAAACCACCCTGGAACTGTGTCATGAGCCAGTTGGCATCAGGTAAATTTGCAAAAGCACAATTGATGCAACCAATGACAAACGGAAATGCAGCTTGTTTAAGGTCACTGTTCAATACTCTGCTTTGAGATTCTGGGTCATATCTTTCTTTTACAGCTCTGTATTCTTCATGCATTATATTTCAAAAAGAATCATACAAGCACAGGGTTATCTGCAGCCCCACATGATTCCTGCACGGTAAAATATGAGGACTCCTATAATTGCCAAAAGAAACTTAGCACTACAAGTGCAGGGGGGGGAGGAGTTTCTATACAGAACCGAAGAGAAACAATTCTGGCTAAAGAATGCATGAAACAACAACGCTCTGCACATTCCATCGAAGTGTTCAAGTCTCCTTTACACCACTTATGTAACACAAAAACTCCTAAAATAAATACCTCCCTTTTTTCCAGGGAAGTTATTTCAGTTACACTGAGAAATTCAAGGAAGAGTAAGATAAGGGTAGTAAGTCAAATTTTCACATACAGGCAAACCCAACCCACCCCCACCCCCAATTTACATGTGTTCAATATGTGCATGACTCTGTGCGCACACACACTGCTCCAAACCCAAAAGCGACCGGAAAACATCACAAAAAGGAACAGGGCAGGGATGGAACAGGGACTTTTCCAATGGTGTTTCAAATGTATGCAATTTCACTAAAAACACGGTGCCTTGTAATGTAACCCCTGCATAAATGGGGGGGTTGTGTGTACAGCAATTAATAAAACAGCCATAGCAACATACGCATTGTTAGCACCGCTAACGTAGTAGTTTCTTTTGTCAAAGACTAACATACAGCACTGAAATTATTAATATTATTGGCATAGAATGAAGTCAAGTACAGTGGTACCTCGGGTTACATACGCTTCAGGTTACATACGCTTCAGGTTACAGACTCCGCTAACCCAGAAATATTACCTCGGGTTAAGAACTCTGCTTCAGGATGAGAACAGAAATCGTGCGGCGGCGGCACAGCGGCAGCAGCAGGCCCCATTAGCTAAAGTGGTACCTCAGATTAAGAACAGTTTCCGGTTAAGAACAGACCTCCAGAACAAATTAAGTACTTAACCAGAGGTACCACTGTATACATGGACAACCAAACAAGAATACCCCACGTTGGAACTAAAAGTATCCTGCCCAGGAAGTTTTCTGTGAGCATCAGCTTATTAACTGCTCTACCATCAGAGACCAATTTGGGGAAAACCTCTCCTTTGAAACAGGATTTGACAAAGCAATGATTCACGTAATGGAGGGCTGGTCACCTAGAGCCTTGTTAGATTCACAGACAATGTTAGTCTGGCATATGGAGAGAAAGGATCATGACTCGAACAGTTCACCTGTCTGACTTTGCAATTTTGTGGGAACAAGAAATTGTTTCATAGTTTCAGAAGGAAGTGATTCTAGAATTGCTAAGCAAGGGTGGTAGGGGGCATGAAAGTCACCTAGGCCAAAGTGTGGTTCCCAGGATCCCAACATTCCCAAAACATTAACAATAAAATAAGCCGAGAGAAGGAATATCAGGGTGCATCATGACTAAGATGCTTGTGGAGTAAGGAATTAAAATTAGCATACATGCCCAAATGGCTGAAGTAAATGACTAAATGATTGGGGGGGGTTTCAGATGAGTAGCTCACTATTGCATTTTGCAGAAACATAAAACGTTGCAGAGTAATTACCAGTGTTAAATACAAAGGATGGGAGATGTGTGCACCAACTCACTTCTAAAACTGCAGGAATTTACAAGTTCCACCTCCACATCTTTTGAGGAACTCGTAAGCTGAGTAACTTTCTTGGAAATGGATCAAAACTCTAGCAAGAAGAAAATTAGGTAATACTGGTGGCCACCCACATATTGTTGCATTTGTGTGTTTTTCTAATGTAATTATTTCTGAATTATTAAAGAACAGCCATTGATTTATGCCATAAATGTTATGGCTTTCACTGTCAAGCAGGTTTTAGTCCTTACTGAAAGCTCTGTAGGTATGCTACCCTCATGTTGTGTATGTCACTTTAATTCAAGGACTTTCCAAATCAAAGGCAGGGCTTTAATGGGACACTGGAGCCAGCATCCCAGAGCAAATAATCAATAACATTTAGTAAAACACTGCATCCACAAGGGTTATTTGAGAAGGCAAAGGAAATATGGTGCACATCTCAGTTCAAACTGTTATATTTCTTTAGCCCCATTATTTGCACTGATAAAATACACTTCAGCTCATTCATCAATAAAGTGCTTGCGAATACAGAAATGAATTCTACGTATTTTAAAACATTAGCTCTGATCCCCAACAGTGGCGTAGCGTGGGTTGTCAGCACCCGGGGCAAGGCAAGTAATTTGCGCCCCCTAACCCGTGGATTTTAGCACTGATTTTAGCACTGCGAGTGCGAGCGCCCCCCCCCCCAGATGTTGCGCCCGGTGCGGCCGGCCCCCCCTACACCCCCCACGCTACGCCACTGGTCCCCAACTCTAAAATATTGAAGCACATCCTTAAACACCAGGCTTCAATATAAGCTTGTAGACAAGACATTCATGACAGATGGAGTCAAATTGTGCATGGAGATGACACACTTGAGTTAATCTAAGCCCTTTTAATAATTGATCTTCTCTAGAATATCATTTACATTTCACATCTTCCCTTATGGTTTAGATACCAAAAGTTCCTGTTTTCTTGAAAATTCACAACCCTTTTTCTATAAATACAGCTGCCATGCAATTACTCATCCCATTTGCTCTTCAATAGAGAAATGACAACCAGCACTGACAATGATTTCAGCCTAGCCCGTTCAGACCATCTGTTAAAAGTCAACCCCCTAGTGCTTGCAAGACCAACACCAGACTACACGTTTTTAAACTGAACAGCTACTGGGTTGTGGATCCAGTTTGGGCAAACCCCAAATCCCACACCAAAGCAAGATGCTTAAGACCTCTTCCAAAGCGAAGCACTCTAAAGCAAAGTGGGCTGGCTGCGAAACTTTCTGCATATATTGGAGCAGCTATCAAAGCCCCAATGAATGCCACCAGAGCAGTCATGCCGTCAGCTTTTACAGCTGTTCCTATATACCGGGAGTAAAGGTAAAAGGTAAATGACCCCTGGACAGTTGAGTCCAGTCAAAGGTGACTATGGGGCACGGCACTCATCTCGCTTTCAAACCAAAGGAGCCAGCGTTTGTCCACAGACAGCTTTCCAGGTCATGCAGCCAGAATGACTAAACAGCTTCGGGCGCAGCAGAACACAATGACGGAGGCCAGAGTGCATGGAAATGCTGTTTACCTTCTTGCCACAGCAGTACCTACTTATCTACTTGCACTGGTATGCTTTTGAACTGCTAGGTTGTTCAAAAGGCTCAGTGGTTTAGACCACAGTGCCACCCACGTGCCCTATAATGAAGAACCTTTGGCCCACCAGCCAGGGGGGACCAATTTGGCCCAGCAAACCATTTTCCCCAACCCATGCCCACCAATCAGCTAATACCACTCCAATAGATGCCCAGCTCCACCAGTTCCCCAAAGAAGCAGAATTTAGCCCCCTTCTCATCCGTTGATGAGAAAGGGGTGTAGTATAATCCTGCTCAGTTTGGCTGGGAACTGGCGTTTAGCCCCCTCAGCTGATGAGGGGGTGGCTTAAATCATGCTCAAATGGTTCCAGAGAGCAGAACTGAAGTCTCCACTCATCAGCTGATGAATGGCGTTCAATCCTGCTTGGTGATACTTCATCAGCTTGTTCCCTGTGGGGAGCGCGCTGTTGAAGCAAACTCCTGGAAAGAGGAGGATTCAAGTCTCTGCTCATCAACTGGTTACTGTCTCCCCCTCACTCCAACAAGTCAACTATGACAGGCAAGTCCCCTAGGGCTGGGTGATATAGCAATGTATCATCCGAAACTAGTTTGAAGTCCATATTGTGATATCGGTTTCATAATTTTTGACCTGGCAATATATTGTGAGTCACTATGCGTGTGCGCTACGCAAAAATCACAATGTGGGAATACCCATGAAGCCAGCCAATGCCTCTACATAGCTCCATACTTAGTTCAGACACTGTGATATATCAATATATTGCAATGATTAGCTGGTGATATATCACAATGTTGAAAACCAGATATCGCCCAGCACTACTGCCCATCAGTCGTCTGAGCTGCCATTTTGCTACATGTTACTATAGATTCCTCATTTCCCCACTCTGCATATCAGTCTAGTCCAACCGCCTACAATTCAGGAATATGCAGGTATCCCATATGAGGATCGAACCTGCAACCTTGGCATTATCAGCACCATGCTCTAACCAACTGAGCTATGTTCACATATGTTCACAGGATGATGGTGTCCCAAAGCAGAGTACTTTGAGCACCCAACCAGGGGCCAAGATCACTTCTGAATAACCACTATCCTGATAGCCTATATTGGAGGACAACCTGTTACTGTCCAGATGGTGTTGTACAACTCCCATAATAATCCCTGGCCATTGGTCATGCTGGATGAGGCTGATAGGAGAATCCAACATCATCTAGTGGGCCCCAGCTTCCCCACTCCTGGAAGAGTTCATCAACTAGAAGGTGGTTGGTTCTTCTCCCCCACCTCCCAATTCATGCTCCAGTGTGTGACAAATTCCAAATGCACACAGGTATACAGGCTGATAGGCTAGTAACCTCTGTGGGCTTATTTGCAAGCCTGCCTTGATGATTTCAACACTAGTATGAGAGGTAGAGAAAAATCCTTTGGAAAAAGTACTCTAGGACAATGTCACCTATTGTGCAACTGATTAACTCAGCAATTATTTCCATATGATTTTCCCACTCAGGCACTCCCTTAAGCACGAGCCACCTTTTCTCGAGTAAGGAACATAGTTATAACTCTGATAATGGACCATGCAAAGAAATTTACTCTGAATGGCAACTTGTCTCCTTTATGAAAAGGGGAGGGGGTATAAATAAAGCCAGAAATGCAACAAGACTTGTTTTTCCTTCTTTATTTGCTTTCCTAAATAACTGAAAGCTTGAACAGCTGCAATATATGTTGAAAAAAGTTCGGGTTTTTTTCCTATCACCACTGCATCTCCATGGCAGAAAAAAGCTTCACTTGTTGATTTTCTGTTTCCTCTACAGCTGTTTTAAGGCACAAAGCCTCTGTTCATATATAAGGTGACAATTGTAGTAAACGCAAGAAGAGAGGCAGAGCAGCAGCTTGCCTCTACTCAATGCCATCTTGCAGCTTTGCTGCTAAGCAGAGAACTTGTTGCAGCTAAAAATTTCTACCTCTGGATTCTTAAACAAAAGGAACAGTCCCCCACTCTGCCTCAACAAGGCACAGATGTCCAAAGCTTGGGACAAAAGGTCTCTAAAGACAAAGAGTTACATGGGCACCCTAGTGGCTCCAGGGCTTAAACACACTGAAATCTACAGTCACAGAATCTGGTTTCAATCCCTCTGCAGGCGCCACACATACATGAAGGACAGAAAGGCGCTCTCTCTCGCATCCAGTCCTTGAGACTAAACAAAGACCAGGCAGGGAAGAGAAGAGATGCAGGAGGAGAGAACCGATTTCACAAGAGGGGATACAAACGCCCCCATCCAACTTCACCGGAGAAAACCAAACGCGTGGCTTTAAACTTTTAGTCCCCCTCTGCTCCTAGAAAACGCTGCGCCCTGGCAACATGTTTCCAAGAGTTCCTTTCGAAATCAAACTCAAGAAGGGGGAGGGAGGCGAAAGGCTAAAAGTGGGTGTGTAATGACCTAGTCGAATTCCATTTAGACCTACTTCCCAGGTGCCCGGTCCCAAAGAAGCGCAGATCCGGATCACAGACCAGCAGCCACACACAGAGCAACTCAACAAATCCTGGTTTCTCTGCTCATCCCCCGACGGAGCCAAAGTAGCCTCCCTATCCTAACGCTGCCTCCATGCCCAAACCCTCCAAAACCCGTGTTCCCAAATCTCACACAAACCCAAAACAAGCCTTTCCCTAATCTCCGACGACCCCCCTCCCCACCCTATTCCAACCTTCAGTCTCCAAACCCCGATTCCCCATTTTTTTTCCCTTAACCCCCATTCTTCGAGACCCACGGGATGGGCTTTTTTTTTAAAAAAGGGTCCTTCCCATCCCAAGCCAGACCAACCGAGCTCCCTTAATTCATCCATCCCCCCTCGCCGCTTCCCAAGTCGCCTCTCTCCCCTTCCCTCTCAGCCTCCCTTAAGCAACACGAGCTTCCCATTCTCCTGCCCTCACGTCGGGGGGAAATGCGCCCTTTTGATCTCCAAACCAGACCCTCCCCAAGCCAGCCCTTCGCTACCCAGAGCGGGGGGTGGGGGTGGTCGGTGGATGGGGGGGGGGGTCGCACTGCCTCTCCAAAAGCCCCTGGCCCAGCAACACTGGACCAGCACCCTACCCAAGTCCCTTTCCAAAGCCCCCCCCCCTTTCCAATCCCCTTCCAAACTCAGCCCCGCGCGCCCGCCCACCCCGCGCGCCCCTAAAGCGGAGGGGCACCTGGAGGCGCGCGATCCAGCAGCAGCAGCGCCCGAGGGGGCGGGCAGGAGGGTGCCCCCCCCGAAAGCAGCTCCGCGGGGAGTTCCACGGGCGCCTCTTGGCGTACCTTTCCCCCCTCTTGATCCGACGGGAGCAGCTCCAGGCGCTGCGTTCCTCTCGTCCTCTCCGCGGCACGCGCGCCCTCTGCGCCTGGCAGAGAAGCCTCCCTCCGGCGAGAGCGAGAGAGAGAGAAGAGAGAGGTCGTCCCGGCTTCTCCCGCCAGCCAAAGGGAAGCCGCTGCCGAAGCAGCCGGCAGCCAGGGCGGCCACGCCCCTCGGCGGGCAGGAGGGGTGGGCGCTGCGGAGACGCCCGGACCCCGCGCCTCGGCGTCAAAGGCGAACCGGTGGGGAGCGCCGCCCAGCGGCTGAGGCGGGCGCGGGGGGAAGTTTGCATCATTCATTCATTCATTCATTCATTCATCGGACTCCATAGTCCTTGTCACCCGAAGGTTTCTTCTTCTTTTCGTATATAATTTTTATTAAGTTTTCTGTTGCACAGTTTGAAATGCTCATTCCACATCCTTAAGACATCAGTGACTTCCATTCTTCTCTTTCCGTGCTTGGTTTTACAGATCATAAATCCCTGCGTATTTTACAAAAACCATACCATTCAGTATTCCCTTATTGCATCCATCAAAACTTGTTTACACTGTTGAATTTACTGTATCTCAATGCTGCCAGTTTTCAGCTGTACACAATCATTTCCCATATATTCCATAAACGTTTTCCAATCTTCTTCAAACATATGTTCTTCTTGTTCTCTGATTCTATATGTTTAAGTCTGCGAGGTGTGCATATTCTGTCAACACCCAAAGGTTTCCATGCGACTTAGAATCATAGCATCGTACAGCTGGAAGGGATCCCCAGGGTCATCTAGTCTAACCCCCTGCAATGCAGAAATCTCAACTAAATCATGCATGACAGCTGGCCATCCAACCTCTGCTTAAAATCCTCCAGGGAAGGAGATTGCTCAACCTCCCGAGGGGAACCGTTCCACTGTCCAACAGCTCTTACCCTCAGAAAGTATTTCCTGATGTTTAGTTGGAATCTCCTTTCTTGTAACTTAAAGCTGTTGATTCGAGTCCTGCCCTCCAGAGCACACATACATACACATACACAAACACACACATACTATAATATGGCATCTGCCTCTAAATTTCCTCATGCTGGGAGATGCCGAGGCTCAGGAAACACAGCCGTTTACATTCAGGAGTCCTGCTCACATAATCTCATTAGTAGTTTCTCAATAGGTCATGAGAGGAAATGCACTCTGCACCTGCTCAGAGGTGCTCTCACCTCTTCATCCTTCCCGCATTTTGCCCAGACACCTGGGCCCACAGCTGCAAACTTTAATAAAATATTGTGGGGAGCCCAGGTAAGCCCAACCCCTGCATAACTGTTCACAATATGTGGCACGCGCCCATTGGAATCTCAATGCTGATCAACTGGGGGGTGGGGGCAGCTACCTCAGATATTTTATTTTGGGGGCCGAAGGGACCTTGGCCCCTAGGAGTTGGCTGCTATGCCGGGGCTGAACCCTTTGCCCGGACAAATTTAAGCCTTCTCTAAAGAGAGGAAATCTCAGGAAACTCACAATAAGATTGTAGTCTAGTTTTACAAAGTCCAGGATGGCTGCACTTTTGTTTACAGTGCAGAGGCATACCTAGGCTCCCTTGCACCCTTGGCAAGGAATTATACCAGCACTTCCCTGGGCCCAGGGAGTGTGCAGACCAGCGGGCAGGCTCCTAGCCACTCTGAGCCAAATTGATGAGGCACATTGTGCCCTCCCCACCGGACCTCCATCCGAGGTGGAGGCCAACCTGGCCTACATGTAGGCCCCTGTTCCAGTGTCTATGGGAAAGGCTCCAAAATGTATTTTAAGACACAGTGGCTGCTTCATTGACTGCCGCTCCACAGTCTCAATTCAAATGGCAGCCTCCGAGAGAAGAATTGCACATTTTTTTCTGGCAAGTTGTGTGTTATGTACTGAAGTTCTCACCCTGGGCCAGCAGGGGAATACTGTAGATAGTTTTCACTCAGGTCCACATATGCAAATAAGGGATTGAAAGTGACATTCAGTGATTGGATAGTTACAGAAAATGGTTACTGTTGCGTTGTAGTGGAGTTCTATATAAGCAGGCTGGATGAACCCTTCAGTTCAGTTCTGTTCTCAGTTCTGTTCTGGCCTGAGCTGTTTGAAGAATCGCTGTGTCGTCTAATATGTTCACCCACAACTTAACAGAGGGCATCCAAAAGAACCATGTATTCTGAGATAAAACCTCCGACTAAGGGCTCAGAAGGGGACGTGGGTGGCGCTGTGGGTAAAAGCCTCAGCGCCTAGGGCTTGCCGATCGAAAGGTCAGCGGTTCGAATCCCCGCGGCGGGGTGCGCTCCCGTTGTTCGGTCCCAGCGCCTGCCAACCTAGCAGTTCGAAAGCACTCCCGGGTGCAAGTAGATAAATAGGGACCGCTTACTAGTGGGAAGGTAAACGGCATTTCCGTGTGCGGCTCTGGCTCGCCAGAGCAGCGATGTCACCCTGGCCACGTGACCCGGAAGTGTCTCCGGACAGCGCTGGCCCCTGGCCTCTTTGAGTGAGATGGGCGCACAACCCTAGAGTCTGTCAAGACTGGCCCGTACGGGCAGGGGTACCTTTACCTTTACCTTTAAGGGCTCAGAACACTTGCTTTCCCCTCTGCGTTGGTCTAGTTAACATCTTAAGTGTCTACACTTCCACTATGTACATCCAGCTCTCCTTGCTTTTATCAGATCACCACATTTCTGGATGCTGGCCACCTCAACCTGCACATTGTGTTAAAGAAATGGCCTGTATCTTAGGAATCACACAGGGAGGATCTAGATTAGGACCCCAGCAAGTATAACAGGGTATCCTTTGCTCCTTGACCCACACTGGTGAAAATTGCTCCCACCCAACTATTTATTTATTTAGAAGCATTTCTACCCTGCTTAATGTTTTTAAAATCCCTAGCAGCATACAGAATAAATATAAAAACAAGAAAACAGTACAGTGGTACCTTGGTAGTCGAGCGGCTTGGCTCCTGAACAAATCGGCTCCTGAACGCCGCAAACCCGGAAGTGAGCGTTCCAGTTTGCGAAGGTTTTCTGGAAGCTGAACATCCGACGCGGCTTCTGATTGGGTGCAGGAAGCTCCTGCAGCCAATAGGAAGCTGCAGCGCCTTGTTTTTCAAACTGTTTTGGAAGTCGAACAGACTTCCAGAACGGATTACATTCGAGAACCAAGGTACCACTGTACAATAGAGTAAAACAGCTTGACAAGTAAATATAGGAATTTGGGAATAACCGGTGCCTAGGAAGGCCTGAGCATGAAGGTACATTTTGGCAAGTTGTCTGAAGCGACTGATAGATGATATTTCACCTATGGCAGAGGGAAGGGTATTCCACACTTCAGGAGCAATGACAGAAACTTCCTATTTTCAGGTCACCACCCCATTTTACTCTGTAGGGTGTGGTGCTACAAGTTAAATTTCCCCCATGACCTAAGTGACCTTAGCTCTTAACAATGGTAGGCAGCCTTTTCAGGCAACCTGGTCATTTGTTGTCATTTGCCACAGAAGAGAAGCTAATATTGGTGTGCCACTTTTGTTGTAAAGGTGAGCAAGAGTACTTGTTGACCTGCCCTGAGCATTTTACAGGCGGACGTTTTGGAGACTATCACTTTTAGTTCACCAAGCCTACTCCAATATATTCAGCAGGCAGCCAAAAGGAAATTTTGTTCTGAAAACGGAATGCCTCATGCACATGGAGGGAAATTTTGTGAATAAAATCTACGACCCTGGCTGACAAATACACCTCTATTGTAGCACTTCCAGCAAATCCACTCCTCCCTTACACGGGCATCGGGGCAACATCCCATAACATTCTGAAGCATGCTGGAAGGCTGCCACTGTTTTTTATGGGCAGCAGTGCCATGCCTTGAACAGCTGCCAACAGGCAGTAATAATTAAAGGGTGGCACTTTGGTGGCAAGAAGATGGAAGTTTCAGCAAGGAGAACCCCAGCTTCTTGAACTGATTCCTGCCTGCTATATAGCTTGTTCAGAGCAAAAAACTGCTGGTTCCTGCGTTAATGCTGCAACTCTGTGTGGGTCCAACCACAAGGTCTTGTGGTATTAGGCAAATCTAAGCATGTTTATTTCAACAGCTAGAGGCTTGCCTAACTTTGCATAGGATTGGGCTATAAAGTACAGTGGTACCTCTGGTTATGTACTTAATTCATTCTGGAGGTCCGTTCTTAACCTGAAACTGTTCTTAACCTGAAGCACCACTTTAGCTAATGGGGCCTCCCGCCGCTGCCATGCGATTTCTGTTCTCATCCTGAAGCAAAGTTCTTAACCCGAGGTACTATTTCTGGGTTAGCGGAGTCTGTAACCTGAAGCGTATGTAAGCTGAAGCGTATATAACCCAAGGTACCACTGTAGCAATATCTATTGTTATAGATTTGGATGGAATCCTCCTAAACCCTAGAAATTAATAAATGGTAGGATTTTGATTATTTGGAATGTGAAGGGAGAAATACAAGCTCCAGAGGAATTCCTAAACTAACTTATGCAAAACGACCTGGCTAAACTAGGCCCATCAAGAAGGAATACAGGGCCATTGAGAGTCACTGGCAATGAAAGAGAATTGTCCTCCTTCTGGCCCTGAGGTGTAAACAGAGATTGGGGGTTGGGCGCATGAGGGGACAGGAAAAGAGAGTTTTTAGCAGGGTGTTCTGGGAAGAAGGGGGAAGAAGAAAGAATGGGATCCATCTTGGGCAGACCAGCTGAAGGCTGGCTGGGAGAGATGCCTTGGACTCCACGGCTGCACTGCTGTGGGGGACAAGCCCTTCTTGAAATAACCATGCTGTAAGATCTGGACTCCCTCCATGCAGACTAAAGGTGTAAATAGGTGAATAAACCATATTCCTTAAACCTACAACAGTCTCTGCTGTGTCTCAATTCTCCAAAGGAACCCAGATCCTGACTGAAATCCCTTGGAACCTTTGCATAGGATGGCACCCAACTTTTGTAATACTATTTACATGGAAGGAAGCCTCATTGACATCAGTGAGAGTTACATTTAAATAGATATGTTTAAGACCAAGCAGTTAGTCTACTCTAATTGAACTCTATAACTTGAACTCTATAACTTTCCACCATGATGTGGAAAAGTTTGTATTGCACAAAGGTTGAAAGCCTACCAAAGCGTGGGTGGACAAACCACATAACATAATTATGGGAGTTGAAGAAGGCGATGAGTGCATCCTACCAACTTTAGAAGTCAGGTGTGTGTGTGTGTGTGTGTGTGTGTGTGTGTGTGTTCACTCCCACCCTAGCCTTGACTTTTGATGTTAACAAAATATTAACCTATGATTATGGAACCATACATACCTATTAGATGGTTTGAAGTATTTGGTTTGAAGCTCCCCACAAACTGAGCAGCTGATACTTCAAACATCGAGTTCTTACCTAACATTAACTATGAATAATTAGGGATCCCCTCCAAACCAGTGCCAAACTGTTGCAGTTGTTTTGCAGCAAAAATCCTGTGCAAGACACCCTAAATTTCAGAGTAAGCTAGTTTTAGAATTTAATTAAGGCTGGTGTGTTAAAATTGGTTGTTAGACCCATGTATCTTAACACATGGGTCTAACAACCCGTTTTAACACACCAGCCTTAATTAAATTCTAAAACTAGCTTAATACATCTTAACGTGTATTAGACACTTCTGAATCCCAGGAAGTTGGCATGTGTTAAGACAGGCTTCCTCAACCTTGGCCCTCCAGATGTTTTGGCCTACAACTCCCATGATCCCTAGCTAGCAGGACCAGTGGTCAGGGATGATGGGAACTGTAGTCTCAAAACATCTGGAGGGCCGAGGTTGAGGAAGCCTGTGTTAAGAACTAATTAAGTTAGGCTGGCGTCCTGCATGAGGTAACTGAGCCATTAGAACACAAAGCATCAAAGGAATTCAGTGTGAGGCTACAAATAGGTGAGGCCCCTTTCACTCTACAGACAAAGGGAAGCCATGGGTTTTAGAATAGCTGAGTGTTATGAGTTATGCAACAGAGAAGGAAGTAACGGGCTGGAGAGAGAGAATCAGAGAGCCATGGATAGGGTCTGTTTGAATCCAATGCTACTCTTATTGAGAAAGGCAGAACCTCTTGAGGTATAAATGCTATGGATCCCTCCATCCTAGGCTTAGGTTATATATCATAAAGACACCAGTCTCTGCTGTTCCTCATTGCCCAAAATGAAACACAGACCCTCAGGGTCCCTTTCAACATGATTCTATGTGACTGCCAATGAATACTTAGAATTTCATACAAACTCACCACACAAATGCAATCTCGTGATCCACTGCAACAAGCGTTGGCATGTTGAGCTGACCTACAACAACATCACAATGCATCAGGCTGATGAAGCTGCATTGGAAACAGTTACTACAGACAGATACAGCAGTGCCTTGTCATTCCAAGTTGTTATGAGGTATGAATGGGGCAGAAATGGGATATAACATGATGGGATGTAGGGGCTAGAATTTAAGGAATTCAGCCACTCTATCCTAATAAAGGAAATATATGACTTTATTGACACTGGATTTCCCGATCCTTGGCCAAGGTGGCTATTTGAGTTTTAGCCAGAAAGTCATTCGAAGGAGCAATGTAATTATGAGAAGATTAAACTGTTGGGGAAGTGGAACAACCTTCCTTGGTGAATTAATAACTTTGAAACAATGTCTTGCTTTGCTTCCACAATGTACTTTTAGCCCATGGAATGCTAACTTCCTCGCCATTATTCTTTCTGACACTCTGGTACATTTGCCAACATTGGCGCTTGTATTGTGCAGCTAAGGGCCTTTCTAGAGATTTGAAGTGACTGGAACATTCAGATTTGATTGGTGGAAGTTCAGCATTGTCCCAGAGAACTATCCAGTGGTGGATGGGGGGGCTGAAGGTCCAACCAATTGGAAGTTAATTTTTCTGAGAAGGCAACCAGCTCAGTGCTATCAGGGTTAAATGACTGTATTTAATGTTCTTTACAGACAGTAGCTGAGTGTATTTTTTTGAGTCCTGGGCAGAGGGAACACTGGCTCTTTACAGTGATGTCAGAATCTGTTTTTATTATAATATTTTTACAGGATATCCCAGTTGAGCTAGATAGCATGTTTACAATGAAGCCTTGTCCAAGGACAGCTTAACACTATTATACAATACATACAGCAGTACAAAGCAGTTACAGTACAAGCTACCAGCATGTTGTAAATCATGTCAAAGCTTCATGTTACACCTGATTAACTAGCTGGCTGTAATGTTAGCAAACGATCCAAGAACATTTGCTTCGCTGTTGCAGAGGGTGCTGGCAGGATGAATATTGTCTGGTTGTCAGTTCATGAGAGAGAGAGAGACTTTGCTTTTCAGCATTTACTTCATACAGACTCATACACAACACACCCACCTCAGATGGAAATGGCCTCTTCTGAGGTAGATTGGCTTCCCCACGGATGATTCATTGACGGGATCAAGTTCCAGACATCTTTGCCTTCCTCCAGCATCACTGAGGCCTTAAATAAGATATAAAACTTGCTGCTGACAAAGGTGCAGAAAAAGACAATAAAAATGATCAAGGAGTTGGAACACTTTCCATATGAATAGAGGGTGAAGTTTCAAGGACGGAAGAAGACCGGAAGGGATATAAATGATATAAAATAGGGGATATAAAATATAAATGCTACTCCAAGAGTGCATAGAGCAAAGCTTTCCCCCACCCCCTCTGTCATAGTACTAGAGGTTGGGTTCACCCAATGAAATTGATAGATCTGAGTCTAACAGAATACAACACCTCTTCAATTAAAATGCAGTTTGGAGATTAAAATCTACCTCCATGTGGGGGAATGAAGTCAGGGGATTCAGTTAAACTTAGCATGATCAAGAGCTCTATTTAAAACAATTTTGCAAGATTACAGTAGAGGAAATTGGTAGGCAATTTAAACTTGGGAAAGGCGTGACATCACAAAGACAAGATTGCTGTTAGCACTTGGATGTGCCCCTCATCCTGAATCTCATATGAATCACAGCTGAGTGATACTGCGGCAGGCTGGGGCATGTGCTTCTGAGTGCAGTGCTACCAGCTATGTGGCATAAGCAATGTGCAATGTTTCCGGGTCATGCTTTTGGATTGCTCTGTTACAGAGACGATGCCTACTGTCATTTTGATCTTTTCAAAATGAAAGGTCCAGCACAAATTCTGCTACCTTTACTGGGAGGAGACCTTGATGCCATTAGCACAGGACCCTGAAAAAGTCCATGAATCCCCACCAACAAGAAGACCATTAAGTCCAGAGTCTTAACACTGCACACCTGCCCTATTGATAGGAAGTCCTGGGCAAGCAGCTTAAAAGCTCGCCAGGGGCACCAACTGGCAATCTAGGAGCTTAAACCACATAGTTAATTCCAATGTTGCTGCCCCTCCAGAGTTGCAAGCAGCAAGAGATGCAAAATTGCTCCTGCTGCTGCTTCTTTTGTTGAGATCTCTGTGTTACAAAATTATTCAACAGGCCAGCAATGACAGCTGGGAAAATGAAGTAATCATTGAAGTTGCTGACTTCAATGAAACCCTTTTACGTCATTCCCATTTGAATATGAGCAAAGGTGAATTGCAGTATCACAGGAAGGCTCGAGAGCAAACACGACGGCTACTAAAAGCTCCTCAAGCGATATCTTGTGAAACCCAAGGTGAAGACGTGAAGACAAACAGAGCTTACATGCCTGAGTATAGATAGTGTTAAGACATTTCATAATATCAGCCAGGTGAGTGATTAAGCAAGTAGTCAATTAATTTAAAGGGTGTGCTGCCATCACTGACTTCATCAGCTTCAGAAGCCTTGATCTGGGGCTGTCAGCTTTCTTTTCCTTGAAGGCTTCTGTACCTTAAACACCTGTGCAGAAAATGAGCAGAAAATCAGCAGGCGAAGCATTTCACATTGGCTATCAGAGTCTATATATGTTGCTGAAGTGACAAGCGAGCAGCCTTTCTTTCACTTCATCCCATCTCACCACAGTAGCACAAGTGCAGCAGCTCATGGCAAAGAGCAAGAATGTGGGCCTTTCCCATTGGATCGCTTAAAATGAATGGCAAGCACCACCACAGTTGTAACCATGCACCAGATGTTGCCAAGCTTTCACATGTTAGCACAGCAACACCTGAGGGAAGCGGCACCTGCACTACTTTGGGCAATGCAAGGACTGATGTATGCAGGCACCAGAAGTGGGAGATGGCGCAGTTCTGAGAGAGTAGAATGAACCTGCTAATTTAGACCAAAGGTGGAGGTTGGGGGGATAGCAGTTTCTAATGCTTCGCCGTAGATATATATTCAACGACAAAAAGCCTTTTCCACACAACTGTAAACCTGTAATAAAAGGGCTAGCATATTTCTCATTGACATGTTACTTTTCCACTCACAGGGATTTTTTAATTCTTTAAACAACACAGCGTTCACAAAGCAGTTTCAACTGTCTTTCAGTCTGAAATGGTGCAGTCCTTAAGAATGCCATTGGCGTCAGTGTGGAATAATGGTGCTATGAGACCTCTGCTGGTAGTTTGTATTCACAGCAATCTCAATTTGAACAGGTGGGGGGGCGGTGTTTAATCAATCAGTAGTAGAGGTGGGTGGATATTTTATTTCTAGCCAGTGTTATATGCTCATTAATAAGTCCATTCAAATTCTTTTCTACATTAATTTGAGAGATATATATACATACACACAGTCGTACCTTGGAAGTCAAACATTACCCATTCCAGAAGTCTGTTTGACTTCCAAAACGTTCAGAAACCAAAGCGCAGCTTCTGACTGACTGCAGGAAGCTCCTACAGCCAAACAGAAGCCGCAGAAGCCACGTTGGATGTTCGGGTTCCAAATAACGTTCGCAAACCGAAACACTCACTTCTGGGTTTAGGTACGACTGTATATAAAATTCATATTTAAAATGTGCACATCTGGTCACAAAATAGCCATTTGAATACACACTTCATGTCAATTTGTTTTATTAATGTGAAATTATTATTTACATTTATAAACTGCCCATAACCCAGAAGGATCCCAGGGTGATACATAAATAATGACAACGATAAAACATTTAATTTAAATATCACTAAAATCACATTAGACTGATGCAAACATTTTTTTGTATACACCACTGAAAAAGCCTTTATAAGCTTAAACTCAACTTTCGTTTTTCCCAAAGAACATCTGGGTGGCGCAGTTATCATCAACGGGTTGCCATTCTTTTGTGCAAGCATATCTTTTTATTTCATTTCAGTGGTACAGTTATTATTGGAAAATATTTTGTCTGCAGCCTGAAATTTTAGATATGGAACCACATACTGTTTTTGTATCTTATTGTTGTGAACCTACATATGACTATTTGTTAATAACTGTGTATTCTATTGACCTTTGGGCCATAGCTTTGTTTGCTTTAAGTTCCTAATATTTATGCATGATATATAGTAAGATATGACATTCATTTATCTAGATAAGCAGTCCAGAAAAGTAGCCACATTAGTTTGTTGCAACAATAATAAAATGCACAATACTTTGCTGTTGGTTTGGAGGGAATGTGGCAATCATGGTTTGTTGGAGGTATAAACCAGGAACTTTGATTGGATACATCAATACACGCTCATGGACAGCAGCACAAAATTCGGAGTTTGCGGCACAAAAGTCCCAGGAAAGGTTTTGAAGTGATATTAGATGTCAGGATCATGATGTACATGATGTACATGATAAGAGGCTTCAGAATCCTGTATAGAGCTGATCATGTACTAGACAGCCAGCAGAGGATATCGTTCAACCACTTGATATTTGATTGAATAAAGACAAACACCACAGACAACAGAACCACTGCTGTCACAACCTTGGTAATATTATAGCAACGGGGGGGGGGGGTGAACTAGATTACCCTTGAGGTCCCTTCCAACTCTACAATTAAATGATTCTGTAAGAAAGGCAACAATAACAGGAAGAATTAAAGTAATTATTGGAAACTCAAGGCAGTAGAGATATAAGATGATCAGAACCCCACTGAACTTGAAGCATGGGAAGCCCCAATAAAAGTTTATAATTTGGCAGAATATTTGGACTATATGATATGTATTTGTATAATTTCGAATATTTAATGTGATTGGATTGAATTGTTAAAATGGAAAATTTAATAAAAATTATTTAAAATAAAAACAAAAACACATGATTCTATAGTTCTATGATTCTCTGTGTGGCTCAACTTTAGGTCTGAGAGGGATGTGTCAAGATGGCTGAAGCGATAAGAAGGTTCCTATAATTCCTACAGTCATAGCCAGGGCCAGCCCACACATGAAGCAAGGTGAGGTGACTGCCTCAGGTGACAGGATCCATAGGGGCAGCAGATCCTGATGTAGATCTTCATTTACCCCTTCTTCCCTGATGGCAACGGAGGAGCCATTTTGTGGTTTGCCCGTGCCAAAATGTCTTGGACCGGCTCTGGTCACAGCCATGCTTGTAAATTTGCAGCTAGCATCATGCTGTAGTCCATGGGTAGGCAAACTAAGGCCCGGGGGCTGGATCCAGCCCAAACACCTTCTAAATCCGGCCCACAGACGGTCTGGGAATCAGTGTGTTTTTACATGAGTAGAATGTGTGCTTTTATGTAAAATGCATCTCTGGGTTATTTGTGGGGCACAGGAATTCGTTCACCCCCCCCCCAAAATAATATAGTCCGGCCCCCCACAAGGTCTGAGGGACGGTGAACCAGCCCCCAGCTGAAAAAGTTTGCTGACCCCTGTGACCCTTTTCCACTGCAGCATTTTGGATTGACCCTGCATCTCTGTGTCGAACACAACTTTTACTATCAAGATCACATGTGTTGACAAGCCTTTGAAAGTGCCCCTTACCTAGTCATCTGTGGCACAGTAAGAATTGCCTCCAAGCAACCAGGCAGAAAACCTACAGTATAGAAACAACAAAGCCAGTTCATTCTCTCTCTCGCTCTTTCTCCAAATTTCCCCACCCTTTTTTTAGGCTGTCAATGTCCCACAGATGATTAACGTAAGTTTCTGTGGTCTGGCAAGCTAGAAAACATTTTTTGTTGTTGTTACTTTTATGGACTTATCTGCAAAGCTGATTTATCAAGGTTGGGTGACTTTACTGGATAGCATCCCCTTTATGGATAATTCAACACGTTTCTCTCCAGTCTGCATACCCACATGTATCTTTGGAAGAAAAATATCTGCCTTTGCCTGGCACCCTTCCTGGAATTGCACCACATTGTGTTGTGGAAATATGCAGTCTATGCGATTTCTGATCAGAGCTGGTGTCGCATAGTGGCTAAGCTATTTCCACAAAAGCCTCTGGTCAAATGAGTTTGCCATGAAATCACTAGGGGGCCTTAAGCAAGCCACAGGCTTCCCACCCTGTCTGCAATAGAGGGGAGAATAATATGGGGCTGTTGTAAGGATTGCAGCTAGGTAATGAATGTAAAGTAATTTCAACACTCAACAGCATTCTACACATTAAGCATTTTACGTAACCCTCATGAATACAGGGTTCGAGAGCATTCCGTATACATTTTTGAGAGCGCTTTCTCCATGCCACTTTCTTTGTGATCTTTGTGATTTCAGTGATCCATGCAACGGTCACCTCCAGGCTTGACTACTGTAATTCGCTCTATGCGGGGCTGCCCTTGAAGCTGTCCCAGAAACTCCAGCGAGTGCAGAATGCTGCAGCGCGGCTCCTCACGGGGTCTCTGCCATGGGAGCATATTCATCCAGTGCTTTTCAAGCTGCACTGGCTCCCGGTGGAGTACAGGGTCAGATTTAAGGTGCTGCCTTTGACCTTTAAAGCCCTTCATGGCCTAGGACCCTCGTACCTACGAGACCGCCTCTCCCATTATGCCCCACGGAGAGCCTCAAGGTCCATAAATAGCAACACCCTAGTGGTCCCGGGCCCTAAGGAAGTTAGATTGGCTTCAACCAGAGGCAGGGCCTTTTCAACTCTGGCTCCGGCCTGGTGGAATGCTCTGTCTCATGAGACCAGGGCCCTGCAGGATCTGATTTCTTTCCGCAGGGCCTGTAAGACAGAGTTGTTCCGCCTGGCCTTTGGCTTGGAGCCAGTTTGATTCCCTCCCTCCCTCCCTCTCTTTCTTTCTTTTCCTTTGTCCTCCTGCGATGAGGCTACATTTTAATATTTTAATGTTTCAATATTTTAATGTTGTATTTTAATTTTGTTTTTAAGTTGTATTCATTCAACTTGTTTTTATTATTGCTTGTTAGCCGCCCTGAGCCCGGCCTTGGCTGGGGAAGGCGGGGTATAAATAAAAATTATAATAATAATTATTATTTGTTCTTCAGGAATTGGAGTGGTGCTCTTTGACTGGTTGTCATCCAATGTCCTTTTAAAATGTGGGGGAGGGTTACTGGGTTGTTTGGGGTTTTATTTTGTGGTTTCTGTATTGTGCTTTTATCCTGCGAACCGCCCTGAGACCTGCAGGTATAGGACGGTAGACCAATTTAATTAATTGATTGATTATAATGTTAGGAGGGGCAAAAGCTCCGTTAGGTTTTTTTATTGATTTGGAGGGGCAGCTGCCCCCCCATGCCCCTTTCAGGGGAAATGGCAGGGCACAAATAAAATAATCTGGTGTTTTTTTGGGGGGGTTACTGGGTGGTGGTTGTTTTTTATTTTTATTTTGTGGTTTTATATATTGATTTTGTGTTCTGTGAACTACCCTGAGACCTCCAGGTATAGGGCGGTAAACCAATTTAATTAATTAATTATAATGTCTGCGTGAGGGAGGCAAAACCTGTGTTTAGTATTTTTTTTTATTGGTTTTTATTGATTTGGAGGGACAGCTGCCTCCCTCCCCCCCCCCCATGCCCGTCAGGGGTAATGGCGGGGCACAAATATATTAATGTGCTTTTTGAAGGGTGGGGGTGATTGGGTTGTTGTTTTATTTTGATTACGTGGTTTTTGTGGTTTTCTATTTGGGTTTTACGTTCTGTGAACTGCCCTGAGACCTCTGGGCATAGGGCGGTATATGAATCCAAATAATAATAATAGTAATAATAATAATGGTATTCTGTGGCTGAATATTCTTTGACAGAGAACAGAGTGGAAAGGAGGAAAGAGAAAGAGAGGCTGAAGAGAAACAACAACAACAACAACAACAACAACATAATAATAATAATAATGGTATTCTATGGCTGAATATTCTATGACAGAGAACAGAGCAGAAAGAAGAAAAGAGAGATAATAATAATAGTAGTAGTAGTAGTAGTAGTATTCTATGGCTGAATATTCTGTGACAGAGAACAAAACGGAAGGAGAAAAGAGAGATGATAATAATAATAATAATAATAATAATAATAATAATAGTAATAATGGTATTCTGTGGCTGAATATTCTTTGACAGAGAACAGAGTGGAAAGGAGAAATGAGAAAGAGAGGCTGAAGAGAAACAACAACAACAACAACATAATAATAATAATGGTATTCTATGGCTGAATATTCTATGACAGAGAACAGAGCAGAAAGGAGAAAAGAGAGATAATAATAATATTCTATAGCTGAATATTCTGTGACAGAGAACAAAACGGAAGGAGAAAAGAGAGGTAATAATAATAATAATAATAATAATAATAATAATGGTATTCTGTGGCTGAATATTCTGAGACAGAGAACAGAGCGGAAGGAGAAAAGAGAGAGAGAGAGAGACTGAAGAGAAGCTCATCCTCAGCCGAGAACACTTCGGCCTCAGCAGAGGCTCCGCGGCTGACAGGGAACTCCCCGTTTTTCCGACCGCATTTTTTACTTCTTTTACACAAACACACACCACACACCCCGTCGCGTCCGCTCCCCTGACGCCCAGGAGCCCGGAGAGCCCGCCCAGCCACCCCGTGGATGCCCCTTCTCTCTCTATCGCCAGGCGCCGAAGCCCCTCATCTCTCGGCTTCTGCAGCCCCTCAGGCAGGTGAGTCAAGAAGGCGCGCGGGGAAGAAAAGGGGGAGGGGGAGCCGAGAGAGGAAAGGCGGGAAGACGCCGAGAAGCGGGCGGCAAAATTCACCTCAGAACTTCGCTTTTTCTCCTATTCAGTTTGTCTGAGGCGGAGCGGCACGTGGGCCCCCCAGCCTCGCCACGTTTTATTATTTAACTTTAACACCGTTAAAGCGTGTTATTTCTCCCCCCACACTCCTCACCCGCCTCCAGAGAACTGTAGTTCGTGTGAAGGTGGGAATTGTAGCTACGGGTGACCGACTTGAGGAAAGTATTTGGGAGGGAGGCTGTCCCAAGTAAGCTGGAAAACTGTCCCTTTTATTCCTACCCTCTGCTTCCTTCTACTTAACCAATCCACAAGAGGACCTTGCCTCTTATTCCATTACCTCTAAGCTTACTTGTATGAGGTACCTTGTCAGAAGCTTTTAGAAAGTCCAAAATATATATCTTTTTTTTTTTAAATGATATTTTTTATTTTAACAGTCAGTAAACAGACAATACAGACAGACAAATACACAAAAGAAAATAAAAACAACACATACAAACATTATAAAATACAATATACTAGGAAAAATAAAAGAAAAAGTTAAAAACAATCATTGTGTCTTTACATTATTTAACATTAACCTGGGTCTGCGACTTCCCCAAACCTTCCCACTCTATATTCTAGATCTTATGATCTGACAGTAAATTCTTTCCCTCTGGCATATCTTCGGTTCAAATTGACTTAATATCTTAACATAGTTACATTTCCATATGTCTTAAAACATTAGTCTTTCTTAATCGTTAAATTTTTATGCTAATATTCTTTTAAATTCAATCTGATGTCCTCACACGTTCTTTATCTTATAATGTTTCTGTAAATAGTCTTTAAACTTCCTCCAATCTTCCTCCACCGTCGAAAGTCCAAAATATATATCAACAGGATATCACCTCTATCTGCAGACTTGTTGACACTTTCCAATAACTCACCTAAGTTTGTGAACAGGGCTTGCCCTTGCAGAAGCTGTGCTTCAGCAAGCTTGTATATGCTTGATAATTTTATCCTTAACAAGACTTTCCACCAGTTTCCCCATCCCAGCAAGATATTAAGATAACTGGCTTGTAATTTCCAGGATCCCCCATTGGTTACGTTTTTGTTTTTAAGTTGTTACATTGGCTCCTTTCCAGTCCTCATGTATGGAGGCAGATCTGAAGAACAGGTTACATATTTTGCTAAAATATAAGCAATTCCACAACTTTGAAAACTGTTGCGTGGTTGCCATCCAGATTGGGTGATTTCTCATTATTTATTTTGTCAATCGGGGCAGGAACATAATCCTCAGATTCCCTTTCTGCCCTACATATTCTTTTCTAAAGAGAGTTGCAAAGAATTCACTTTCTCCACAAACTCCTTATCCTCCTTTAGCACACCTTTGATTCCTTTGTCATCGAAACGCCTGCCTAGATGGTTTCTACTACTAATATATTTAAAAAACCTAATGTCATCAGCAACGTGCTCCTCAAATTCTTTTAAAAAAATATTTTTATTAAGTACAAATTAGAAAACATACATATTTACAACAAAAGAAAATACAAAAGAAAAGGAAAATACATAAAACCAAGGAAAAAAATTAGAGAGTATTTGCTCCTCAAATTCTTTTTTAGCATCGCTTACTGTCTGCTTGCACTATGCTGGCATCTTTTTGCTCTCATGAAGCATCTGCAATATATATAGAAAGGTAAAGGACCCCTATACAGTGGACACTCGGGTTGCGTGTAGGATCCGTGCAGGATGCACGTTCGCAACATGCAGCGGCGTGTCTGCGCACGCGTGGGTTGCAATTCGGCACTTCTGCGCATGTGCAAAGTGCGATTTTAGTGCTTCTGCGCATGCGCGGCCACCAAATCCCGGAAGTAACCAGGTCCGGTACTTCCGGTTTCGGCGCATCCATAACCCAAAAAAACGCAACCTGAAGCATCTGTAACCCGAGGTATGACTGTACAGTTAAGTCCAGTAAAAGGCTACTATGGGGTGCGGCACTCTTCTCACTTCAGGCCAAGGGAGCCGGCATTTGTCCACAGACAGCTTTCTGAGTCATGTGGCCAGTATGACTAAACTGTTTATGGCGCAATGCAACACCGTGACAGAAACCACAGTGCACAGAAACGCCATTTATCTTCCCGCCACAGCAGTACCTATTTATCTACTTGCACTGGCGTGCTTTCAAACTGCTAGATTGGCAGGAGCTGGAGCAGAGCAACGGGTACTCACCCCGTCACGGGGATTCGAACCGCCAACCTTCCAATCGGCAAGCCCAAGAGGCTCAGTGATTTAGACTACAGCGCCACCCGTGTCCCATCTCCAATATAAGCTCCAGTTGACTAGTCGAAACTCTAGTTTCTATTATTGTGTTTTTAAATATCTCCCAAGCATTTGGAGTGATTTGGTCCTCTTGACTTTGTTTTTCAACTTTCTTTTCACCACTCTCCTCATTGGGAGCAAGTTTCCTCTTTTGAAACCAAATGGTTTTTGATGACATAGACATTGCTTGTGTTTTTCCATTGCCTGGGTTTAACAGAAAACAAACAAGTCAGCATTTGCCAGGGGTGGGGGTTTATTATTCATCATTGTCAAAGGCAACTGACTCATTTGTAAATGTGCTATACCTGTATTTTCCAGTGTAGATGAGGGGCACTTAACCTGGGAGTAGCGCAACACTGAGTTGCTCAAATATATATATTTTTTTCCAAAGAAGAATTGAAACAAGAAGCTGTAGAATCATATTTCCTTTGCAAAAACCCTCTATGCCCAGACTCAATTTTAATACTTGGTTGGTATTGTGGGGCATTCATCTTCATTTATTTGTTTCTTTGCATAAGTAGACTTTTACATCTTGTTTGGTGATAAGAGTCAAATACCTACTAGTTTCCCAAATCTATAAATAAATACATAAACTCTGCTGTGCCTTTCAAAGTTGAATATCCCTCAAAGTTTGTGTTCCCAGCCCACACAGAAGGTAATACTTTCTGCTTCTCAAACATCTAAGAATAAATAAAGTTATTTTAAAAGCACTGTTCATAACATTGTCCAGCTGTAGTTACTGAAGAGTGATTGAGTAGATGTAAAGGAATTTGTTACTCTTCTTTGGAAACGACAACACAACGTAAGTTACACCCATCACACTCATAGTGTGAAAACAAGCAACCATCATTGAAAGGCCACCGAATATCAAGGAGATCTATCAAAATGCATCTCCCAAACAACACAAAGTGAATGGTAAAACAGTATACAGTATTCTGACAACTATAAATCCTGAATAGTTCTGATTTCGAACATGTCAAATATATTATACATCCTATGCATGTTTATTATTATGTAAAATAAAAGCAATTCAGTATTTGAAAAGAAAAATGTTTATTTTCAAAATAAAAGTAAAACCTGGGCAAAATTTGTGCAGGCTGCATACTACAAATGTGTGATCATTTTGCAAAAGGTTATTCACCTTGAAGCAGCAAGTGCAATCTGGAGGAAAGAGTATCATATATATTCTACCTCCACTATCAAAGAGAATATGCCTTAGTACCAGTTTATGGAAATTGAAGTTGGGCAGAGTTCTCTTGCACTCAAAGTCCTACTTGAAGTCTTCTCATAAGCTTCTGGGCGGCCACTGTGAGAATAGGATGCTGTACTAGATGGGTCATTGGCCCAATTTGGTGGGTTCTGTATATGTTCTTATACACTCCTGCATGATAATGTTTAATATCTCATCAAAACAAGCATTATTCTTTGTAGTATGTCTCAGTGGAATCAAGTCCAGCAGCTAGAAGCAAAATTCTTGGAGCAGATAGACCAGATTTATGATGACAAATTTCCCATGGAAGTCCGACATCTGCTAGCACAATGGATTGAAAACCAGGACTGGTAAGATCAAATGTTCTTTGTCTACATTAATATATATATATATATATATATTTCACTGTACCCGTGAAAATCTACGAAAGCAAATATATATATATATATATATCTTATAAAGCTTGAATTTTAGGAAACTTTTATGTACAGGCAGGATATTGGGTGCATAGTTGTTACTGTGTGCAGATATAAATTCAAATAAAAAGCCTATCCTTAGGAATATATACAGAACTTTTTATTATTCTGATAAAATATTGCCTTTAATATAAAGCAGCTTTGTGCCACTTACCACATTTGTTCTCTGTTTATTTTTGATGAAAGTATTGATCAGAAATAAACAGAAAACAAATGTGGCAACTTAAGAAACTATCAAAATCAAGAAACAGTAACTGTAATAACAAATATTAAGTGTGATGTGTAATGGACATGAAAAATTGATAAGATACGAAGGATACATGTATGCTATACAATATATACTATGTGTACATTAACACAATAATCATATTTCTAAGTAACGTACAATATACTGTAGCTGTACATATTGCTTACATAAAGCTATTACAATTATTCCCTTTGCTATTAAAGGGTCTATAGGAATAAATACATTTTGTTAGTTGTTTTACAAGCTGCCCATGAAAACATAGTAATATTTTTAAAGGAAAGGAACAATAATCTTCCTAGCATAGTATTAGCTCTTTCCAAAATACTGGCATACCCTTGCAGTTCTATTTTTTATGAGCTAAGCCTGTGGAAGATGATGCATTATGATAGGAACAATCTGAATTTGTAAGCAAGCCTTTTCTAAGCAGTCAGTAGCCCAGTTTTGCATGTAATGTTATCCAACCATGGTTGAACATACTAGTTCTTCAGCCTACTGAAATATTTACTGGGGTTTAATGGGACTTTCCTCTGAACATGCTTAGGACTTCAGTCTTAAAACAAATAAGAACATGCATGAAGCTGATGATTCCAGACACCCATTCTAGGGCCTAATACTTTTCTTGAACAAATAATTTGAAGGCTTTAACCATTACTTTTTTGTTTCGGTTTTTCATGTATGTGTTTTATTCATATAAATTTTGCGTTACACAGGGAATCTGCATATAACAATGAACCTATGGCAGCCATCCTCTTGCAGAACTTACTAATAAAGCTGGACGAACATTTTGACCGTGTTTCCCAAGAGAAGAATCTCCTCTTGATACACAATCTAAAGAGAATCAGGAAAGTTCTTCAGGTGAGTCTATTGCCTTCACACACAACACCTTGAGGCTAAAGAGGAATCATGAAGCAGTCTGTTTCATGAGCAATGAACTACCATAATTTTTATTAGGTTTCAAGCCAGGAAGATCTGCACACAGCCTCAATTTATGGAAATAAATGCAATGCATTCACTTATAAGTATTTGGTCATTACAGTCCACCAAAATCAGGGGCTTCAGTCTGCTCTTAGTTACCTGTTTACCCACGTGACCAAACTGGGGGACCAATATTTCCTATTGCAGTGTGTATCCCTTGTTTCTAGTTGTTGGTGCTGATGCAGGACGGAGGTTGCTTATTAGAGGAACGTTCCCAGTACCTTCTATAAACTAGATGTGATATGTGAGATGCATAAGTGAATCCACAACCTGATTGGCTTACAGTAGAATTCCAGAATTAGCCAATCATGTGCAGCCCATTGTGTAAATAATGTATATAAAGCAGATACTTTGAGGGGACATTCATTCATTCCTCCTCACCACCATGAGCTGAATAAAGAGCATGAAATCACTTTGCGACTCTGAGTATATTTCAACACCAAACATTTGAAGTTGCCTATGTCCTTAGGCCCAGACGGGGGCTGGTCGCACACCCCCAGACGGTGATCCCTCTGGGGGTCCTCCTATTTGATGTAAGTCTTAGGAACCCCTGCTGCCAGATTGACCTATGGCATCACTTTCAGCAGATGGACCGCAAGTAAATGATTGCCCCATGCCCAAGCCAAACCTCTCTCATCTGTATTCAATAAAGTTGTGACCTGTTTCTTTCCAAATTAGTCTATGCTGTACACTTGGTGGGTCAGGAATGGGGAAGCACAATGCCTTGGCCTGCAGTGGCTTTAAAAACAGATATTGGCAATGAAGAAAAACATTTTTCATGCCTGAGACAGCAATTGCTTCTGTAACATTGTGTGAAAAAGGATAGGCCCGAAAGCCAATTTAAATGAACCTTTCCTGACATGACATAGGACTTTACCACTTGAGTATGGGTGGGTATTTACGGGTGACTTGCTACTTTGAAAGCAACCCCATATTTAACCCTCCCGGTAAAAACAAATGTTTACATGTTAAAGGAAAGTCCTGGGGATTCACAGGCACTATTGGTCAAAGTAGGTATTATAAAAGCATATCTCATGTGTTGTTAGAAGGCTAGTCATGCCAAACTCCTACAAAATTGGGTGGGATTTAAAACACAGCAGAGGGATTGTGAGAGTTGCTGGACTCACCCCCCGCCCCACCTGTGCATTTGCTCATGATTCAGTGGGTAATTTTTTCCTGTTAGGGTTACTTCTATTATATATTTGTTATGCTTTTATTTATTTTTTCATGGTACAGACGATACATTTTTAGAAAACAGTTGTTACAACAGTAAAGAACAAATAACTTGTCCTGAAAAAATTACAAACTTTTCTCATTGTTTTGGTAATAAAGTTTCATTTGATTACGTATTCTAAAAGATCAAGCCACATTTTTCCATGTGTAGGGTGGATTCCTGCCACAGTTGAACAATTTATGTATTCAATAAAAGTTTTGCTATATGTTATAAAAGGAATAGGGATTGTATTTGCCCGTTGCCCCTCTGACCTGACATGTTAGTTTCTCAGCCAGTGCTATTGACCATACTCTGGTGTATCCAGAATCAATGTTAAGCCCAATGCCACTTTTCCAACATCAGGCTATCTCCATACAGGCAACTGTCAATAGAAAGGCTAAGAAGTCATTATGAAGGTAATTTTGAGCTGGTGGGATCATAAGCCTGAATAGTGCTAGTGGAAGTGACATTGAGCCCCAAAAGGGAAGGAACTGCTTGGAGGAGGTAGTGTGGCATGGGAAGCACATACAGATGAAAGGTTCAGCACCTCTCTCCCACTTGCCCATACTATACTAAATTTCCCATCCCACTCTCATATCACACCAGAGTGTTTTGCCTGTGTGTGTGTGTGTGTGGGGGAGAGAGAGAGAGAGAGAGAGAGAGAGAGAGAGAGAGAAGATATATGAGAACCTCTGTTCTTCCTTTTCTGGGGTGGGCAGTAACTGCAAGAGGGGGTATCTGGAAGAGCTAGAGTTAATAACCCCATCTGTCCTCAGAGGTCCAGCCTCCAATGGCTATGTTTCATTTAAAACAAAAAAGTGAGTGGAAAATTAGACATAACTACATGTTACGTGTAGCTTTGTGGTCAGGTTGCCCAGTGCAGATCTTATTTGTATTCCACATTGTGATAACACCTTGAAATGTATCCCAGATTTTTATGTGTGAAATATTCTGCAGCAAATGGAGATTGTGGAAAGTGTTGTTTGAGACTTGGAAGTTTGAACTCTGTGCACAAGTCTATTGGATGTTGGTCCAGTGGAACCTGTTGCCTTATTTAATAGGTGTTTCTTAATTCTTTGAGACCATCATGGCAGCAACTGTACACCAGCGCTTCTGAGGAAGTGGGTGGAGGGGGGTGGGAAACAACACATGTGGCTTAAAACTAATACTACATTTCTGTGTGAGGTTTTGTAATGCATTTCCTCTTGCTGACCTAGATTTAGAATTCTCAACATAGATGTGGCTTCCAATAATGATTACCTGAACTCAAGAAAACTCTCCTTGCATTTTAGCCTCAAACAGTGATTGGGCTGGCTCTAGCCATTTTGCCACCTGAGACTAAACCCTAAATGGCACCATACTATCCCCAAGTTAGGTGCACACTAGTAAAAGCTGAGCAATGCATACAACTGGTGCTAAATGAACAACTACTTTATTGGCAGTTAAAGCCCCTACTCAAGATCACTTAAGAACACCAATTCAACAACCCTCATCCTTAGCATCCCGTAGCCACCCTACCATACTCACACAGGCAGGGTGGGTAAAGACCAACCCCATTTCCCCCATTCCATTTCTTTGCAATGGAGCTGTAATTCTAACCTGCATCAGTACTTGTGATTCAGATCCAAGGGTTCTTCTGAACTATTTAATACTGAGCACACATAATCTTCGAGATGTAGAGGTATATATTTAACAGTACAGTCGTACCTTGGATCCCGAATGCCTTGGTACTCAGGCGTTTTAGCTCTCAAACACCGCAAACCCGGAAGTAAATGTTCTGGTTTGTGAACATTCTTTGGAACCCTAACGTCCGACGGGGCTTCGGCGGCTTCCAATTGGCTGCAGGAGCTTCCTGAAGCCAATAAGAAGCTGCACTTTGGTTTCTGGACATTTTGGAAGTCGAACGGAGTTCTGGAACGGATTCTGTTCGACTTCCTAGGTACAACTGTATTACATAAATGTCCATGTTTGACATACTTATCAGCAGATAAAGCAGAGGGAACGTAGGTACTGCAACTGTCAAAAAAAGTAAATTAACAGCTCTCCTTATGCAGAACCTGAGCTGCATCGGAGCTAATTGAAATCAAGTGGCTTGAGCACAAGATTTAATAATTTAGTCATGACTAACTTCGGTTAAAATTAAGCAATGGAGGGTGGGTTTTTTGTATATAAAAACCCCCTGAAAGCAACCACTATTGTTATTTTTTAAATATGTGATATAAACATACACACCGCCCAGAAAGGTTTGAAGTTTAAAGCTGGGTATTAAAAAGAGATCATAACTCAGTGGCAGAGTGCATTCTTTTCATATCAGCCCTAGTTCAAGCCTCCTGCATCTCCAGTATCTTGGATAGCAGAGCTAAAAATACCCTTGTCCAAGATATCGAGGGCTACTCCTAGTCAGTGCTGGGATAGTTAGACCAATAGTCTTACTCGGTAACATTAAGCTTCATATATGTTAATTGATTTCAAATAACCAGGCACATCTCTGAGTGGAAGTATCTATGACCCAAAGTAACCCTGAAACTCGTGCCAAAAAATCCTTAAGGGTCATAGTGGGTGCAAAACTATTGTCAGCAAAGCAGTGCTTCTTGATCTATATGGACTAGGCCTGGGCTATTTCTGATGCTATTTTCTGGGCTATTTTGTCTCTTGTTCTCAGGGAAAATACCAGAGTAGTCCTATGCATATAGCAGTGGTTGTTTCAAACTGTTTAAGAGCAGAAAGAAGAATATTGGCTTCAGCCAGCATGCCGGTACAGGTAACTCTGCTTTTAATTTGATATATACGTTTGTCTTTAAGGAGGCCTAAATCCACTGCAGATTCGGAACACTGATTTTAAAGGGTTTCAGCACATATAATTCGGGGCTGGATCATGGCCACTGGGTGCAGTCCTTGCCCATCAAATCCAAGATTGCTGTCAAGTTGTATATACCCTGCAGTATTTCACAGGTCAAAACAAGGCAATTCACGTGTATTTGTAGCACTTCTGTTCTCCCAACAGGAACTATTACCCTTCCTCTTGCTGAGGAGTTTTCCCCCCACCTGCATTTAATTTGCAATAACCTATGCTGCATTAGTATACATGGGAGTAATCACCACTGAACTCTATAGAACTTTAAGAATCTCTTTGATTTTAGGCCTAATGATGATGGCGACGCTGTGATGTTGGATGAGAAAGTAGGTCTCAAATCAGACATAAATATGTGAGAAATTAGGGAGTAGATTACTTGTACACCCATGCCAGTTTCATGAACAGATGTGGATCTCCATGCTTTGTGTGTTATTGTTTCCCCACAAAAGTGACTTGTGCAAGGTATTTCATGTGAATGAAAACATTAAAATCAGAAGTAACTTGGGGGGGGGGCATGAAAGCTAACAAATAAGGTTCTAAATCAGTTCTTTTAAAGTTATTGGTCACTGAATTTGTCTCTATGCCAAGAGAACTCGTTTTGCTGAACTCATCTGTAAAATTCTTTTTTTTTTTAGGGACCTCTGGAAAAGTCACTACAGAATAACCTGGGTTTGGAAAGGCAAAGAAACGTTGAACACAAGGTGTCTGCAGTCAAGAACAGTGCACAGGCAAGTTACTACAGTTTGCCACATGTGTACCAAATGCCAACATATCTTCCTCAAGGTGCAGATATATCTCTGTGGACTTGCTATACAGACAGAGCAAGGCTGAGCCTACACATGCAGCAGAATGAGGTGGTAGAATGGAGCTGCACTACATTTGAGGCACACCACTTTTGAATGCTCCCCCATTTAAGAAATACAGCATGCAAGTAGAAAATTAGCACATCAAGGCTAAAAAGTTTTACTAAAGCTCATTGCATGTAATGCTGGTGGTTTTTTATCTGTGTGGATTTTGTAACATAAAGGAACTTCCAAAAATGTGATTCCCCCCACCTCCTGTCTGACATCATGTGGTCTATTCTAGCTCTTTGACATGCTACCATCTTGTTCTGTTGCTTATATCTTGCTTTTCTTAAACCCTGGAAACCAAGGCAGTATGATGTGGTTCTCAGGTAGGCTCGTGTCTCTTCAGACTTGCCAGACAGCACTCTATCTCTATGTGTGGGTGTGCAGATAGATATAAATGTAGAAAGAGATAAATGAAATCCTCAGTCTCATTAGTGTGGGCACCTTTTTTAGTTGATAAAATATATTTTTAATTGACTGATCTGAGTTATTAATAAGATAAAATGTTGCTGCCAATGTATCCAATGCTAGTCGTACTCAGAGTAGATTGAAGTTAATGGACATGACTAGCAATAAGCACAAGATACAAAATAGTTCAGCTCACTTTGCCCATTTAGGGCATACCCAGTTGCTCTGCGAGCAAGGCAGCAGCAAGAGATTCACAGGGAATACTATAGGGAATTCATATGGATCTGTTTGCCATTAAATCATTTTAATTTTAATTGAAAAAAGCAGATGACAGAACAAGATGTCAAATATTTAGAAGATCTGCAGGAGGAGTTTGACTTGAGGTATAAAACAATACAGAGCATAGGTAAGCTTTTCCATGTGTGTAAACCATATTAATTTGAAGGTTATTAACACTTTTAAAATGTTGTGTTTATTGTTGTTAATGCCTAAGTTTGCCTTGTGTTACATCCCAAAACTCAACAAATGGCATATTTGCAACAACAAAAACACCCAACCTATGTAACTACTGTATAGCAGTAATGAGTTTAGTGGCAAATTCAGAAGTGCAGAGTCCCTTCATGATTGTCGTGGTCACAACTCCTATGGTTATGAGAAACAAGCCTAAAACTTTATTCTGCTTATGGTAGAATAAGGTCTTTAAATCTGCTGCTGTAAAACAACCCTCAGCACCTTGATCAAAAACTGTGATTGGCTGTTCAAAAGGGAGCTGTGAATTCCTTCTAATAAAATCCTTTACAAAGCTGAAGATTGGTGTAGGTGAAAATGGATGTTTGCTTTGTAAAGCGAATGCCTTTTTATCACATCAAAGGTGGATTTAAGGTAGCGCAGCCAGGCCCCTCCCCTCACTGGACACTGCTGCAGGGCATCGCAACTATAATATAGTGAATACACAGAACAGAATGGAAGAGGTTGGGAGGGGGAGAATTTTGGCCTCACACAGGGCGCCACTGAAATCTGAAAGACCCAAAGCCTGCCCCGATTATATGTAGCATTACATAAGTGTGTTGTTCTGCATATGGTTCCATAAGCAATGTTCTCCACCAAAGTCCAGCCTCCTTTCAAATTGTAGAATATTACCCATACAGGAAGCCAGATAAGTTTATGTATTATAAGCATGAGTTTGATCAGTTTCAAGAGATACAGGCTCTTTAAAAGCCATTTCTTCTTGGACTTCCGGTTTGGATTGCAAGCAGCAGGGAGCGCGGAGAAGCCGCTGAAGGGCTTTTCCGAGCCTCACAGGGGCTTGGGGACAACGCAAAGGCACTGCGACCCCCAAAATCTCAAGGGGGACACCCTTGAGGGATAAGCTATCCAGCAGTGTTGGAGTGGTTCCGATGTTTTTTCGGGTTTTTTCTCAAATGACTTGAGAGCGACGGGACTGAGAAACGCGAATGGTAAGCTCTGCGGACCCCGTGTTGCGATGCCTCTAGCTCCCACTGGAAAAGCGACAAACCTCCGTAACTTTAAGAACAGAACCCTTAGTGTCTTTGGAGTAATTATTGGCTAAAAAATCTGGGCTATACACTAAGTGAGATCTGGATGCAAAAGGATTTAATTGAGGAGCCCAACGCGCTTTTTGGAGTGAAAATGGCGCAGGATACATAGTCGTAAGAGTGAAGAAAGGAAGTGATTATTCACCCGCTGTAGAAACAGAAAAGTGAAAGTCCTCAGCAACCTTTAAGCGAGGCAAAGGAAACTAAATAATATAAAAGTAACGAAAAAGACCTTTAGAGACTTTGTATTCTTTTTGGGGAAGACATTAAAAAATAAGAGAAAGAGCTGAACAGAGTGGCCACAAAGAGAGAAATACTTTGAAGCCTTAAGCCCTAATACGGAAGCATAAAGGGGGAAGGAGGGGAGAAGAGAAAAGACGAAATAAAACACAAAGGCTTTAAAACAAACATTAAATAATAATCTCCACTCATTACCCTCTTTGTTTTAAATCTTGAACCCCCTATATTACAGTTTGGCCAATCGATTAAGCAAGAGTATAATTTTTTGTTCCTTTTTTCTCAACTCTGGACTCCAACCTCCCCCCCTTAAAGAACTTGGATTTTTGACTTCTTCTTTACTTCTTTTCTCCGAGTTGCTTGGAATCCTACATGAATTGAGCTTATAGGGCTATATACATATTTTTATTTGAACACTTATCTCCTCTCTTTGACCGATTGGATTAAATTCTGAATACCCTGGACTCTCAAAGGTTTGGAGACTTGGAACTCTCTGCAACTGTATTATACATGAACTGAGTCATAGAGGGGTGTACTTAAGATTACTGGGGCATATACCCCTCTCCATTTGATAGATCGGACCTGATTTTAGGACCTCTGGATCTCTTCTCAATACAGCCCAATATCGGATTAAGCCAGCAAGTGGCTGAAGAGCATAGAACTTAGAACTTAGAATTTAAAGTAATTAATCCTCCTCTCTTTTTTCTCCCTTTTTTGGAGGCCCAACTGTGTGAATAATAACGGATGTTATTTTTGTGCTATGTATGGATATTTTTTTGAAATTGTTGATTTGTTTTTTCTTTTGGTTATTTAAGTGAATCTCAATAAAAAGAATTTATAAAATAAAATAAAAGCCATTTCTTCTTGCTAGTCGATTACTAATGTCATACTGTCTTCTGAGTAATAATGTATTGACTCTTCCCTCAAATGATGACGATGATCCTGACCACAAACGGATCACTACTGCATCACTTTGCCTGACATTTAACCGCTATAAGCAGGCACCTTTGTGGGTCACTGTAGACATGATAAAGGAAATGTGTGAACATATATCTGGTTTCATCAAACTCTCATAAGTAACAGCTTCCCTGCTGAATCCCCAGGTGTGTGTCAGAATGCAGCTTGCATGTACTCTTCATGTCTGGAGTCTTAACCCTGCGAAACGTGGTCACAACTGAGGCTGCAATGCTTTGACTCTTACCTGGAAGTAAATCCCAGTGAATACAGTGTACAAAATTATGCTGCCTGTTCAGTTGAAAACAATGGAACAGCACTTAGTTACAACAAATTCCATTGCTTTCAGTTGGACTCAGTCATGACTAATTTTGCTGGCATGTACCATATAGGGCTTATAATGTACATATAAGTACTATACCCAAATGATCACTGTGCGCTGCCATTGCATACAATGTCAGAACTGGGTCTTTAGAGTGGTGGTACTTGCACTTTGGAACTGCTTCCTGTTGAATATCAGGCAGGCATGTCTCTGTTGTCTTTTTGGTGCCTGTTGAACCATTTGAAGAAGCCTTCTAAGCGGAGATTTTTATCCTAAGCAGTGTCTGTACTGGATTTGAAAGTGTGTGTGTGTGTGTGTGTAATGCTTCATAGGAAGTCATTAATAAATGAAATTAATGATAAAAATGTGTATTTAATTTTCCAGCAATTTCATCATTAAGAGATTATAAAATGGAGGCAGAAGCTTCCCTATCTCCTCCTTGCAGCCTGAAGCTACCTATAGCTGTTCCTCATAAGGCTAGACCATGATTGTAGCAGTGTGGGTGGGTGTGTTAGCTGGGCTATGCTGTTTAAGAGGCTTACTCTTCTTGTGCCATACACATGCTATTTTGCATCTTCTTTTAGAACACACCAACAAAAACAGTGTTGCTGTGAAACAAGAGATGCTGCTGTTGCAGGAGATGCTCAATACCTTAGACTACAAGAGAAAGGTTTGCTAAATTGTCTTCGTCGTTTGTATGTTTTTCTTTTGCACGCCACCCTATTCTGCTGATGTAAACGTAGAGGCAGCTTGCTTCAGAGTTCTTCATGTGGTTAAGCAGCAGGAAATTCCCAAGAGCTCGAGAGAGTCTGATGACTGCAGAGAGAGTACTGTCCGCCGCCTCCCAGATGTTTTGCACTGTAGCTCCCACCATTCCTGACCATTGGCTATGTTAGCTGAGAATGATGGGACTTGGAATGCAACAATTGGAGGGCACAAAGGTTGCGGAAGGGTGTTCCACATATTTGAAAGTCAGAGGACTTAAGTTTGCATTTCCCCTTACATTTCTGACCTGCCCTTTCTCTAAAGAGCTCAGAGTAGCATGCGTGGGGCTATCCAAACATCTTATAACAGCCTTCCGAGACAGACTAGGGTGGAAGAAAGTGATGAGTCAGGAGACACATGCATGCAATCCTACTATTAGAATGACGTTCAAAAATAATTCTCTCTTAAGCAGGGCTGTTCTCTTCTTCCACAAGGAATAGGTTTGGTGTCGGAACAAAAGGGGCAGTGGTAAAGGAACCTCCATCCCTTAATGAATCACTGTTGATAGCACCTGTTGAATGGTGTGTTTTAAAGCAGTATAGAGTACCATCATTTCATGCCTTGCAGGCTCCCGCATAGTGAGTTTCAAGGTGAGCTAGTGCAAGACAGGCGATCGAAGTAAAGCTGGATTATTATTATTTTTAAAATATAACTTATCATGACGGCTGGAGAACATGTCAGCAAAACTAGTGATTTCAACCTGAGAATCCTCCAGAAACCATGCTTTATTAAGTGCCAAAGTTGCTCACATCTGGTGAACTTTACATTCACTTGTATCTCTTGAAATTCTAGGCCAGTGGATAGTGGAAATCCTGAAGAATCTACATGTTAAATATCAGCATTGTTGGGGGGGGGGGAGTTTTTTTTAAAAAAACAACAACACTATGATTGTTTAAAACTTTCCTACAATTAACTTTGTAAGATAAAATCAGAAAAATAAGGTCTGAAGCTCCACTTTCGAAATGTCTTACCTTTCCTAAGTAGATAGTAATACTGATATGTATTCCATGGGGAATTGTGATCCAGTGTTAGTACTTTAGGGACCTTTTGAGCTTCTGAAGTTTGTATGCCGAAGTGCTTCATAGGTGGAATTTAGTCCAGACATATTATATAGCACTCTTTGCCAATCTGTTGCCCTCCAGTTGTTTTGGTCTAAACTCCCATCATGTATGTTGCCTGGGGTTGATGGGAATTCTAGTTCAAAATTGCTGGAAAGAAATTATTTGATGAAGGTTGCCCTAAATGCTTTCCTAAACAGAAAAGTCTGATATACATCCTGGAAGATGTTCAGATTTTGATTATCCTTACAAAGATGAGAGCCTCAGAGCTGTGAGTAGAAAAAATAGGTTTCCTCTTTGCATTGTGTTATTGTAGTAGGCATTGTTGTATGCAGTGCTTTTTTTCTAAAAAAATGTTTAGGGGTACTCTCATTTTGACTCATGAAAATCACCATTTTATAGTTCAAATCTGGAAAAATAAACACAGTAAATGGGCAAAAGTACAAAGATCCACAAAATGTTTAGGGGTATGCGTACCCCTGCGTACCCCCAGAAAAAAGCACTGGTTGTATGGATGGTGAGCTCCAGAGCAGCCATACTGGCTGTGGCTGGTGGGAATTGTAGCTCAAAACATCTAGAGGCCCCCCAGTTGGTGAAGGTTATTCCAGAGCAATAAAGGACAGTTGCATTTATAAACATTCTTGGTCCTTGCTTGGACGAGAGATACATATCCTGTGTCTTTTAGGAAGTTCTCAGCAAAATGGCACAAATAATCAAAGAAGCTGAAGCCTTGGTGAATAACTTGCTAACAGAAGAATTAGTGGACTGGAAGAGAAGGCAACAAATTGCTTGCATCGGAGGGCCTCTGCACAATGGGCTTGATCAGCTGCAAAACTGGTAAACTTTTATCGGTAACTCCTATTTTCTGAGCGAAGTGCGACAGGAAGTGGTGCTGCTGCTTCTGCTGCTTCTCCCCAGCCCAGAATACCCAATACAAATTTAATCTTAGAGGTTAACAGAGTTTATGCAGCTTCTAAGAATGTATGCATCTGAAGTGAAAATAACTCTAGCAGGCATCACCTGCTCTGAAAAGGGCTCTTTGAAACAAGGTTGCTGCAATGGAAGAAATGAGGGGCTGTGGCTGAACCACACAGATTGTGTCATGGTCACCCCAAGCAAACACTTTCATATCTGGGGAATCACTGTTAGGGTTGTAGCCAGTTGCAAAACCTCCATCGAAAGTTACCTGATAGAGAGTATATCCCACCCCAGCCATTGGCACTGTGCACTTTATCCTGAGAAAGATAGCTGCTTTTGGATTTCTTTTGTTGGTTCTGGAAACAGGAGACAACAGAGATTTTATCCTCCCTCTTGTCTCACCGCACCCTAGTTGAATTGTCAATCCATTTATCTGTTTTCTGTGCCTTTCCCCCATCTTCTATACCTGAGCTCTTACCGTCTGCTGCAATGGGACACATCACAAAGGAATACAGAGAGATAAGAACACAGCTCACTGTATGCAATTATATAGAACTTGCCAAAGACAAAATATAAAAATAAGACATTTAGATTCCACCAGGTGTCCATTTCACTGCATGTGTGTGAAGGAAAGAGAGAGAGAGAGAGAGTTGATCCTTTCTTTTCATTTATTCAGTTTCACTCTGATGGCAGAGAGTCTTTTTCAAATAAGAAGGCAGCTGGAGAAACTGGATGAGCTTTTGGTCAAGCTCACATATGAGGGAGACCCCATTCCCCTGCAAAGACCTCACTTGCTGGAAAGAGTGAACTTTTTGCTCTACAGCCTCTTCCAAAGGTACGTAAGCTTATGTTTCGTGTTAAGTATAATTTGTGACTGAAAGGCATGTCAACATATAGCTCCTGTCATGAAAATGCAATATGTGTCTAAAAAAGTAACCCTGCCATGTTGAAGAATTTGTCTTCACGAGATGAAATAATCTTGCTTATCCTTCAGTATTTCTCTATACATGTTTATGTAAAGTACTAACAAATATATTTACTTCCTTTTGTATTAGTTCATTTGTAGTTGAGAGACAGCCCTGCATGCCAACCCATCCTCAGAGGCCTTTGGTTCTTAAAACTTTAATACAGTTCACTGTTAAACTTAGGTGAGTAAAGGCTATCACGTAACCATTTACTTGATTTGCTTAGTGTCCTGGAGTATCTCTTCAAGTATCCGCTCAGTGGCGGAGCTTCATGCTCCGGCACTGGGGGGCGGAGAGCAGGCGGGGGCGGGGCAGGCATGTGTCCTGCGGCGGGGTGCCCAGGGCAGGCAGGGGCACAGTCACGATGGCACCCCACCAGGATTGCGCTGCCGGGGGTGGGGTGCTCCCCCCGCACTCCTCTTCCTCCGCCACTGTGCACACTGGGCCAAATATTTTTAAACATTAAAACTTCTATTGTCTTTTGTTCTTGAAGAAATCAGTTTTTTAAATGGAGCTGCTAAATGGAAGAGATTATGGACCTGAAGACTCAGGCCAGCATCTATCACAGCATCTTTCAGAAGATGAGAACAACAGCTTCTCTTCACTTTGACTAATTCATATTACTTTTAGTTACTATTGGACTGCATCTGCGAGTCTCATGCATTTGGCGGCAGGTTTCACACTAACATTGTGGATGCGATTTGCAAAGTATGCATGGATTGCTTAATTTGGCTGTTCAAGATTATCATAAAAACTGTTATGAAAGCTAATTTCCCTAGGCAATTATCATTGTTTGCTATTAAATGTATGAAGCTTCCCCCCCCCTTCCTTTTTCTCCCCTAGACTGCTTATTAGATTGCCAGAGCTGAACTACCAGATCAAAGTGAAAGCTTCTATTGACAGGTAGATAACTTGCAGGGTATTGGGGGGCGGATCTCATGATTTCTTCAGACTGTTAACAACATTTTGGGTAATATGCAACTAAGACTGCAATTCACGCAAGAAAACAAGTTGCTGTGACTGCATAGACTGGTGTCAGGATTGCTTAGGCCTCCATAGCAAGTGTGGTTTTACAACCACAACTTTCAAAGTACTGTTCACTGTTCCGTGGTTTCAGCACAAAATGCAACTTCGGAAGAAATCCTACAAATGCCCCCACTTGGTAAAATTAACAGCAGTTGCAGTTATCTATGGCAGGATGGAATCCATGCAAATTAATTCTGTTGTATCAATGAAATAAAGATTGCAAACAATCAATCTCTTTATTACGCTCATTGACCAGAAACTTTGCACAACTGTATACAGTCGTACCTTGGTTTTCAAACAGCTTAGTTCTCAAACATTTTGGCTCCCAAGCGCCGCAAACTTGGAAGTGACTGTTCTGCTTTGCGAACTATTTTTGGAAGCCGAACGTCCGCCGGGGCTTCTGCAGCTTCCGCTTGGCTGCAGAAGTTTCCTGCAGGCAATCAGAAGCCGTTCTTTGGTTTCTGAACGTTTTGGAAGTCGACTGCACCAAACAAAACAAAATAGAGAACCATGACAATAAAATTACTGTATCTCACTATGAATGCCAACTCTGCCACTGCTATTGGTTTTCTTTGAGTTCTCAATTTCCAGGTATACTTTGAATAAGCTCTGAACATGCTCTATCAGAAACATGAGTCAACCTTTGTGCTTTAAAACACATTGTTTTAGTTCAGCGCAGTAAATTACCTTGGGTTTTCTTGTCTTTTTAATTCAGGAATGCTTCTACTATAAGGTAAGACAACATAAATGATGGAACTTCTACAACAAACACGTGTTGCTCCCTTATTATTTTTCTACTGCTGCTTACTGGGATGTGTCTTCTAGCAACCGCAGATTTATCCTTTGTGGCACTCATGTAAAAGCAATGAACATGGATGAATCTGCAAATGGGAGCCTTTCTGTAGAATTTCGTCATTTGGTAAGGCAATACTTCATTAATTATATCCCAAAAATGGAGAAACGGATGCAGGTATGTGGAGAATCTAACCCTTTCCTCCCTGCTGCCCAGTGCTTTTTTAAAATAGAAAAATAGGTGAAGGTAATTACCATGAAGTTGTTACAGTAAGAGCCACACTTTAACAACAACAACGGTGCCGGTACTGCGTACCCTTGAGTACCCCTGGGGGGAAGCACTGCTGCCGCCTATTCTGAACCTGGTGTTTGCTTTGGAGGTAATTCCCTAGTTGGGTCCAGTGCAGGTGAGGAAAAGGGATTTCCCTCCAGAATGCAGCTGTGGATAAAACAGTTAAATTTCCCCTCCGATTCTTGCTCTGATCCCATTCACTGATGCAATTTGCATTTTTTCCCCTTCCGATGCTGATTTTTAAAATTTAACAACCACAAAAAGCAGACATGGCAAAATGCATGGAAATTGTGAAATCTGTTTTTGAGTCCCCAAGCTAGAACACTAAACGTCTGATGGCATAGGAAAATACCAATACAGTGGTACCTCGGGTTAAGTACTTAATTTGTTCCGGAGGTCCATTCTTAACCTGAAACTGTTCTTAACCTGAAGCACCACTTTAGCTAATGGGGCCTCCTGCTGCTGCTGCGCCGCCAGAAGCATATGTAACCTGAAGCATATGTAACCCGAGGTACCACACTGTAAAGTGGAATCTCGTTTTTTTAGCGTATCGGAAGCCGAACACCAAAAACCTGGAAGTAATTGCTTCCGTTTTCGAACGCGCCTCAGAAGTCGTACGGCTTCCACTGCATGTTTTTATTTTCCCCCTCAATGGATTTTGCCAACTGCCCATTGCTCCTCAGTTTTTGAACGTTTCAGAAGTTGAACGGTCATCCAGAACGGATTACATTCAAAACCGAGGTTCCACTGTATTATAATTATTCTTTTGGAAGGTTTTTTGTCTCCACCAGAGGGCCCATTCCATGCTTCTTTGATTGTCATCAACTGAACACAAAAGTACCCATCACTAACAGTTTCTGTGAATAAACACTATTGTATATTAATCTCAGTCTTGATTTTTAACCTTTTTTTAGCAACCAAAAGAAATGAAATCATGTACTGGAAACAAGGGCAGTGAGGTAGGAAGATTTAATCATTTGGATTGTATTTGTAGTGTGGCATAGCTGCCCTGTTGAGTTGAAGAAAATGTCATTGTCCATATTTATCCATATAAGTTAAGTATAAATTTATAATGGCCATATAACGCATGGTACACCAATAGTTTACTGTTTAAAATGAATGAATGATAAAAGTCCTCCCCCATCCTACCTAAATGGAGTCAGAGTTTTGATTTTGAGAGAGAGGGGAGATAAGCAATTGCAGCTGAAATGCTATCATGCTCTGTTATTTTCTTTAAACAATGGCAACATGTGGCAGAAATATTTTTATCGATAGACCTTCTCAGTGCTTTTTTTCAAAAAAATGTTTAGGGATACTCTCATTTTCCTACTCATATTGAAATACTGCACCTCAATGAGGCCAAACTTTAATTCAAAAAATGTTTAGGGGTATGTGTACCCCTGTGCCCCCCCAAAAAAACAAGCACTGGACCTTCTAAAGGGCAGCGACAATTTATTTCTACCTATTAGGGTTTAATAGAAAAGTAGCTTTGGGGCTCCCACTTCTGGATAAATTGATTCATTTCACTTTCCTACAAAATAAAAATAAAATCTGTAAAATGCATCCCTGATTTTGAAAGTAACCATTTCCACTGGTATTTAAAACCTGAAGATGATATTTTTGCCATTACTGAAAGCAGCCTTCAAATAGCACAGTTAGTTTTTTTAACATTTTGAGAAGTAAGATGCATCACAACAATTTTGTTTTGTTCTTGTTTAAATTAAATTTGGAAACGCAGGAAACTTCGGAAGCAAGCATAGTGGCGTTGGAATCCACAATGCATCTAATCCTGTTTAACAAAATTTCAAAATATAGTAACTTGGTTGTTTGAGTTGCATTCCAACTCGCTCATGTTTAGTGTCATATGTGTTTCAGATATTTTTTATAAAAACCTTTTCTATCTCTTCAGGGCCCTCAAATGGTAACTGAAGAACTACACTCTATAACCTTTGAAACACAGGTCTGCTTATATGGTCTGACAATAGACCTGGAAGTAAGTACTCTCAGTATATATTTACAGTGGTGCCCCGCAAGACGAATGCCTCGCAAGACGGAAAACCCGCTAGACGAAAGGGTTTTCCGTTTTGGAGGTGCTTCGCAGGACGAATTTGCTATGGGCTTGCTTCGCAAGACGGAAATGCCTTGCGATTCCTGGGGGTTTTTTCCCCTCCCCCCCTTTTTCCCAAGCCCCTAAGCCGCTTAACAGCTGATCTAAGCCGCTTGTCAGCTGATCTAAGCCGCTAATAGCCTTTTAGCAGCTAATCCGCTAATCCCTTAAACCTTTAATAGCCGCTAATAGCAGCTAATAGCGCTAATCCGCTAATAGGCTTGCTTCGCAAGACAAAAAAAACCGCAAGACGAAGAGACTCGCGAAATGGATTCTTTTCGTCTTGCGAGGCACCACTGTATATAAAGTGGCCTATAAAGGAAAACTGTACAGTCATACCTTGGAAGCCGAATGCCTTGGCTCCCAAACAAATCAGCTCCTGAATGATTGCAACCCGGAAGTGAGTATTCCGATTTTCAGAAGCCAAACGTCCGACGTTGCTTCTGATTGGCTGCAGGACGCTCCTGCAGCCAATCAAAAGCCGCACTTTGGCTTTTGAATGGTTCCAGGAGTCGAACGGACTCCCGGAATGCATTCTGTTCGAAAACCAACATACCACTGTACCTAGAAACAGTGGCCTGTTTTACAAAATGCTAAGCCCTTGTTTGTTTAACAAATCACAAGTTAAACATAAGTTGACCCACACATGGTCAAACAAGCGATGACTTATTTCTCCAAAGTTCCATTTGTTTTCTAGCTCCTCTTGTATCCTGCCTTTGTAGCTTGGGTTTATTGGTTGGCACATGCCACAAGTAGCCCTGCATGTGGAGTCCAGCATAGAAAGCTGAACTCCAACAATATTGATTACCTGCAAAAATCAGCAAGAGTACACCTACCATACAGCATTTTGATTGCAGCATTTTATGACATTGCATCAGTAACTTCTAATGCATTCAGTTCAAAACTACAGTCTGTTCCATATAAACAATGAAATCTATGCATCTTTTTCCTCAGACGAGTTCCTTACCAGTAGTGATGATTTCCAATGTCAGCCAATTGCCCAGTGCTTGGGCTTCTATTATCTGGTACAACTTGCCCACAAGTGAACCACAGGTAGGTTTTATATAGCAAAATTCCTGTTTTTCATGAATTGGGTATAGAAGCACAGAGGGCTTCTTTCCCATGATGCATCTTTCTCACAATTCTCTAAGAGATATTCATGACACTTGTGTATCCTTATTGGTACTTGAAAGATGATGCTCGTATGTTCTGAATTCTATTTACAGTCTATATTTACCCTTTCTTAAGATCTCCAAATAATGTATTGGGGGAATGTTGTAGATACTAGGAGAGGATATATTGATTTAATAGTATCCTCCCTAACTCACGCATGTGAGTCGGCAGCAGAGTGCATTCCCCACTATATAGCAGGAAGCTAGTTGGTAGATTTGTTTGAATCTGTTTGCTTAAGCAATCCAATCTGGCTTTGTCCAGATTGGGTTCTGTTCCTGACAAGTCCCCTTTCATCCCTCCTAAAAAGAATAAAGACACAACAGTCTTCTTTTAAAAGTAATAAGTTTACTCACATTCAGTTTGCAGTTGAATCCCTGAAGGCAGGCTTTAGCTTAGAGTTACAGAAAAGAGTGGGTTCATCTCACATAGGGATTTGAGCCCATGTCCTGCTGGCTGAGAGCGAGCAGACAGCAAAATACATCAGTATCAGAAGAAAGCAGCAAAAGAGTAGGGGAAGATGGCTGCGTGACTGGCCCTTTTACAAGGTCACCCAGGGTCACGGCCACCTACCTGGTCACACGCAGGGGGAGGGTGCTCCAGACCAGATGTGACAGGAAGTCCTCCTGGCGGGAGTAACATGCCCCTGCTTGTCCACTCTGGGCAAACAGGAAGTGTTGTACTTGACTGCTTATGTTACACCCCACATGTATCATATATAAGCAATCTGACTTCATAATCTTAGACCTGCCACATACATTAAAATAAATATATTATGTATTACCATATTTTTCTGTGTATAAGACAATGTTTTTTGCTTTAAAAAATAGTCAGAAATTGGGGTTGTCTTATTCACGGATGGTGAATGCATAGGGGTTTGGGCTCTGGCTCTGGCACGGGCAGCCCAGGTTTGGATTCTGGTGTGGGTGGTTCAAGCGCAGCAACCTGGGCCTGGGCTCGGGTTCTGGTTCTGGATTTAAACTCAATATCCTTAATTTTGGGCTCAAAAAATAGGGATCGTCGTATTCATAGGGGCATCTTATACATGGAAAAACATGGTACATTTCTTCTACTGCCCTTTGGCACTTCAGAGTTCCCAAGACAGCTCACATATGGAAACAATGAGTAGCTAACAGAATTTTGTGTTAACTTTCATTTGGCTGCAGAACTTGGCTTTCTTTAATAATCCACCACCCGGCACTTTGAATCAAGTCTTGGAAGTACTGAGCTGGCAGTTTTCATCATATGTTGGCCGTGGGCTCAACTCTGATCAACTTAGTATGCTGGCAGACAAACTTACAGGTGAAACTATAAAGCAAATTTTCAGCATTAATTCTCTGAACCAAACTGTGTCCTGTTGTAAATCTGGCCAGCCCTAACATTAGGTGGATTGAGGCAGTTGCCTCATGTGGCAAATGCTATGGGGAAATGGTAATGAGATATTGGAGGACAGAACTGTGCATACTCCATGCTCTATCCTGCATTTCCTAAATTAGCTTGCTACCCTGATGGGCGGGGTATAAATAATAAAATTGTTGTTGTTGTTGTTGTTGTTAGCTTCTTCTTTGCTGTTTGGCAGGATTTTGAAACTCACAGATTGCTTCATAGTACTTCAATCTTTAGTACAACTGGGAAATTGTGCTTGTCTTTTTAAATTATTTCAAACTGTGTTATTTAAAAGAAAAATTATGGAAAGATGTTGGCCTCACATTTCTCCCTGTTAAATTTTAGGACTGCAAGTTAGTTATGGGGACCATCAACTTTCCTGGTCAAAGTTCTGTAAGGTATGTCATTGTTAAGATGTTTCACAATGCTGCTTGCATTCTCGGCCATGTTTGTACACAAGTCAGATACTGAAGCACCATAGGTCTTTCCAAACACTCCACTTATTCTCCAATCAATTATTTTCATGATGCTTGCATGTGGGGCCGGCCCACCCATGAGGCTATGTGTGGAAACTGGCTCAGGTGGCAGGATCCACAGGGGAGCAGATCCAGCCTTCAAGGAATGTATCACCTGCTGTTGCTGCTATTGCACCCTCTCTTGTCCCCAAAATAGATCTTGACTCCTACCTTATTCCTGATGTAGATCTTTACCACCCACCTCTTGTTCTTGATGTAGGTCTTCATTCACCCCTTCTTCCCTGCTGGGTGGTGGGCATGCTATTTTGTAGTTCACTTCAGATGCCTAAATGTCGTAGGCCAACTCTGTTTGCCGTACAGCTTTTGAGTAGCAAAAGTGCAACATCCCATCTGCAAGTAAAAAGGGTAGTGGTGCAGCCTTGCTTCACTGGTGGGTGAATAATAGGGATTTGGGGAGAAATTCAATTCATTTTGCATTTAAATGTGAACTTACATAACTCACACTTCCTGAAACTCAATACCCAAACTGAAGCACAGTCATTCTTTGAAAGTCACACTTCTTGTGAATTTTGCTAGTCAAGTAATGTGTACAAAAATGCATATATGAGGGTAAAGTGCACATATAAATCAATAGATTAGTGAAAATAACATATAAATGCATTTATTATATTTTGAGAAATTGCTTTGCAAAAACCGCTTTGAGGTTTTCTACAAACAAGCTGTATATACATTTTATGAAATGAAAAAGTGTGTATATTAGGAGAGATTTGCACTGATGCTGATGAATTTTCATGAACACTTATTTTAAAATGAAGTCACAAACTTATTCAGAAATGCGGCGAAATGAACAGAAGAATGGGAAATTAACAAGTGGCTAAGTGAAACTGAAATTGACATATTCACCCATCCCTAGCGGACAGCCATATTGTGAGGTTTTGTTGTTTTAAAAACTCAGTAGTTGATGAATGGGAGCTTTTAATTCTAGCAAAGAGCTCCACAACATTTCAGGGATGCAGAGGGTTTCATTGTATATTATGTACCTATATGGTATATAATAGCCTTTCTCAAGCTAGGATTCCCAGATGTTGTGGGGCTACAATTCCCATCATTCCTTGCTAGCAGGGCCAGTGGTCAGGGATGATGGGAGCTGTAGTTCAACAACATCTGGGGACCCACAGTTGAGAAAGACTGGCATATAGAGTTTCATTGTTCTCACTTCCATTTGATTTTTCTTCTTTTGAGAGAGACGGGATAGGAGAGGAAATATGTCATTATGATTATAACAAATATGAAATAAAAGTGCTTTTTTTGGCACAATGTTAAAAGACTATAGACTAGGGGTGAACCTACACTGGTCACTTATAACGTGAAAAATGTGTTATGAAAGTGTGACACCAGAGGGCATTGCAGAGTCACAATGGGAATAGGAAATTGCATTGAGAGCTATATGACAGGGTTTTGAACTAGCTTTTATTAGCGTTTTTACAGATCAGTGTAAATCCAGCCTAGGAGTGGGGAACCTTTTCTAGTCCGAGGACCACGTTCCTTCACAGATAAACTTCTTTGGTGGCGGGGTATGTGTCACATGTGGTGGGTAGTTCCACAAGCAAAAGTGGGTGGAATAATGAGTGTGTGACTCTTTGTATCGTAAACACTTACTATATTTTTTAAAAGGAAAAATAGGGGAAATAGCTACTTATAGACTGGCTTTGGAACGTTTGATAGCAAAGTGTAGTCTCATATGCTGACGAAGGGAGCTAAAGACTGTTCAGAAATAGTATCACAGGTGACCTCCAGTAGTCTGCAAATACCAAGTGGTTGTTTTCGTTGAAGAATAAGTCTAAAGATAAAGGTTACCGGTACTATATTGAAAGCTTAATTTTTCTGTGTATCTAATTTGCTCTATAAACAGGAACACTTACCTGGTAAATCCTTTACGTTTTGGGCATGGCTAGAAGCAATCTTGGAGCTAATTAAAAAGCACATTCTTCCACTTTGGATTGATGGGTGAGCAGCATCTTGGTGATTGTACATAAACTGCCAACGGGGAATTTTGTTTTGTCCTTCCTGTTTGTTAAGTAAGTAAGTAGGTACAGACTCTGAAGGCAGCCTCAAGCAGACTTAAGCACTTTTAAATCCTGTCGATTTCAACAAAAGCAGAAGCAATGGGAGAATATGGCTAAGATTGCAGTTAGGTTAAAAAACAGACAAACTACTATGTTACCCCACTTCTGCCTACATTTGAATTGCAAGAGGAGTTTCTTGGGGAAATTTTCTATTGAATTTTTAAAAAATTTAATAATGACAATAAGAGTTGCACTAGTGCATTTGTGCCATACTGAGGGCTTGTCCACACTTGAACATTATTTTGATGTTAATCCACTTCTCATCCCCTCCATTCAACTTAGGCCATAGTAGTCCTGCCATGTATTCTACTCAATATTGATCCAGAGCAGAACTCCAATGTATAGTTAGCAGAGTAAAAACTTAAACACGTTGCGGGATTCCCCCCAAAATAGACCAGAGGCAATTGTATTTCATCCAGCAGAGCTTTACTGCTACTGAAGGGAAATGAGCACAATGGTCACAAATCCAATACATCCAGGATTGGCACTGTCCATAGGAAATCCAGTTGCAGCAGACTTAACTTGAACTTACAATAACTTATAATAAAACTAAACCTTAACACTATATACAGAACACCACACCAGAAAGAGAGGGAAACCCATTCTCCTTCTGGCCTTACTATTATAGTCAGCATGACCTTGACAGAAAGAGATAACGGAACCAGTTTAAGCCAGCTGTACTCAGCCTCTCTGAAAGAATAACCCAAACATCATGAACCTTCTGCTTTCATGAACCTTCTGCTTCTTTATTTCACACAGAGAAGCTTACAGAACCCTCTTGAATCAATTAGAATAGGAGAGATCACTACATATCAAATCAATACTTTCTGTACTAAGAAATGCAGACTGACAGTCCACACTCACATGTATTTGAATTTGTATATAAGGAGCAACACTGGTGTTTCCTGTTAATAATAATAATAATAACAATAATTTATACCCCACCCACTTGGCTGGGTTTCCCCAGCCACTCTGGGCGGCTCCCAACAGAAATAAAAAATACGATAATTAAAACATCAAACATTAAAAACTTCCCTAAACAGGGCTGCCTTCAGATATGCTCTAAAAATCAGCATGTGATCCTTTTTGTGTTTGTCCCTGTCTTCTAATTTCTTAATTCTCTTATGCCGATTAAGCACTAACAGGGTTCTCATTTTGTACGTATTTGGGGGATCAAAAGGGGATAAAACAACATGCCTCAATTCAGGGGTACACCGGAAATAGTTTGGAGCACAGCCAGAAAAGAAATGAAAGGGTTAACAAAGTAGTGGGCATGGAAAAAGAGAGAAGCAGAAATGGATATTGATCCACTCACCCCAAAACACCAAAACAAATGTTCTGTGCCCCCAATTTCCTCCAGTGTCCCCATATCCTCTGATTATCCCCATATCCAGTGCTATTTTTCTAGAAAAAGAGGTCTCACCATGAGCACCTCCCTCATTCTCTTAGAATGGCAATGGCGCCCACCTGAGAGGTGGTGGAAATGAGTTCAGGCTGAGAAAAAGCCCTGCTGGTATTGCATAAACCCAAATTCACTTGGGGAAAGCATTGAGACTGGTACTGTCAAAGGGGTAAGGCAATGTGAGCTATGCAAATCAAATGGGAATCCAAACAGCTGCAAGAACATAGTAAACTCTGGCGTGCATAAGCCCCAATTGTAATACCTGGCTGTTTTGCTGCACCAGAGCAACACCATGGTTCACCCGAGTGTCGTTGCCACTCAGTTCCAGGGAACTTCCAGTGGAAGCTTGCAGTTCTGCAAGAGGACAAAGATTAACCACAGGAATTTCTGCCAGGAATATGTGTGCACACAGCCACCATTTATTTCAATATATTTGCAGTTTTGTTAGCCAGTTTAAGCATTTTGCTTATCCAGCTGGTTGAGAATTCAAGCCAAACCACTTATGACCTAAAGTATCCATGATCTGATTTTTTCTGAATTTTCACTCCCTCATATATGTGTGGTTTAACCTGCCTCCTGGAAACTCCTGCTGACCCTGCTGGAGGGAAAGGAAAAGTACTGAACCCATTTCCCACTTCCCATCCTTCAGGCTTAATAGTTGTTGTTTGTTTTTTATTAAAAAAATCCTGTTTATGTCTCCACAAAGACTCAAGGTGGTTAACAAAAGCAGAGTAAAACAAACACAATCCCTTAAAAAAAAAAAAAGCTAATATACATTCAAATTATGAAATTAACAATACCTAACTCTTGACAAATTTTAGGTGCACAAAAAGCATCATTGGATTGAGTCAGCAAAAATTACATAATTAACCAAAAGCCTTTTAAAAAACCCCAGAAAAATAAAATCATTACAAAAGAAATAAAACATTTCATTTATATATGTAAATATGAAATATAATTTCATAATATCATGTATCCAGATTTTTTAAAAGATGATTATTGTTTAAAGAAAATTGTATACACTGTTTAGGTGTCATTGGTTACTATTACCGTATTTTTCGCCCTATAGGACGCACCGTCCCATAAGGCGCACCTAGTTTTTTGGGGGGGAAATAAAGGAAAAAAATTATTTCCCCCCCAGGCGCGGGGTTGGGGAAGCCCGAGCTTCCCCGACCCCAGCCCCCAAACAGGCAGCTCTCTGCAAGCCGTGGGAGCCCAGTGCTGGCTCCCGCTGCTAGCGGAGAGGTCCGCGAAGCCTGGACACGCTGAGCTCAGCGCGCGCAGGCTTCAGCATGCAGGCACCTCTCCGCCAGCAGCGGGAGCGCTCCCGCTGCTAGCAGAGAGGTCCGCGAAGCCTGGACACGCTGAGCTCAGCGCGCGCAGGTTTCAGCATGCAGGCACCTCTCCGCCAGCAGCGGGAGCGTTCCCGCTGCTAGCGGAGAGGTCCGCGAAGCCTGGACGCGCTGAGCTCAGCGCGCGCAGGCTTCAGCATGCAGGCACCTCTCCGCCAGCAGCGGGAGCGCTCCCGCTGCTAGCGGAGAGGTCCGCGAAGCCTGGACGCGCTGAGCTCAGCGCGCGCAGGCTTCAGCATGAAGGCACCTCTCTGCCAGCAGCAGGAGCGCTCCCGCTGCTAGCGGAGAGGTCCGCGAAGCCTGGACGCGCTGAGCCCAGCGCGCGCAGGCTTCAGCATGCAGGCACCTCTCCGCCAGCAGCGGGAGCGCTCCAGCTGCTAGCGGAGAGGTCCGCGAAGCCTGGACGCGCTGAGCTCAGCGCGCGCAGGCTTCAGCATGCAGGCACCTGTCCGCAAGCAGCGGGAGCGCTCCTGCTGTTTGCGGAGAGGTCCGCGAAGCCTGCATTCGCCCCATAGGACGCACCCAGATTTCCCCTTCATTTTTGGAGGGGAAAAAGTGCGTCCTATAGGGCGAAAAATACGGTATATTTTAAGCAAACTGTCAGAAAATGTGAGTGAAATACTTGCCTTGCAAGTAATTAATTTTGTTTGGTGAATGTCCTTCGCTATACCAAGAATCTACCACTCTAGCAAGAATGCTACCAAGAATTACATTTATAATCCTCATCACCTGACCAAAAACCTATTTAAGAGACTATGTATTGAAAGTGCAGAAATATTTACCGCAATGGGTTGCATTTTTGTTTTATATAAGTTTATCACAGGGTCATTGGCACCTGAATACTGATCATAGGGCCTTTGCTGATCCTTCTAGATACAAGCATGATGAGGAACCACCGGTCTGCCAAAAACTACTCCAGGAGAGCAATATAGAATACGAAAAAGAATAGCAGAAAAGACATAAACATAAACATAATAATAATAATAATTTATTATTTATACCCCGCCCATCTGGCTGGGCTTCCCCAGCCACTCTGGGCGGCTTCCAAAAGAATATTAAAATACTGTGATACATCAAACATTAAAAGCTTCCCTAAACAGGGCTGCCTTCAGATGTCTTCTAAAAGTCTGGTACTTGTTCTCTTTGACATCTGGTGGGAGGGCGTTCCACAGGGAGGGCGCCACTACCGAGAAGGCCCTCTGCCTGGTTCCCTGTAACTTGGCTTCTCGCAGTGAGGGAACTGCCAGAAGGCCCTCAGTGCTGGACCTCAGTGTCCGGGCTGAACGATGGGGGTGGAGACGCTCCTTCAGGTATACTGGACCGAGGCCGTTTAGGGCTTTAAAGGTCAGCACCAACACTTTGAATTGTGCTCGGAAACGTACTGGGACATCCCCTTCAGCACCACTTGCCTAATAAAGTTTGGAGTTCCATGCTGCAGTAAAAAGTTGCAGGTGACCAGCAATTACATGTGTTTGCTGCATAACATTTTGCCAGGTTCCTGAAGGGGTAGGCAAGTTAGAACTTGTCCACACCAGAGCAAACTGTGGATTCACACTGGTCTGTTTCTCCTTTAATGTAAAGACATCCATAAGACATTCTCCATTCCAGAGTAGACTCAGATTCCCCCCCCCCCTTGAAATGCAGGGGTTTTCAAGTCTAAAATTTCCAGGATTGTAAACCTGTGTATTTAAAGGAGCGAAGGTCCAGGACAACACTGGGATTTAGTCCGCAGAAGCTGTTCGTCTTTAGCGTTCCACAGGATTTTCTGACAAGCATTGTGCACATATAAACCTATTTCTTTTCCTCTTTTTCTTTTTGCAGATGTATTATGGGGTTTGTAAGCAAAGAAAAAGAGAGAAATTTGCTCAAGGACAAGATGCCTGGAACATTTTTATTGAGGTTTAGTGAAAGCAACTTAGGAGGGATTACTTTTACCTGGGTATCGCGGTCAGAAAATGGTACGTGCTATATTTTAACATGCTGAACGCTGCACTCCAGACCCCTATCGTCCTTATCCATGAGTTCCAAAAGCAATTTGGGAAATGCATGCTAGTGGCCTGGCCCCGCCCTCCCTTTTCATCTCACATGCCAAATTGCCAGTACCAAACCTTTTAGGATCCTTTTTAGATCATTCGAATGTTGCTTTTAATGCAAATCTCAGTGCTACCTTAACTACAGGTGTAAGATTAAATAAAGACTGTTGTAGCCTCTATGGACCACCTCCTCTGGGTTGCAGTAGTTCCCTATAAAGTGTATTCAGTTGGTACCTTAACAGGTTAGGACGAAATGGATCTGTTACTTGTCTCAGCACTCAGCTGGCCAGCATTTGTGTATTTGGTATTTTTATTATTTTAAGTGAGTTTGTGCTTCTTCTTTCCATTTGACAAAAAACAACCTGCGATCAACTATCTGCCTGCTTATTCATAACTATCTTGTCCTTCACAGGAGAAGTGAATTTCCATTCTGTTGAACCATATAATAAGGGTCGTTTAACTGCGCTGCCATTTGCTGACATTTTACGAGATTACAAAGTTATTATGGCAGACAACGTTCCTGAAAACCCACTGAAATATCTCTATCCAGATATTCCCAAAGACAAAGCCTTTGGAAAGCACTATAGCTCTCAGCCAGATGAAGGTAGGATATTGCTTTTAAAAAAAATAATAGTAATAATCTTCCCCCACCATTTTACATTAAAACTGCTGAGCATGCAAACTCCCTATGCTCATGCTTGCCACATTTGTTCTTTAAAAACAGATTAGACTTGTCCATTTTTAATTACTTCTTGTGGTGCACAAGACATCTTACAATCAAAGCAGTAACAAAAATACAAACCGAAACTAGCAAAGAAGAAAAAGCAAGCTGGCTTGGCAAAAACAGTCAGTCCCCATCTCCCTCACAAATGTGATATTAAATGGAACGTTCTCTGCAAGGTTAATTAAAAACAAAAACTGCATGCCCCGTCACAAGCACAGATCAGAAAGTCAAATGTGGTTAAGCCCCGTCCTATGAACTTCTGGAGCAGCCTTTAACATAGGAAGCGGCCATATACCGCGTCAAGCCATTTGTCCACCTAGCTCAGTATTGTCAACTGTGGCTGGCAGTGGTTCTCCAAGGTTTCAAGCAGAAGCTTCTCCCATCACCAGGACTTGAACCTGGAACCTTGTGCACGTGAAGAATGTGTGCTCTGCCACTGAGCTATGTGTCCTCCCCCACCAGCTGTCTTCAGTGAAGGACAAATTCACCCGGCTGCACTGCTGAATATGCACTTCTGGTTTCCTAGATGGGAGATTTAATGTCCGTAATGTTGTTGTTGTTGCTTTTAATTTAGTGCCAAGGCCTATGGAAGGAGGAACCAAAGGTTACGTCCCCTCTGTATTTATCCCAGTCTCCAAAATGTGAGTCATGCTGATTAAGTCGCGTTTCCCAAACTTCTTAGTGTGGAAAGTCTGGCATACCAGTCCAATTGGTATGTTGCTCTTCAGCAAAGGAAGTGACATTTCTTTTGCTGCTTTGTCTTGGAAACCCTCTCCTAATAAGTGGGTGAACCATCCAGGATTGATGGGAAGTGAAATTAGAGTACAGTGGTACCTCGGGTTAAGAATTTAATTCGTTCTGGAGGTCGGTTCTTAACCTGAAACTGTTCTTACCCTGAGGTACCATTTTAGCTAATTGGCCTCCCGCTGCCACTGTGCGATTTCTGTTCTTATCCTGAAATAAAGTTCTTAACCCAAGGTACTGTTTCTGGGTTAGCGGAGTCTGTAACCTGAAGCACCTGTAACCTGAAGCGTCTGTAACCCAGGGTACCACTGTATGTGCCTGAGGCGTCAATTAAGCTCAGTCCCTTACAACAGTATCTGCTTCTCACGTATTACTCATTCAAGATGTCATTTCTCTCTCTCTCTTTTTTTAAAGCCTGAGTGATTCCACAGACCCACCTTCTCCATCAGACCTTCTCCCCATGTCTCCAAGTGTTTATGCCGTTTTGAGAGAACACCTGAGCCCTACCGTAATGGAAACTGCTGTACGTTCCAAGCTTCATTTCTTCTAAACTTGTGGTTAACAAATGAAGAGTTGCTGTTAAGGAGTGACTGGGTATCTTTTAGAATACAGTCGTACCTTGGATCCCGAACGCCTTGTGAGTCGAACGTTTTGGCTCCCGAACGTCACAAACCCGGAAGTGAGTGTTCCGGTTTGCAAACGTTCTTTGGAACCCGAACGTCTGACATGACTTCCACGGCTTCCTGCAGCCAATCGGAAGCCACGCCTTGGTTTCCAAATGTTTTGGAAGTCGAACAGACTTCCGGAACGGATTCCGTTCGACTTCTGAGGTTCCACTGTACTAGACTGCGCAAAGCTTTATTGTCACTAACTTTTTCCCGCTGTTGATAAAACGGCACTAAGTATGTCAGCACTGGTTATCAGGTACTACAATGAAAGAGCTAGTGACTGTGTTCTTACATAATGTGAAATGAAATGATGGCTTAATGCAAATGGGTGGTCTCTCTCTGAGCAGATTGCAGCCGCTTTGTACCTGTTCTTGGCTCCCACTCAGGTTGAGAGGGGGACAGCTTAACAGTGATTCTGGGTTCAGACAGCACACTAAGCCAGCCCCTGCTAAAAGGACAGCTTTATAGGGAAGACTGAGTAGTTTGTCAGGAGGAGAAGAGAATAGTACTCTAAAACACTTAGCTCTTCACATGGTTAGGAAGCAATAAACCATTTCCAAATAAAATCCTTGCAGCCGCTCCTAAAAGACTCCCTCCACGTGCATGTGTGTTTGCTACCTTGCAGCTCCAGAAACTGCTTACATTTTAAGGAATTATGCAAACACTGCACACAGCACCCTGATAAATGTATGCTTATAGGAGAAAATTTCTACATTTATAACCAAACTACTGTATCTGTAGCCCTCAGTAGGTTGCAGTTTCTTTCGCTATGATGAATAGTTTTGTATAATTCACAAGCTTGCACATTCCTCCACCAACGAAGGAAAAGACAACACTTTGCTTATTTAGTACTGCAGAACTGATACGGCACAAACTTCCAAAACGAAGCTGGGTTTTTTAAAAATGATTTTAAAGATCAAATTGGCCTCTAATCCTCAGTGATATTCTCCCCGCCCCCCCCCCGCGCTGTATTAATTGGGTCAACAGTACCATTGTGCCTTCTTCATAATGTAACATCTGGATTTCACACCACAGTAGAAAATTAGGTCAATCTTTCACAAGAAGGGAACAAATAGATCTTTTGTTTGCTTCAGCTTTCAGTTTTCAGATACACATTTGGCATTTTCATTTCCAGCAAGCTGTAGCTCAACTTGCATTTAAGAAAAACTAACAGCAACGAATTTCCACAAACTGATAGATTCTCCTTCTTCTTCTTCTTCTCTTCCAGTTAAGTTCTCCATATTCAGCTGACTGACGAGTCTAAAGTGCATATGTATGTTTTTAAACAGAAACATTCCTAAGAAGATGTTTTTCTAGTTCCCTTTGTAGATACTGTATCTGTACCCTGTGGAGCACAGATGGGGAACCTGTGGCCCTACAGACGTTTCTGGAGTACAACTGCCATCATCAATTACTGTTAGTCATCCTGACTGGTGTTGATGAGAACCAGAGGTTCTTCATCACTCCTCCAGACAAACACAATTGTCCTTGACCAAACTCTGCTTTCATAAATTAAGTCAATACTTGGCCTGGTTCAGACATAACACTAAGCCATGGATTGGGCCCAAAGAACAAGCTGTGATAAGCCTCTGGCTTGTGCACCCCACCCCTGCTCTCCATGGTTTACCCCGAGGGATAGCTCAGTCAATACAGCATGAGACGCTTAATTTCAGGGTCATGGGTTCAAGACCCACATGGGGCAAAAGATTCCCGCATTGCAGCAAGTTGAATGAGATTGTACTTGTGGTCCTTTCCAACTATTTTGTGATTCTCTTATTCTAGTCCTGGCTTGTTTGAACTAAGCACAGTGAACATAAATCACCATTTCCTCAGTTTTGCCATAACAGAAAGCTGCAGATGATTTAAAACTGCTAATGGAAGCAGTGCCAGATTTACGTATAAGCTAAACAAGCTATAGCTTAGGGCCCCACTCTCTCCCCCCCCCCCAATACTTCTTAATTGTATTTCACTATCAATATACTTCTTAATTGTATTTCAGTTCAACAATCACTTTGATAAAATTTTGTTATGTGCAAATGGCTCTAGATACCTATTAGGTCCATAAATTACCATATAGCATATATTCAACACAAAAAACAGTGACAATTTGTTGTTGCCAAAGGACAGCTGGACATATAAAGGGCCCCATTACCTTCAGTAGCTTAGGGCCTCATCAAACCTAAATCCGGCCCTGGATGGAAGTATGCACTTTCCTGACATTGCATGCGAAGGAGGAGAGCATTGGCACTGTGCAAGCTTGAGGCTCACTTTGGCTTATTCTCACGACCCTGGTTTAGCATTATGTCTGAAATGGGACTAGAACTTAGTACATGAAACAAGTGGCAATGAAAAATTAGGAAATGGATGTACTACTGAAAAGCTAGAATCAAATTAGTTGCACAGGTCTAAAAATATTATTTCTGCCTTTATACTCTATATAGATATAATTTAATGGAGAATTGTAGTAGAATTACTGCTGCTTTTTGCAATCTGTCCTTCCCACTCCATAAAAATTGGGGTTCTATTTTTCAATTCTTGCCACTTCTGGATCCTGAACTATGAATCCTGGCAGCCATTCCAAAATCCACCATGTTTTCAACAAATCTTCCAAGTCATGTATATCCACAAAGGTTATGTATTTTTGCTATATATTTATTCTTGTGATATTTTAATGTGTGTGCACCAAACTGTCATTCTTACAATATATTAAACCTTGATACATTGGAGAACTGAGCCAAACACACATACGTGTGAATAACTCTTCAAAGCAGCCTTAAAAATTACAAGCTAGAGTGACTGCAAGCAACGTAATTATGTGTGAAAACATATTGGGCCTTTCATTAAAGCCTAGCCGCATTGGAAATATTGAATAAACTGACACACAACCAAAAACAGCTGGACATCAGATTGAGAACTGGATTTTCTAGCTCCAAGACAAGTAGTTTTTGCATCGCCAAAAGAATAGCAGGCTTCCTTGGCTGGAGAGTATATAGTGAATATGACTATCAGCTGATCATATAAAGAAACCACTACCGATACCTGAGCCTGGTTCAAGTAGGTGTTGAAAGGTAGAGAATTGTTATATTTTTGTGTCTTTATAGTTTTAAGTCTAGTTGACTATGAGATAAGAACATTGGAATGGGCTTATGTTATGTACTGAGTTGAATAGGATCCAAAATGCAGCAGTCTGATTGGTCCTAGAACAATAGGATTCAGAATGCAGCAGTCTGATTGGTCCACAGGAGCCAACCAATCCAGCTCAAGGTGGAAGTGAATCCGCAACCTGATTGGCCTACAGGAGAATCCCGGAATTTGCCAATCACGTGGGGCCCATTGTGTAAATAATGTATATTAAGCAGACATTCTGGGGGAACTTCCATTCCTCCTCACCACTATGAGATGAATAAAGAGCATGAAATCTACTCTTGACTTCGAGTATATCTCAGCTTACCATGCTTAATATCAGCTGTGACATTGAATGAAAGTTAGATTTCCCCCCCTAGATCCCAGGTGAGAGCTGGGAGGGACTACTGCCTTCTGTGGGTGGTAAGGTTTAAGAACTACCTTTAAGTCTATTTTTATTACTGTTTGTGGATTGTTTTTTACATTAGTTTTCTGTACCTTAGTGAATAATGAAAAAACAAAAAATCTTAATGGCAAAAAAAGATTTGTCTGATGAATTGGTGCATTTGCACAGAAGAAGGGTAGAAAAAGCATTTGTCAAATAAATACTCAAATTATGTCTGTCTTTTTTGTATGTGCCTGTGTTCTCATTCTTTATTTTTATAACGGCCAGGGGTCTCAGAAACTAGAAGTTACCCAAGCCCCTCTCAATCTTTGAAAGGACTTGCACACATGAAGCATGTATAATGAATGCTGTTGTTCTTGATCATGGCATAACCTTCAAAAGGTTTGTGTCTCTGTGTGTGTGTGTGTGTAATAGCATGCGTGAATGAATGCCTTAGTATACAGGACAACTAGAAACAACCACAGAACCAAAAGAGTTAAATGCTTTCTGGACCAAGCTTTGCCCATGGTGATAAGAGGAACCATTCTGCTCATGCTGGAGTCCTCACTTTCTCCATTACTACCGGAGAAGATGCTAAAATTAGTTAATATATGAGATAGACCAGAGTTTATTTTGGGGTTCAGAGAAGTACAAACACTAGTGTGTGCATAATACGTGTGTTTTTTATAAAAGATTTCTGATTGAGCAGTGTTCTGAACTTTCATGCAAATAAGGAACTGGGTACTATTAACCATCTCCGGCCCCCTTAACTTCCACTTCAATCCTGTTTTAAAAGCAAAGATGTGAAACCAGATTTAGGCTCCCTGGCATCATCTATTAAGCCCTGCCGCCCCATGTTGGCCAGTGCAGAAGACGCAACAAATTACAACACTGTCCATTTCAGTCCATGCCAATATTTCCTTGACAGCTCGCCTCTGAACTCCCTGGGTTCCTGTCTTGTTTTCAGAGTGCTTTACAATGGACGCGCTCATAAAGCGCTTTGCATCGATCCGAAACACTGCAATACTGTAGTAAGCTGGGGCTTTGCTTTCTTTTCTTTAATTCAGAGGAGGTTATTGAAATCGAAAGGAGGTCAAAGCAATCCTCCCGGCCATCTCTCTGAAGCTAGCTCTTTCTGATTCCCCTCCCCAGGCATCCACCACGTGGGACCGTTTTTAACTTTCGTTTTCATTGCGGACGCTGGCTTTCCCGTACTCGTCCCTGTTTCTCAGAAAGCACGTGTGGCTGTGCTGTTCCAGGAACAGCTCTCTCCTCCTGCCCTTCACCCAGGCGCGGCATCCGCCTCCTCCCCTTTCTGTGTGGTTTGGCTGCAAAAAGCAGGCTGGGATCTTGGGGGTTTCCTAGCGGTTGCTGCATGTTTGACCCTGGCCGTTCATTTCCTTACCGAAAAGCTTGATAATATTGAACTTGGCAGCTTTGCAGACTTCTGCTTCATTGCTCAAAGGGTGGTAACTTCGGTGGCATCAATGTAAGAAAAGTTCTATACAGGAAACTTATTTCCTCTTAATCTCAGGGTTTTGGGTTGGAATCCGACGCTGGGTGAAATCTTCCCTCCTCTCTCCACCCCATATCCATAGTTTACTAAGAGTTTGAGATATTACCTACAACAGTACTGATGCTAAAGGAAACACACTACTGTGAAAACCTGATCTTTGCGGAGGTACGAAACTATCGGGAAGCTTCAAATATTTCAACAGAAGCTGTAATCTGATATGCTTTTAAAAAGGTAAAGGGACCCCCGACCATTAGGTCCAGTCGTGGCCGACTCTGGGGTTGCGGCGCTCATCTCGCTTTATTGGCCGAGGAAGCCGGCGTACAGCTTCCAGGTCATGTGGCCAGCATGACTAAGCCGCTTCTTGGCGAACCAGAGCAGCGCACGGAAACGCCGTTTACCTTCCTGCCGGAGCGGTACCTATTTATCTACTTGCACTTCGTGCTTTCGAATTGCTAGGTTGGCAGGAGCAGGGACCGAGCAACGGGAGCTCACCCTGTTGCGGGGATTCAAACCACCAACCTTCTGATCAGCAAGTCCTAGGCTCTGTGGTTTAACCCACAACGCCACCCGCATCCCTTTTACCTGCTTTTAACTGGGAGCTAATCCTATGCAGCTGGGGGGGGGGGGCTAACCAGAGTAGAGCTACAGAGCATTGTGCAGGAAACCCCTTCTTGCTACAAGTCTTGGATTTGTAGATTCCACCTAGGACTGGGTTGCTAATTATTTTGTGCCAAGCACATGCAAAAATTAGGAAGCCCTCATCATGCAGTCTTCTCAAACTCACTAACCTCGAGGTTTTTGTCCCTGTTAGAACAAACGGAGCCCCTTCTTTGTGCGCTCCTTGCAAGTGACATCTGGAGGGTGGCAACATAAGAACGGGCCTTTTCTGCAGTGGCACCCTGTTTGTGGAATGCTCTCCCTAGGGAGGTTCGCCTGGTGCTTTCATTTTATATTTTTAGCACCAGGTTAAAACATGGCTATTCAATCAACCTTTGGCTGATGAATATTCTACAGCCTTTTAAATGCATCTGTGGGAAGGGGGAGGGTGTTTTGTTGTTTTGGCTTAATTATTTACTGTGCTCTATCTTGCATATTGGGACGCGGGTGGCGCTGTGGGTAAAACCTCAGGGCCTAGGACTTGCCGATCGCATGGTCGGCGGTTCGAATCCCCGCGGCAGGGTGAGCTCCCGTCTTTCAGTCCCAGCTCCTGCCCACCTAGCAGTTCGAAAGCACCCCTAAGTGCAAGTAGATAAATAGGTACCCTTTATAGCGGGAAGGTAAATGGCGTTTCCGTGTGCTGCGCTGGTGCTGGCTCGCCAGAGCAGCTTCGTCACGCTGGCCATGTGACCCGGAAGTGTCTCCAGACAGTGCTGGCCCCTGGCCTCTTAAGTGAGATGGGCACACAACCCTAGAGTCGGACACGACTGGCCCGTACGGGCAGGGGTACCTTTACCTTTATCTTGCATTTTATTCTTTGAACTGCCTCTGGGATTTCTTGATGAAGGGTAGTATATATATTTTTTTTTAAAAAAAAGACAGCAGCAGTAGTGTCAAATTCTGTCTAAGAAGCATCTGTCAACAGCCCTGAGATATATGCATTGAATTTGATATTTTTCAAATAAATAAAAAACTGCACCCACACACATCTTGCCAAGGGGAACAATGCTTTTCCTATAATATTTTTATTTTATTTTTTTAAAGGGCAAGGATGAGGAGACGGTAGAGAGAGCGCGTTAGCTAGCTTTAGGAAACGTTTGCAAAAAAAAACACAGCAAGATCAGAGGACGATTATAGCACGGCCCCTTTGCTAAGCGACAGCTGTGCTTTTGCCGGAGAGGGAGGAGAGCGCAATCGTGGGAACAGCCTTATTATTCAAAGAAGGCGGAACACACTCTCCTGAATGGTTGCTCGCCGAAAGCAGCGCCTCGCTGATTGGTCGCGCGCCTGCCGCCGCTTGCTATTTCCTAGTCCGGCTTACTTTCGTTTTAGACAGAGTCGGGGAGCATTGGAGGGGGGAGTCGGCGCGCGCTCCGGGGCATCTGCAGACCAGGCAGGTAAGCAGAAGAGGCAAGGTGCTGCTTGCATCCGTGCTTGCGTAGTTTTGGACTCTCCAAGAATGCAAGGGAGATAGATGCATGCAAAAAGGGCCAGCCGTCTGCTTGGGCCTTACGGATTCCCAGGGTCTTCGCGCAAGCGTCTCTCCAACTCAGGGATATAAAATAAGGCTGCGCTCCCTCGATTTATGCGAGAGTAAGGCTGCATCCATTCTAGGCATTGCCTTCCCTAAATATATGTGTGTGTGTCTATATATATCGGGGAACTGTAGCTTACTCCGCACCGAACTGCAATTCGCAGCACGCTTAAACTGATGGTGCCAGGATTCCTTTTTTTGGGTGTGTGTGTAAAATATGCATCAAGTGTTCTTTCCAGTTATGGTGCGAATGGTTTCGAAGTTTTTTCTATCTCCCCTCCAGAGCAAATGCACCAGTTACTCAGGAAACCCCCCCCCTTTTTTTTTGCCATTCAGATTTTACGTTTTTTCATCATGCCAAGTTCTGTTCGGAAGCAGCTGGACGCGACTTCCAAGTACTGTATACGTGGGAGATGGGGCTGGACAGTTTTATTCTTGGAGTGTGTTGCAAACCCTTGAGTGTTGCAAGCTTCTCTGGCGATTGCACTTATTTTCCGGAGCCAGAATGCGTAGCCAGGGGCGGGCAGCTCCCCCCCCCCCCCGCCCCATCAAGTAAATAAATAAAAATATCACAATCTTCCTCCCTGGCAAGTATTTCCCCCTAGAAAACATCAGTGCCTGATTTTGTATAATAATTTTTATTTAATCACGTTGATCCAAAAGAGCCACATTATCACAATATCAAATTACAATTATTTTTTTAAAAAAATATTCTAATACCAAATTAAACCATTAAGGGTGACTTCCTGTGTGTTGGATTTCAGGGTTCAAAATCTTATTTCTTTCTGCTTCCATAATCTTGGTTGCTCCATTGGCTGCTCCAATGACAGCAGTTCTGATTTTGATCCTTTATTTAGCAGTGCCTGCTTTTGTTACTTATGTATGTGGCATATTATTTTATCCTTCCCTGAAATGTGTGAGCCATTGTCTACAGAACATCGAAATTTAGAATACTAACTGACCATCTCTCTTGCTCAGCCTTGCACCATTACTTGGACCATAGAACTGTCATTCAGTACCTTGTAGAGCATAAAGACCTGGCTAAGGTCTGGGATGACATGGGAGTCTTAATGGGCTATGCTTACTGAGCTTGCACAGAAAAACTACATTGGAAAAAAAGAAGTGTGAAACGGTTTTCAGCAAATTCAAGAAAACTTGTTTTAGTTTAGGGTTGTTGTTGTTTTTTAAAAGGCGCGTTCTTTGTAATTTTGCAAATTATACCCTTTAACTCCATGAAAGGTACGCCCATATGTGGTTTTTTAATTTATTTACCTTCTAGTTGTCAAATGATATAAGATTTTGACAGATTATTCTTGGGGTCAAAAGAAAACAGTTTAAAACAGCTGTTGTTGAGACGTTTCATTCTGAATCTGCTAGACAGAGCCAGACAGAAGTCCTACCCCCTGCCCAACATAAATCCTGGCTACACCCATGGCAGAATTAAAGCAAAACAAGAGGGAATTGGTTATTAAGGTGCTAAGGATTAGGTTATTTCTCCCGACTTGTCTTGGTCCAGATTGCAATCTGTCTGGGGCCAATGCAGAAATGCACTGAGCATCATCCCGTTCAAATTAAGCATTATTTTCCCCCTCTGATTTGAGTGGGGAACGGTTAAAAGCATGCCTGTTAAATCTTGCCCATTGAACCCAGTGGTGTGTGATACTGCTTAACTTAGGGGTTAGATTGCGCCTCTTTTCTCCAGTTGCTGAATTAATGTAAGTCACAAGAGAGGGGAGATTTCTGAACTTTTTGCAGGATGCATCCATATGCCAAACAGTTTGGCAATTGTCCTGTACATTTTAAATTATTTGTACCTACATACAGTATCCACCTAACCTTATAACAGAAGAATGCTATAAAAGTAAGCCCTGTTGCATTCAGTGCGGCTTACTCCCAGGTAAGTGGGTATAGGATTGCAGCCTAAGTCCTGCTCATCCCCATTTTCCACCCTTACAATTCCTCCACTAGCCTTTTTACTCCCTGTTGCAAAGGCAGAAAAATTTTGCTGTTCATATAGCTTAATAATAATAATTCATACCCTGCCTATCTGGCTGGGTTTCCCCAGCCACTCTGGGCGGCTTACAGCACATATAGAAACATAGTAAGACATTGAATATTAAACATTATAAAATGCAGTGTTGCTTGGCACAGAATTCAAGTTTGCTTTTTAGTACAGCTGGGCCTAACCCATTTTCTGATGGAGCAGCCTTGTGAACACACAAGTTACTGGCTTGCAGGTCTCTCTGCCTTTGCTAGCTTCCTAAACTTTTGGTAGCCTGCAGTTCCATTCTGATCTCAGAGAAGAGGAAGCTAAAATCTCCACTGAGGTGTGTGATAGAGAACGTTACGGCAGTGGCGTAGCGTGGGTTGTCAGCACCCGGGGCAAGGCAAGTAATTTGCGCCCCCTAACCCAGGGCAAGGCAAGTAATTTGCGCCCCCCGCTGCACTGTCCCTCCCCCAGATAGTCCCTCGCTCTCTCTCCGCACCGCACTGCACCGCACACCTGGCACCCCCCCCCCATAGTGGGCGGCGACCCGGCGGCTTGGATCGGATTCGCACAGCCAGCACTGCAGTGTGAGAGAGTGAGTGAGCCAGGTAGGGGCAGAGAGCTGCGAGTGCGAGCACCCCCCCCCCCCGATATTGCACCCGGTGCGGCCGGCCCCCCCTGCACCCCCCACGCTACGCCACTGCATTACAGTAAGTATTCTTTAAAACTGTTCTCCTTTTGATTCTGCAGGATGAGTCAGTGGTATAAACTGCAGCAGTTGGATTCAAAATTCCTGGAGCAAGTACACCAGCTCTACGATGACAGTTTCCCCATGGAGATACGACAGTATCTAGCGCAGTGGCTGGAAGCCCAAGACTGGTGAGAGGCCAACTTGTGTTTGAGATGTCAAGTTATAAGATTGTGTTCCAAACTGTGCATGGCCTAATTTGCTCCTGTCAAAACGATTGGGCTTTAAAAAGTGCCGAAGATAATTGTCAGGGAACTGCCATCGGAGCCAGAAGGAGAGGGAGGGCTCCAGAGGGATTCCGGAGAGCGTCCCGGGAGGGAGAGAAGCAGCACATCTTCTGGGGAAGGAAATCAGCGTAGCACCAGTGGAGAAGGGGGGCAGATGGGGGAAGCGGCGAGGTGGCTCCAAGACTCCTCGGCGGGGAACCAGCGGGGAGAGCACGGGTCCTCCGATGCCCACACCCTCCCTGCGCAGAAGGCTTCCGCGCAAGGAGAGTAGGCGGAGACTAGGCGTCAAAGAACTTCTATGCTGGAAGAAGTTCAAGAAACGCCCACTGACGGATTTTGCCAGCGATTGAGACAGCCACGGGCGAGTGGCTGTCCAGACAGAAAGGGTTCACTCAGGCAACCCACCCAGGTGTGGCGCCGATTTACGCACGAGCAACCCCTAGAACCATTACAATAATGTTTGCATAGGAACTAAGTTTTGGTAAAGCAAGTAAACAACATGTTTTATTGGAAGCCCTTGTTTGGCAACCAGTTTAATGTTGAGATGTAAGCAAGTTGAGCCAACGACATCCTAAGTCTTGTTAACAAAGTCTTGTCATCCTGTTGAGGATGTTCTTAAACTTCTTATCCTAGCTCAAGGTTGTCATCTGAACAAGCCAGATGTTCAACCGAGAATCGATCGCAACCATTCCATCATTTGGAAAGCAAGACTTGAGAGCCGTCTTGCCCCCAAATGGCAACTAGGCATTCTGTTTTGGCGACTACAACCTAGGTTTAAGGAGCCATTTGGCGTGTAGCTTATATATATTGAGTTTCCAACACTGGTACCTGGTGCTGCTCCAACCCGAAACATAATGGTGGCACACCTGTCTGCTTTATTTGTACCTATTTGATTCTATTTTTATTTTTTAAAATAATTTTTATTGAATGGTTTTATGTTACAAAAAACAATACAGCCATACTACCACAAAATATAATTAAGAAAAAAAATTACATACATCAATATTTAGTTTATTTGTTATTTACCGTCTTATTTCCTCCCAAACATTGCATACAACAACACACATGTGTGCAGACACCCACACACCCGCACAGAAAATGATAATAATGAAAGTAAATATTTTTCCCCTTTTATCTTCTAAAATCTTTTCTTCAACTTTGACTTCCTGTCAAGTCCCTTTGCATATGTTTTATCTTACATTTGAATGTACACAAAACAATAAACCTTTCTATATAATTTTTCTAATACATTCTGAAAACATAATAAATCCTTAATTGTAGTCCACCTCCTTTTAGTTCCTTTATCACTCGAATGCTAGCACAGAGTCAAAACTATTATTGTATTTTTGAACATATTTTTTATAAACATCCCATTTTCCCGCTAATTTTTGCTTTGAGTTTCCTCTGAGTTTACTAGTCAGTTAAGCCGTCTCCACCAATTCCTGTAATTTGATTTGCCAGTCTGTTATTTTTGGAGCCTCATGATCTTTCCATCCCTTGGCCACAAGTATACGAGCCGCTGCGGTTGCATACAAAAACACCTCATAGATTTTTTGGGATCTCTTTATCTAAAATACTTAATAGAAATGCCTCCGTTTTTTTAGTAAAAGTTATCCCCATCATCTTTTTTAATTCATCGTATATTTCCCCCCCAAAAATCTCCATCTTTCCACACGTCCACCACATGTGGATCATGTCACCGTTATTTCCTCCACATCTCCAACAAGCATTCGCCAATTTTTTTATACATTCTTGATAATCTGGAAGGAGCGAGGTACCGCCTATGAGCCATTTTCATCATGTTCTCTCTTATATTATAGCTGGCTGTAAATTTCAAATTTACCTTCCATAGGTTTTCCCAATCTTTTAGCATAATTATGCAATTATGTACCTATTTGATTCTAGCTGCAGTGCAGTATTGTTATTTGGGATTCCTGCTGCAAATCATAAACCAAAATAGGCTGATGGAAGGGCAGAGGGGAAGGCCCCAGAGCCTTGCAAGAAGGTTTGTGGAAAGGTAAAGAAGCTGAAAGTGAACATCTTCCATTGCTTCATCTCCCAGGGACCATGCTGCTAGCGATGTTTCGCAGGCGACTCTGCTGTTCCATAACCTGCTGTCTCAGCTGGATGACCAATACAGCCGCTTCACACAGGAAAACAACTTTTTACTTCAGCACAACATTAGGAAGAGCAAACGTAACCTACAGGTAATGTCCTTGTGAATGAGAAGTAAAAAAAAGTACTGTGGTACCTCAGGTTACATACGCTTCAGGTTACAGTCTCCACTAACCCAGAAATAGTGCTTCAGGTTAAGAACTTTGCTTAGGATGAGAACAGAAATCGTGCTCTGGCGGCGCAGCGGCAGCAGGAGGCCCCATTAACTAAAGTGGTGCTTCAGGTTAAGAACAGTTTCAGGTTAAGAACAGACCTCTGGAACGAATTAAGTACTTAACCCAAGGTACCACTGTGTGTAAAATTCTTCACATGGTTTACATACTCTCTTCATTCATGCAAGGATCTCGCCATGGTCCTTCCGTTCAGAAGGGCCTTGATAGTATCCCCAAGTACCGTATTTTTTGCTCTATAAGACTCACTTTTTCCCTCCTAAAAAGTAAGGGGAAATGTCTGTGCGTCTTATGGAGTGAATGCAGGCTGCTGCGCAGCTATCCCAGAAGCCAGAGCAGCAAGAGTGATTGCTGCTTTCACTGCGCAGCGATCCCTCTTGCTGTTCTGGCTTCTGAGATTCAGAATATCTTTTTTCTTGTTTTCCTCCTCCAAAAACTAGGTGCATCTTATGGTCTGGTGCGTCTTATAGAGCGAAAAATACAGTAAATGCTGGAAGTTTTCTTGGTCATGTACCAGTGAAACAAATGAGAACAGTCTAAGAACACTGCTAAACCAATTTATTTATCCAGTCAATCCATCTTCATAGGGTACTCTTGAAATTGCACCTCTGGGACTGGAATAATAATTTTATTATTTATACCCCATCCATCTGGCTGGGTTTCCCCAGACACACTGGGCAGCTTATATAGCACATAGAAAAAACTCAAACATTAAAAACCTCTCGATATAGGAGAGGAGTTGGTCTCCTAACAACTCTCAGCATCTGTAACAAACTATAGCTCCCAAAACTCTTGGGAGAGCCATGAATGGTTAAAGTGGTATTGTAGTGCTTCAAATGAATACATGCAATTACCGTATTTTTCACTCTATAGGACGTACCAGCTGATAAGACGCACCTAGTTTTTGGAGGAGGAAAACAAGAAAAAAATATATTCTGAATCCCAGAAGCCAGAACAGCAAGAGGGATTTGGCTTCTGGGCTAGCCTCTTGCTGTTCTGGCTTCTGGGGTAGACCACGAAGCCTCCACTGCGGAGGCTTCATGTGGCTAAGCCTGAAGCCAGAACAGAGAGAGGGGGCGCACACACATTTTCCCTTACTTTTTAGGATGCGAAAAGTGCGTCTTATAGAGCGAAAAATACGATACTTCACAGCCAACAGCTTTGTGTATTACGGTCCTGAAAATTTTAGCATGTCTTCAAATCAAGGGTAATGTTGGCAGACCCCCCCCCCCCCCTTTAATGTTTGTTCGACACTTACTGGTCCACAATCTTGGATCTTGTGTGTTGAACTGGCGCCCCAAATTTGGGGTGCTACATAACATCTGCAGTAGTGAAGTTTATGCATATTGACTCTCTACCTGCAATAAGGTGGCTCTCTGAAGGATGTGGGATACTTGTGATCTGTCTTCAGAAATTCAAAATGCTGAGATGAGCATAAATAAGTGCGGATTTTTCCCGGGACTATGGTTTGCCCAGGTGCATGTGTGAATAGGCTCTACATCTGCTTCTTGGCAGCTCACCTGTTGTGAGCATCTTTTTTTATTTGAGTTTGATGGGACGTCAAAACCTGAGGATGCCCTGGTCAATGTTGTTTAGTTCCTCCTGTTGTTGTTATTTTATAGGCAAATGTAGCAAAAAGAGCGAGAAGCTGGGCCAGCTTGCATTAACCTGTTCTTTATGGTGTATTCTAGAACACTTTTGAGGAAGACCCCATGTTCATGGCCATGATGATTTCCAAGTGTCTGCACGAAGAAGAGAAAATCCTCAAGGTGGCTGAGGAAGTAGATAAGGTAACTGTTTCCTCCCTTGCTTTTTTATCTCTGGGCAAAGAGCATCATGTCATTGAGGGATGCCCTCTAGCGATCCACAGCGACATTCACACAGCACACCATGTGGAGTGCTGCCCCAACATTACAGTGGTGCCTCGCAAGACGAAATTAATTCGTTCCACGAGTTTTTTCGTTGTGCGAGTTTTTTCGTCTTGCGAAGCACCACTGCATTTAAACACTGACAATGGCGGGGAGGGGCAGGAGAAGCAGGGCAGCTGCCGCAGCCGGTACCTCGGACTCACCCGCGCCTTGTGGCCACCGTGCGACGCGGCTGCTGGAGGGCGGCGGGGGTCAGGAGCGCGACTCTGGCTGCAACGCTGGCTGCTGGTGGCAACGGCTCTCTGAGGGGAGCGCGCGAGGGGGGTGGGCAGCGGCGCGAGGCACTAACCGTCAGCCAGAAGGTCGGAGGGAGCCGGAGGAGCCGTCAGCCGGAAGGTGGGAGGGAGCCGGAGGAGCGGGAAAGCGAGCGTGCGTGCGTGCAGTGACCGTCGCCATGACAGGAGAGGCAGGGCCGTTTCGTCTAGTGAAGCAAGCCCTTAGGAAAAGCCGTCTTGCGAAGCACCTCAGAAAACGAAAAACCCTTTCGTCTTGCGAGTTTTTCGTCTTCCGAGGCATTCGTCTTGCGGGGTACCACTGTATATGCTGAAGCTGAGGCTGGTCTTCCAAGAAGATCTACTTCACGGTCATGTCTGCTCAGAGCCTGCGATTGTCTTTGGGGGCTTCTGTTGTTGCTTGACCTGGGTGTCATCAAAGTTAAAACAAGTGAATGGGAGAGCCTTCTTAGGGCTGGCACCTCAGCTGTGGAACAATCTCTTCTTTTGAATTACTGTTGGGGTTTTTTAATAGTTTATTTTTTAAACAGTGTTGTTATACATTCACATCATTTTCAGTTTTTACACTCCAGAGATTACTTAGGTCCCTCGGACTCCCCCCCCCCCCGGCGTTTTCCAATTCCCCTCTATATTTTTTGCATCTAATTACATTTGTCTAATCCATTTTATCTCCTTTTCTACCTTAACTAATATTACATTATAAGTGTTACAACAATCCTTCTAACGGTTTTAAGTATACACAGTGGCCTTTAAGATATTCTATAAACTTTCCCCACTCTTGACTGAATTTGTTGTCATCTTGGTGCCTGATCCTCACGGTCATCTTTGCCATTTCAGCATAGTCCGGCCATTTTGGTTATTCACTCTTCTTTAGTTGAGACTTTCTCTTCCTTCCACTTCTATGCAAGTAGCATTCTTGCGGCTGTTGTCGCCTACATAGTATTTTTTTTATTCTTTTGTTACTTCATCTCCTGTTAACCCTAGTATAAAATGGCTTCTGGTTTTTTTGATAAAAGTTATCTTAAACATTTTTTTTCAATTCATTGTATCTCATTTCCCAGAAGTCTTTTACTATTTCACATGTCCTCCACATGTGGTAAAAAGTACCTTCTTTATCTTTACGCTTCCAACATAAATGGAGGTTTTTATACATTTTTGCTAGTTTTACTGGAGTCAAATACCAACAGTACATAATTTTCATGTAGCTTTCTTTCAATGTACAACAAGCCGTAAATTTTAAGTGGAACAATCTCGCTGCAGCCAAGAGAGTCTCACCCAGTGCCATAAGATTTATTTTTTTTAAGGCATATCTGTTTAAATTTCTTTCTATCTAAAATCTGTTTTAACTTATTTATTCATTATGTTTTCTTACCCGCAGTTTAATGTTATTGTGTATAAGCTTTGTAATTGGGCAGCACATGCAATTTTTGGACAAAACTGGCGGACTGTGTTTCCAAATATATTTGCTTTCATGTTGGACCGTAAGTCACTGTTAAGCTAGATGATACTGAAAATGCAACATATCTGGTTTTATTTATTTTGCTTAAGCTGCGCCCAGTGGTAGGGATCCAACTGGGATTGCATGAAAGAAGAGTGGGATTGGTGATCCTAACAGAACTGTGATCCTAACAGAAATGGGTTTCTTTCTCTAAAGCTGCTATCTACTCTGAAAGCAAAGCTACTATTGATGCTAACAAAGGAAATAGACATTTGTTTTTTGTGGGTGAGGGAATAACCCCCCACTTTTAGCATTATGGTTATTAGAGCCAGTGTGGTGTAGTGGTTAAGAGCGATAGTCTCGTAATCTGGGGAACCGGGTTCGCGTCTCCGCTCCTCCACATGCAGCTGCTGGGTGACCTTGGGCTAGTCACACTTCTTTGAAGTCTCTCAGCCCCACTCACCTCACAGAGTGTTTGTTGTGGGGGAGAAAGGGAAAGGAGAATGTTAGCCGCTTTGAGACTCCTTAAAGGGAGTGAAAGGCGGGATATCAAATCCAAACTCTTCTTCCAATCCAATGGCTGCATTAAAAAACATCAGCAAACAAATGCAGTTTCCCACGACGTCCAATTCAGCCCCAATTCCCTTTGAAACCAACGGTATTAAACGCCCCAGGAACATTGTGCCTGAAGCCAGGCGTTCCTTGGAATGCTGGAATTCACAAAACATTGGAACGAGCATTGCAGCGTTCATAGGACTTTCATATTTGTAGCCTGCATCTCCTTTCCCTGGAGTCTAAAATCCCGTCATGACTCCCATATACCTGGGAGTAAGAGATCAAGCGACAGAATAATCTGGCCACATTAAGGAAGTTTTGTCCATGGTATGATTATTTTCCACCTCGTCATTTTGACACTTTGGCACCCTGTTTGCAAAATTTAACAATTCCAAAAAACAGATGCGCTTTCACTTTTGCAAGATTGAATATACAGTACTGCCTTCAGCTGGTACTTGAGGGTCGATTTCAAGAAATCCTACTGGAAGACCAGTTATGTCCCTGTGGAGATGGCAGTATTGAGTCAGTGGCTCATGTGCTTCTGGCTTGCACTCTTTATAAAGATGTGAGGAGTGAGGTTATTATTACCCTTCTATTATTCTCCACGCTGGGTTGCTCAAGCATTGCTACTGTGCCCTTTCTTTTAGCAGATCAAGATGATCAGGTGACAGCAAAAACTGCAAGGTTTTTAGCGGGGGCAATTAGAATAAGATCTATTACAGTAGTACCTCTGGTTACGAACTTAATTTGTTCTGGAGGTCCGTTCTTAACCTGAAACCATTCTTAGCCACTTTAACTAATGGGGCCTGCCACCACGCCGCCAGCGCACAATTTCTGTCCTCATCCTGAGGTAAAGTTCATAACCTGAGGTAATACTTCCGGGTTAGCGGAACCCGAGGTGTTTGTAACCCGAGGTACCACTGTATTTGATTATTGATGTAAACTCCCAAAATGTGTTTTCTATAGTTAAGTTTTTAGCTCTATTTTCAGTACATTTTATTTTATTTTATTTTATTGCTATGGCTAGTGGCTGATGCAAATGAAGATTCTTCTGTTCTGGGAGTAAGACTCACTGGGTTCAGTGAGATTTATGTTTGACAACACATGGGTGGGACTGCACTATTCGGTGTTGATTTGAAAGATTTCTCCAAGTGAGCAGGTGCCCAGTTTGCCCGTCTCTTGTAGAGAATAATTTGTTTTGGGGGTTTAGTTTCTTGTACGTAGCCATGCGGGTGGACAAACTGCAGACCTTCAGATGCTATCAGTCTCCCATCAGTCCCAGCCAGCATGGGCATTGGTCAGGGGTGATGGGCATTGTAGTCCTTCGTCCCTCCTGCATGTCACCATACATTCTCCTTTCCATTCCAGATGCAGCTGGGGACTGTGCAGAACACAGTAGTGCTGTGCAGAGTGAAGGAACTGGATGCGAAAGTCAAAAGCGTGAAGGATAGTGTCACTGTAAGTATTGAAAGTCCAGGAGTTCTTAAGCTGAAACTTGTTGACGAAAAGCACTTGAAGGCATGCTGAGAGGTGCGAGAGCAAAATACGGGACTTGTCTTTCCTCGCCGCATTTGGACAGGGGTTTGTTCATCTTTGGAGTCGCACAGCACTGCCTCATCAGTGCTGCTGTCAGAGTTTTGTGATCCGCTTTCTTGCAAGTTTACTTCGCTTGCAATCTTGGTATCTCGTGGGAAGAAACGCGACCACAAGTTTTCAACCAAAGAGAGGTTGGGCTATATTGCCCTTTCCAGACAGTGTTTTTAGAAACCCACATTATGTTTGTAAGTTGTTTTAATATTTATTTTTAATGCTGCAACCCACCCTGGGATCTTGGGGTGAAGGATGGGCAATAATTAAATAAATCTGTTAAGCCCTACATTGTTTTCAGTTTCATTGAAATTGCCTAGACTAGCCTTTCCCAGTGCTGGTCCACAAGATATTGCCAGGCTATGACCTTTGGCCCTAGCCAGCTGGATCCCAATGGTAGTTGTCATACCAAATCCATAACCAAGCTTAGGGAAGGTTATTTAAGCCATGGTTATGGTTGGGAAACCATGGTTTAGAATGAGTGCAGAAACTCTTTGCATCGTCATGGTTAAGCGTGGTCCCAGTGATGGTCTGGGAGCATCCGAGTCGCTGAAGGCCCGTGCCAGATTGGGATCAATGGGAAAACGATGTGTTAAGCATTGCATCTGCAGTGGAAGCCAGTTTTGCGGGCTTTCTTAACCCAGCACCACCAATGGGTCTTTCTAGTGTCTCAACGCACATTCCACAATCCCTGTACTTTTGGAATCTGAACCAGCGTTAAAGTTAACCAGAATGTCTTTACTGAGTCACTGACTATCCTAGATGTCTAAATTGGTTTACTTAGATAAGTCATGACTAAACGGTCTCTCCCTTCGATCCTCGAAACCTCACTATAATAAGGAGCCAGTATGGTATAGTGCAGGGGTCAGCAACCCGCGGCTCCGGAGACGCATGTGGCTCTTTTACACCTTTGCCGCCGCTCCGGGGCGGATACTAGCGAGGGGAGGAGGCGCATTGTGCGCCCCGACACTCCCCACTGTGGCGTGCGCTGTACTGGCTGTGACGTCACATGGGGGCGGTGCGTGCGTTAGTCACTCACCGTCCCGACGTCACCTTCCCTCCCGCCCGCTACATTGTAAGGGGCATGTACGCTGGTCACTGCATTGAAAGGGGGCATGTGCGCTAGTCACTGTTTTGAAGGGGAGTGAAGAACACACACACACACAAAGGTAACTTGTTAATTTAACGTTTATTTCCATGACGAGGAGTAATTCTGAGGGGTCAAATAAAAAGAAATAATAAAAAAGTGACAAAAATGTTATTTTTATAATGACGAGTTTTGCGGCTCCCAGTTTTTTTTTCTTCGGAAACGGGTCCAAGTGGCTCTTTTTGTCTTAAAGGTTGCAGACCCCTGGTATAGTGGTTCAGGTGTTGGACTAGGAATGGGGGAGGCTTGGGTTCAAATCTCTACTCAGACACATCTCACTGGGCCCAGTCAGTCTCTGTCTCTCTTAGCCCTAACCTTACCCCTCACAGAGTTGTTGCAGAGATAAAAGGGAGGGATGACCTGAGCTCCCCCTAGGAAAGGTTGGTGGGGCAAATTAATAATTCTTTGCCATTTCCCAGTGCGTAAGCTTGTCATTGCTTTTCCAGGGAATCGAACAGATCATCAAAAATCTGGAGGATGCGCAAGACGAATACGACTTCAAATACAAAACCTTGCAGGTCAGAGGTGAGCAGTTCAACTTCGCAGGGTTTCAAATACATAACCGTTCTAGTAAAATGCTTGCGATGCTTTGTCGGGAGTTGCGATTTGAGGGTGAGGCCGGCTTTTCATGTGAAGCTTATTATAGAAAAGGTAAAGGGACGCGAGTGGCACTGTGGTCTAAACCACTGAGCCTCTTGGGCTTGCCGATCGGAAGGTCGGTGGTTCGAATCCCCGCGACGGGGTGAGCTCCCGTTGTTCTGTCCCAGCTCCTGCCAACTTAGCAGTTCAAAAGCACGCCAGTGCAAGTAGCTAAATAGGTACCATTGCGACGGGAAGGTAAATGGCGTTTCTGTGCACTCTGGTTTCCGTCACGGTGTTCCGTTGCGCCAGAAGATGGCCGCATGACCAACCTGTCTGTGGACAAACGCCGGCTCTGTCGGCCTGAAAGCGAGATGAGCGCCGCAACCCCATAGTTGCCTTTGACTGGACTTAACCATCCAGTAGTCCTTTTCTCTCAGTCTTATTTCCTTAAAGATTTAAAAGGGAAAAAAACAAAAACCCTTGGCACCATACATTTTCTCTCTGGAGCCAGGCAATTGTTTCCTCAGGGACAGAATGCAGGACTTAACATTATGAAGACGGCCTGAGGCCTTAACAGAAAGGGAAGGTGGTCAGATGGGAGAGGAGCTCATAACCCTTTCTGTATGTGCTGTTTTTCCTTTATAAAAATGCTGGCCTCCGCCATTTAATATTTTTTTATCCCAACGGATCTCTGAAACTGGACATAAACTGGGGGGGGGGCTGAGGGGGGGTGTGAGAGAGAGAGAGAGAGAACACATCATACTTGGCTAAGTGCCTCTAGCAAATTACCTCAGCAAATGAAGCTTTGGGGAGGGCCTGCGCAAAACATCTGGCTGCCTGAAGCGTCTCCTCCATGTGTCCCAGGATGTGGCTGGCTAAGTTTGCTTCAGCAGCTGAGACAGAAAATCCCACAAGCTCATCTGCCAGGGAATAATGCAGGAATGAATTAAAAAACTTAACTTTGTTTCCCTCTCATTTCACTCTAAATCAGCTGCCTATGAACAGCTTGTGAGTTTGGGAACATTGGTTTCTTGAGATAAGAATTTACCATATTTTTCGCCCAATAGGACGCACTTTTTCCCCTAGAAAAATGAAGGGGAAATGTGTGTGCGTCCTATGAGGCGAATGCAGGCTCCTTGGCTTCAGCGATAGCAACGCGAAGCCTGCGCTCCGGAGGCTTCGCGTTGCTTCCGCTGAAGCCAGGAGAGTCTGCTCTTTGAGGGTGGCGTTGGGGAAAGCAGCGCTTCCCCCATCGCCAGCCCCAGAGGATCGGGGGACACAAATCTGGGTTGAAAAGCCCGCAGGAGCCGCGCGCTCTTTAAAGGGTGTGCGGCTTCTGTGGGCTTTTCTATGAGGTGGGCGAATTCCCCCACCTCGTAGAAAAGCCTGCAGGATGCCGCGCACCCTTTAAAGAGCGCGCTGCTCTTGGGGGCTTTTCCCCGAGGAGGGAGAAGGGACTGACTGGCCATTTCAGTCCCTTCTCCCTCCTACTCAAAAAGCCCGCAGGAGTCACGCGCGGCTCCTGTGGGCTTTTGCGGGAGGTGGGGGAATTCCGCCACCTCCCGCAAAAGCAGGGAGAAGGTCTTGGAGTAGCGCACAGGCTGCGTGCAGCCTGTCCACTGCTCCCAGAGCTGCGGGGGGGGGGGGTGTCATATTTTTTTCCTTGATTCCCCCCCCCCCCCGAAAACTAGGTGCGCCCTATAGGGCGAAAAATACGGTAAGTCCAACCTGAACGGTTTATTCTTCTGTTGAACGGCACAATATATATGTGGGCTTTGAGGATGGAATTAATACCAGTTTCCCTAAGAATCGTTCACAAGGAAGTCGGTCTTAAAACCTTTGTCTATACAGTGGTACCTCGGGTTACATACGCTTCAGGTTACATATGCTTCAGGTTACAGTCTCCGCTAACCCAGAAATAGTGCTTCACGTTAAGAACTTTGCTTCAGGATGAGAGCAGAAATCGTGCTCTGGCGGCGCGGCGGCAGCAGGAGGCCCCATTAGCTAAAGGGGTGCTTCAGGTTAAGAACAGTTTCAGGTTAAGAACGGGCCTCCGGAACGAATTAAGTACTTAACCTGAGGAACCACTGTAATGCGCAGGAATAGGTTCCTGGTTTTCAGAGCACTTCTGCTTTTGAAGGGGACAATAAAATGAGAACTATGTGGTTTTACTTTTCTTTTTAAAAGTTCCAGAAACTTAAGAGTGTTCTTTAAATGTAATGCTATAACACAGGAATTCTTCTTTGGTCTGTTTTTGCAGAAAATGAGCCCTGTGGTATGACCCAGGAAGACTTCCTAAAGGAAAAAATGCAGCTCCACACAATGTATCTGCAGCTGGACCTCATGAGACAGGTGATTCTTTGGTGAACTTGTGGAGAGGCATTGTGTACTTGTCTAAATTGCTGGTATGTGGGTTAAACCACAGAGCCTAGGGCTTGCCGATCAGAAGGTTGGCGGTTTGAATCCCCATGATGGGGTGAGCTCCTGTTGCTCGGTCCCTGCTCCTGCCAACCTAGCAGTTCGAAAGCACATCAAAGTGCAAGTAGATAAATAGGTACCACTCCAGCGGAAGGTAAACGGCATTTCCGTTTGCTGCTCTGGTTCACCAGAAGCGGCTTAGTCATGCTGGCCACATAACCCGGGAGCGGTACGCCGGCTTCCTCGGCCAATAAAGCGAGATGAGCGCCGCAACCCCAGAGTCGTCTGCGACTGGACCTAATGGTCAGGGGTCCCTTTACCTTTACCTTTATTTCCCTCCCCTCTCCCTTGTCTTAGCACAGGTGGGGAACTGGCTGGCAGGCAGGCAGGCGTTTTCCTTAAGAAACATCTTGACCACTTGTGCTTCACCTCTCCTTGCAAAGTACAGGGAAACTTTGGTTTTTATTCAAGGCCGGGGTAGCCAACATACAGGACCTTCCAGATGTTGAACATCAGCCCAAGCTAGCATAGCCCAATGGTCAGGAAATGAAAAGTCCATTACATTGGCTGCTCCAGGCCATGCTTTCAGCGGAGGGAGAAACTAGACAAGCTTTCAGTGGTACCTTGGTTCCCAAACTTAATCCGTTCCGGAAGTCCGTTCCAAAACCAAAGCGTTCCAAAACCAAGGCACGCTTTCGCATAGAAACTAATGCAAAACAGATCAATCTGTTCCAGACTTTTAAAAACAACCCCTAAACAGCAATTTACCATGAATTTTACTATCTAACGAGACCATTGATCCATAAAACAAAAGCGATAATCAATGTACTGTACTATAAAATAAATAAGACAGTATTGTAGATGATAAAAATTAATGATGATAGTCATTGTTTGGATGGGGGGCTTTTATCCATTTCCGTAGTCACACAATTGATCAGTAGCTGAACAGTCACAAAAACAAATTAGCCGAAAAAGCCTCAAAAACAAACGCGCAAAATAAATAGCAAAAACAAAAGTGCCTTCCGAAATGTTTGAAAACCAAGGCGCAGCTTCTGATTGGTGCAGGCACCCTGGAAACAATAGCCGACAGCTACATCGGATATTCGGCTTCTGAAAAAACATTCGAAAACCGGAACACTTAACTTCCAGGTTTTTGGCGCTTGGGAACCAAAGTACCACTGCAGTTGGTTCCCTACACGAACTGAGCATGTGTCCTATTGCACTTCCCAAAGCCTATTGCAAACGTTTCTGGATGTGGAGGCATGTTTGGAAATGTGAGCAGCTTTCATGGTCATTGCAAGGTACCCATTTTACAGAAAGAAAAACTGGCAAGCCTCGGAAGCGCGCCCCAAAGGCAAAAAACCAGAGACCTCAAAGGAGGACCTCTATCCCCAAACATACAACCCCTCTCAACCAATCAAGATATGAGGATGAAGGGGCTGGTTTACATATTTAATAAATAATAAATGCTATTGATGTGAGATGGTTTTTAGAATTCTAAATGCTCTAAATGAGAGCCAGTGTGGTGTAGTGGTTAAGAGCGGTAGTCTCGTAATCTGGGGAACCGGGTTCGCGTCTCCGCTCCTCCACATGCAGCTGCTGGGTGACCTTGGACCAGTCACACTTCTCTGAAGTCTCTCAGCCCCACTCACGTCACAGAGTGTCTGTTGTGGGGGAGGAAGGGAAAGGAGAATGTTAGCTGCTTTGAGACTCCTTAAAGGGAGTGAAAGGCGGGATATCAAATCCAAACTCTTCTTCTTCTTACTCATTCCTGAATGGCTCTCTGTTGCTAGGATGTGCTACAGAGAATAGCCAATGCGCTGCATGTGTCGGAACACACCCAGAACGCCTTGATTCGAGAGGAGCTGGTGGAATGGAAGCAGCGGCAGCAAATGGCTTGCATTGGAGGGCCACCCAACGCTTGCTTGGACCAGCTTCAGAACTGGTAGGCCTCTCCTAAGCAAGGCCTTTTGGGGAGGGGTCTGGAAAGAACCGAGCTCTGCAAAGCTTGCTTGAGAATTGTGTGTAGAGGCTCCTTTTCCAAAGCTGCTTGGGGAAGCGGGGAGTATAAATGGGAGCCTTCGCACACCCTTGAAGCACCCTTATTGAACATAAGCAGCTCTGAGTCTGCTCAGTTCCTGGATAGGAGACCACTTTTATTTTATTTTATTTTGTTTTGAATTTATATACCGCCCTATACCCAGAGGTCTGTTGGGATTCGCAGGATACTGAGTAAGTCTGCAGTAAGCTTTTAAGGTTGGCATATGCAAGCACTGCTTTTCCTTTTCTTTCCTAGTAGAGAGTGTTCAAACCTTAACTCTGCTGCGTTCCAGCTGCATTGCTTAGCCCTGTTAAAATATATAACACTTGCAAATGGTAGGTTTACTACAGTAGCAGAGAGTCTTCAGCAAATTCGCCAGCAGCTTAAAAAGCTGGAGGAGTTGGAGCAGAAGTTTACCTACGACACAGACCCCATCCCTCAGCAGAAAAATGGGCTGTATGAACGGACATTAAGCCTCTTCAAGCAACTGATTCAGAGGTAGGCTTGGGGGTTTTGTTTAGGGTTTTTTGGGTGCGTTAAAAACGAACCAAAATATTAAAATAGATTATATTTTTAATGTCGCTCTATTGTGCCCTTTGCCATAATTCATTCTCTTGTTGAGACAAATTAGAATGCCATTTCTTTATTCTTTGTCCAGTTCCTTCGTGGTCGAAAGACAGCCTTGCATGCCAACCCACTCTCAGAGACCGTTGGTCGTGAAGACTGGAGTGCAATTTACAGTAAAACTCAGGTAATTCCCCCTCCCCTTAAATGATCCAGATTACTGCCCCTTTATTTTATTTTTTATAATAATATTTATTAAATGTTTTATAGTTATAAAAAAGAAAAAAACAATACATACATTGAACAGACAATACATCAACAATACAATACAACAATACAACAAAAAACAAACAAAACCATTTAAACACACATCCAAATTTCATATCCATATCTTTCATTTGCTTATTTCCTCGACTTCCTCACACCTCCCTTTTTTGTATTCTAGTTCAAATTATCTGGTTCAACAAATCCTTTCCCTCCTCTTCAATTTTTATTCTATGATTTATCCTAACACAATTTAACTGTAAATTTTCCACTTTAACACATTAACACTTAATCTTCATATAATTCTTAATAGCCCTTCTGCTAAAACCATATATCTTCATTCCAATATACTTCTAACATTCATTAATTTTGCAATATTTCTGTAAATATACTTTAAATTTTTTCCAATCTTCTTCCATCGACTCTTCTCCCTGGTCTCGAATTCTGCCGCAGATTACTGCCCCTTTAGGTTAAAAACAACCAACCAGCAACACGTTTCAAGGCGGCCATTCCACATCAGTTGTAATGTTACAACTCCAAACCAGGGAGAAAATGGTACCATGTCTTGTCCAAACCACGGAGGAAAATTGTGCCCAAACAAAAGAGCGGTAATTGGAAAAAGTGTCACGTTTCTGTTTGTCGACCAGTTGCAAACTTAAAGCTAAGGCAACATATCTGACTTGTACTAATTTCTCACCACCTCTAGTACAGGGGTCAGCAACCTTTTTCAGCAGGGGGCCAGTCCACTGTCCCTCAAAACTTGTGGGGGGCCGGACTATATGGGGGGGGGGGAATGAATGAATTTTGATGCCCCGCAAATAACCCAGAGATGCATTTTAAATAAAAGCACAGATTCTACTCATGTAAAAACACCAGGCAGGCCCCACAAATAACCCAGAGATACATTTTAAATCAAAGGACACATTCTACTCGCGTAAAAACACACTGATTCCCAGACCGTCCGCGGGCCGGATTGAGAAGGGGATTGGGCCGGATCCGGCCCCCCAGGCCTTAGTTTGCCTACCCATGCTCTAGTAGTTTCTCTATCCAGTGAAAAGCCAATTCTACAGAGCACTTCATGTCAGGTAGTGGTTGATTGAGCTGAACGACGTGTGGCTATTCCAGCTCTTAACTGGCTTCTGGCAGGTGTGTGCATGACAAAACCAGATGGGGGCTGCTTCTCTAAAATGTTGTGGTATGGGATTGGCACATGTTGATCTTCAGTGTGAGTGCCTGGAGGCGGTTGGAGGATGGATGGTGGCTAACAAATTGAGGTTGAATCCTGACAAGACAGAAGTACTGTTTTCAGGGGGCGGGCGGGTGTGGGGGATTCCCTGGTCCTGAATGGGGTAACTGTGCCCCTGAAGGACCAGGTGCGCAGCCTGGGAGTCATTTTGGATTCACAGCTGTCCATGGAGGCGCAGGTTAATTCTGTGTCCAGGGCAGCTGTCTACCAGCTCCACCTGGTGCGCAGGCTAAGACCCTACCTGCCCGCGGACTGTCTCACCAGAGTGGTGAATGCTCTAGTTATCTCCCGCTTGGACTACTGCAATGCACTCTACGTGGGGCTACCTTTGAAAGTGACCCAGAAACTGCAATTAATCCAGAATGCGGCAGCTAGACTGGTGACTCGGAGTGGCCGCCGGGACCACATAACACCGGTTCTGAGAGATCTGCATTGGCTCCCAGTACATTTCCGAGCACAATTGAAAGTGTTGGTGCTGACCTTTAAAGCCTTAAACGGCCTCGGTCCTATATGTCTGAAGGAGCATCTCCACCCCCATCGTTCAGACCGGACACTGAGATCCAGCGCCGAGGGCCTTCTGGCGGTTCCCTCATTGCAAGAAGTGAGGTTACAGGGAACCAGAGGGCCTTCTCGGTAGTGGCGCCTGCCCTGTGGAACGCCCTCCCTTCAGATGTGAAGGAAATAAGTAGCTATCCTATCTTTAAAAGACATCTGAAGGCAGCCCTGTTCAGGGAAGTTTTTAATATTTAACGCTGTATTGTTTTTAATACTTGATTGGGAGCCGCCCAGAGTGGGTGGGGAGACTCAGCCAGATGGGCGAGGTATAAATAATAAATTATTATTATTATTATTCAGTATATGAATCAGCTCCCCTGTTGCTATGTTTGGGAAGGAAGCTTTCTTTGTTGTCTTGAGAACTTGAAGGAAATGCAAGGCTCGTCATGAAGTTAAAGATGGGAGCAATTTCTTCATTAACACGCTAGTGATTTATGTCTTGTGCTTCCAGATTACTGGTGAAACTACAGGAACTGAATTACAAATTGAAGGTGCAAGTTGTATTTGATAAGTAAGTGACGCCTCGCATGTGTTATTGACATCCAACCCAAAATTTCACTCAAAACTGAAGCATCAGTTGTTATTTACCTTTGTCCTCTTTCTCTACCCATTTAACTGTAAGCCACCTTTATTCCAACCAGAAGGAAGCTTCTCTGAAAGTTTTCCACTTTCTAAGAAACATCATGAAGGGTGACTGAAAATAGACAATCTACTAGTGGCTGTAGGGTTGAGATTGCATCCACACAATCCATTTAAAGCCTGTGACAATAGATCCCTGTTATCCTTTCACACTTTCCCTATTTCTGTTTAGGACTAAAAAGTAAAAATTCTGGTACAGTGGTACCTCACAAGACAAATGCCTCGCAAGACGAAAGAGTTTTTCGTTTTTTGAGTTGCTTCGCAAGACGAATTTCCCTATGGGCTTGCTTCGCAAGACGAAAACGTCTTGCGCCTTTTTCTTAAAACCGTCAATGCATTCCTATGGGAAACTGTCAATGCATTTCCTATGGGAAACTGTGCTTCGCAAGACGAAAAATTCACAAGATGAAAAAACTCGCAGAACGAATTAATTTCGTCTTGCGAGGCACCACTGTATTGTTTTCTGCTGACAGGTCTTGCTCATCTTTGAAATAGCAGGTCCTGCAGTATATAACATTTGCACACTGGAGACGTTTACCCCTGCTTAAAACACCCACTAAAAAAAAATACAGTAAAATGGATAAATTTGCCACATACATTGTCAGCTGTATATAATGGACCTCCCCTCACCATTTTTATTCCTTTGCAGAGACGTCAACGAGAAAGTTGCCGTTAAAGGGTACGTTGACTTCTTGTGTACGCTACTGCTTGTTGTTCTTGTTACACAGTGAATTGATTAGTCTCAAAAAAAACTTTTAAAATCTGTTTTCACTGAAGATTTAGAAAATTTAACATCTTGGGGACGAATTCCAAAGTGATGAACATGGAAGAGTCGAATGGAAGCCTGTCAGCAGAATTTAGACATCTGGTGAGGCCTATCTTTTTGGCATCCACATTCTCAAAATATCTTCATAACGTTCTGTCTTCGTCATCCCCCAAAACGTTCTGTGCTACTGATGTTTGTGTACTGAAGGGGTATATATTCCATACAGGCCACAACTAGCAAGTCTGTCACTGTTTTGTATTCACTTCTGCTTTTATTTAATACACACACACACACGTATTTGTGTGTGTCCATGTACAATGACATACAACACACAAACACCCCTATTCCTTTTTGGCAGGATTCCTTTCATAAGAAGTCTTCTTGTTCTTCTGTGCCAGAGCTTTTCCATTTATAAGAGCAGCTTTTTAAAAAAAACAACCAAAAAAGTAGGTTTAAAATTGGGGTTCGTCTTCTACACAGTAGAAGTGCTGAGGGGTGTTTTCTTAAATTGAAGTCCCCCCAAATAGGGGGCATCTTATACATGGAAAAATACGGTGATTTTGAAATACTTACCTGCTTTGTTGTTGTTTTTTAAAAAATTGTTTTTACATGTGCATTAATTCAGTTATACTCCATATTATTGTTGGTACATTTCTTATACAGTGGTACCTCCGGTTGTGAACAGGATCTGTTCCCGAGGTCCAGCTGTATCCCAAAGTTTTTGCTAGTGGAGGTCCTGTTTCTGCGCATGCACAGAGACGGTTTTTTCGCTTCTGCGCATGCGTGTGCAGTGAAACACTTCCAGGTTTGCCGGTAACGTAACCAGAAGTTTATGTTACCCATAACCCAAGGTTCCACTGTATAGCACAAACTAAAGTTGCTTTGCAGACCCATAACTAGGGCTGGGCAATACCTGGTTTTGAAAATCGTGATATGTCAGCAGCTAAACATCGCGTTATATCAATATATCACAATGTCTGAAATAAGGACGGAGCTATGTGGAGACATTGGCTGGCTTCATGGTTTTCCCGGATCGTGAATTTTCCCGGATTGTTGAATATTGCTTTAGTTGATATAAGTTGTTAAAGTTATGTTTTTATTACGGCTTTTTTTTTATAGGATCAGATTGTTATTAGGCATCTATTTTGTTTTTCAGCTTGTAAATGGCCTTGTGTGTAGTAATTTAGAAAGGCAATACAGTGGTACCTCGGGTTACATACGCTTCAGGTTACAGACTCCGCTAACCCAGAAATAGTACCTTGGGTTAAGAACTTTGCTTCAGGATGGGAACAGAAATCGTGCTCCGGCGGCGCGGCGGCAGCAGGAGGCCCCATTAGTTAAAGTGGTGCTTCAGGTTAAGAACAGTTTCAGGTTAAGAACGGACCTCCAGAATGAATTAAGTACTTAACCCGAGGTATACAAATTAAAAGCGAAATGAAAATATTGGGGGCGTGGGGAGACACAATATCACAAATTTCAATGAGAGGGGGAAAGATTTAAAACAAAACCCTTCATGATTCACGTGAAATATAATTGCACAATATTGCCACCTGTGAATCTGATGTTGACTAGTTTCATCCAGAGCTTCCTTTGGGAGAATCTAGTAAAGGGGTAGTCAAACTGGTGCCCTTCCAGATGTTTATTGAACGGCAAGTCCCATCTTCCCTGACCATTGGCCGCACTGGCGGGAGTTGGAATACAAAACAACTAGAGTGCACTAGGTTGGTGAGGTTTGTGTTAGGGTGTTGCTCACTCCTGGCTAGTCAAAATGTGCACCATGGTTTGGCACCTGACACGTTGGTCTTTGAACTGTGTCTTTGATTGGTTAATATACTGAAAAATGAACATAAATGTCACTCACTTTGAGGCATTCCTTCATTCTACAGCAATTAAAGGAGCAAAAGAATCCTGGAAGAACCAATGAGGTAAGAGGAATCAACACCTATGCCGTTCATTTTGCTTACTCCGTTTTCTTTTAATTTGATAGCAGATTTTTAATAAGCAGTGGTAATAGACTACACAAAGGGATGGGGGTGGCGCTGTGGTCTAAACCACTGAGCCTCTTGGGCTTGCCAATCGGAAGGTCAGCGGTTCGAATCCCTGCGATGGGGTGAGCTCCCGTTGCTCTGTCCCAGCTCCTGCCAACCTAGCAGTTCAAAAGCACGTCAGAGTGCAAGTAGATAAATAGGTACCACTCTGGTGGGAAGGTAAACAGCGTTTCGGTGCGCTGCTCTGGTTTCGCCAGAAGCGGCTTAGTCACGCTGGCCACATGACCCGGAAAGCTGTCTGTGGACAAACACTGGCTTCCTCAGCCTGAAAAGTGAGATGAGCGCCACACCCCATAGTCGCCTTGGACTAGACTTAACGGTCCTGGGGTCCCTTCCATTTTTTACCTATTTTTCCACATGATCCCCCATAGATTTGAGGTTACTCTTTAGCCTTCGCCTGTAAATGTTAAACCTGATACTGGTTAGAGTGATAATATAATTATATAACTGAAAAAAGTACCAGGGTCTCCCTTGTTAACCTTTGATATAGAACAGGATTTTTAGTCCAGCAACCCAGATATTTTATTTTCCCCCCTCCCACTGGGCCAGCTTTTGACAGGTGGGTGGGGCCACCTTCCTGTTAGGCACCTGATGCAATAATGATGTCGGGTGATTGACAAGTGGTTGTCCCACCTATATTGGGGGGGGATACTGTCCAATGAGGATAGCACAGGAAGTTCACTCCTTTTTTTAAAAAAAAAAATATTATTGGAAATTTCAACACAATAGTTTTATCAAAAATACATCACCCACAATACTATTATTTTCCCCCTCCATTTTTTTTGCCCTCCCCCTCCCCCATAAACAAACAAACAAACAACCCCAACCTCCCACCCCACCCCCGGACTTCCCTCAGCTCCTTACCGTGGTTTCCTCAACACATATTTCTATCTGCATCTTATCGAATTGTAAAAATCCTCAAGTTGTCTTTCTATATATTACAATAAACAGTTTGTGAATGTTTATTCAAAACCTGCCAAAGAGTCCAGTTCATTTTCAGTTCTATGTTCTGAAGGGTTTGGAGGATCTAACTAGTTCCCTTCATCCCCAACGAGCATACCGTATTTTTCGCCCCATAGGACACACTGGCCCATAGGACGCACCAGGTTTTTTTGGGGGGGGAAATAAAGAAAAAAGAATTTATTCCCCCCCCCCCGGCGCTTGTGGGGCTGGCAGCGGGGAAAAGCGCTCTTCTCCCCGCCGCCCGCCTGCAGACCAGGTCCGGGGACAGTGGGAAGATGCGCTGCGCCTCCCCGCTGTCCCCGGAGCTTGCGGGGCTGGCGGCAGGGAGAAGCACGCGTCTCCCCGCCGTCAGCCTCCAAACCACATCGGGAGGGGAGGTGCGCACCGACCCCTCTCGCTTTCCAGGCTTCAGCGAAAGCCTGCATTCGCCCCATAGGATGCACACACATTTCCCCTTCATTTTTGGAGGGGAAAAAGTGCGTCCTATAGGGCGAAAAATACGGTAATCAGGGGAGTTGTGTAGTGCGACAGATTCCTGTAATTGTTATTTTTAAAAGCTGCCTTTTTCCTATATAAAGGGGCCTCTCATTGTAACAGAAGAACTCCATTCTCTCTCTTTTGAGACAACGCTGGAGCAGTGGGGCCTCATAATTGACCTAGAGGTAAGTGTGTTAACTACTCAGTACATAAGGCTATGTATGTAGCAAGAGAGGAGTGAATTTTAGGAAAAGTCTTGTCCCAATCTACCCACAAGCCAAACTGTGAACACAGCCTGGCACTTCCTTGTTTGTTAGATTGGCCCAGCTATGTCTCGTTTGCCAAACTGGGAGCAGTTTGCTTTTGTGGTAAAAGCAATTACAGTGGTGCCTCGCAAGACGAAATTAATCCGTTCCGCGAGTCTCTTCGTCTAGCGGTTTTTTCGTCTTGCGAAGCAACCCTATTAGCGGATTAGCGCTATTAGCGCTATTAGTGGTTTAGCGGCTATTAGCGGCTATTAAAGGCTTAAGGGATTAGCGAATTAGCTGCTAAAAGGCTATTAGCAGCTTAGCGCCTTAGAAAAAGGGGGTGGGGAGCGGAAAAAAACCTCACGAATCGCAAGACATTTTCGTCTTGCAAAGCAAGCCCATAGAGAAATTCGTCCTGCGAATTACCTCTGAAAACGGAAAACCCTTTCGTCTAGCGGGTTTTCCGTCTTGCGAGGCATTCGTCTTGCGGGGCACCACTGTATATGGAGTTTGGCTCACTCTGCAGTTTGTTTTGTTTCTAAATTCACCAAAGAGCTTTGAGCGTAGAAAAGTGAATATACCAACCTTGGCTATAGAGGCAACGGCCGATTTAGTTGCCTCTGAGCATGTGCGCGTGGCGCCAAACCAGGAAGCAGCCCCAAAACGTCACAGAGGTCATGAAAGGCGACATGCGCATGGTCCACCGATGCGCTTGGGGGTCTGGAATGCAACCCCCCCGCGCAAAACGAGGGTTGCCTGTCATATCTTTCTGTGTCGAAATATCCAGCCATGTTTTGCTAATTGTAATGACGTGATACTGCTGCCTAAAAGAATTTGGTACTGTGTCTCCCCTTAATTTCCGCGCCTTTGACCATCTTGGAAGCGTTCGCTCAATTTTTCCCTGTCACCTTCGCTTCCCAGACCACCTCCCTTCCTATTGTTGTGATCTCCAACGTCAGCCAGCTGCCGAGCGGATGGGCGTCCATCTTGTGGTACAACATGCTGACAAATGAGCCCAAGGTGAGTATCCTGGCATCTTTTTTTAAGTTCAGGATTTGGGTGGGTGAGTGGATATTGAAACAGTTGAAAGAATACTCTTTATTAAAGCAAGCCCCATTATTTTGTTCATCGGTTTACAGCTGTACCTTGGTTTTCAAACAGCTTAGTTCTCAAACGTTTTGGCTCCCAAACACCGCAACCCTGGAAGTGAGTGTTCCAGTTTGCTAACTGTTTTTGGAAGCCGAACGTCCGACGTGGCTTCCTGATTGGCTGCAGGAAGCTCCTGCAGCCAATCAGAAGCCACGCTTTGGTTTTCGAACGCTTTGGAAGTCGAACAGAATCCGTTTTGGAAGGTACGGCTGTATTTATTAAATTTATATCCTGCTCTTCGAATAACTTAGGGTAGCAAATACATCAATAAGTAAAGAGAGTCTCCTTTTTAAAAAATAATAATAATTAAAAACTTCTGAAGGAAAGCAATCACCCTCTCACAGCGAAAGAGCATTGTAACTTACCAAAGTCAATAATAGTACATGGCACAAAAGGAAAATGATTGTGACAGAGGAGGAAGCAAGCTCTGGTTTTGAAGGCTCTGTTTATGAAGGCTGATAATCCAGCATTGGTCATATCTGTGCACAGACCCATTGACCATAAGTTCAACATAAGACCCATTGAACATGGATATAAGTTTTTTCAGTGAGTTCATCCTATGTTGGATATCATTTCTTGGAACAACAATTTGGAATGAAAACAGTTTAAGGAGAAAGGACCTAAAAGCAGCTGGCTTTTCAGCTTGCAGTTGTGCAGTATTAAATAGCTCATGTAAAACGGTATCTTTTAAAAACGTAATTGGAAAGCTCCATTCAGTGCTGAGGTTTTCTTCAGTTACGTACGCTGAAGAACCGATTGGACACTTGATTTTTTTGGGAATTGCTTTTATGACTGTTGTGTAAACATTAGCATTGTTCGAACTCTTTTATACATGGCATTTTGGGGAGAAAAAGCAGCATTTTTCTCTCGATTTAAATTGTACAAGGGCAGTGCCATTCTCTGTGTAAGAAGAAATCACTTGCTTTGCTGATGTTGATCGTATTTCACTTTAAAAAACACACACCAGCTGCTTCCCGTATAAAATTAAAAATGGGCATGAGAACATGCAAATGGATTGTAGAGTTGTCAACAAAAGGAAAAGGAAGAATGTGGACAAAATGCAGACAGGAGAAACTGCGCACAACCGTCACAGAGAAGGCTGTGGATTTAACTATAATCCTTAAGCTATTTTTTTAAAATAACATTTTTGAAAAGAAGCAACAAGTTGTAACTACAAAATTGCAGGAAATTTTATTGGTTCCCCCCCCCCCCGCTCTGCCCAGGTAAAATAAACAATTATTGTTAGAGTTTCCATGTAGGTTGTCTGGAAATCCAAATACCATTTTAAGGTATGTGCCCTGGTCTGCCTCCTGTTTCCTTTTGAAATAGTAATGCTTTGTGTTGCATCAGAAGCCACCACCCCCCTCCTCAAAATGATTCCACGTTTCAGGAGTATGTGTCTTGTTGAGTGGGAAGATAAAAAAAGGTTTTTTTTGTGAGGAGGTTGGAGCTCACTGATAGGGATGTAAAAACTCCCCACATGGGTGTTTAGGCCTAGCCTTGTGGGAGCCAATATGGTGCAGTACTTAGTATTTCAAAATAAGGGGTGGGTCTGGACACAGGTTAAAAACGCTATAAATAAGTCAGAAATTAAATCGTTACAATGAAAGAAAAAAAATGCCTATGTAAAAATCCATATATACTTTTTTCTGCTCTCTGGCGCCATCTGGTGTTGGATGTTTATAACGCACTCAAAACGCATTAATGTGACGAAATTTACCATATTTTTCACTCTGTTGGACGCACCGGACCATAGGACGCACTGGACCATAGGAGGGGGAGAACAGGAAAAAAATTTTTTCTTGTTCTCCCCCTCTAAAACAAGGTCCATTCTGTGCGTTCACCCGAAGCCTCCGGAGCCCAGTGGGAGTTCCCGCTGGGCTCTGGAGGCTTTGGGTTCCTTTTGACCTGCTCTTTGGGTCTGGCGGGGGGACGGAGCGCTGCTTTCCTCCACCGCCAGCCCCAAAGACCAGGTCGGGGAACAGCGGGAAGGCGGCACTCTGCCTCCCCGCTGTCCCCCAAGTTTGTGGGGCTGGCAGTGGGGAGAAGTGCTGCTTTCCCCCATCGCCAGCCTCCAAACCAGGTCAGGTTTGGAGGCTTGCGGATATCTGCCTGAAGCCCAGGGTGCGCTGTGCAGCGCTCCCCCGGCTTCGGGCTGCAGGCTGCTATCCGCAAGCCTTGGGAGCGCGGCGGGCACTCCCACCGCACTCCGAAGGCTTGCGGATAGTTTCCTGAAGCATGAAGAGCGAGAGGGGTCAGTGCACACCGACCCCTCTCGCTCTCCAGGCTTCAGCGAAAGCCTGCACTTGCTCCATAGGATGCACACACATTTCCACTTCATTTATGGAGGGGGGAAAGTGTGTCCTATAGAGCGAAAAATATGGTAACTGAGTCCTAGGACCAAGGAGGCTGGTTCATATCTCGACTCTACCAATGGCTCTACCAATCATGTCTCAAGTTTCTCCTACCAAACAAGGTTATGAGAATAAAATGGGAGAAATTTCTATGACACTTGGGCTCCTTTGGAAGAAAGGTGGGATGACATTCCTGTAAATAAAACAAAAGTCAGTAAATAGTGGCTCAGATTCTAAATCCTTTCCTTTTCCTCTCCAGAATTTGTCCTTCTTTCTGAACGCGCCGTGTGCAAGGTGGTCGCAGCTTTCCGAAGTGCTGAGTTGGCAGTTTTCTTCTGTCACAAAGCGGGGACTCAACGCAGAGCAACTGAACATGATAGGAGAAAAGTTACTTCGTAAGTGATGTTCAAAAATGTTGCTTGCACTGTCAACCTCCTTAAAAAAAAAAAAATGCATGTAGGTTCCCACCATGTTTAATTAGAGGTTATGCCATTTCTGGATATTTTATATCCATCTTTTCTGGCGCACAAGGCATAACTGTTTCATTTCTTATCAGTTAGGAGGGAGGAGGGGGAGAGAAAACAAAGCAGGAGACAAGGTAGGATAGGATAGGATAGGATAGGATAGAATAGAATAGAATAGAATAGAATAGAATTTATTATTTATACCCCGCCCATCTGACTGGGTTTCCCCAGCCACTCTGGGTGGCTTCCAACAGAGTATTAAAATACAGTGGTGCCTCGCAAGACGAAAAGAATCCATTCCACGAGTCTCTTTGTCTTGCGGTTTTTTTTGTCTTGCGAAGCAAGCCCATTAGCGGATTAGCTCTATTAGCGGTTTAGCGGCTATTAGCGGCTTAAGGGATTAGCGGATTAGCTGCTAAAAGGCTATTTGCGGCTATTAAAGGTTTAAGGGATTAGCGGATTAGCTGCTAAAAGGCTAGATCAGCTGATAAGCGGCTTAGATCAGCTGTTAAGCGGCTTAGCGAACAGCTGTTAAGTGGCTTAGGGGCTTGGGAAAAAGGGGGGGGAGAGGAAAAAAACCCCAGGAATTGCAAGACATTTTCGTCTTGCAAAGCAAGCCCATAGCAAATTCGTTTTGCGAAGCACCTCCAAAACGGAAAACCCTTTCATCTAGCGGGTTTTCTGTCTTGCGAGGCATTCGTCTTGCGGGGCACCACTGTACAGTGGTCTGTTAAACATTAAAAGCTTCCCTAAAGAGGGTTGCCTTTGGTTGTCTTCTAAAAGTCTGGTAGTTGTTTTTCTCTTTGACATCTGGTGGGAGGGCGTTCCACAGGGCGGGTGCCACTACCGAGAAGGCCCTGGTTCCCTGTAACTTTGTTTCTCGCAGCGAGGGAACCGCCAGAAGGCCCTCAGCGCTGGACCTCAGTGTCTGGGGCAGAATGATGGGGATGGAGACGCTCCTTCAGGTATACTGGATCGAGGCCGTTTGGGCTTTAAAAATCAGCACCAACACCTTGAATTGTGCTCAGAAACGTATTGCAAATTATCTGCAAATTAACTGCAAAGTATCGGTTCAGCTCAGCTACCCCCTGGGAAGCTGTCAAGTCTCTACCTTTTCGCTCACCCATACATTGTCTTGTTGAAACACTCACCACAATGTTATTTTGATACTGGTATTCAACGATGTGGCAATTTATCACACAGCCCCTACTGTGGACCACATGGCTGAAGCTTGCATGAAGCCCAGTTATGTAGCTCCTGCCCTAAAGAAATTGTGAGCTATTCACTCTTCGAATCTGTTTGAAATTGGAAGTATTTCTGGGTTTATTATTATTATCATTATTTTAAAAACATCACATTTGTCAAAAGCGAGAAGAAAGCAAAATCTGCCGACTTGATCAGAATATAATTGGGGAGGGAGTCCCATGGACTGCAAGAAGATCAAACGCATCCATTCTGAAGGAAATCAGCCCTGAGTGCTCACTGGAAGGACAGATCCTGAAGCTGAGGCTCCAAGACTTTGGCCACCTCATGAGAAGAGAAGACTCCCTGGAAAGGACCCTGATGTTGGGAAAGATGGAGGGCACAAGGAGAAGGGGACGACAGAGGACGAGATGGTTGGACAGTGTTCTCGAAGCTACTGACACGAGTTTGACCAAACTGCAGGAGGCAGTGGAAGACAGGAGTGCCTGGCCTGCTCTGGTCCATGGGGTCATGAAGAGTCGGACACGACTAAACGACTAAACAACAACATAGAGTCTTTCTTTCATGAATGGATGGATGGATGGATGGATGGAAGGCAGTTTGTCTGTACATTCTTAAAACAAATAAATGAAAGCAGGAGAAAAGAAAATCAAGATGATGAAAAAGAAGCTAGAACAGAGGGAAATGATGGGTTTCATAGAAATTAAAGAAGAAGCAAATTCGGGAATAGTAGCAACATTGGAATTAGCATTATTATATCTGTATATAGGACCATATAAATATGCTACTAATAGAAATAAGTGGGATATCTTCTTATAGCATATATATATATATAGTTACTAGGAAATTCCTAAGTCCTTAGCACGGCAGCGCAGATGGGAATAAGGCATGTTCCAATCAGCAGGGTTTTTCTTTTCTTTTCTGGGAGTCCTTCCCCTCCCTTTGCCCTTGGGATTTAAATTCAATCCTTTGTGTTCTTGGAGGGTAAGATTCTATCTCCAATCTTGCATGTGATACAGATATATTAGCCTAATTACTATCTGAAGAGTAACATGGCGATAACTTGTTTCCCTTTAGCGAACGGATGCACTGCGGACGGCACTATTACTTGGGTGAGGTTCTGTAAGGTAGGATATTTCCTTTTTTCTTTTTCTAAAGGGGCCAGAGTCCAACCACTGCTGGATCCATTGATAACCAGTTGGTTGCCTAAGTCGGAGACAAACCGTAGTTTTATAACGGAGTTTAAGGTGGCGTGATAAAGGCCTTTGTTCGTCAAATCAAAAAAGTTGTTGTGGGGTTTTTTTTTTGAGCCACTGCACAAACCTGAAAAAATGTGTGTGGAGGCCATGGTGGAAAACAGAGCCTGAACTGTCATTTTTTAAAACTTTCTGGTGGGGAGGGGAAGCTGATGTTTGCTAAAACAACTCGCCTCAGGTCTTACAATCTTGCATTCTCTCCAGTTGCCAGCAGAGGGTACTAAATAGAACAGAAAACACGCCAGTGTACTGAGAATCATTTTGTTGTGGTTGTAATTTTACTGATGCAGTGAGAACCAGGATGGGGGGAGATTGGGCCGAGGGGAGAGCACCCAAGAGAGAGGAGTCTTGTATTTTCGGGAAAACAGACTGTCTTGAGTGTACAACCATAGGCAACATTATATTGCTGAACAGCAATGTGTGCAATAGGAGTCTCCCCCCCCCCTCTCTCTCTCTCACACCACACACACACACACACACACCCTCAGCTCAGCATACATTGTATGTTTGGACTGTGGGGTTTCAGTCATTTTCAATAGAAAGGCACATGTGCACAGTGCAATCTCTTTTGGTGCCCAGTTGCCTTCTATGAATCATCTTGCTCCAAACACCTTTTACTAGCTTTCACCAGGCTTGTTCATAGGTTACCCTGAGCACAAGTCGCAGACTGTGTTTGTGCATGTACAAGTGTTTGTGCTGGCTGGTTTTTAAAAAAATACATAGTAGTTATTTTTATTATTTATATCCCACCCATCCGGCTAGGTTTCCCCAGCCACTCTGGGTGGCTTCCAGCAGAATATAGAAACATAATTGAATGTCAAGCGTTAAAAACTTCCCGATACAAGGGTTGCCTTCAGATGTCTTCTAAAAGTCAGATAGTTGTTTATTTCCTTGACATCTGGTGGGAGGGCGTTCCACAGGGTGGGTGCCACTACTGAGAAGGCCCTCTGCCTGGTTCCCTGTAACTTGGCTTCTCGCAGTGAGGGAACTGCCAGAAGGCCCTTGGAGCTGGACCTCAGTGTCCGAGATGAACGATGCGGGTGGAGAAACTCTTTACGGAGCAGTAGCTCAACTATTGGGTACACAAGTTTCACACTCATTGAATGCAATGTGTGAACACCCTTACGCACAATAGCATAGAACACAAAATCGGAAGACCCAAGAACAGCCGTGAGGAAAAAAATTAATGAGAAGAGCACCACTGATAGAACGGATACATTTAATGTACGAGCTCTGTTGTGGTTAGCTGAAGTAGCAACTTCTAACGCACTGTTCTTTTGTTTCCTTCAATTTCAGGAAAACATAAATGACAAAAACGTTCCCTTCTGGTTGTGGATTGAAGGCATCCTTGACCTCATTAAGAAACATCTTCTCGCCCTCTGGAACGATGGGTAAGAGTTTCAGAGGCTTCTTGAGGGCAGTGGATGGGCTTGGAATCCTAAATAAAACCACGTCTGGAATTATTATTATTAATAATAATAATTAATAAATTTATTATTTATACCCCCACCCATCTGGCTGGGTTTCCCCAGCCATTCTGGGCGGCTTCCAACAAAAGAATAAAAATACATTAAAACATCAGTTAAATAACATTAAAGGTGTTCTGGTTGGAATTGAGCATCTTACAATGCAGTCTTTGTGCATTGACTCCATTGAATTCATGGGGTTTTATTCCCAGGACCCTTGTCTTCCCCCTTGAAATCAGTGGTGCTTAAACAATGCTTAGCTTTGCCACCACCGAAAAAAGGGAGAACATTTTGCATATGGAATAGTCTTGAGGGCATGAGGAGAGAGAAACACAATGAAGGAGATTTCAGTTTTAAGGTTTACGGCAAGGATGGGAATCTGTCGCCCCTGCAAATGTTCTTGCAATTCAGCTCCTCCCTGCCCCTGCCAGAATGACAAGACAGTCAGAGATTTTTGGGAGTTGCAGTTCAGCAGTGTCTGGAAGGCCGCAGTTTCCCTGCTCCTGGGTTAGGAACTGTTGTCAGAACGGCAGCTCAAAGACCCATTAAAACGCAGTTTAAATGGCTTATTATATATCTGCTGGTAGGCTCCAAACAACAGCAGTCTAATTAATTGTGTAAACAGTAATTGCTCAGACCGTGAAACGATAGGCAGTGCTGAACGTGTACCCATTTCTCAAAACAGAACTTTAATTGCCCTGAAATTGCTTTTTTTTTATGGAGCAGTATAAAGTATATATGGGGAAGAAGCTGGGGGGATAAATATACCTCTAGAGAGCTATTGTAGCTTGTTATCCACAGCATAGCAAACAGGTTTACTGAGAAAATAAAAGCATTTTTATGGATTGCCTTCGTTATGAAAAAGCAAGTAATGTAAAGAGACGGATAGCTGGGACCTGCTGGAATATTTGCAGTATATTTGGGAGCTTCTAAACAGTGAAAAGGTTCTGCCTTGACCCGTCCCCTCCAAATTAAGGTGAAGGAAATGAGGAACAATTAGCAAGCCGCATCCCTAATTTATAATGCAACTTTTGATTTTGTGGTCAGTAAAGGTAGGTATTTTCTTAAAGGTAAAGGTAAAGGTACCCCTGCCCGTACGGGCCAGTCTTGACAGACTCTAGGGTTGTGCGCCCATCTCACTCAAAGAGGCCAAGGGCCAGCGCTGTCCGAAGACACTTCCGGGTCATGTGGCCAGCGTGACATCGCTGCTCTGGCAAGCCAGAGAAACGCCGTTTACCTTCCCGCTAGTAAGCGGTCCCTATTTATCTACTTGCACCCGGGGGTGCTTTCGAACTGCTAGGTTGGCAGGCGCTGGGACCGAACAGCGGGAGCGCACCCCGCCGCGGGGATTCGAACCACCGACCTTTCGATTGGCAAGCCCTAGGCACTGAGGCTTTAACCCACAGCGCCACCCGCGTCCCACGGGTATTTTCTTACTTAATAGTAAAACCCAACTTTCACTCCAATGATTCTCCTAAATCTGTACTGCTGCCACAATGGGGGTGGAGACGCTCCTTCGGGTATACTGGGCCGAGGCCGTTTAGAGCTTCCACAGGGCGGGTGCCACTACTGAGAAGACCCTCTGCCTGGTTCCCTGTAACTTGGTTTCTCGCAGCGAGGGAACCGCCAGAAGGCCCTCAGCGCTGGACCTCAGTGTCCGGGGCAGAACGATGGGGGTGGAGACGCTCCTTCAGGTATACTGGACCAAGGCCGTTTAGGGCTTTAAAGGTCAGCACCAACTCTTTGAATTGTACTCAGAAACGTAGTGGAAATACTCATTTGTAAGCCATTTTGGCAGTTGTGGGCGGATAGGACTTTACCATAAATCGGTGCACTCTGGATGTTGTTGGACTTTAACTTCCATCAGCCCTGATTGAGGAGACTTGAGAGTATCTAGACAATACCTTCAGGGCCCCAGGTTGGTGTCCTCTTGACTTACTACAAGGCCAAAGTCCTGTCACAAATGTTTTTGTGTATCTGTGCTCTTCTCTTTTTGACATTTCAGAAGCATCATAGGCTTCATAAGCAAAGAACGAGAACGTTGCTTGCTCAAGAATAAGCCCACCGGTACCTTCCTCCTGAGGTTCAGTGAAAGTAGTCGAGAAGGAGCCATCACTTTTACCTGGGCAGAAGGACCACAAAATGGTAGGCAAACACTCAAAAAGAACACTCATGTGGTGTTCAAGGGCTTAAATTTTTTTTTAATACATTTTTTTAAAAAAAATATTTTTTGGGGAAAAAACCTATCCATTGCATATTTTTTGTGTGGCAGCACATATACTAAAATTGGAACGATACAGATTAGATTAGCATGGCCCCCGCGCAAGGATGACACACAAATTCGTGAAGTGTTCCATTTTTAAATTTTTTGTGCATGTGCCATTCTTCCAAGTTTTTTGTCTGATACCTGCATACAAGGAATGGTAGAATTCGTAAAAGCATCTTCACGTGGATCACTACCAAGATTGATACAGTGGTACCTCAGGTTACATACGCTTCAGGTTACAGACTCCCCTAACCCAGGAATAGTACCTCGGGTTAAGAACTTTGCTTCAGGATGAGAACAGAAATCGTGCTCTGGCGGCGTGGCAGCAGTGGGGGGCCCCATTAGCTAAAGTGGTGCTTCAGGTTAAGAACAGTTTTAGGTTAAGAACGGACCTCCAGAACGAATTAAGTACTTAACCCAAGGTACCACTGTATAAGAATTCCACACCGTGGATATTGCCAGTATAAGAACTGAATAGATTGTATTTCCTGATCAATCTGCTAGACTTTAATTTATCATAATATGTTTCGTTTGTATGATAGGTTGGTCTATAGAACCATATATTTTGATATGATATGTTGAATCACATTTAAAAATAACTTATATACAGCCTGTATATTTGTTTGTGTTATTTTTTGTGTGGGAGCAAATCCTCTCATGTTCATCGTAGCCTTGCTCTCCAAGCACAGTTGCTTTTTGAATTGGGCCTCCTACACAATAATAAGCTATGGAAATTTTCTCTTGCGCCCCAATTTCTCACAAAAAATAAATAAATTTGGAATGTGCCTTCCTTTGAAGCAAATCTCTTTCTTCCTGTTTTCCTCTTGGCATAATTGTGGGAAAGGGAGCCTAGGCAGGGATTTTGAGAGAATGGAGAAAAGCATGGAAGGAGAAGCTGGTTTGTTTTTCTGACTGCTGTGTAATTGGAATTTATAAGTTTATGGAATGCAGAAATTATATAAATTGTCAAACCATTCATTCTAGCACGCGGGGGGGCACATAAATGGTATAATTTGGCATTTGAAAGATTGGCATTATTAATTACAATTTTGTATTGGCATAATGAGGCTTTTATTGGATTATTGTAATTGAAAACTAATAAAAATTATATTTTTAAAAAATGGAAGGAGAAGTTGGCAACTTCTTAAGAGCCATCCTCCTTTTAACTCTGGTGCTGAGGGAAAGCTCCTCACCTGCTAAATTTCTCTTCTGTTACAGGGTGGTGGTGAATGGCAAGCCTAATGTGAAGGATAAACAGTAGATAGCAGCTTTCTGAGTTCTGTTAGCTTCTTAGCAGACCAAGTGTGTTGAAAGTTGAGTTTCTGGTCTTGCTTTTAATTCTTCTCTCTCTCCACCCCCCACTCCCCTGGCTATGTACCAGATAATTTTTGTCACTCAGTGGAGCCCTACACAAAGAAGGAACTCTCTGCGGTTAGCCTGCCCGATATTATTCGCAGCTACAAGGTGATGGCGGCTGAGAATATTCCGGAAAACCCCCTGAAATTTCTTTATCCAGATATTCCCAAAGACAATGCCTTTGGAAAATACTACTCCAGGCCCAAAGAATGTGAGTACTTTTCCTTTGAAACAAAAACATGTGCTGTGGTCAGTTCCATGAAGCATCAGTAGCTGAATTTGTAGCGGTGAAAAGCCATGTTCTTTAAAAAAAAAAAACAACAACAATTTCCTCTCATAAATTAGCAGTGCCACCCCATCTTTTTTTCCTGGGCCCCAAACAGGGATGGCACAGGGGCAGCTGTAAGGAAAATAGCAGAGAATAGCAGCAAACGGGTGATTTGAAATGTAGTCTTGTCCATTGCGTTTTCCAGTGCTTTTTTTCTTTAAAAAAAATGTTTAGGGGTGCTCTCGTTTTCCTACTCATATTGAAATACTGCCCCTCAATGAGGCCAGACTTGGATTCACAAAATGATTAGGGGTTTGCACACCCCCCCCCAGAAAAATAGCACTGGCTTTCCCCCCAGTTCTAGACCTGACGATGCACGTTTTGACAATTCTGGGTGCATCCGCTGCGATGTCATGGTCGCCAATATGGACAGAATTGTTACGGGGTTGGAATTCCAACATCAGTGTTTTCAGTCGGCACAAGCGCTTCATCTTCGTGCCATTGTGGAGGGTCTCTCTTTGCCCCACCCCAAGCCAATTGGGTGCAGAGGGTGGGGGAGCTCCATTGTATGTGCAGAAGTCCTTGCTGGGGGCTTCCGCTGGCGTTCTCGTTTGATGAAACCCAACTGTTGTCTTTACATTAAAGTGAAGTCCCAAGAAACGTTGGGAGTGCTTTTGTAGTATTTTAATATTCTGTTAGGGACGCGGGTGGCGCTGTGGGTTAAGCCACAGAGCCTAGGACTTGCCGATCAGAAGGTCGGCGGTTCGAATCCCCGCAATGGGGTGAGCTCCCGTTGTTCGGTCCCTGCTCCTGCCAACCTAGCAGTTCGAAAGCTCGTCAAAGTGCAAGTAGATAAATAGGTACCGCTCCGGCGGGAAGGTAAACGGTGTGTCCGTGTGCTGCTCTGGTTCTCCAGAGGCGGCTTTGTCATGCTGGCCACATGACCCAGAAGCTGTACGCCGGCTCCCTCGGCCAATAAAGCGAGATGAGCGCCGCAACCCCAGAGTTGGTCACGACTGGACCTAATGGTCAGGAGTCCCTTTACTTTACTAATATTCTGTTGGAAGCCACCCAGAGTGGCTGGGGAAACCCAGCCAGATGGGCGGGGTATAAATAATAAAGTATTATTATTATTATTATTATTATTATTATTATTATTATTAGACTCCCAACTCGCGTCAGCCCCTGACCATTGGCCATTTTTGGCTGAATGAACCAGTTCCATAGTTACTAAAACTGGGTTTTGTATGTGTTTTTCTTTCATCATTTTAGCCGCAGAACCCATGGATGTGGATGGCGGAGGAAAAGGTTACATCAAAACTGAATTAATCTCTGTGTCTGAAGTGTGAGTTTGCTGAGAAGACAGCTGAATGTACTTTTAAAAAAACAAAAAAACTGTGATAGATGCTAAGAAGTGAAATTCCTGTGTTGTTACTACAGGGTAGAACACTCCCCACCCCCGCCACCCCACATATACACACACACACCTACCTTTCTGCTTTTGCAGTGCGGACCTTCAAAGTGACCTCTGGGGTACCAGCAGAGCTGAACTATATAACCTGTTCATGCCTAGGCTGACTCCAGAAGTTCATCCATGGACCATCTTGCCTTCCAAAACACACCATCACTTAGTGATGCACTGCGCACTCGGAGGAGGGGGGTGGAAAAACCTCACGCACAAAGAAATGTCAAAATAAAATGTTAATTTTGGATATTGGTATAATGTGCTTCTTTGGCGGTACTTAATTTGGGATGGACAACCAGATTTCCCCAGGGCTTTTTTTGTTTGTTGTTTTGTTTTGTTTTTGGAAGGGGGGCAAAGGGTTAAGACTCCTGGGTTGTCAGCTGGCAAGGGGATGCAGCTGGGGGTGGGGTGGGGGTCTAAAGGGAAGGGACTTGGAGCCTGGGCTGAGCCCAGAGGTGGTTCTGCACAAAGGAGCAGCAATGCTTTAGGCAGGCAACTGCCTAAGTGGGGGGAGAAACCGGGTTTCTGTTTTCTCCCTGCCCCCTTCTGCTTGTCCCACCACTCAGGTCAGTCTTTCCTTTGCTAAATCTCTGTGTGGTCTCCCTGCCCACTGTTTGCATTCCTCTGTTTCCCCTTCCTCCATAAATCCAAAATGGCACCCTCCATTCCCTAGCTGCCCCCTCTCTTTCTCACTGGAACACTCAACACCTCCCCCCCCCAACCCAGTCTGCCCCTTCAGTTTGTGTGTTTCCATATTCTGATTTAAAACTTCCCCCTTGTGTGTGTGTGTGGGAGAGAGGGATTGTTCCCCATCCATTTTGACTCTCTCTAAACAAATTAGATTGTAAGCCTAGAAGGCAGGGACACTTGTCTCGTATGTGTTTTGATACAGTTCCCAGTTCTTAAATGCTAATAAAGTATATAGGCTCCTTCTCTATCCTAGAGAGCCCTTTTAGCAGTTTCCAGCTATATAATTGAGAACACAGTATGCCACTGTAAGTTAAATAATATTCCAGAATTCTCTTTTGTCCATCCATCGGGGAGCAGGCTCCATCAGCTTTGTAGCCACTCCCCCTGGGATGACATCATCAACCATATATGGGTAAATGGGTGGAGCTATAGCTTAGCAGTAGCGCAGTAATTTTGCAATCAAAAGGTCTCTGGTGTCTCCTTGTAGGTGTGGGAATCCCTAGAAAACCACTACCGGTCAGTGTAGATAATATTTCTCTTAACTGACCATATTTTTTTAAAAAAAATGTTGTCCAATTAACCAGGATTGTCTTTTAAAATTGATTTAAAGGGTTTTTAATTAAAGTTTGCAGCCCTAATTTTTAATGTCACACTGGCCCAGCCTCCCAAAGTGTCCTAACAAATAGATCTGGTAAAGTCATGGTTTTTTAGAAAAAAAAATAATAATAATGTATGACATGGCAACAGTTGGAAGAGTTTTAAGGCCATCTCCTTACAGCACGCCTTCATCTTCTTGCCTCACGTTTGCATTTTGCCATGCGTGAAGGAAAAGGTGCTTCTCTGTGAGTAGGAACAGGTCAAAGATGTGTGCTGCTCAAAGTTGAGAGGGCTGCCTCTGTATATTCTTTCCAGTATGCTGCTTTTTCTGTGTGCAGTATGTAGGATATTCAAACACACAATCTCTCCCTGCCCCTCTGAATTTGTGCGCTATCTCCTTAACGGGCTGCTTATATTTAATTGTGCATGCCTGAGCATGGATTGCATGCGCCGTGTATCAAATAGGAACCGCCTCCGAAGGTGTGGCTATCCTAACTTAACGCTTGCATTGCCAGTTAGGCCTCTGTGTACAGGGATGATTCCCACTTGGGTCCGGTTCACGTTTGGCTCCTGTATTGGCAAGGGTAATGCTAGACCTCTGTGCCCTAGTAGTATTGGGGGATGCTGTTAAAATTCTACTGTGCTGTTCGAAGCGATCTGATTGTCTTAGCAGGGCAAGAAGGGTCCGCTGTTGGGTTTACATTGCCTTTGGGCAACGCTTAATGATTTCGAGCACTTTAAATTAACAGTTTGGCCAGAGGTATCTGCAGGGGTAAGAACCAGTCTCCCTCCAGATGCTGTTAGACTCCGACTCCCACACCCAGTTTGGCTTTTTGCTGGGGAAGGTGGGCACTGATCTCCCAACATCTGCTCGGCGTCTGGTTCCCCAGCCTTGTTTATACCAGGACTAGTGATTCCCTGGTTGCTCCCAGCTTATTAGAAACAGTCACGTTCTTGTTGTTTTCTCCCCACCCCCTCCTTCTTATCTTGCAGCCACCCTTCCAAACTGCAGAGCACGGATAACCTCTTGCCAATGTCCCCGGAAGAGTTTGACGAGGTCAAACGAGCGATAGCCTCTGCAGACATGATGGTGAGTCAGCCACAAAGCCGGGGGCTTCTGAAGCCTTGCTTACCTGTCGGGCACGTTTATCTGTCATGGATGCAAGAAATTCACATAGTGCCGCCATCCCCGAGAGACTTAGCATGATTTTATATAATATAATAATAATAATAATTTATTATTTATACCCCGCCCATCTGGCTGGGTTTCCCCAGCCACTCTGGGCGGCTTCCAACTGAATATTAAAAACAATACAGCGTCAGACATTAAAAACTTCCCTAAGCAGTTGTCTTTTAAAAGTTAAATAGTTGTTTATTGCCTTGAAATATGGTGGGAGGGTGTTCCACAGGGCAGGCGCCACTACCGAGAAGGCCCTGTGCCTGGTTCCCTGTAACTTGGCTTCTCGCAGTGAGGGACTAGCAGCAGGCCCTCAGCGCTAGACCTCAGTGTTGTGGCTGAACGATGGGGGTGGAGACGCTCCTTCAGGTATACTGGACCGAGGCCGTTTAGGGCTTTAAAGGTCAGCACCAACACTTTGAATTGTGCTTGGAAACATACTTAGTAACATCATAGAAGGCCTGGAAACGATGCCTTATGAGGAACGGCTAAGGGAGCTGGGCATGTTTAGCCTGGAGAAGAGGAGGTTAAGGGGTGATATGATAGCAATGTTCAAATATATAAAAGGATGTCACATAGAGGAGGGAGAAAGGTTGTTTTCTGCTGCTCCAGAGAAGCGGACACGGAGCAATGGATCCAAACTACAAGAAAGAAGATTCCACCTAAACATTAGGAAGAACTTCCTGACAGTAAGAGCTGTTCGACAGTGGAATTTGCTGCCAAGGAGTGTGGTGGAGTCTCCTTCTTTGGAGGTCTTTAAGCAGAGGCTTGACAACCATATGTCAGGAGTGCTCTGATGGTGTTTCCTGCTTGGCAGGGGGTTGGACTCGATGGCCCTTGTGGTCTCTTCCAACTCTATGATTCTATGATAGTAACACAGGGAAGAGCTTCTTGCTGAGCAGCAGTTAGTAAACTCTACAGGTGTGATTCAGCAATCCCCTACAGCAGTGGTTTTCAACCAGTGCATTGTGGCACCCCGGGGTGCCTTGAATCATGGTCAGGTTTGCCCTCCATCCCTGCTTCCTTCCCATCCTCTTCTCTGATGCCCTCCCCCTCCAAAGGCTTGCACAGCTGTTTGTTGAAGCGAATGGTGACTCTGGGACCAGCCGGGGTGCTGGTGGCCTCAGTAAGCAAGCAAGCAAGTGAGGATTCCTAAGGAGAGGAGAAGGGAGATGGAAGGAGGCTGAGGGAACCCTCCACAAGAGTGTCCAAGAAAGGGGTGAGGGGCTGACAGCTCAGCAGGCAAGGGGTGGCAATTGAGCTCCTGAGACCCACAGGGGAGCCACAGAAAGAATGTAGTAGGTTGAGGAAGCAGTGGACTCAAAAAAGGTTGAAAACCTCTGCCCTGCAGAACTGAAAAAGCTACCCTGGAGTCTGTTAGCTTTAAGGCAAGATTGTATCTTAAAAAGCAGAGACATCACCTTGCCAACAAAGGTCCGTATAGTTAAAGCTATGGTTTTCCCAGTAGTGATGTATGGAAGTGAGAGCTGGACCATAAAGAAGGCTGATCGCCGAAGAATTGATGCTTTTGAATTATGGTGCTGGAAGAGACTCTTGAGAGTCCCATGGACTGCAAGAAGTTCAAACCTCTCCATTCTGAAGGAAATCAGCCCTGTGTGCTCACTGGAAGGACAGATCGTGAAGCTGAGACGCCAGTACTTTGGCCACCTCATGAGAAGAGGAGACTCCCTGGAAAAGACCCTGATGTTGAGAAAGATGGAGGGCACAAGGAGAAGGGGACGACAGAGGACAAGATGGTTGGATAGTGTTCTCAAAGCTACCAGCATGAGTCTGACCAAACTGCGGGAGGCAGTGGAAGACAGAAGTGCCTGGCGTGCTCTGGTCCATGGGGTCACGAAGAGTCGGACACAACTAAACGACTAAACAACTACCTTTCCCCTTTGCTGGGGGATGCTCAACTCTGGATTTCCTCCAATGAGCAGAGGCGTAGGCCAGGGGTCAGCAAGGTTTACCTCACCTAGGCCAGTTCACTCCAGCAGAGAGCCCACGATTTCTGTGCAGACACAATTTTTAACGCCACGGAAGCGAGTCCCTGCACCACATTGTGCCGTTTTAGGACAGCGCGTGGGGACTCACCAAGCAGGCGGCTCAGTTTGGGGGCAGCTCATGGGCCGGTTAAATGACCCCCATGGGCCGCTTGTGGCCCCTGGGCCTTAGGTTGCCGACTCCTGGTGTAGACTATGGATATAAGGTTTCTTCCTTAAGGCAGCATAACTGAGCTGTCCCTTTTATACACCAATTTAACTGTAATAACTTACACGTGGGTGGCGCTGTGGGTTAAACCACAGAGCCTAGGACTTGCTGATCAGAAGGTCGGTGGTTCAAATCCCCGCGACGGTGAGCTCCCATTGCTCGGTCCCAGCTCCTGCCAACCTAGTAGTTTGAAAGCACTTCAAAGTGCAAGTAGATAAATAGGTACCGCTCTGGCAGGAAGGTAAATGGCATTTCCGTGCGCTGCTCTGGTTTGCCAGAAGTGGCTTAGTCATGCTGGGCACATGACCCGGAAGCTGTACGCCAGCTCCCTCGGCCAATAAAGCAAGATGAGTGCCACAACCCCAGAGTCAGCCACGACTGGACCTAACTGTCAGGGGTCCCTTTACCTTTACCTTACTCAAAGCCAGCTGGTGCAATTTATAGCAATCCCAATTTTAACACTGGTCTCCTGTTAAGAGACACCGTTTTTTGGTGGTAGTGTGGGGAGTGATGATGAAGTGGACAGAGGCCATTGTGCAGACTTGGCTTTGCCCCACTGCTTTTTGAGTTAATGCAGGGCATTGTATCTGCTTGCATCTCTCCAAGCAGCCTCCTTTAAATAATAGTGAATAAGCTGGTGCACAGACCATGGGACTCAAGAGCTGCTCTTCAGCTGGTTAAAAGCAGATTTGTAGGATCAAGCGCTCCACCAAAAGTGTAGAATGTTAAGTGTCATTTGTCATTGTCACTTGGGTAACCTGTCTTTTTTTTCTTTTCTTTTCCAGCTATGTCCAGATTATTGAACGTAAGGGCTGGCTGGCTAGGCCTGCATCAAGACTTAGCGACTCGTGAGTTGAGGACCCATAAAGGCTGTAGAATCCATATTATGCAGTTCTGGCTTCTGAGCACTGCAGTGCCTTATGTATCGCTGCTGTACTGTTTTTAAAGCTACGCTTTCGGCTAACAAAAGTTAAAAGGGTTTGTTCTTTTGTTACGAAAATAGTGGTTTAGGCTAGTGATCCAGGACATAACTTATTTTCCAGCAGCTTGTTTGTGTGTGTCAGTTGTTGTGTGCTTATGGCGATTTTATTTTATTAGCGTTGCATACATTCCTAGCTTGTTCTCTGTGAAATGGAATGTTCTTTTAAAAACAAAGCACCAAGAACATTCAAATTGGAAGCCTAGATTTCCTGCAGAAATCAAATCTGGTTTTGTTGCTGTGTCACAGAGAGGCAAAATGCATACAAATCAGGATTCCTTGGTGGGGTACTGTTAACTGCACAGTCCTGACTTAACTGTGGAGTCCTAGTTAGGGCTCTTTCGAAGTTCACCCCCTGTTCCGTGGGGTGTAGCTTGACATAAGCATTATACCCCAAGTTCACAGCACTTGTGCCTCTTCTAACACTTGTGATTCCACTTTGGCCTACAGGAAAGCTAAGTGAAAGTGTGTTGCTGGAGGTGGAAACAAGATCATTCACCAAATGCAGAGCGCTAGTGTGGAAATAGGGAAGCGGGTGGCGCTGTGGGTAAAAGCCTCAGTGCCTAGGGCTTGCCGATCGAAAGGTCGGCGGTTCGAATCCCCGCGGCGGGGTGCGCTCCTGTTGCTCGGTCCCAGCGCTTGCCAACCTAGCAGTTCGAAAGCACCCCAGGGGGAAAGTAGATAAATAGGGACCGCTTACTAGCGGGAAGGTAAACGGCGTTTCCGTGTGCGGCTCTGGCTCGCCAGAGCAGCGATGTCACGCTGGCCACGTGACCTGGAAGTGTCTTCGGACAGCGCTGGCCCCCGGCCTCTTGAGTGAGATGGGCGCACAACCCTAGAGTCTGTCAAGACTGGCCCGTACGGGCAGGGGTACCTTTACCTTTACAGGTGGAGCAGGATTTGCTGTAGAGCTCAACGACAAGATCACGGTTATTGCTGTACCCAATTTTAAAGAGCAGAATTCCCTATTATATAACTGGTTATCTTTTCCTAAATACAGGAACGCTTTAGTGACTTAACGCTGAAAGCATTTAGAGGGCAGAGGCAGGTAATAGTTCCAGCTCTCGTAACTCATCTGGGGGTGGAGTCAATTTTTACCAGGAGTGCCCCCCCCCAAAAAATATGCCTATTCTGTAGGGTTCTATCCAGTAAGCCACTTTTATTGCAATCAAGTGGTATATAGATTTTTTTACATGCACGCTCTGCGTATCAGAGCCATTCAGTAAAAGGATGAATTTGCAAAATAAGCAGCATTGTTAGATTTGGGTCCCCCCCCCCCCCATTCCTGCCGTGATAACCTTTTAATGATCCCATGTATTTTGTATTCTGTGTTGGCAGACCATAAATGACACACACAGTTTGAAGACTGTAAATAAGTGGCAGCGCCTAATAACACGTGTGTAATTGTGGCATACCTTCGGTGTGTTTGGTTGCTAATGGAATACAGTGGTACCTCGGGTTAAGTACTTTATTTGTTCTGGAGGTCCTGAAACTGTTCTTAACCTGAAGCGCCACTTTAGCTAATGGGGCCTCTCGCTGCTGCCGCGCCGCTGGAGCACGATTTCTGTTCTCACCCTGAAGGAAAGTTCTTAACCCGAGGTAATATTTCTGGGTTAGCGGAGTCTGTAACCTGAAGCGTATGTAACCCGAGGTACCACTGTAATTTCCCATGGTGTCTCTTTTCATTAAAAGGGAATTGCTTTCTGGAGAGAGTCTTGATTGTGGAGGGAATTAAGAGACTGATTCTGTTGCCTAGGCTGTTCAGTGGCTAAGGCTTGTGTGCCTCACTTCGGCTCCAGAAAGATTAGTTCTACAGCCCCTCTATGCAACCCTAAAAGCAGTACAATCCTCTTAAGCAAACTAGAGTCCCAGCAGTGCACGTTTCACAATACACAAGTTCAGACTGGACCTCCCCCATCACTCAGCAAATGTGTTTTGTAAAGCTGCTATAGAAAGAATGAAAAGCTTAATTAATATGCTTCCACTGAGAACACACAGGCATAGTAGATCAGGGAAGAAAAAGCAAACCACCTTTTTTTTTTTGTTAAGCATGTTTATTATGTTGTAAAATGCAACACCACTGAATTTGGTAATCCTGAAAATAAATCTTACGTTCAGAAGTGGTACAGCTCAAGTATATTAAGTTTAGATTCAGTTCATGGGGAAACTGTCAAGAGGCAAATACAATCATCATAGTTTCTCCTCTACAATAAAGAATGTCAAATGTCAAGCCCAGGTATTTTACTCATTGGGTCACTACAAACAGTCACTGGTAGTTCTGCTATGAAACTAAAAAGGACATGCGTCCAGCACAACACATCCACACAAAAAATGGGATAGCTGATTCTAGGACTATTGCAGGAGCCATTTATGTACGAAGCATAAAATTGACTTAATTCTATAGGCTGTGATAAACAAGTATAGAATGCTTAGACTTTAAAACTGAGTGTGTTCTTCAAGCAAAACAAGCCTTTTTGGTAAACAAAAAACATGTTAGCAACAGAAAACAGAACTAAAGGACAGTATATTTATAAATAAGCCCACATGTAAATGAACTGCCTCCAATGGGCCACAATTACTTTACAAATTGCAACTTCCTCTTGTAATGAGGAAAAGCTATAACTACCTTCGAAGAGGCTGGTACTAAAATAGTTGCTGTCTACTGGCAGGGTGGAAATACTAATGTTAATCTCAAACTATTTGAGGGGAAATGGCTTTCATTTGCTTATATGCATAATGCTTTTTTTTTTCCTTTGCAGTATTACAATTTGATTAAATAGTGATAACTAGAGACTACTGAAATGCCAAAAGGATAAATTTGAATACTTTAAGGAGATACACGTAGAATATGATTCGTTTTGGAGAAAAGAACAGCTATGACTCTCTAGGCCCGGCAAATGGACTTTTATACTTTCAGTCTTTGCAGAATATTGCTAAGCACTCCTGAGGAGTTGCAGTAAACTCTGTCCTCAATTTGGCTCAAAGAACGTTAGTGGAGGGGTAGTGGCACAGAGCCCAGTGGATGGCATTTAGGGAAATAAAGCTTGTGGAGTTCTTGAAAGAAACTCCTAAAACCTGTGAACAAATAGGATATTCTACCAGTAATGAGAGGTTTGCTAAAATGTGCAACTTCCAGCTTTTATTTTTGGAATCCACTTTTAAGCCTCACTTGTTATGCAAGACCTGTTTTGGTTCCTCACGCCCATACCATGTGTTTTTCTCCGCGTCTCCTCCTGGCTTTACTATCTACTCTTCCTTATTATACAACAAGAATAACAGAAAATGGTGGCTATGATTCTGGTGCAATCCACCTCATAGGGCCTGCAACCCAGTTTCGATCCACTGCTTATTATAATGTAGTATCTCAGGCCTATCCCTTCATATGCTCAGTCTCAAACCCCTCATCTTTCCATGGCGTAAGCATTTCCTTGAGGATGCAAATCATTCTACTTCAGTCATTGTTTCCTTCAACAAAACCCAACATAACCTTCAGTCATTGTTTACTTCAACAAAGGAGGGGTAGCAACATCAACACCACATGGAATCCTTATTTCAAGTTCACAGAGATTTCATATAGCTCCCACCTTTATAAAACGCCATTTCTTTGCATCTAGATTGATTCTGACACAATGAACATCCATAATAACATCACCATGACCTGCTTTGATCAGGTCGCTTAAGCAAGTTGCACATAGCATGAGTGTCACCAAGTTGAGAATGGAGGTTAGTTGGAAGTACCCTTCTGACACCATTGTTGCAATTATTTCCCCTGGCGTGAAACCAGCCCCCACATCACCTTTATCCACACATAATTTGAATTTAGATTTACACACTACAAAATGCCAGGTTCTCTATTTATACCTGCAGGTCCTTGATTGGAATAAAGTATTTGCCACTGCTAAATAAAGAATACAAGGAGGAAACACTTGCCGTCAGTCAGACTCCAGTGTGGTATGTATACGACGATTTGGTGAAAACGAAGAGTGTTGAGAAGAACCAGTGGCTGCCGAAGGACTGAGGAGTATTTCAGCAGCCAGACATGAGGATAAAGCAGATTTGATAGAAACATCTAAGATCTCGTGGTTATCTAATTACATTCCTCTATATCTTTTGGTCAAACAAACCTTAGAACAGATTCCCTGATAAAAACACTATTTGAATAAAAAGTTAAGCCTAGACCACTGACCCCAGTCAACAATCTATACTTCTGAGAATTTACATGATGTAAACAAGTATCATGGGAAATTAAAAACGCAAGAAATACGTAAGTGCAGATTGCAGCTCGACACACACAGACTAAATCCACATCACGCATCCAAACTAAATCCATGTCAGCAACAAATCTTGAAAATCTAGCAAGACCACATTGACACTTGTGTGTGGCCCAGTTCCACTCAGGCACACTTCCCAGACGGCTTCAATTAATAATTAAAAAAATAAAATTCAGAACGGGGGAGAGGGAGTTCTTGACCATGGAGTGAAGCATCACGGAAAACAGAAAAATAAATAAAGTAGTGCACAAAGCCAACAGCAGCTAATATTTCTTTTTTTTTTCTATCGGTTATAAGTAGCACGAGGTAATATTGCTCACATCATGAATGGAGACTTGGAAGTTTTGTTTTTCTGAAAGAGAAACTAGACTTGTCTGTGCGCGATGACGAAAGCTCCTGTAACACTGAAACAAAGATACATCACTATCCAATAGAAACACACACGCTCTTCATAATCATTTTTTCCACAATTAATTAGATCAGTAATCTCAATTCTTGGGATCTAGCAGGGGGGAAAAGAGGGTTATAGTAAGCCGTCGAGGTTCTTCTGCACAGTTTGGTTTTCCTTTCCACTGCCAGAATCGTCCGGAGGCGTGTACTGGACCTGATATTCTTGAAGAATTTTAAATACGTCATGATGTCCAAAGTGCAAAGCTTCATCCATAGGTGTGTTGTTCCATCTGCAGGAGCAAAAACATTCAGGTTGAAGAAGATGATGTGGGTATCAAAATATATCGGAAGCTCTTGCCATATTTGTAAAACCGCCCCCCTTTTCACCCAAGCTTGGAGCAGCTTTTTAGAATTAAAATAACCCAGAGAAGCAAACTGATAGAGTGACTTGCCTGAGGTCAGCCAGTATGTTAAGCGAGGAGTTAAAATGGGGATAGTGAGTTTCTCTTTTCCCTAGTGAAAAGGCAGGGAGATGGTGTGTCAGGTTCCACCCAACATTGTGGGTGCCCGGCACGCATGTGTGACATCAGCATGTGACATCACACATCGTCGCCGCAGCAGGAGGCCTCAATAGGTGTCTTTAAATCACAAGCATTTAATGAAAGCAGCGGGCAACACCTCTGCCTGCTTGCAGAACAAAAATATCCTTGTGCAATGGCACTAAAGATTTCTCTTACTCCCCACCTTTGTGCACCCTAAAAACAGCTCAAGAGGGTCCCTCCAACCTTCTGGAGCAGATTCTGGGGGAACCACACGAGGGAGGAAGTCCTGCCGCAACCTCGCCCAATAAACCTAATTGCTTTTTAATGTACAATGATGGTTACGGCAAGGAACGCAGCAGGGAGTACAGGGTTCAGGCATCAGTGGCGTAGCGTGGGTTGTCAGCACCCGGGGCAAGGCAAGTAATTTGCGCCCCCCCCCGCACTGTCCCTCCCCCAGATAGTCCCTCGCTCTCTCTCCACACCGCACCGCACGCCTGGCACCTTCCCCTCCACAGTGGGCGGCGACCCGGCGGCTCGGATCGGATTCGCACAGCCAGCACTGCAGTGAGAGAGAGTGAGCCAGGTAGGGGCAGAAAGCTGCGAGTGCGAGCGCACCCCCCCCCTGATGTTGCGCCCGGTGCGGCCGCCCCCCCCTGCACCCCCCACGCTACGCCACTGTCAGGCATGACTAACTACCATGGAATAAAACCCATGCAACGTGAATGGTTGTGCCATCATCACAGTTCCCAATCCGTAGGCAGGCTGCATGTTTCTCTCCTCCACAGGAACCCGTTGCAATCTGCAGAAGAAGCTCAAAGCATCTGAAGCAACCTTGAGGTCCTCAGGTTTGTTTTCTGTAAACGAGGGACTCCGCTAACAAGCCCATTTTATTCTACCGAAGAAAATTCCGCAGGGGGTTACGTCAAAAGCAATGAAACTGAAAGTTGATTATAAGCCATAAAAGCAAGGATGGCCTGAGTATGGATATATGTGGTCTCACAGTCTGACCTGTGCATAGAATCTTAAGAGCTGGAAGGGACCCAAGGGTCATCCAGTCTAACCCGCAAACAATGCAGGAATGGTTCGATGTGCCAAAGCTCATTGAATTAAATAGGCTTAAGGACATTGCACAAAACCAGGCTAGGAGTCTGTTAGTTTGTACAGGGAAGAATGTTGACAACATGTAAAAAAAATATTGGAGCACAATGTCTAGGCTCAGGTGGCCCGGAATGCCTTCCATCAGCTTTGGCTAGTGGTCCAGCTACACCCCTATCTGGACAGGGAGAGCCTAACTACTGTTGTCTATGCTCTGGTAACATCAAGGTTAGATTACTGCAATCTGTTATACGTAGGGCTGCCTCTGAAGATTCAGAAACTTCAGCTGGTGCAGAATTCAACGGCCAGGTTGTTCACCGGAACAAGACGGTTTGAGCATATTACACCAATCCTGGTCCGACTGCACTGGCTACCAGTTAGTTTCCGGGCCCAATTCAAAGCACTGGTTTTGACCCATAAAGCCTTAAACAGCTGAGGACCGCAATACCTCAAGGACCGCCTCTTTCCATGTTAACCTATGTGGACCCTGAAATCATCTTCTGAGGCCCTCCTTTGTGTGCCGCCTCCTCGAGAGGTCTAGAGGGTGGCAACTCAAGAACAGGGCCTTCTCTGCAGTGGCTCCCTGTCTATGGAATGCTCTCCCCAAAGAAGTTTGCCTGGCGCCTTCATTACACACCTTTAGGCACCAGGCAGAAAGGTTCCTTTTTAACCAGGCCTTTGAGTGATCTGTTTGACATTTTGTGCCCTTTTAAATGTGGCTCTTTTCAGGGGATATTATTGGGTTGTTGTTTTTATTCTGATTATATATGCTGTGATCTTTTCTGTGAACCACCCTGAGACCTTTGGGTATAGGGTGGTATAGAAACTCTAATAATAATAAATAATAATAATAATAATAATAATAATAATCTTCCCATTTCACTGCCTTGATTCCCTCCCAAGCACATGTAGACTAGGCATATTCTGTAACTAAGCCCAGAACCCTGCCTCCCGCCTTCCGTATTAGCAGAATCAGCAGCCGCCTGGCTTGCATATAGAGAATTCTCATTACGTTCCCCATAAAATATCCGCTTTTCAGCACACAAATTCCTCGGAGAACAGTGCCCACGAAGCCAGCACTGCCGTAATTTAATTGACTGCGAATACTCCCCTGTATGTTCAAGTGCAGATGCTCACCTGTCTTTGGGGAAAGGATTCACTTTGCAGGCTTCCAGCAAAAATTTAACTACCTCTACGTGACCTACAAAACACAAGGAGGAGGATAATTTTATGCACTCGTTATATTAAACGGCGCTAAAATGTTAACAAGAAATGCCGGAGATTATTCACTGCCACAACCTTCCGCAGCCGCTACGTGCAACGCTGTCCGGGAATCGTAGTCTCTCTGCTCCATATCCATGCCTGACAAAGCAAACCTGAAATAAATAAAATTATTATTAAAATTTGAGAGGAAAATGGGGGGAGGGGATAAAGAGCTCAGTCCCAAATAATGCAGAACCAAGCACCTGGTGTTTCCTAAGCCTTGGATATGAGGAAAGCTTAATTAGAAGTTCAAAATATATCGATTGGTATCTAAAGCTTTTCATATGCTGATGGAAGAAATTTGTCAGTGGAATGGGAGGAAGGCCATTTTGGGCAATTTTCCCTCTGCCCTCTTCCCAAATCTGTTCCACAAAGTGTTGGCGGCTCCTTCTGGAGGCAGATTCAGGCTGAAGGGGGACTCACTAAAAAATGCCTCTCTTCCTCATTTCACTGACTTGAGTCCTTTCATTAGGAAATCGAACACTGGTCCTGAAAGACCTACATTGGCTCCCAGTACATTTCTGAGCATAATTCAAAGTGCTGGTGCTGACCTTTAACGCCCTAAACCAGGCACCCCCAAACTTGGCCCTCCAGATGTTTTGGGACTACAATTCCCATCATCCCTGACCACTGGTCCTGTTAGCAAGGGACGATGGGAGTTGTAGTCCCAAAACATCTGGAAGGCCAAGTTTGGGGGTGCCTGCCCTAAACAGCCTTGGCCCAGTGTACCTAAAGGAACATCTCCATCCCTGTCATCCAGCCTGGACACTGAAGTCCAGCTCTGAGGGTCTTCTGCTGGTTCCCTCACTGCGAGAAGTGAAGCTACAGAGGGCCTTCTCAGTAGTGGTGCCCTCCCTGTGGAACGCCCTCCCATCAGATGTCAAGGAGAGAAACAGCTACGCAACCTTTAGAAGACATCTGAAGGCAGCCCTGTATAGGGAAAGTTTTTAATGTTTAATTACCGCAATTTTCCTTCTATAAGACGCACCAATGTATAAGACACCCACTATTTTGGGGGACTCCAATTTAAGAAAATGGGGGGAGATGGCCCCTGTGTATAAGACGCCCCCAAATTTTGGACATTATTTTTAGGGTGGGGAAACTAGTCTTATACACAGAAAAATACAGTATGTTTTGGTATATGCTGGAAGCTGCCCAGAGTGGCTTCAGCACCCCAGTCAGATGGGCTGGTTACAAACAACAACAACAACAACAACAACAACAACAACAACATAGCATTGGGCACCACCCACTGACCTGGTTTGCACTTAATGCTAAACCCACAGTTTATTAAACCATGATTTAAGCGTTGTATGAACCCAACTTAGCGGCTTAACTATGGATGATTAATTCCGGTTGAAGGTCATTCATTAACTAAGGCTTGTAGTTGCTTTATAAGCCTTTGCTAACATTAATCATAGCTTAGTGTTATGTGCAAACCTAGACCTCCTGCTCAACTCTAGTTAAATGTGGCTAGCAGCATTTGAGCAGGGCTGGCTCGAATAAAGAGTGGGGGAATTTGAACCTCTCTCAAGGCTCAGCTGCTGGTGTTTTTAACTATTCTTCAATATAATAAAGTTAGGTTTAAGTGTTCATCTGCCAGACACCTCAGCTTTAACTATGGTTAGTGTTTGCCATGCCTTAGCTAACCGGGCCATTAAATGGGGAATGTGTTTCAATCATCCAAATTGTAATGCGTTTGCTAGGAGGCTCTATGTGTGAAGAGTTTTCTTTCCTTTCCAGTCATTCTGAAAAGCCTTGGTTCCCCCCTTTGCATTCAAGCACTGTCCTGGCTTGTAAAACAAAATAACATCAGAGCAGCCATTGGTTCTGCATATACACTAGAAAAGCAGAAACGTTTCAAAACAAAGGCAAAAAAAATTAAAAACGAGCAGAGGGCATGTAATCTCGCTCCTGTAATATTTTCACCATGGCTCTGTAAGCTTTAATCACTTGCTCTGCAGATTTAATTGATGAAAGCTTTAATTGGTATGCTTTTTAAAACCCGCTATTGTACTAGCTTTATGCAACAGGTTCCTGGCATTCCCAACAGTATTCAGTTAAAATAATGGAGCACAAACAGGGTTGTGGGGAGTGTGCATCTCAACCGCAATATTATGTATTAAAAAATAATTTATATTGCCAGCGGTCACATGCACACAATGCACTTAAATCACATTTATACCATATATAAATGGCCTTTCTCCCCCTCCTCTTTTCTTGGGAGGCTCGAAGGGAAGTGTGAAACATGGGTAAGTGACATCTGGAAACGTTCCTCTCAATCTTATCCCCCGAAACCTTGAAACTATGTACACTGATAGTTCTCTAGCTTCAAAGGAACCGACTGGTGCTCAGAGCCAAAGTCATGGCTCACCGGAAATAATCCAGGGAACCTTAGATTACCTCTCACAAAGCGACAATTCCCAGCGCCCTTAAACTACCATTTGCAGGATTATTCCCTGGGGGGAAGACATGTGCTCTGGCTGTATGGTGCAGATGTGGCCACTCTGCAGCCAGAACTTAAAATTAATTAATTAATAATAATAATAATTTATTTATATCCCGCCCTCCCCAGCCGAAGCCGGGCTCAGGGTGGCTAACAACAATCAAATAATCCAACATTCCAAAAACATTTCATTATAAAAATTAATTAAAATCAAATTGATGGCAACCATTAAGCAAGATTCTGTGCAGATTGCCAGAGGAGGGGGTCAGGCTGCGCCCTGACCAAAGGCCTGGTGGAACAGCTCTGTCTTGCAGGCCCTGCGGAAAGATGTCAAGTCCCGCAGGGCCCTAGTCTCTTGTGACAGAGCGTTCCACCAGATGGGAGCCGCAGCCGAGAAAGCCCTGGTTCTAGTTGAGGCCAGCCTAACCTCTCTGAGGCCTGGGACCTTCAGGATGTTTTTGTTTGAAGACCGTAAGTTCCTCTGTGGGACATACCAAGAGAGGCGGTCCCGTAGGTATTATATTTTTATTTTATTTTATATTTACTTATATTTTTATATTATTTATTTTTTAAATTTCTATGCCGCTTTATATTTTTAATAAAGCGGTGTACAGCATATTAAAATCAATAAATCAATAAAACTCAATAATATATCACTGGTTCCCCACTGGAGACATGATTATTAAGGAACCATGTAGTAATTGAATCCTCTTTCCACCTTGAATAGAGTGTCTCTGGAATCTAAGACTATAATTATTGTTCAAATGGATCTTCCATCGCTCACAGTGTCTCTGAACATGGCCCGGCCAAGTTCAGTATATACATTATATAGGATTGCCATACGTCCACGATTCCAATGACGGAATTAGCGCCTGGGGGAATTTTTGGGGGAAATTTGCAAAATGTCCGGGTTTTAGAAACTTAAAAAAAAAAAAGCTCGGATTTTTAATTCTTGAAATATGGCTACCCTACATGGCATACACATTTCACATAATGCAGCACAAAGCAAAATATGGATTTTACCTTCGTAGTGCAGAAACATCACCAGTGTAGGCAGCAAACAGGAGATTTATCACAGATTTCACCTGTAATGGAGAAGGGAAAGGGGGAGGGATTTATAATGGGTTTTTTTTTCTATTTTCCTGGGAGATGCAGAAGGGAGGATAAAAACATGCTAACACCTGCAAACTTTCATGTCAGCCTTATCAACAGCAACTTTGCCTCTGTATAAATTTCTAGTTCTGGACAACTTCAAAGCAATTAAACCGGTGGAACACAGCCAAAGTTGTCACTTGGAAAGGTTAGCAGCTGATATCTGAGAAAGGCTGTATTTAATAGTGGGGCAGGGGAGCAAAAACAAAACAAAAAAGTCACATCTGGCAACCAATCCGCCCCTTTGGTTTCAGACAGGACATGGGTAGTCGAGTCTACAAAAGCCAGGACACAAATTTTCACAGCCCTCTAGCAGCTCATTTACCAGAAGTAATGTATTTTTAGCATTAACTCTGGAAGTATATGGGACGTGGGTGGCGCTGTGGGTTAAACCACAGAGCCTAGGACTTGCTGATCAGAAGGTTGGCGGTTCGAATCCCCGCGACGGGGTGAGCTCCCGTTGCTCAGTCCCTGCACCTGCCAACCTAGCAGTTCGAAAGCGCATCAAAGTGCAAGTAGATAAATAGGTACCACTCCGGCGGGAAGGTAAACAGCATTTCCGTGCGCTTCTCTGGTTCGCCAGAAGCGGCTTAGTCACGCTGGCCACATGACCCGGAAGCTGTACGCCGGCTCCCTCAGCCAATAAAGCGAGATGAGCGCCGCAACCCCAGAGTCGGCTACGACTGGACCTAATGGTCAGGGGTCCCTTTACCTTTACCTTTTACTGGAAGTATATACTCAATTCTGACCACAATGTATATTGTGCTCTAGGAGGCTTAGTTTGGTCTAAATTTGTGTCCCAGGCTTTTTTGACTCATCTACCCATATACTATCTGAAACCCAAGGGGTACACTGGTTGCCAAATATATTGCCAGAAATATAATGGCATTATAACCCTAACCCTACCCCACTACAACATCAGGTAACCAAAATACTATTTAAAAAGAATATATATTCACGTTTGTAGCAAATTTATATTTTATGTACATTTTATTATTTAAAGAGACCCAAGAGAGTGGGTGAAAGAAGATAATTAAACATAGGACAGGCAGAAACTATTGGGAGACAGCTTTATACAACAAGTGCTGAGCACACTTTTCAAGCTCTTACTATTTCACATGTTGGACTTAGGCACAGGTTATTTATCCAGTTAATTCAATTTATACCCCTACCCTTCCTCCCAAAGGGACCCAGGGCATCAAACATGGCAGCAACCATATTGTTTCCAGTAAGGCGTGACCCATGCAAAGGCTTCTGGGAAACTGCAGCACAGTGCAACACATAGCCAGCTCCAGCACTATTTGTAGAAGAAATTACAGTGGTACCTCGGGTTACAGACACTTCAGGTTACAGACTCCACTAACCCAGAAATAGTACCTTGGGTTAAGAACTTTGCTTCAGGATGAGAACAGAAATCGTGCGGTGGCAGTGGGAGGCCCCATTAGCTAAAGTGGTACCTCAGGTTAAGAACAGTTTCAGGTTAAGAACGGACCTCTGGAACGAATTAAGTTCTTAACCAGAGGAACCACAGTACAGTGTGTTCCACTTAAACAGGGATCTCCCAGAACAAATAGTACCTACTCGATCCCTACTTGGGTTCACTACTAGGAACATGCTAGTGGGAAGTGGGCCCCTCCCAGTGACACCACATATACAGGAAAGGGAGTCCACACACACACACACACACGGCTTTCAGGCAGTTTGGAACCCTGATCCCTCAAGCATTCCAGAACCCTGATACCTCAATGTTCCAGAACCCTGACCTCTCAGCATTCCAGAACCCTGATACCTCAATGTTCCAGAACCCTGACCCCTCAGCATTCCAGAACCCTGATACCTCAATGTTCCAGAACCTTGACACCTCAAGCATTCCAGAACCTTGATCCCTCAGCGTTCCAGAACCCTGACCCCTCAGCGTTCCAGAACCCTGACCCCTCAGCGTTCCAGAACCCTGATACCTCAATGTTCCAGAACCCTGACCCCCTCAGTGTTCCAGAACACATGGAAACCTGTATGCAAGGTGGCTCCCTCCCTTCTGACTTTTGTACATGAAGATGCCAGGGGAGAGGAGCTGTCCCCACCCTCTCGTTTTCTGTTCCTGCTTCCTCTTTAACCGTGAGCAGAACGGCACTTCCCAAGTGGAAGGAAGCAGGATTGGGCCGCAGCTCGTCCCAGACTTTGTCACCTCGTGCAACCCCTGCGCAGGCCTGCCTGCTCACCTCTCAGCCTACCTGCTCGCCTCTATTTGTTGAATTGCCAGTGCGTTATCTTGGCAAAAATAGATTATCGCCAGCAACTCTCCCCAACAAACAGAACTCAAAGCCACGAACGCGAGTCAAGGATACGGCGGCAATGATACACTACCCTGGCCTATTTGCAAGACTGACTCAAAATGTGGCAGCTTCCGTCCTTGCGTGGGTAAGGAATAGAGAGTCCTTGACGCTGTTTTGCTTAGATACAGAAGTGGAGGAACTGGCAAGAGTAACACGAGAACCACAAGAACGATGAATTCGCAAAAGGTCAAATGTCCCTGCCTGGCTAATAAATTATTAAATTGACTCAAATAACTCTTGCCCAAATAATCCATTTCCCCCCAAGCTTTGGTGATAGTAAGGAAGCAGTTTGGTGGGAGAGCATGTGCCCTGCTTGCAGAAGGGCTTATGTTAAGTCACCGGCATCCCTAGGTAGGGTTGAGGCAGTCCAATCTGAAAACCTGCATGCCCATCAGTATAGAAAATATTGAACTTGGTGGACTGATGATCAGTGTCTGCAATAAGGCAGCTTCCAACTTTTAAGGGTGAGTTTATACCAAGCCAGGATGATTTCCTAAATCCATTCAACAGTTCACTGACAGCACTCATGTTTAAGATGTGTTTTTTTTAAGAGCTGAGACCAGGAAAGCCAAATGGAAGGATGCAAAATAAAAGAAGCAGAAACCAATAATATCACATAAACCAGCTTTGCAACTAGTTACCATTTTCTTGGTTTAAACATGGTAAGATTTTTCAGCCTGCAATCCCTTATGTGTAACTCCTGGCTTTGGGCTCATAGTTTTCAAAAGAAAAGACAACACGGGGGCAAGTGTGATTTTCCCTCAAACATTTCCCACTCGAATGGAACCTTAATAGTAACTTATGGTTTTCTTGATACGGTGCTGGTTTTGACACCAGCGTGTCAAGTTTGTTTTTGTTCTATTTAACCCAGAAGCACATCCATTGCATTAGTAAGGCAAGACTACATCTATGTGCTTCGATTTATATATACAGTGGTACCTCAGGTTACATACGCTTCAGGTTACAGACTCCACTAACCCAGAAATAGTGCTTCAGGTTAAGAACTTTACCTCAGGATGAGAACAGAAATTGTGCTCTGGTGGTGCAGCAGCAGCAGGAGGAGGCCCCATTAGCTAAAGTGGTACCTCAGGTTAAGAACAGTTTCAGGTTAAGAACGGACCTCCAGAACGAATTAAGTTCTTAACCCGAGGTACCACTGTATGTATTTCAAAGCACATAAGCAATATTCCACCAGCAATATTCTATTAGTCATGAAGATAAAGGTTTGAGAACTGCTGTCCTAGAACGGGAATTTGTGATTAAGAATTTGTGATTAAGGACTGATTCGTCCAACAAGCTGTTTCAGACTCCCTAAATGAATCGCTCCTAACGTGGCAGTCTAGTTTTCGCTTAAAACGCACATTTTCCTTCTCAGCTCAAAAGGGGGGCAATTCCCTCCTCACCTAGCCTCTGGATTGCTATGCATGCAAAAACAAATTCCTCAAATGAATCAATTTTGCTCAGAGCTTGATTAAATTCCCTGAGATTTTTCTGCCCGAGGTCACTGTGGTTTGATCTACAGATGTCGGAATGGTCTGCTTTCCAGGCAACTCCTTCCCTGCTATCTGAAAATCATCCCACTCCTTTAGATCCATGATTAAATATAGATATTAGAGGCTTTTAAACTTTCCACACAATTACTCTGCGGAATAAAGGAAAGTAGAACGGAACTGTTACATTTGTTGAGAAATTCTTCCTTACATCCCAACGACAAAAAGCAGGAGAGCGGCATTAATCAAAGATAACACTAAGGCAAAAGATCTCTTGCTAAATTCAAGGTATTAATATTTACAAAGGTGTTAACCAAATGCCAATCATCTTGGTAAAGGTAAAGGTACCCCTGACCATTAGGTCCAGTCGTGACCAACTCTGGGGTTGCGGCACTCATCTCGCTTTATTGGCCGAGGGAACTGGCGTACAGCTTCCGGGTCATGTGGCCAGGATGACTAAGCCGCTTCTGGTGAACCAGAGCAGTGCACGGAAACGCCGTTTACCTTCCCGCTGGAGTGGTACCTATTTATCTACTTGCACTTTGATGTGCTTTTGAACTGCTAGGTTGGCAGGAGCTGGGACCGAGCAATGGGAGCTCACCTCATCGCAGGGATTTGAACCGCCAACCTTCTGATCGGCAAGCCCTAGGCTCTGTGGTTTAACCCACATCCCTAATTATTTTGGTAATACTATACAAAACCAGGTCTCCCCCCCCCCCAGCCAGAACTGAGTTCCGGCACCTTTGAGGTGGGCGCCACTGCCATTCTAAGAGAACGAGGGAGGTGTTCATGGTGAGTTCCGGCACCTCTCTTTCTAGAAAAAATATCACTGTGCTGAACCTATTTTATTCATCCCAACAACTGCAAAACTGCTCCGTAAAATTGACCAAATTCATCTCACTTTCTGAAACCGCACAAACGGTGCACACACACAACACACCCTCCCTGGCTCACTGACTTAAGCAGAACACACACGAGAGCATGGCATTGAGAAAACAATCCTGGTGTCAGCACTGCTCAATGGCTTTCCTGGCCTGTTTCCAACAGACTTTTAGGATCTGCAGAGCACTGTAACGGACTTAAATTCTGCATGTTGCTGTTCAAGGAAAAGGCATTAGCAGCATTAGCAGCAGCCAAGTGGCGGCGTCTTTACCCTTGGCCCAGCTCCAAAGACGTTCAAGATAGTAAGTAATCTTTGATTTCAGCTGTGTCACAATCAAAGCAGCATTCTGACCAGTTCACAGGCAGCCTGAGGATCTTGCGCCCAAGTGAGCTGTATTAAGAGGGCAAGCACCCAGGAGCAAAATGAGGCAACAGCTGTTGTCCTTGCAGGGCCTCGGCACCTATTGTTAACAGGATGTGCCCCCGTTAATCCGGCTCAAAGTGGGATTAGCGCCGATGTGCAAAAAATAGATTCTGTACTGTCTGAGGTGAGTGTGTTTCTGGTGAACCAGAATCAGCAGCTAACTGGAAGAGCTCTGCATTTGTGATTGCAGGTTTTCTCTCTCCTCCTATCAAATAAAAAGGAAAAAGGCAACAACGAAACAAGAATATCTGTGGAATGCCTGTGTAGGAAAGAATCTGAAAAAATAGCCTCAGTTGACATCATGCCAGGTACAGGTTACAAATGGTATCTGGAAACTCAAACAAAGGGCAACACTTAATTTCGCTGAACCATGTTAATCAAGAAGAAGAAGAGGAGTTTGGATTTGATATCCCGCCTTTCACTCCCTTTAAGGAGTCTCAAAGCGGCTAACAATCTCCTTTCCCTTCCTCCCCCACAACAAACACTCTGTGAGGTGAGTGGGGCTGAGAGACTTCAAAGAAGTGTGACTGGCCCAAGGTCACCCAGCAGCTGCATGTGGAGGAGCGGAGACGCGAACCCGGTTCCCCAGATTACGAGACTACCGCTCTTAACCACTACACCACACTGGCTCTCACCAATCAGTGCCACCACACAACCCTTGCCCTATTCAAAACCAAACCAAGCGCCAGGAAAGTGAAAACTGATCAAGTCCCATCCCCAGACTTCAAAGCTAAAATGAAACTGCAGTGCTGAACATGGCAGTGAAAAACTCAAAGCTACGTTACGAGATGCCCTCTGACAGCATCGAGTCTTGCAGTATACCTGAAGGGTCTCCACCCCATCGTTCAGCCTGGATACTGAGGTCCAGCTCTAAGGGCTTTCTGGCGGTTCCCTCACCACGAGAAGTGAAGCTACAAGGAACCAGGCAGAGGGCCTTCTCAGTAGTGGCGCCCGCCCTGTGGAACGCCCTCCCATCAAGTGTCAAGGAAATAAACAACTATCTGACTTTTAGAAGACATCTGAAGGCCGCCCTGTTTAGGGAAGTTTTTAACACTTGACGTTTTATTATGTTTCTATATTATTCTGGAAACCCCACAGACTGGCTGGGAAAACCTAGCCAGACAGGCGGGGTATAAATAATAAAAATAATTATTACAGGGAACCAGGCAGAGGGCCTTCTCAGTAGTGGTGCCCGCCCTGTGGAACGCCCTCCCACCAGTCAAGGAAATAAACAACTATCTGACTTTTAGAAGACATCTGAAGGCGGCCCTATTTAGGGAATTTTTTTATGCTTGATGTTTCATCATGTTTTTAATATTCTGTTGGGAGCCGCCCAGAGTGGCTGGGGAGGCCCAGCCAGATGGGCGGGGTATAAGTAATAAATTATTATCATCAGCATCATCATTATTAGTGCAACTGTGAAAAACCTCCACAAAAAACCCTGCATGCAGAAATCTAGTATCTGCAAGAAGCCTCAGGGTCATCTCAAAACTGAAACTGGTGTGAGGACAAAGCAAAGAGGACGCCTTCACCCTGGTATGGCTCCCCTTTCTTACATACACAGCCCAACTAGACAACAAGAAAAAACACAACAACTCAGATTTGGCTAATTTGACCCAACAGCACCCCCCCCTTTTACACACAAACAAAACTCACTGCAGTCAACTTTAGGCAACCAATCAAAGAAAACATGCATGGAAAGAGAACCTACTTTCCCTGTGACACTGACACACAAACTGCACACATAACACTATGTAAAAATATATCCCCCCCCAACTACTCTTCTCCCCCAAACTCATATTGCCTATAACATTAGGGTCTCACATCGAATGAAACTGACTTGTAGGAAGGACTCTGTGAACTGAAAGCAGAGACGCTGTACACTTGTTACCCAAGGAAATCTTAATAAAAACTTTTTTTAAAAAAATGTTGATATGGCGGAAGATAATGCAATGGCACAGAATTAATAAAGACAGACTACAATATATGCTGCTTTTGACTCTGCCGGCAACAGTATTGAATCATAGAATCATAGAATCATAGAGTTGGAAGAGACCACAAGGGCCATCGAGTCCAACCCCCTGCCAAGCAGGAAACACCATCAGAGCACTCCTGACATATGGTTGTCAAGCCTCTGCTTAAAGACCTCCAAAGAAGGAGACTCCACCACACTCCTTGGCAGCAAATTCCACTGTCGAACAGCTCTTACTGTCAGGAAGTTCTTCCTAATGTTTAGGTGGAATCTTCTTTCTTGTAGTTTGGATCCATTGCTCCGTGTCCGCTTCTCTGGAGCAGCAGAAAACAACCTTTCTCCCTCCTCTATATGACATCCTTTTATATATTTGAACAGTATTGATTTTCATACTGTACAATTTTGCCAGAAATAATTGTGCTCTCTCTCTCTCTCTCTGTAAAGCACTCAGTCTGGCTATTCTGGTACAGCACCCAGAAAGATGGCCTAAACTTTCCTACCCTACCAAAACTATGAATCTCCCCAGTTTTGGGATGCCACATTATTTTTAATCATGTCACTGCAAGCAAGCAAAGAGGAATATCATCAATACCTCAGGAATTGGACAACTCGGGAGATGGTGTTGGACTTTCGGAGGAAGAGAGGAGAACCAGCCCCGTTGTACATTGGGGAGGGCTGTGTGGAGAGAGTCTCTTCCTTTAAATTCCTAGGAGTTTATCTCGGTGAAGATCTTACTTGGAAAATAAATACAACCCAGGTGGTTAAGAAAGCCCAACAGAGACTCCATCTCCTCAGAGTATTGTGATGTCAATCAACATCTGATGATCTCCTTCTATCAATCAACAATAGAAAGTGTCCTTTCATACTGCATCACGGTATGGTACGCTGGTTTGACATCATCTGATAGGAAATACCTACAGAGGGTGGTGAATACAGCACAAGATATTATGGGCTGTCCCGTGAATCCGCTGGATGAAATAGCGGAAGAACGTTGCCTCAGGAGAGTGAGGAAAATTCTCAGGGATGATTCACACCCTGGCCGGCACTTTCTTGATCTCCTGCCCTCAGGCAGAAGATATAGAAGCATGATTAGTCGCACCAACAGGGTAAAGAACAGCTTCTATCCATGGGCTGTTAGGCTGCTGAATGAAAAGATAACAACAGGGCAACTGACTTTCGGGTTTGGTGGGTGTGCATCAGTAAACGAGGGGAATTAAGACTAAGAGCTGAGTGGGAGGTGCTCATGTAAACTCACTGTATACAAGTTGTACAAGTGACAATAAAGTATTTCAATTTCAATTCTCAGGAGAGACAGAGCTCCTGGTTTGCCCCCTAGGTGGTGCACAGTCACAATATTGTAGTGTCTGTAGGTTGTTCGATATTTCCCCCTCAACCCTCTGCCTCCCTGCAAACGCACTGGCATTAACTTCACAATGCTGTTAGGGTAGCTGCCGGCAGCAGCATTAACTCGCAAAGCTGCTTCCAGGGATTTCATTTTGGAACCACAGATGCAGAATTAACTTGAAATGATGCCCACCTAAGCATTTATATTTGCGCGGATACCTCCCCCCGCACCCCCCACAAAGTCCCAGCTTGCTCTCGGCCGTTTCAAAAGTCGAGCTGAAAATACAAGTGTAAGGAACCCAGAAAAGAATAACAGAAGCAGATAACGGATCGAGTGGGAAACTCTCCCAGCCTTCACTCAAATCGTCTTAATATAGAAATTCGTTATCTACAGAAGGATGCGATTTCCAAAGACTGAGAATTATTAGACAAAAGAGCCGGACGCAACAATAATTTGGATTTCCGAGGTCTTCGAAAAACTAGGTGTCAAGTTCAGTAAAGAGATCTTCAAAAAACTAGGTGTCAAGTTCAGTAAAGTAAGAACGCAAGAGGAGACAATGACCCACCCAGGGCAGGATCCTGTTCTCAGTGGCGAACCACTGTGACACCCACAAACCAGACCTGGGTGCAACAACACTCACAACTCCCCATTTGTGTTTCCCAGGAACCTGCATTCAAAGGCAAAGGCCATGAGATAAAAGCAGCCATTTAAATGTGCCACTGGAATCGTGGCAATTGTTTTCTGGGTGTCTTCGTGGAGACGTACAAAACGTTCTGTCTAATGTGTCCCCCCAACAGACAGGGAACACACAGAGAAAGCCAAGACTATCACCAGACCGAACAGCTCCTCTGCTCATATATTAGAAGACAGTTTCCCAAACTTGGGTTTGCTGCTGCTGTTTTTGGACTGCAGTTCCCGTCATCCCTGACCACTGGTCCTGCTAGCTAGGGATGATGGGAGTTATAGTCCCAAAACAGCTGGAGTCCCAGGTTCGGGAAACCCTGTAACCTACCCTTTCAAGGACCCTCCTGAACAGTCTCCTCCCAGAGCAACATCCCATAAGGTCACCGTTACAAGTTAGTTTCACCCTCCCTGTGCACGAGCCAAAGCACTCTGAATTTATGGGATGTGTGTATGGATTTCACCCACTGTCAACGCATGTAAATTTGGATATGCACTGGTTTTCACTTCTGGGCTTTTCATTGATTTCTGATCCTGTGGGCAATGGCATTTTATTATACCAACTGACCCAGCAAGTAGACCGATGGAGAAATCCTAAAATGGTTTGGCTTCTTTTTCTCCCTTAAGCTATCTCTCAGAGGGCAGCTTAGAGGTCCCTTGAAAGCAAACTTCTGGGGTTCTACTGCGACTGGCATTAACTTGGACTTGTCATGTTGTGCGGATGCCTGACTATCATCTTCCAAAGCAACTACTCTATTCCGAACTTAAAAATGGAAAGCGTAATGCCGGTGGACAACAAAAGAGGTCCAAAGACTCTCTCAAGGCAAATATTTTTTAAAAATGTAGTATAAACACCGACAACTGGGAAACACTGGCCTGTGAGCATTCCAGTTGGAGAACAGCCTTTACCAAAGGAATGTGGGTAGCGCTGTGGGTTAAACCACAGAGCCTAGGACTTGCCGATCAGAAGGTTGGCGGTTTGAATCCCCGTGACAGGGTGAGCTCCCGTTGCTCGGTCCCAGCTCCTGCCAACCTAGCAGTTTGAAAGCACGTCAAAGTGCAAGTAGATAAATAGGTACCGCTCCGCCGGGAAGGTAAACAGCTTTTCTGTGCGCTGCACTGGTTCACCAGAAGCGGCTTAGTCATGCTGGCCACATGACCCAGAAGCTGTATGCCGGCTCCCTCAGCCAATAAAGCAAGATGAGCGCCGCAACCCCAGAGTTGGTCACAACTGGACCTAATGGTCAGGGGTCCCTTTACCTTTACCTGGGCTTTGAAGATGCTCAAACTCAGGATGAAAGGGAGAGATGTGCTAAGAGGAAGGCATGCTTGGCAAACCCTCACCATGATCGACTCCCACCCAGAAACCTATGTCCCCACTGTGGAAGGACGTGTGGATCCAGAACTGGCCTCCACAGTCACTTACGAACTCACTGTTAAAACCGTGTTTATGGAAGACAATCTTACTCCGCTACGAGTGATCTCCAGAGAAGATGATCACATTTTAATATCTGTCTGAAGTCACGATGAGAAATCCTATGTAGCTTTGGACTACTGTGACTGATAAACTCAGGGCTTGCTGAAACTCAAGAAGGGTGCCATTGCCATCATATGGGAAGAAAGAAGGAAGAAGAAGAAGAAGAAGAAGAAGAAGAAGAAGAAGAGGAGGAGGAGGAGGAGGAGTTTGGATTTGATATCCCGCTTTATCACTACCCGAAAGAGTCTCAAAGCGGCTAACAATCTCCTTTCCCTTCCTCCCCCACAACAAACACTCTGTGAGGTGAGTGGGGCTGAGAGACCTCAAGGAAGTGTGACTGGTCCAAGGTCACCCAGCAGCTGCATGTGGAGGAGCGGGGAAGCGAACCCGGTTCACCAGATTACGAGTCCACCGCTCTTAACCACTACACCACGCTGGCTCGCATTTGTGGCGTGTTCCGGCAACTCTTTTTTCTAGAAAAATAGCCCTGGCTATACTGCCATCCACCTCGGTAACTAAGCTATAAGAAATGACTGCAACTGTCCTGGACAAATGTTTGGACGCTGTAATTCAAGGTGATGAGGGTCAGCAGGGGTTGACAGCCTGATTCTGAAAAGATGGAGATAAGGGAAGACTGGGAGAAAAAAGTTTGCCTGAAAATAATGAATTGGCAATTAATGGGCTGGACCAGATCTCACACAGCCAGGAGAGCTTCTTGAGCTCAGCTTTGATAGCTGAAACAGATGGCACTACTGACAACACACCTTTGGATATCAGATGTATATAAAATACTGTCTGCATTCCCCCCGACCCGCAAAGATCTTGCGAAAGATCATCCATGCCCTTATAACCCGCAGATTGACTGCAGCAATGCACTCTGGCTGCCCTTTCAGATTACCACAGTCCACCAACTCAGGGGGATAGCTTTGCTGTCAGCTTCAGGAGCCAATTCAAAGCACTCAGATTCTGACATTTAAAACCACACAAAGACTGAGGACCACATACCTCAGAGGGCCACTCCCTTTAAAGAACAGACTCGCAAACAGGGAGGTGTTTGAACAGTTTTGGGGTGAAGGAGGGAATCAAAATATTTAAGGGGTTGGAAGTCTCAAGTATTTTAGGCTTTCTCGGCCAGGAACAAAAAATAGGATTACTCATTGGGGACATGAGAGTGGTTTGTAAAATAGTGCACCGAGGTTTGTGAAACCCTGCGGAAAATGACAGAGAAGCATATGATGAGCAGGATAGATGATAAAGAGAGGTTAGAATCTGGGGTTTCCCAAACTTGGGTTTGTTGCTGTTTTTGGACTACAGTTCCCATCAATCCTGACCACTGGTCCTGCTAGCTAGGGATGATGGGAGTTGTAGTCCAAAAAAAGAAAAAAGAAAAAGAAAAGCTGGTGACCTGAGTTTGGGAAACCCTGGGTTAGATAAAGAGGTGAGATTTAATATTATATATCTATATCTATCTCTCTCTCTCTATATATATCCCTACAAACTAAGAATGTTTCCTACTATGCCTACTGAAAATGCAGACTTAACATTAATCTCCATAAAAATGTTTTTCATGTTCATTTTAATCACAAAATATGTATTTAAATGATATGGGTCACAGTCTACGTAGTGCTAAAGGTTACAGTGTGCAGAATGACTTCTGCTTGGTTGGCGAGACGTTCTCTCCTCTCCTCCCCTGCTGCCCCAAACCTGCTCTGGGTTCCCCCCCAAAACCCCCAGAGTAGATTTAGGGGGCCTGCAGGGCACATTTGAGTGGAGGAGAGAGAGGGGTGCAAGTCCTGTTGCACTTAGCGGACCCCGCTTTTGTGTGTGCCAAAAGTTAGTTGAACACCACTCATATTATCTCAGTGCAGGCATTTCGAGATATATTTTATCCTACATTATAAGGAGTGACATTATTTATTTTTTAAGCATCCATTCTGGAACATGTTTTGAGTTGAAAACTGTATTGTAAAATTCAGAGAAGGGCAGAATCTGAAGGATAACTTGCATTCCAGTTTTTACATTAAAAATATGGAAACAGCCAAATTTTCTGTTATGCCCAGTATTAAATGCACTATCATACATAGCACATAGAAGAGAACGAGGTTTTTAAACTGTTTCATATACCTCCACAGAACAAGCCACAGGAAATTGGAGGGGTTAAGTCTGACCGTGTTTGGTTGTTCTTGTAAGATCAGAAGAGCCCCGTTAGATGATATCAAATGCCCTTTTAAAATGTGGGTTGCGCTTGTTCTTGTTTTTATTATGTGCCGTGTAGAATTGTAATTTTATGTTGCGGACTGCCCTGAGACCTGCAGATGTAGGGTGGTGTACAAATTTAAATAATAGTAATAATAATAATCTGGGTTTCCCCCCCACAAAAAAGAGGTGCCAAAACTCACTGTGAGACTGTTCCAGTAAGTGTCACACTTTAAAAAAAAACCAACAACCCAAAAATAGGCGCCAATACTTTCCATGAAGCTGTTCCAGTAAGCGCCACACTTTTTAACAGCAACAAAAGAGGTGCTGGTACTGTGTACCTTTGAGTACCCCCTGGAAAAAACCACTAATAATAATAATAATAATAATAATAATAATAATAATAATAGATCAGGCAAAAGGCCCATCTAAGTCCAGTATTTCGTTCACACAGTAGCCAAGCCTAAAAACAGAAACTGGGCAAACAACAGTCTTCCTACTTGTTATTGCAAGTGATTTTCAACGCTGTCATCAAGCAAAAAGAAGTCTCAACATGCCTCAGTCCAATGAAAGTGCTCACATGCGAAGCATCATAGTTCTCACTTGCATTTGCTAATTATTTTAATAATTGGTGGCGGGGAGCTTCAATGCAAACTCAGCGATTTGCAACCCCTTTACACAGTGGGGACAAACATATTTTGAATCAGCGCATGGCACGAAATAGCTGGCTCCACGGGAAGGCAGTTGCAACGTTCAAAGTGAAAGAGCTTCAGCCGGAATAATCCCTTCGTTTTTAACTAATACGTTTGCCATTGGAGCAACTGGTGCACTGATGTAGCCCATGCTACGAAAGGAATGGGCGTGCCTGTTTGTATTTCAAAATTTAATGGTAACGCTAATGATGATGAGCTGCGCTTTCTAAGTCGCAGTTCAAAAGGATCTGCACTTGTCCTGTGTTGTTATTATATATAGTAATATATTTAACTACTGGCAGTTTTAAGATGCACTCCTGCCACTAAAAGATTTAGAGCAGAGCACCTCAATCAAAGCACCTACTCTGGAGACTTTGAAAATAGGACTTTCAAATCAACAATTCAAGCCAGGGTTTTTAAAACTGGCCTTCAATGGGTTTTTAAAACCTGCCTTTACTGGACTGAGCGTATCCTCCCTTCCAGATACGCGAGCAGGTATGTTGGCTATACAGCGGTACCTTGGTTCTCAAATGCCTTGGTTCCCAAACGCCAAAAATCCAGAAGTGTTCCGGTTTTCAAACGTTTTTCGGAAGTCGAACGTCTGATGTGGCTGTCGGCTATTGTTTCCAGGGCGCCTGCACCAATCAGAAGCTGCGCCTTGGTTTTCAAACATTCCAGAATGGATTAAGTCTGGCGCTTTTGTTTTTGCTATTTATTTTGCGTTTTTCTTTTTGAGGCTTTTTCAGTTAATTTGTTTTTGTGACTGTATGGAACCCAGTTCAGCTACTGATTGTGTGACTGCGGAAATGGATAAAAGCCCCCCATCCAAACAAGGACGATCATCAGTGCAGGTAAGAAAATAATAATAATTTTAATTTTTATCATCTACAATACTGTCTTGTTTATTTTATAGAACAGTACATTGATGATTGCTTTCATTTTATGGATCAATGGTCTCGTGAGATAGTAAAATTCATGTTACATTGCTGTTTTAGGGGCTGTATTTAAAAGTCTGGAACGGATTAATCCGTTTTGCATGACTTTCTATGGGAAAGCGTGCCTTGGTTTTGGAACGCTTTGGTTTTGGAACGGACTTCCGGAACGGATTAAGTTTGAGAACCAAGGCACCCCTGTAAGATTTCTATCATATGAGATGAATGAAAATTTAATATGGGAAACAGTGGGAACACATGGGGAAAGCCACAGGATGCAATGAGCCTTTAAAAAGGAGGAGACCACAATATCTACACGTGTCCTATCAGCCCTTAATACATTTCTAAACAATGTTAAGTTGGGTTTGGGATTTTGCTTTTAAGGAAATCACACATTCCACAGCAGGTAAATCTGCTGGTCAAGGGGAAAGTGACTAGAAGTCATAAGCATAGCAGGCAAACAGGCAGACTTCTTACCTCAAACGCCTTCTACTTAAATTGCATTCAGCATTTCAAATCGCCCTCTTTTAAAATGAAAGTTACTGATCTCATACCTATGAAGTGGGTTAAGAATCGGTTCTACAGCGGAGGACTATAAAATTGACACATCAGATTACAAGAGGCGAAACTCAATGCACTGGAAGAGGTAGGTGGAAAGGAAGGCACACACCCAAAGTATTTGGTTCAGTAAATCTAAATGGAGCAACACATGCAGAGAGTTGATACGATTTGACTACAGGCAGACATCAAGGAAGTGAACTTTGACATCTTAAAGTAAGAGAGCTTTCAGAAGAGGCAGAGGAAGATCAGGAATGTCTGTAGCCTGAATACAGGAGAAGAGAACCCAATTCCCGTCAGTGGCATAAAGGAGAAAAAAGATAGTTTCTTGTGAAGTTAACAATGTTAAAGATAAAAGCAGACACTGCTAGGAAATAAATGGGGAGTATCACTGACATTTGGGTTTAGAGGTCAGAGCCTTTAACAAAATCCATTCAGAAGAAGCAAGAAGAGACCTCAAGATTTAAGTGTACGCTTGAAGGAAAGGAAAATGCATGAATTGAGTTTGGATGTAAAGACACAAGCCATGGTTTGGGCATCAGGGCTGAACGTTGGGCTCACACCAGTGGCGTAGCGTGGGTTGTCAGCACCCGGGGCAAGGCAAGTAATTTGCGCCCCCCCCCAGCTGCACTGTCCCTCCCCCAGATAGTCCCTCGCTCTCTCTCCGCACCGCACCGCACGCCTGGCACCCTCCGCTCCACAGTGGGCGGCGACCCGGCGGCTCGGATCGGATTCGCACAGCCAGCACTGCAGTGAGAGAGAGTGAGCGAGCCAGGTAGGGGCAGAGAGGTGCGAGTGCGAGCACCCCCCCAGATGTTGCGCCCAGTGCGGCCGGCCCCCCCTGCACCCCCCACGCTACGCCACTGGCTCACACATTCCCTTCTCCCCTTAGGAACACTGAATTTATTCCCACAACGAATGGTTTAGGTTTGCCATTGTTTCCAGGTCAGGCAAACTATAGTTTGTGCAAACCATGTATTACCTCCAAACCAAAACCAGAATTTCATTTCAAATTCTGCCTTCCACCTCTGGTTTCGGGTAGACAATGGTTTCCCCAAACTGTACCTTACTCGGTTTGGATGTAATGGCAAACCATGGTTTCCCCAGATGCGGATTAGACAGTAGCGTAACCCATCAAATCAATGGACTTAAGCTAGTAATGTCCATTCGTTTAAATGGGTCTACTCAAGAGGATGATTTCGTGTGATACAGTCCGTGAGAGCAGAGAAGGAAGCCTAAGGCTCAGCCCTGAGCGCCAAGCCACGGTTTAGCAACCACATCCAAACTGGGCCAAAAAAGTTGACCGTAGTGCAAGCAACAGAGAATGTCCAAGAATTATTGCAAATTTAGAAGGATTCACCATTACATGCACTACCTAAAAAAACCAAGGGAATAAAATTTGTATTTTGTGTGTTCTCCTTTGTTCTTCTCTTTCTTCTCACTGTATTGGAAAGAAGGAATAAATGTCTAATTAATATTGAAATCCAAGCATGATGGCATTTAAAATGCTTTTCATCAAGTATCAAAGGATTAAATCCAGGGAAAAGTAAAAAAAAATAATGCTCTCATTTATTAAAAGAGGAGAAAGCTTGTTCTTCTCTTGCAGGTAACAAACACATCTTAAAAAGAAATTAAGAACTGTGGGGAACGAAACTTGGAAAAGTTTGTGTCACATCTACACAGAGAAAACAAAAATTATCTTTTTTTTAAAGCAGAAGGATATAAGAAAGATGGTAATGGGAGATATATCATCTAGAAATTTTATTATTATAGAAAAATGACACCTGGATGTGTATATGGGCCCAACATCACTCCAAAAGATTTCTTTAAAATGTGGAAAACGTGGGCAGATTTTCCTGAAAGCAATCAGAAAAAATAAAGAGGGCCTCTTTAGCTACTAAAGTTTACCACCTCCTTTTACATAAGATTAGGAAAATTTCAAATGCTTAATATTTGGCAGTATTTTAATCCAACAAACGGCTAGATATTTTTATTTTATTACTGCCACATTAAAGAATATACTATTTTGCAACATCAAGTGTACATATATTTAACGTCAGGTAAATTTTTCTATACCTCTCAAGAAACTAATGAGAAACTAAGTACACAAGAAAGTTGCATGCAGTTAAATAAGTTTTTAAAAAAATCAATGTTAAGACTATTATTTCAGAGAAATTTATCAATGAACTAACTACACTGACAGGTGGAAGTTCAATAGTGTGGGCATGTTAAACATGTGACAATTTTATGGGGGGGGGGAATCTTTTAGATCTCGAAAATCCAAGATCTCAAAGAGTTAAATGGGGAGAGCAGTCTCTGAAGTTCACCATTACAAACTAGAACGAACCTGTCTTCAAAACAAGGTAAATAATAAATCATGCCATTCCTACATTCTCTGGTTTTGGATTTAACGTGTGATTCTGTTAAGATTCTGCACATGCAGTCGACATGGAGCATGCTTGATGACTAAGGAAGGAGTATAACATGCAAAATTCCTTTACTGTTAAACACAAGAAACTCTTACTGGATTGCTGTGAACCACGTGAACACTGAAGCAGTCTTTTGTCTGGTGCCTATGTTTGATATGTGGGCCTATTTACTCAATTTAACTTGCAAAGGTTTTACACAATTGCTGCCTCCTATTCACATCTAAGATCTTCTTCTGATCCCAGGTAAATCTGGACCGTGTTTCCAGGGTGGCAGCTGAACTTTCAAAAGGATCTTTGTCTAGTGTTGGGGACTGCCATTCTTGGGAACAATACAACAAATGCCCTTGCGTGTGACGCTTTTAGCACACCTATGCAAACATTATGAGCCAGGGGGTGTCCCCCCCCCAAAAAAAAATACACTTGTTGAAAAGCTCAGAATTTCCTAGTCAAATCTAACACAAGCAAAGGGAAGTTCACCATCACCAAAGCCAATAATTAAATGTTTTTTAAAGTGTTATCAGATGGAATTTTTCGAACTTTTCCGAAGCAAAAAGAATAAACCATGCAGATCAGCAACTTTCCGACGAGTTAAAAAAACAAGACCAAAAACCCACAACACACCACTAAGAAACAGTATTTGAAAACCTGTTCAAAACCAAGGTGAGAGCCCAGTAGAAAAGGCAACTTTTGTTTTGTTTCTTGATTTTGTATAATATTTTAAGAAATATTGTTTAGAACCAGATTTCAGCATTTGGGGAATCAGCTGAAAACCCCTAGTTGTTCTCAATGCACGATAATAACTTTTGAAGCCACCAGTTATAAAAGATGAAATCAATTTATCTATTTTGAAATTTAAAGTGGTAAATCTCTAAGATTGGCTGGACTTTCATCCAAACTGTATATAGCCTGCTTGACTGTTTTATTCAATCCTTTAACCAATAGTGTAATTAAAGTTACAAGGACAGGCATCTTACCTGTTAGCACGGGAAGGAACACAGATTTATAACTGGAGAAAACCGTACCACACCAGACTTACGTTGTTCGAGATCTGTGCTTCAGGTTTTCAAAGTTATGGACATCTTGACAGCTGAATTAAAACTCTTAAATATATTCATGGATGTCAAACAGACTTTACTAAGGGACAAAATATAACAGGTGTGATTGCAAACTTTAAATGTAACCTGTAGTATTGCTACAGAATTGTGTGAAAAGGTCTAACTGAACTATGAAATATCAAATTTATTTTGCTGCAAGAATCTGTGAAATAAAATGAATGACTGGATGGCTGTCTTTAAAAAGTGGCAAAAAGCAGAAATGTTTTAACTGAATGTTGATGTTTAACTTGGAAATAATGCCCAAATCTTTGTTTTAATTCACTATTGAAGTATAATGATTCTGTACTGCCATGTTTGTTTCTTCACACTAGTGTGGTTTTTGTAATCTGGGTTTTGTTGACAAATATGAAATGGAAAATGGGACACGGGTGGTGCTGTGGTCTAAACCACTGAGCCCCTTGGGCTTGCCAATCAAAAGGTCAGCAGTTCAAATCCCCGCGACGGGGTGAGCTCCCGTTGCTCGGTCCCTGCTCCTGCCAACCTAGCAGTTTGAAAGCCTGTCAAAGTGCAAGTAGATAAATAGGTACTGCTCTGGCGGGAAGGTAAATGGTGTTTCTGTGAGCTGCTCTGGTTCGCCAGAAGCGGCTTAGTCATGCTGGCCACATGACCCGGAAGCTGTACACTGGCTCCCTTGGCCAATAAAGCAAGATGAGCACCGCAACCCCAGAGTTGGTCACGACTGGACCTAATGGTCAGGGGTCCCTTTACCTTTATTTTTCTTGAAAAAGAGGTACCGGAATTCACCACAAAGCCTCCCTTGTTCTCTTAGAATTGCAATAGCGCCACCTGAGAGGTGCCGGAACTGGGTTCTGGTGGGTGAGTTCCGGCTGGGAAAAAAGCCCTGGATTTAGCCATCATGACTAGTAAAAGGTAAAAAGGTAAAGGACCCTTGGATGGTTAAGTCCAGTCAAAAGCAACTATGGGGTTGCAGCGCTCATATCACTTGCCAATCAAAAGGTCAGCAGTTCAAATCCCCGCGACGGGGTGAGCTCCCGTTGCTCGGTCCCTGCTCCTGCTAACCTAGCAGTTTGAAAGCACGTCAAAGTGCAAGTAGATAAATAGGTACCACTCCAGCGGGAAGGTAAATGGCATTTCCGTGCGCTGCTCTGGCTTGCCAGAAGTGGTTTAGTCATGCTGGCCACATGATCTGAAAAAACTGTCTGCAGAGCGGACAAACGCCAGCTCCCTCGGCTCATCTCGGCGAGATGAGCGCCGCAACCCCAGTCGTCCGCGACTGGACTTAACTGTCAGGGGTCCCTTTACCTTTATGAAACGAAAGCCTTCCAAACTACTCAGTTTTTAACCAGTTGCCCAGTCCACATAGGTATCTGTGCTAAGACATCTAGAATAACTGTTTGTGCAATATTGGTCTGCAGCTGGATGTTTCAGGGATGGAAAAAATTAATAAACCTTGCATCCGCTAACTTCAGAGAATCAGCTGAAAGGTGAGTACTGCATAATAATGCTCACTAACCACAATTGTCAGGTACAAGGATTAAATCAGACTTGAAATAATACACTCCAGGGATAAAAATGAATTTAGTGTGAAGATGATCCAGTGAAGTACTATGCTGAGCATCTGTTAGCTCAGTCAGTAGAGCATGAGGCTCTTAATCTCAGGGTTGTGGGTTCAAGCCCCATGTTGGGCAAGATATTCCTGCATTGAAAGGGGTTGGACTGGATGACCCTTGGGGTCCCTTTCTTCTTTTCTGCAAGGCACAAAGTTGGCTTCGCAGCACTAACAGCCACAACAAACTTGTAAAATACCGAGCAAATGTGGCAATACTGCTCAAAAATGGGGCAGGAATATTGGGAAGCAACCTCTATTCTCAGGTGCAGATCTAGAGACCAGAAATAAAAATAGATGTTGCGTGACAAGCCGAGGATTACCTAGTTTAGTATGCCGTAAATCTACGTTCGAGTTAAGCTGGAGTACTAGGATTTGAGATGATTTAATGCTGTTTGGACTTTAGTTTCTCCTGCTTGTACCTTACATATGACTTTCGGCATCCTCCTAAGGAAGCTAGCATGAAAGGAGGACTAGACAGGAACACCTGACAAGCTTCTTTATTACTTGAAGTATACACAGCTTGTGGACCAGATTCGGGGGCAGAGGGGATCTGCATGACAAAGCTGTTCCCATCATTTAAAGGAAGAGGGAAGCCTGTGGATTTGGGATCACCCCAACCACAGAGATCAATCCACCTGGTTCTTATATTCTGGTTCTTTATACAGATCTACGAGCACCCAAACAGTGACAAGTTGAGTTTTGTTTACCTAACAAGTTTCGCAGGACATTTTCAACCACCAAATCTACAACTACTTCAAATAATGGTACAGTGAGTTCCTCACTGCAGAGAATACGACTCACCTAGCAAACTGCATTTCCCCTTTACTGATTTTGGATCCCCTATAGATGGGACACAAATTTTGAATTCTGCTTTTTTGTATATGATAATCTGATGCTTACTGGGAAGAGACTTTAGATTTTTATTTCAGATAAACTGCTCGTTATTAAAACCGCACACAGAGGTTTTAATGTTGCTCAGTAAAATAATTAAAATAAACATGACCAAGCACACACAGTGTGTCATATGTTATAGCACAATCCTATACAGTCATACCTTGGTTGCTGAACACCCTGGAATTCGTACATTTTGGTTCCCAAATGCCGCAAACCCGGAAGTGAGTGTTCCAGTTTGTGAACGTTCTTTTGGAACCCGGACGTCCGACGGTGCTTCCGCGGCTTCTGATTGGCTGCAGGAGCTTCCTGCAGCCAATCAGAAGCCGCATTTGGTTTTCAAACGTTTTGGAAGTCAAACGGACTTCCGGAACAGATTCTGTTCGACTTCCAAGGTACGACTAGACATGTTTACTCAGCAATATGTCCTACAGACTTCAGCAGGGCTTATTCCCTAGTAAGTGGGTATAGAATTGGAATCCCAATGGCATGTACAGTGGTACCTCTGGTTACGAACTTAACTCATTCCAGAGGTCCGTTCTTAAGCTGAAACAGTTCTTACCCTGAGGGCAAAGTTTGCAACCAGGAGCAGCTACTTCCAGGTTACCAGAAGTGTTTGTAACCAGAGGTACCACTGTATTATCAAGACCTGGGGGGAAAGCACAAACAATAGTATTTCCAATGTTTTTTTGCCTTCCTTGTATTTCCCTGCCATTTCCCTTTTCTCTTTGGCTTCCATTCCATTCTATACATTTTGCATTATTAGTAGTTAGTCACAATAACCAAATCTATAAAGATGCAGCAAGGTGCACAAGATTAAACCCGTGAGAAACCAGTCATTTCTGAATGCAGTTAGCTGTGTCTAACTGTGGCCAATGATTTCAGTGAACTAATTTTTTTTTTTTAATTCTCAATTGGCGTCTACAGTCACAATCCACATAATTATGTGCACACATGTGCATGCACAAAGGCAGAAAAGTTTATTGAAAATGATTTTGCACAGCAACCCTACCTGCCAAAAAGGCAATTTTTTTGGCTGTTGGGAGTTCATCTGTGTGATCAGTTCTTGCCTACACAAGCATACAGCTTGTAAAGGATATAACATAAGGTATTAGACTAATTAGACTCTTGTTTAAGCTCAAAACTGTATGACCTAGTCAGTAAGCATCATTATATACGTTACATAATCCAAAGTGCCCAGTGCATGAATGCATGGCATTTCTGATAATTTGCAGGGAGGAGTGAGAATCACCTATTTTTGCCAACTGGTCCTAACTAGCCTTTCACCCACCACCACCCCAAACCAAAGATTTTTCAAACACTCAGGAGTGCTTCTTCAGTTAGAACAATGTTCTACATCAGAAATGTGGGTGGTGGCAGCAAATACAGCATGCCGCCGTTTGGATTCAAGCTAACATGTTCACAAAACATAAAATGTTCACAAAACATAAAATGTTGGATTCAAGCCAACATGTTCACAAAACAAAAAATACAATGTTGTTCTAACAAAAATTGCAGGACTAGACAACAAACAAGAGCTGTTATGCAAAAAAGTTAAAATTACAACTTTAAAATGGAACTAAAAGCTGGCTAGAGCTTATATTGAACTCTCAATACTTCAAATTTATACAGAATGCTATTTTGATTTAAATACAGGAGATTATGGAAAGTGTTTTTTTATTCCTAGTTTCAAATCATGGATCTAGTTGCTATTGAAAAGGAACAAAAAAATACAAACTGAGCAGCTCAAAATAAAATTTATTATAATACAAAAGTGTATGTGCAGGAGATACATAAATAGCATACAATGCAAATGAAAAAAAATGGGACACATGACATATCACTTCAACTGAAGCAAAAGCATACAACACATGCCAAAGCAAAATCTAAATGCATTTACATTTACAAAGGAGCATTAATGATGCCAACGAAAAAGGGAAAGGGAAAAGAAATACGACAAGTAAAATGCTTGAATATCAAGAACTGTTATTGCCGTGAACACAAATGTACATTATGCTTTATTAAGAATATTTAGGCAAAAGCATGCTAATATTCTATCAGCTTTTAATAACATATTAATGGTCTTGCTCATCTGACAAATTCCCCACTGGAATGTAGCCACTGCTCTGTTCAACCAGACCCACTAATAAGCTGAGTTCACATCCTTTTTCTTAAGGTCATATAGAGCATTTTCATACACGAGGCGTTTCAGATGGTGTTGAACTTGAATGCAAAACCTACATTCGCCAGAATGTTCATTCATATTACATTTTCTTTTGCAGAGATGCTCACACGGCTGGTTTTGTTTCACTTTCTGTGAACGCTGGGCTTGTCGTTACATACAAATCAGAAATAAATTTCAAATAATGAACGCTGGTCAAAGCAAAGCAGCTGGTTTAGCCAGCCAGAGTTAAAAAAATTCAAATCAAGGTCTCTATTTCATACTTTGTGACAAGCCAGGATTAATAGAAAGTGAAATCAAATGCTGTTGAGGAGAACACACAAACCTGAGGCTTGAGCTTGTTTCAGCTCACGCACATAGAAGTGAGGCATGTCTGAAAGGTTTTGGACAGTTGAGGTTGCTCATTCATATTGGTCCAGGCATTATGGATTGCATCCAAAGAAGTCATCTCTTTTGCACAAGTCCCTTCTCTCTTCCTATGTCATTTCCCCCCACCCCTCCAAACTCTGGAGTATTGCAGAGAGGAGAGGGAGGGGAACTTTCATTGCACAAGTAGAAATTATTGCACAGACAGGGCAACTTTGTGGGGTACAACCATAAGTTAGGAAAGAGTTTGAATTGCTTTCAACTTAAACGCATTGAACCAATTATAGGGGCATGCGAAGGACACCAAAAGGACGCCAAAGACCAGCAAATATTTTGTCATTAACTGAAACCAACAGCCCGGACAAGTCGTAACAGCGCTGATGGGTCAGGGAAGTGTTAGCTCCAACACAAAGTGTACTTCAAAGAAGCTGAAACCCATTCTCTGCGCATCACTTTCCATAGTACATAAATTAATGTTTTAATGGTCTCCCATGAGCCATCCTCCAGGCTAAACCTTGTGTAGGCTCAACTTTCTGAAAGTGTGAGGCCAATATCCCCAAGGAAACACGGGGAGGAAAATATGCACAGGAGTGGAGAATACACAGGCTAACACAAGTCCATGCTTCATCCTCTCTCAGGAAGCATGCAGTGCCACAGAAATTTAAAGAGGACAAAATTGTTTTTATTATTAATTGCCACTCTCCGTTTTAGGGCAAGCCATCACAAGGCAGCTTATAACAGATGTGTAAACATAAAACAGTTGAATGCAAAAAAACCAACAACCCCATAACTAAACAGCAGAAAATAAAATTATAGGCAGCCAGCAATATAGGGGGCAATCAAGAAGCCCAGCAGTATAAAAACCACCATCAGAGTTTGCTTAAAGGCCTCAAGGGAAGGGGCCAAGCAGAATTCTCAGGAAAGGGAATTCTTTGAATACGGGGGCCACTACTGACAAGGCCTTGTCCCTGATACTCACTGACCTTGATCAGCCTTAGTGGTAGGCCAGGAAGCAGGACCTGTGAGATCAATCTTAGGGCCCAGGGAGATTCATATAAGATATAGGAGGTCCTTCAAATAACATTTAAACTAAGCCTCAAAACAAATGGATAACCAATGTAAAATTGGTATAATGAACCGCCTAGCCCCTACAAGCATTCTAGTGGCTGAATTTTGCACCAGTTGAAGATACCAGGTTGTCTTCAATAGGCCACCCTACCAATAGGACTGTGACAAGCTTGCACCATAACACCTTCCAGTCCAAATACAATTATTCAGGTCATCCCAATCACAACAATACAGGAGACTCTGAGTGCCACATTCCACTCTCCCAACAGTTGTGCTGATTTATCATCCCAGACCCCATAGAATTTTTGCATGCTTTTTGGTTTTGGTTTATTTCATCTCCTGTACTCTTCTTTTTAAAGCTTTAAGAGCACATCCCTGGCTTAGTGGATGGTCCTCTTTATTGCTGCTCAGGTTCATCAGACACCGCCCACATCTCCCATACAATAAAGACACCCATGTTTGTCTGAGGGGTTGTTTGGATATTTTCCTTCCTTGGGATCAACTGGTGGTGGGTCTTCAGATTGCAACTCTCTCCTCTTTTAGAGAAGATTTCATGTTCAGAAAAATGCAGGGGCCTCCTAATTCATTTGGGAGGATGGCAGATACACAAAACACCCATCCCTTAAATACAGATGCCGCCTCGCTCCCTTGCCCTCCATTCCCACTCAAAGGTTTGAATGTCCCTTAACCAGGACAGGGGTGGCATTATTTCACTCTTGTGTGATTCACCAACTTGTTTTAAACTCACAAAGACAGACTTCATACTCCAGATCTCCTAGCAGTTTAGGAATAATCAATGTGCATTAAAAAGTTAGCCAGTGATTACATTGAGAAGTACCGTACAAAATCAGACTCACATCCACTTAATCCAGCATTCTTTTCAGGAATCCCAGTAGCCCAAAGGCGCTAAGTGGTACACAAGTGGATCATGGTCTACTTTCTTCATGGCTGGTTCTAGATCAAAGATGTAGGTTGCTTCCACACTAACCCTTTCCTCTGGGGTGGACGTCTCTTGTTCATTCAATTTTTGCAAGGAATCGGCACAACGCTGTTAAATCATTGCAATCTAGTGTTTTGTGTTATCCTCCTGTGCTTTTCCCAGACCTGATTTGTTGTGGGGGTTTTGCTGTAAAATGCAATTGCAGCAACAGCCTGTCAGTTGTGTACGAGCAATTCACTATTAGGACTTCTTAGGGGAACTGTACCTTTCACGTGAAAGCTTCCTGTTTGCAGGTTCAGACCGTTTTATTGCTTCCCCAAGTCAGCATGTAGGGATGAACTGCCCTTTATTTAATCCCTTTTTAAGGGAGAGGTAGTGCTGGATACCTAATCTCCTCTCAGGACCATTGTTGTACTTACTGGGAGGGAGAGGTGGTGGTGAGGTTAGCGTTTTCAGATACATTGCCAGAACCAATCCTGTACTGGAACTGGTGCACTCACAAAGTGCTGACCCCTGACCCCCTCTCTTTTCACAGAAAGCGCAGCAATGTCACTGACTGCACTTCTGTCCCCCACAAAAGGGAGGGAGGGAGGAAAGAGGTGTTGCTTTCCATTATTACTTTTAATCCCCTCTTTTATTTCATTATAGTGAAGCAGCACCGACTTAAATTGACACACGCCAGGAACAGAAGCTGACTAAATAAAGGGTAATTCATCACCGCTCTTTCAGCCACAAGGATCACAGAAGCAAGGAAGCAGGTTGAGCTTCTGAACAGGAAGCTTTTAATTAACATTAGAAAGGGCATTTGTTGAATGTAAATTTCCTGTGAGCAGACATTCTAAGAAGATATTGGTCAAGGGGAAACAGGGTTGCTAATTACATAGGAAGTTGACTTATATGAAGTCAGACCACCAGCTCATCCACCTCACTACAACCAAAGCTCTCTAGGAGTTTCATACAAAGCTCCAGATCTACTTGGAGGTGCCAGGATCTGCATGTAAAAATGTGCAGACTACCACAAAGTTCCTTCCCCTTGCTATGTTAAAACTGGAGGTTCTGAAAAGCATTTAATACCATTTTCAGCGAACGGCAGAAAAGCAATGCCTCTGTGTGTTAAAGGGCTCTCAAATGTGAAACGCTTTCTTTCTTATTGCACCTATTGTTATTTATTTCTGGCAGAATCTAGAGTAATATATATATTATAATATATATGGAGTGTGTGTCTCTCAACCATTGGTTCTATCATTTTTCAGAAATCAAAGGCACAACGCAAGCATGGTTTCCTAATATGCTGCTATTAGAAGATTAACTTGAACTTATCAATACTATTCTATACTTTGGTATATTTCAATATTCAATAGATTTAAGAGTTGTTTAAACTAGGTTTCTACATATTGTTACATAACGACTGAAACAAAGAATCCTATCACCTCCATTCATTTTCAGCCTTTTCCAATGTTGCACAAGTTGAATGAATGACTTTGCATATATTTGCTTGAACTGAAAGCAAATGAACCTGCTTCCAAATGTTTAGGATTAAGATATTAAAAGACAGAGAGAGAGAAAAATCTAACGGAGGATTTGTTTAACAGTCTGTTAAAATCTAAGCAAATTGTGACAACAGTAAAATTTATCCACATAAAAAATATATGATTCGGGTATTATTTTTTCTACATCTATCGTTCCAATTTTCTTTTGTAGCCAATATACCTTTGTGTTTTGCTGCACTGCAAATTTTCTGTATTTTTTTTTTTAATACCCCATGAAATTCCCTTTTGAATTCATTCCTTAAGCATGATACAATTGCAAGTATAGGCCACACACATTTTTGTGCTTTATTTCCGCTTGCTTTCTGAAAAAGCGATTAAAAGGAATCTGCATAAAACCAGATACTAATCTTTGGTATCTCGGAGCAGTTATTTACAAAACACTGAAAACAAAACTAGCTTCTCTGGAACTGTGCGATCTAGAAAAACGGGAGCATGTTTAAAGACGAAAACCAACTCTCTCTGAAACTAGAGCCCATTTCTTTAGTTTTGCTCTCCTCGACCTTCCATTCTATACACTACAGTGGTGGAGATGTCCTCGTTTGCCTCGGGTGACACTTTTTTCCACACAGTCTCTTTTAATGCAAGTTCGTGCTGAAGGCTCTCATAGTCCAGCGGTCCATAGGAATGCTAGTTGTTCAAGCAACACACAGTATTTGTTAGATTACCGGTGGGGGGGAAACATTCTAGCATTATTGATATTTAGCAATTAGCGTTAAGCCAGCTGTTAAGCACTGACTTTCCGCTACCTCTTGACATGGTTATGCATTCAGTTTTGAGACAGTTAAGGGGGTTTCTGCAATGCAGGGAGTGGCAGGGAAGGCAAGAGCCACTCCTCCAACCAGCTTCATTCACTATACGGGAAGTTGGGGATATTCAGAAGGCCAAATTCTTGGATTCGGGGTTCACTTTCCTTATTCAGCTGTCCCCTCCCCATTAGGCTTCACACACTGCTGCTCCCCTGGCCTTGGAGCTGCAGGTGGGCAGAGGGTCATTCCCACAATAGCATGGCAAACCTAGCCATGGGTCTGTTTGACTTGGCCAAAAATCGTAGTCCCCCCCCCAAAAAAATATCAAAACTGTGCCCCCAAAGTACTCTGTGAAACCTAAGAGCTATAGCCAGAAGAGGAAGATTGCATAAGCGTCTCTCCAAGCCATCCGGTATACAGTGGTGCCTCGCAAGATGAAATTAATTCGTTCTGCGAGTTTTTTCGTTCTACGAGTTTTTTCGTCTTGCGAAGCACCACTGTGTATTGACGGTTTCCCATAGGAATGCATTGGCAGTTTTTTAAAAAAGGCGCAAGATGTTTCATCTTGCGAAGCAAGCCCATAGGGAAATCCGTCTTGCGAAGCAACTCAGAAAACGAAGAACTCTCTCGTCTTGCGAGTTTTTCGTCTTCCGAGGCATTCGTCTTGCGAGGTACCACTGTAGTTAGGAGAAAAACTAAATGGGAAGGTTCCTTCCTTTTTCTAGCAATTCTTAATGCAGCCAACAGAGCACCAGACACTGCAAAAGGCAGTTCACAACTGCTACCCTGAGCACCAAGAATAACAAAGGGGTTTTTCCGCATCTATACTGCAAACATGTACACAGAGACTTGACTATACAGTGGTACCCCGGTTGTCGAACGTAACCTGTTCTGGAAGACCATTCGACTTCCAAAACGTTTGACAACTGAGGTGGCAAAAGGCGGTCGGCAAATTCAATTGAGAAAATTGAGAAACGCGCCTTGGAAGCCGTTTGACTTCCGAGGCGCGTTTGAAAACGGAAGCATTCACTTCTGGGTTTTTGGTCTTTGAAAATCGAAATGGTCGGCTTCTGAGACACTCAAAAACCAAGGTACCACTGTACTTTGGAAGGCATGCCAACGTTGCTCCATAGTTAATTGGCCCAAGATGGCTTTAGATCTTACTATAAATGACGGCCTTGCTTTGAGGCTGGCTTGAATATACTAAACCAAACCAAGGCATGCTAAAAGCAACAGCAAAACCTAGTGTGCTACCAGGTGCCAAGTTACTAACAGAGTAGGCAAAATGGCAAAAACACAACATCTGGCACTAAGCTCCACTTATGGCAATTAGGTAAACTGAACTTGAACCATTAGAATTTACATATTGATGCAATGCATGTCATTGATCGATCTTATTTTGGAAAAGGAGAAACCTAGTAAATACACAATACACACTAATAACCTGAAATACCTTTCCTACTTACCCGCTGATCACCACCTTCCCTGCGAGGATCAAGCTTCTTCGCAAAGTGCCTCAAATTATCGTAATTATGGAAATTGCACAAAGATACCAGTTCCTGCAATGGTCAGAACATCACATTATTCTATGTGCAAACCAGCAAAGTTTATAAGTTTCGATGCTTTACACATCTAGTCTGTTATTATCTGATTACATAGCTTACTGGAGCCCATTAGAAAAGCTCACTGGTTGATACAAATTTTGCAATAATAATAATAATAATCTAAAATTGGTTTGAAATATGGATTCGTAGGTGAATAGAAAGCAAAGAACCAGCATTTTTGGCAGCCAACAATATGTGAACTGCTAGACTGAAACAGATAAGTGCATTTTGGAAGACTTTTTTCACCTGCAAAATGTACTCCCTCTTTGCAGCTGCAGCTTAAAGCTGCAGATTTAGCATCATTTTTGTTTAACAGGTAGCCTCAGTGACATCATGATATAACACTGACCAGTTGCTTTTTGGAGCTCTATTATTCAGAAGACAGCTGGCTCTTTTCTCAAAATACCATGCAAATTGCAGCCAAATGGGGCAAGGAACAAACAGTAACAAGCCGGATGAGACGGGTGTGGCTCTTGCAAACATCAGGGAGCCCTGAATATCTTCTTTCACATTGAAATAATGTGAAGTATCTGGCTCAGCCCTAACATGAACCATCGTTCATGCTGGAATCTGAAAAAGGTTTTTCCAGATGACATTTTCCAAGCACTTGCAAAAACCAATTCTGCAGAGCAAGTACAGCTTTGCCTGCCCATCTGTTAGATTATGACGAAATTAGAGGTGGGCATGAAAACGGAAAGTCTACTAAAATTCTGATGCAAACCAAAGAAAATATGCAAGTGAGAAGGCTTGCTGCTTACGTGACAAAAGTGTATCCCCTTAACGCTGTTGCCCATCTTGTCCAGAGGAGGGGACCAGCACATCATCCCCATAACATTGGGAACAACCAGCAGAATGCCACCAGCAACCCCTGATTTTGCAGGAAGACCAACCTAGATTAAAGGGAACAGCAGGAAGGCTTACATTTAAGAATTTAAAATATATTTAAAATTTAAGGACTTAAAAGATATCAGAACTTAAATGTTCGGTGGCCATCCATAACTGAAGTAGTCCTAAAGAGAGCTTTTCAGGATCGACTTACTGGTGTCAACTCATGTCTCAGGTATTATTTAGTTGGTGAACTCATACAGGTAAGCTCGGAGTTTGCCATTATCACAGACACAACTTGGGCCTCCAAAAGACGAAGTGCCTTTGACTAGCTGCAGCTGTGACCACTGCTGGATAGGGACAGTATTACTATGGTGACCTAGGCTGCCATAACCTCCTGGTTGAGCTACTGCGGTGTGTTGTTACATGTGGAACTGTCTCCAAAGACTGACTGGAAGCTTCAATTCAGAACATCAACTACAACAGTTCATTAAGACCACGATCACACCTGCTTTTAAAAGAATTTCATGATAGAATTGGACCCTGAAACAAATAGGCAAAGTCCTAAACAGTTTGAGATTCATTATCAATGTCCCCATACTCTAATTCCAACGTCCTTGTCAGTGTGTGCCTGCCATCAGAAAGGAAGCAGCTGTCAACCAGGTATGTAATGACCTCCCCATGGCTGTTTGCTTGGTGTCAACTTCGCTAAACTTTTTGTTCTCACCTACTTATTTTATTTATTTAAATAACGTTCTGCTAGGTTATTTATTTATTTATTTGCTATTTGAACTGCAGCTTTTACCGTTTTATTGAGTTGTATTTTCAACTTTGCGTCTTGTCACTTTATATTGTTATGAGCTGAATCAGTTTTGATGGAAGGCAGCATATAAACATTTTAGATAAAATAACATTAAGCAAAAGCTTAAAATTGCTACTTTAGAGAGTGAATGCTTAGCCTAAATGTTTCCTATTGGCGCGGCTACTAAATGCTAGTTTGAAAATGCTACTTACGTGGAAGGCAAACTGTCCTGAGAAGTCATACATGCCACAGGAGTGCATTAAACTTAGAGTGTTCCGAACGGCTTCTGGGCTCAGTACCCTCTCACCAGTGATTGGGCAAAACCCTCCATTAGCCAACGTTGCTGCCATTACACTGGCCGATTCGCAAGTCACTTCTATGGAACACAGCTTAAGAAAGGTGGGGAGTGAGAGTAGGAACAGTTACAAACTATGACACACAAGTGGTATACTGCGTAAGTAAACAGATTAAAAGACTGCCTTACAAAATCTAGACCCAGCTATAGACTGCAGCATCTGGAATGAGCTGTCAGCAGATTAGGGAGGAAAGCCAAAGAGCTGCGCACCTTCCATTCAATTTGTCTGCAGTCGGCGCTTCCACGGGATGATGCTGCAGCAAATCCTTCTCCTCTTCTGGGTCCCTCTGCTGTGGAAGCGCCGACTGAGGGAAACGGAATGGCAGGTGCACGGCTCTTTGGGCTCCCTGGCTCCAGCTGCCCGCCTGCATTGCTGAGCCCGCCCGCTCTGGGAAGGAGGCAGGATGGAACCGGAAGGAATGGGGAGCCCGGCTATGGCAACCAGGACGATCCGGAGGAAGCAGTAGGCAAAGCACGGGGCTTGTGGCACACTGCTCTGGGCTGCAGGCGGCTCCCTCATTTGCCGCCACCACCGGGCTGAGCTCTGCGCTCGTTTGCTCTTGAGCTGGTGCTTTGCGCTAGACGGGAGGAGGCGCACCTCTTGAGGCTGGGAGAGCAGAGCGCGCCGAGGGACTGGGGCGAGGTAGCGTGGGCCTGGCATGCGTTGTGGGGAGAAAACACTGCTGCTGCTGCGCTGCGCTGAGCAAGGGAAGGCCGTGCCAACAAAACGAAAGTGCACACACGGAGTACATCCGCAATCTAAAAAATAACACGCAAACCAGAACACTCATTTCCGGTTTTGAAGTGTTCGTAATCCAAAAGGTTCGTTGGCTAGGCTGTTTGTAACCTGAGGTACCACTGTAATAAAAATCCACTGCTAAGATAACTTACTCTAACTTCCATAGACTACAATAACAATTTAAAGATAGTTTTATAGCATCTGATATTGGGGTACAGCATTTTTACTGCCTTTATGAAATATGCAAAAGTAAGTTAGTTAAGTATTGCAGTATAGTTAACTGTTGACCCCCGTTTTGAGATTTTTGTCAATGTTACACTTGCCCGATTATTTCTGTAGCTTTTTACATTTCTCTTTCGGGATTATAGACATGAAGTTCAGATAATTACCTGGAAGTAGAAGTCCAGTATGCCAACCATATCTGTGCCTTCTGGAAAACACTAGAAAAAATAGCAGAGGATTTTAGTACACAAGCTAGGCCATGAGGTTTCACAGATATGGAGGTGGTATCATGACATCACAGCCAAAATCCAATTAGAGGTAGTTTCTGCTGACAGAACAGGCTGCTTGTGACTTCATATTTGTAGAGGAATAGGTACATCTGACAAGAATGTGGAAGTGCAAGTGACTTATATTTATTGCTGTTTATCAGATATGCAAGAGCCACTTTGGACACCATCTTGTGGAAAAGTGGCATGCAAATAAGCTTCCAAACAGCAGAAACTGCTGCTTTACCTTGCATGCACCCTTTGGTGAATCACCATTATATCCTATACTTATTATGCATATAGTCACACCTTGGCTCCCAAACGCCTCCGTTTTGGAATGTTTCGGCTCCCAAACACCAGAACTTGGAAGTAACTGCTCCTGTTTTCGAACAATTTTCGGAAGCCGAATGGCTTCCGGTGAGTCCCCCCCCCCCCTCCATTGACTTTGCCGACTGCGCTTTGATCCTCGGTTGTCGAACATTTTGAAAGTCGAACTGTCTTCCGGAACAGATTACATTTGACAACCGAGGTTTGACAGTATGTGAAAGGCTGTTCTGTGGTAGTACATGGCCTGAAAAGTGAAGAAACTGGTGGCTATGTAATCCTCCAACATACCTTTTTCTCTTTCAGATAGTAACCTATTGCAAAGTTTCGATCTCCACTCTCTCTTTCAGACTGGAACCTAGGTGTGAGGAAATACGAAAATGCACCTTAAGACCAGGATGCTTAATAACAGTTCTGAAAGCCTCTGACTAGGATACAACTTTAAAAAGAAAACCATAATATTTATTTAGCAAGACAGAATTAATTTCTGTATGCTGATGACATTTTGTTAATGTTGATAGTTCTTCTACCTTCTTTAATAGAGAGGCTTAAGTGGCTACATAAATGGTTGCCAATTCATGGGTGCCTCTCCCGTGGTGTCTGTGAAAGGTCTTTGTCTTTAATCCCTTAAAAAGCCACACTGAGCATAGTGATGGTTGGTGTACACGACTTTTTCCCACTGATGGGGAGGAGGGGGAGCACGCCTGTGCCTTTTTGTGGCCCTGTCTTTTTTGTCTTTTCCTTTGGATGTGGCAGCCCCCAGAAAATTTTTGAAAATCCAGATGTGCCTGTCCACTGGCCCAAAAAATGTTAGCTACCAATCTACAGGTTTAGCAAGACACAAGCTTAGTTTAAAAGCAAATTAGTGTCACAGGGCATTACTAGCCAAAACAATGCCTATTGAGCATTTCTCCATTGTCCGATTTGAATAAATTTTCAGTAAAACTGCAAATTATTAAATAAGGAAACTAGAAAGGGTTGTAAAATACAGTCAGTGCAAACCTATACATGTCTACACAGAAGTAACTTGTACTAAGTGCAATGGGGCCCACTCCCGGGAAAGGGGAAGTGTTACAGATGCAACAAGCAATTTAGTTTTGCAGCAAAAAACAATTTCTAAACTAGAAGGATTCCATGATTGCATTTCATTGCATATATCGGATGAGCAAGGGAGTGGCAACCTGCAGTTCCCATATAATGTAGCTCAGTGGGTACAGCATGAGACTCTTAATCTCAGGGTTGTGGGTTTGAGTCCCATGTTGGGCAAAAGATTCTAGCATTGCAGGGGGTTGGACTAAATGGCCCTTGTGTTCCTTTCCAACTCTGATCATGCACCTTTCTATGAACTTTGAAGCTAGGCCAGGCTTTAACTGGTACAGCAGGCTGCTTCCTGGCAAGCCATCAATGGATGCCAATTCTACCAGCACTCTAGAATCTGCACTGGCTTCATATTGCTTTTGAAACACAGTTCAAGGTGCTACCTCCCTCCATAACTTTTACAAGCTATTAACAGTCCGGTTTGAGCATCTCCAAAGCAGACTGTTTTTTGAGCCAGACCACATAACATCGTGAGTCACATATAGACTGCAAAAGACACAGAGAAGCATTCAATCTGGTGGCTGAACTACAGCAATCCAGCTCTTTCCGTAGAAGATGCTCCAATGCCAAAACATCTTTCAGCAGCTTTTAAGATCTGTTTATTCTGGTTGACTTTTGTTGGCTGAAACGAAGGCAATGAAGCAATGGAATTTTAGAATGTCCTTTTTCCCCCAAGCATCCTGAGCGTATTTTAATCAGGATTTCATAATCTTATTTGCTAGTGGCAATGTCCTTCTGCTGTCCAGCGAACACTCCCTGTGCTTTCGCAAAATGTCCTGCTCGTGGCAAAAACTCTTTCTCCTTTCATCCTCAAAAATGCTTTCCCTCCTGGCACGTTGAGCTGCTGAGAAAAAACACCAGCCGCTGCATCCAGCAAAACCTGATGGAAAAAGGAACACTACTGCCTGCCTTTTTCGTGGAGAAAAGGGGTGGTGGTGGTCTCTTTCCTTTTCTGCTCAGTTATTGCAGAGGGAACCTTCCACCCAACTCTGCAGTTGAAAAACCACCTATTTCCCTCCACAATAATATGGAAAGAACTAGTTTTTGTACTGCAGTTGGGCATGCCCTGCTACTGCTCCCCCCCCAAAGAAAAATCCTAAGAAAAGAAAAAGAAATATATTTTCTTCTCTCAAGAGAGCTTGGAAGAAGTGGAGTTTTGGAGGCGGCAACAGTAGTGAGGCACTGCTGGTGCTTCCCCAAAAGCCAAACTTACAAAGGAGAAACTGCCTCCCTGGGCCTTTGAAGGAACCACATCTCCTTTTCCTTAAGTGCTACAGGACTCAGAAAAGGGAGTGTTTGGTGAGGACAAGCATAAATCATGCTCCATTTGAATAAACCAACACTTGTTTGAACTACAGTGGAACCTCGGTTTTCGAGGGTCTCCAAAGCCAAACATTTCAGTTTTCGAACACCGAGGTTCCAATGTACTTACTACCTAACTTACGCTAGCAGAACTAAGTATAGACTCAAGAAGAAACTGGGTAAAGAGGAAATTTTTAAAACTAAAAAGCATACTTACGTGGCATTACTGAACCCAACGTATTCATTTCCAGCCATCTTATTCATGAACTGCATCACCTGTTAAAGAAGCATCACAATGTTTTCAGAATGTACAGTAACGTCATTTTGGACTCACAGCTGTCCATGGAGGCACAGGTCAATTCTGTGTCCAGGGCAGCTGTCTACCAGCTCCATCTGGTACGCAGGCTAAGACCCTACCTGCCCACGGACTGTCTCGCCAGAGTGGTGCATGCTCTAGTTATCTCCCGCTTGGAGTACTGCAATGCGCTCTACGTGGGGGTACCTTTGAAGGTGACACAGAAACTGCAATTAACCCAGAATGCAGCAGCTAGACTGGTGACTGGGAGGGGCCGCCGGGACCACATAACACCGGTTCTGAGAGATCTGCATTGGCTCCCAGTACATTTCCGAGCACAATTCAAAGTGTTGGTGCTGACTTTTAAAGCCCTAAACGGCCTCGGTCCTGTATACCTGAAGGAGCGTCTCCACCCCCATCATTCAGCCCGGACACTGAGATCCAGCGCTGAGGGCCTTCTGGCGGTTCCCTCATTGCGAGAAGTAAGGTTACAGGGAACCAGGCAGAGGGCCTACTCGGTAGTGGCGCCTGCCCTGTGGAACGCCCTCCCAGCAGATGTCAAGGCAATAAACAACTATTTTACTTTTAAAAGACAACTGAAGGCAGCCCTCTTTAGGGAAGTTTTTAATGTCTGATGCTGTACTGTTTTTAATATTCAGTTGGAAGCCGCCCAGAGTGGCTGGGGAAACCCAGCCAGATGGGCGGGGTATAAATAATAAATTATTATATTATTATTATTATCCCCATACGCCTAGGATTCAACATTCATTGGCTTGGTTCAGATGAAATATGAAATCTTGGTTTTGCATCACGAGAACAAGCCTTAGGTTTATGCACTTCCACTCCTCCTTCAGCACAGCCATGAGATTGGGAGATTCCACTTCTGTGGTCTAGAGGAAGCCAGTTTATTATGTCATGTCCCATTGAGGGACTCAGGTTAATTTAACTGACTGTTTAATGAAACAAGACAAGATCAAAGTAGGGTTTATTATCTGGCTTATTTCAATAAACCATAGTGTAAAGTAACTACAGTTTTGGTCCGGTTTAGATGTAAACTGTGGTTATTTTAAACCAGGAAACAAATGCTTCCATTTCCTCCTTGGACTGAAAGATGAAAGGGCAATGTGTGCCTCCAAGGACTGTCCCTATAATGCTGTACAATGGCTTAGCATTTTGTGAGAACTGGGCTGTTAAGCTGCACAAACAATACCTAGGTGTTTCAATGTTTTCGCCGTTTTCGCCAACTATTAAAGTTTATTGATGTTTGGCATGTTTTGGAACTGAAGTTCCTTCTTCAGAAGCAATGTAGACTTTCAGAAATTGAAAATAATACAAAAAGGAAGGAAACTGATTCTCAAAAGCACCAACTATGAAAGTTTATCATAGCTTGGTGTGTTTCAGAACCCAAGTTCATTCTACAGGAGCAAGATTATGGCTTTTCTTTTCTTTTGCTTAAATTAGACTTTGAATGCCAGTTCACAGATCAGAAATGAAGAAAAAAAAGCAAATACAAAAATAAAATCTTACCCTGCAGTTTCAAACTCAACTATGGGAAATAATTTTTAAAAGGTTTGATGGTTCACTTACATAGTCAAATTTCTCAGCATTATTTGCTCCTTGCTGAAAGGAAAGAAGACATATTTACAAAGTTTGTTAATACAAGAGAAGTTTTAATTCTAATTTAACTTAGTTTAAAGAAAATAATTCATAATAATCTATAACTACTTAAATATTTAATATTAAACTATTGTTTTATTTATTAGTCTAAATACCTAAAGTTAGATTACTAAATGGTTTATATCAAACTTAAGAACACTACAGAAAGTTTCAATTTTTGAAAATTACTAAGGTGAGGAAACAGAGATGAACATTGAATAAGGCTAGCTTTATTTTAAATGCTCTACTCAATTATGAATTAGTGCCTTGGAAATTCACTTATAGTTTATTGTAATCAGTGGATACATTAACGTTCCATTCTTGTAGTCCAAGACTTTATTTTACATTATGCTGGGTACTAGAATGTTCAGTGCTATTTTATTTAGGGGCCAGGGACAGTTGTACGTAAACTATTGAGTAGAAGAGGAGTGTTACCACTGCTATAAGGGCAACTGCATGAAAAAGTCTAGCTATAACCAAAGAGTCCAGCTGAGAACTTCCATTTGTGCATCCCTTCCGCCACTTGTTAAGCTGCTGTCAAAACTTAGGAAATGACTCCAAAACAGCACAAACAGCTATTGGGGAAAGTATCAAGGATGCCTTGATGCACACATGGGAAATCCTGGGTGTGTGCATAAGCATCTTTACACCCCAGCCATTAATTCCAAAGTTTTATAGGTAAACATCTTACAGTATAACAGAAATTGCAGTAGCAGATATACTGTCCAAATGCAGTTCAAAAGATGCCTGGATTTTATTAACTGGCAAACATTTTAAAATGTCCAGTTAAGCATCAGTGGGACTCAAAGGACAGAGCACAATCCTCCCTCTACCTTGACACAGCCTCTATTTCAGCATTATACCCTTGCTTAGAAACTCAAGGAACGATATAAAGGCAACTCTACAATTGACGCTGTTATGTCTTCATGCTTGCTATATGATATAGCAAGTGTAAAGCCCTCAATCATCAATGCCTGGGTGTATATATCTAGGAGCCCTGGCCCAAGCTGTTACTCTGCGTAAATTATATTGGGGGCAAAGAGAACTTGCTACCCCAAAAAGGGAAAGCCTCAATGTACAGATTTCCATTCACTCTACTCTGGGTTGTGGCCACGGAATCAAGTTCTTGCTATAGGTACTTGATATGTGGATATTTAAAATGGGTATTTTCTTTTGTCAAAAAAACAAAACTGGTTTTTTTAACTGTGCTGTTTTTTTTCCATATATAGTCTCTTATTTTCAAGAATATCCCTGGTTGCCAAAATAAACACTATGGAAACACAGCTATAAACCGCTATGGAGGTAGGGTATTTTAAATAAGGCAGATTTACCATATTTGATGGGAAAGCGGTGGTATAGGATAAAGAAGCATTGTCCTTATCCGAACAACAGTCTAGCAACTGTATCTGTGTGTCCAAAGGACAAACTTGACAGGCAATTTCTAAGAGATTTGTTGTGAATACCATTTTAACAACAGACCGTCTCCAGAACTAAATGTGGCTGGGAATCTATTGTTAAGCATCAGGATGGATGGATGCATATTGCATAAGTTTATTTTATTATTATTATAAATATACTTAATAAATTTTAAAAACAGACTGTCACAAATTAATAGGCATTACTTAATGCCTCAGAAACATCGGGTTAATATGTTATTTAGTTCTGTTATCTAAAAGCACTACCTCAAATCAATCCAAAAAAACATTACTTGCACTATGTTTAATATAGGGGAAAGAAAAAAAAAAACCTGAATCCTGTATGTACCAGAATTCTACTCATGAAATGCATAAAGCCAGCCTCATTTCCCATTCTACAAGTGGATTAGGGTGTTGCAGATAATCTGTGAAGCCACACGCACCAGCTCATCTAGTGATGTGCAGTCATACACGTATGATCACCAGCTGAAAGAATACCACACTGTTGTGTCAAAGGTTATGCACCAATAAAGTAAAAATACTGCTACCCATAGTCAATGACTATTTAAGAAATACGCTAAAAAGGTTAAGCATTGTGTTGAAAGGCATTAGAAAAACAAGCTTTTAAAAAAGTGTAACTCCAAATCTGTTCAATGAAAAAATAATTAAAAGAAGAAATTACCAACTTCATTGAACTGTTGCAGTTGTCAAAATATTCCATAGATCCTAATGCTGTAAAATATGTAACAACATTTAAACCACAAAAACCTTTTAAATGCACAGTGAATGTTGCTTTGGGAAAGTGGGTCAGCATTAGTTACGGGATGCCGTACTGGTCATTGTCGTCAAGGTTAAGGCAGTTAAAAACTGAAACAAGTTTTGCATTTCTCCCCCGTATTACAGGGTAAGGAGAAAGATGCTGAATGCCAAAAGTACAGAAAGGAGTGGTTCCCTCCCCGCACCCGACCTTAACTGCAAAAAAAGCAAAGGAGCATCTTCATATGTTTGATACTATTAGCAGAGTAAACATAGCAAACAATGGTGTCTGAGCAAACTTATTTCAGCATTTATCAAATTCAGGGTTTCCCTGCCTTTAGCTCCAGAAAAAAAACCCTGACACACACAAAAAACACTCTTTCACAGCACCTTCTAGATACCAGTTTAAGCACATTGATTAAAAAGTAAGCATCCTTAAAAAGCAAAACCCTAAACTTGGATTTAGCTTGTACTGCATGAACTATTCATTAAAATGGGACTCTTAATGCAGGTTCTTAACACCGCCAGTTTTTCCCATTTCTTTTACAGATTAAAGGAGGCAAAAGTTGTAGGTAAAGTCAACCAGAAATGAGGCACCAAATATTTGAGAGTTGTTTTCCCCCCTGGAAATTGTGAAAATATTTCCCCCGGCAACTTTAAGATGGAACACAGAGCAGTTCTTTGTTCTCTCCAAATTTTATTTTGACTTCAGTCTAATTTTCCACTTTGTGGAGTCTCAAGTTTTATATATATGAAGTTTTACAAGCAGTTCATCTGTCTACAAACGTACCATGCAATAACTTCACAAACATAATATATACATATACACACTTGCAGTGTGCATGCTTGAATGTATATTTATGTGTATATGCACACTTTTGTGTATATACAATGAACGTCTATGAACACAAAGTAGTTTTAGACTGAGACAATCCAATGACACACCATTCATGCAAGTTTTTAAAAGAACGTTTACATATCCATATTAAATTAGAGGATAGGCTCTCATTTTATTTATTTATATTATAATTGCATCAGCATGCAATAGGATCTCAGCAATACTTAGATTTTTCTTATAGCTCTCAGTTTTGAGGTACTACCTCACCATGTTTAATTCTGTGCTTAATACGGTTACTTGACTTGTATTATGCAAGCTTATGTGGTTCTTCCTCCAAAGGCTGATTATGCAACTATGTACTTGCAAGAAATAGTACCTGTGCAACAGAACTTACCCCACCTCCCTCTGCAACATCCCCAGGGTTGAAAGAATCCCCCAGAACAGATTTTTTTTGGGGGGGGGGGTCAGAATACTTAAGATATCCTGATTCAAAGTTCCAGAATTATTCAAATAAATATCTATAAACCACATGCTCACTGGAGTTGCGTGAAACCCAGTATGTGCCAAAACTGCCACATAAGTTCAATGTCAGGAAAATAACTATCAGCAAAATCAACACCATATGCATACAGTTTTCCCAAACAGTGGCACAGAAGAGAACTTTCAGTGTGCAAATTGGAAGTCACAGATAATTTGTCCCACTGATTTCAAAGGGTCTGCTCAAAATATTACTTTTTCTGGATCTAGCCTATGATCAGGGCTTGACTGAATGATTTGAGAGCATATCGAAACACAAACAAGATCAATTCTTGTATTATATTTATGACTAGTATTATATTTATGGCTGGAATTTTAATATGTAAACTCAATTTGTAATTGTTGCTTACAAGTTACATTTAAACCTTCGAACACAAATAGACCATATTGTCTAATAATCTTTTGCTTTGGTTGTGTTTTACATCTGACCAACACTTCTAGCCTAGCTTGAATTGGAATCTAGGAGACCCTGGATTAAGTAGGTCTCACCCCAGAAATGGACATACTGGGGAGCCTTGGTCAATTCACTCAGTGGGACTACTTCTATAAAATTGGAATAAAGGATTGTCAAGATGAAAGAGACAACCTCAAACAGCAGAAGTGTTGTATTAATTAATATTTTCATAAACAACAGACCACGCATTGGAAAACTAAGCAAGTTACTATTAATATTTTTTTTCAGATATATATAAAATTTTGAAGAACCTATAGGAAAAGACAAGTATCATGTCTGAGTAAGCAGGAGGGAGGGAAAGGGAAATGTGATCTATGTTTAAAGAAATAAAGCTGTTTCTGTACATATATCCATTTAGCTGCAGGATTACTAAACTGAGTAATCAGCTGAAACACAGAACAAAAGGCTGAATATATTCAGAAGCTATAGGGTATGAAGAGCAGAGTTGTCGTATAACATTTATAGGGATGAGCCTGCAAGAACTGCTAGCTTTCATTACATCTAGTACAACTTCTATGCAGACAGAGGTTAGTTCAGTTCTCCACCATTTTCATAAGTAAATGGGTTTCAATCTGAGACTTAGGTTGCCCTAGTAAGTTTGATCACTAGGAATATGTCCACACGAACATTACTTAACTCCATTTATTTCAATGGGTCTATTCCAGGTATTACTTTGTTAGCTCTCATGATCGCATTTATTATTTCATAGCTGAAGCTGAAAAAAATGATTTATAAGTGGTTTTCCTTCCCCTCATTTTTAGATAAGGTTGTTGGAATCCTTCCATTGATGGGGCCCATCCATTGACAAGCAGCATCCATTATCAGTTCTGATACTGAATTTCTAAAGAGTTTCCTCTAAGTGAATGCAAAAAAAACCTTGAAGAATATTTACTCTCCAAAACATACTTTGACATCACTTCTATTAGCTATCCCGATTCTTTCACTGTCTCTATATAAAAAAACAAACAAAAAGGGTCCGCTGGGTATATAAACCAACCTAGTCTATTTTCTGGGAGTTTATGCTGGATTGCAATGGGCCCTGCAAAACTTATCAAACATTAACTGAAAAAGTGACCACTACAAGCATTAGGACAAATATTTCAATAATGGAAAACCATGTCTTCTGAGGGGTTAATGGCTGGCAATTAGGGCTTACCTCCAATTGCTATGCTTAACTACACCTAAAAATAATAATTACAAATACTGTTTCAAACTGTAAATCTAGAAACTGCAAAGACGTTCAGATACAGCAGTTTATTTAAGACTCGTGTATCTTTTAACTAGAGCTTGGGATTCCCAGGTAAGGGGATTTTTGTATTTAGAATTTAGGAAAAGAGAATAGCTTTCATTAATTAAATTGTGCACTTGCCAGGGGGCGGGGAAAAGTAGTAACACCAAACTGTAAAATTGTAACGTGTACGTATAAATTTCAACCATGGTAAGAACTGCAAGGTCTGACCAAAGGAAGAATTCACCTCATGTGCCCACTAGAAAATGGGTGAAAAGGAGCAATCATTGTTATGGCATTCTCTGCTCACCTATGTACATGATTATAACTATTTTGTATTCCCACAGAGCACCAGTTCTTAAGATTTGTTACACTGAGGCTTTTATTCATTTGACCTCTCTAGATGACCTCTCTCTCTTAACAGTGGTCATGCGGTATGTTGCATGGGAATTAAAATCTTTCGAATGCCGATCAGTCACCTATGTCCTACATCACAGATTTGTAGCTGTCAATACACTATTATTCAGCAGGTTGACATAGCAAGGGCATCTCTCATTCAGTAAGGCTTTTATGCACAGCTCCTGACATACAGCTGCCACTATGCAAGATCCAAAACTGTATAGTAGCACTTTGAGAAGCAACAGACCAGAGTATGCGCAAGAACAAGAAACCTTAGTCACTAAGAACGGCTTTCTTAGGCCATATCTGAGATCTATTTAGCCCAGCAATCTCCCCAGGAGTGGCCAACAAAAACCCGGCACATCTTTACTGCACACTCAATACAGCTGTACAAAGTGAGTTTAATTTTAATTGAGATGTTTATCACTGGCCCAATTTGTACACGACATCAAACCATAGTTTAAAACAAACTATGGCTTTTTGTTAGCTTGCTAGTGCTCAAACACTTCCTGCAATGGTCCTATCCAACTCCGGCAGCTACCACATCACAGCCAAAGTAAGTCAACGCCTGGCTTGTTGCACTCTTTGAACCCAGACCCTTAAAATCATGGCTTAATGTTCTATCAGTGGTGGCCATTGACTGCTCTAGAAAATAACTTTACTTTCTTTTATGTACCATACTTTAGGAGTCATTGACTAATAGGCTTTAACCACTCAAGCTAAAGGAGCTTCTATAACTTTCCTTATATACAGGAAAGGACTTTGGTACAATTCAGCATTGTCTTGCCACTATATGTGTTATATTTAAATGGTTTCAAATGGCAGTAGGTTTAGAATGGCATCATGAAAGGCAGTAGTAAACAAAATATGCTAATCAGTTAGAACTATTGCCCTATTGCATATACAGTTGTGAAAAACAACATGTAATAAGGTACACATTTAAGATACGCAATGAATGAATTCCCAAGGTTTTGCACCCTCTTCAACAAAACAGATTACATCTTCGGATTGTAGCCTTAAACAGCCATTTGACTTGCCACTCTGTATTAGACCAAGCACAGAAATTTTAGTATTCTATGATCTTGAGCTAACAAATGCTCCAAATTCATGTATGAAGCTACTCTAATTCTATACATAGGCTTTAGAAGTAGGTCTCATTGGAGACAGCAAGGCTTATTTCCAAGCAAACATACCATTAGCCTGTGGTTGTGAATGTTACTAAGTGTGAGCTTACAATTATCTCAGAATGATAGCGAAAATATTTTTAAATTAAAACCACGTATTAAAAACCCAGTGCTGATTCCTAAGTTTTCATAGTCACTCAGTTTTTACAAAATAGCTTCCCAGTAGATGTATCACAAAAAATGTCTTACAATCACTTTAAACAGATGATGCAATATGGTGATTTATGTCTGCTGGACATGCAAGTATACTACATGCAAAGTTTCAATGCAATCCAGTACAGGCTACAAAAAGTTGCTATAGTGTTCTTGTCATGATATCACGATTGCATGCAGTAAAAACTAAAACTGCAGAATATTACAACAGCCTGAAACCTACACTGTTGTGATAGAAAAGCACATTTTAGACTAATTACAGTGGAACTTATTTCCAGGAAAGTTTGCACTTTGGATTTTACCCTACAGTACTTTGTAACAGGCTGTACTGTAGCAATAATTACAGTCAAGTATTTGATGTATTGTATATTGCTTATTCTAACCCACTGTCAAAATGAATTTCAAAGTTATTTAAACCTACAGAGAAAAGTTAAACATGAATAAATTTACCTGTCATACTTAAGGCCATTTTCCTTCACCTATAGCTATTAAAGATAAATGTTTTAAGCAGGATTTTATTTTATTTTATTCAATATAACGAAAAGCAGAAAATCATGAGCCAAGACTGAAGTAGCCTCTCATATCTAAAAGTCTGAAAACAAATTAATGGATGTTAAGATGAAATCAACAGCATAGGTTGTCCATTTTTAAGGCTACTAGGGGAGTGAAATGTTGATTAGTTTCACTTATTTCTAGAGAGCCACTGCTTCCAGTATAAGTTTTTAATTCTTACAGATATCTCATCACACTAAATGAGCAATTAAGGCATATTAATGATGTAAACACCCAAAGTATGTTAATACTTGTAAATATAATGAACAATTCTGTCATTCAAAATATACACTTGATGTAGAAACAATTTTTGTTTTAAATCCTTTAGAAGAGCATCACTGCAACAAATGCTAAAATATGTAAGAAACAATTTAAACTGTATATTAAAATTGATGTACAAGTTCTCATTTAACAGACTTTAAAATGAGTTGCATGTTTCACAGAATCCATCAAATCTCAAGTAGAAGGTGTTATGCTTGCGTGGCAAAACCCGCCCCCTCCCGCATAAGTAGAAATAACGACACAGACAACAGAATTAAGGTTAATGGGCATAAATGGCCACAACTTTATTGATTACAGGTAAGAGAGGTATTGGCATTTAGGCATTGGCCCTAACCGACTATCCGGTCTGACCGGGAAGGGTTAAACACCAACAGGGGGAACCCCCCGAGATGTACATCCGTAGGCGCCCCCCCAGGGGTTACCGCTCGGGGGCGCGCTTTAGGCCCTAGCCTCCGTAGGTTTCGGACGAGGCGACGCCCCTCGGAGTCCTTTAACGAACTACCCTTCATGAAGTGGGGGAGGTGATGGCGCTCCTCCCCCCCGACCAATTTGCATGACAATACCCCTGCCAATGCCTAACCGCCACTACCGGGAAGTTGTGACGTTTTGCTACGAGGTAGGCGAAAAAACCACAAGGCTTCATAATATAGCCAATTAGCCGAATGGAAAAACTCCTACCAGGCCCCTTGCGGCGACCAGCCGAAGCCCATAGCAAAAACCGGGCAACCTAAAGGGAGGGAGGGTGGGAAACACGCTGCTGCTGCAGGAGAGAAAGGGGCGAGCCAGGGGCTGCCCCGACCTTTTATGGGGCTAAGGACCGCCCGCGATGGTGCTGACGTGGGCGTGAGCCCGCAACCCCACCCCCTCTCTATGTCGGGAGTGGCATTATCTAATATTCCTTCCATTTTAATATAATTCAGGCCACAAATCTAGAGAAGCATGTGTTACTCTGAAAAAAGTAGGAGCCCATCTTTAACCCAACCTATTTCAAACAGCAGTTTGGAATCCAGCAAATTTAAAGGAGGAGGGAGAAGAGAGAAATAACACACCAGGAGCATTTCCCCTTCAAATTATTTCGTACCATACCTCAGAACTGGTTTTTGAACATACAGGGTAGGGTTTAGTTTCAGAAAAGTAACAACGAAAACAGTTACTTTCACACATACCCCTCTAGATTCAAATATTTTTGCATATTTGCCCGCATGCTTGTGTGGACTACAAACTGCAATTCAAATTAAAATTTTCATTGTCCGTGCAATATCTAACATTGCACAACATAGCTTTCCACAAAAATGTTAATAATGAAGTTCAGAAAATTTGTGTAAACATTTTACCTTGATCAAGGAAGTGATCACAATTGCTCCAGCATTCACCATAGGATTGTGAGGTTTGTCTGCAAAACAAAAGTTATTCAGTCATGTACATTCACTACCCAAGGAATTAAATTAACAAAAGGTGTGTGAAAACCAGCACAATCTATTCTCTTCTCCATCAACCAACATTCCACATGTAGTCAGGATTCCCTACTGCATAAGTGGACTAAATTCCAAACCAGAATGATGAAATGAAATAAACAGCTCTTGCATGCCAGAGATAATGGCACATGCATTCACGTCATCTAAAAAGAAGTTAACTCTACTCTGAGTAACAGTAGAAATATAAGTTTTCAATTAAACTAAATGCAGCAAACTTTTTTTAAAACATTGATTAACATATACAAACTTATTAACATGGGGCTTTATTCACCTAATGAACCCTGTTCTAGTACTTCCACTTCTGCAAAGGGCTCCCCCCTGCCCCCCCAAATAAGCTCAGTGGGAAGGGTCCAGGAGAACCCCCAGAATGTCCTGGGAGAGATAATTCAGTCTGGCAAGCTAATATGCTTGCGCAGACAGATTTGGAAATCTCAACATTGAATTAGTTTTGTTCTGTTTACTACACCCCATTTATGTTTCAGCTATAAATTCTACATGCAGAAAAGGGAGTTGTTACTGAACTAGAACATCTTGGCTACAGGACCTAGTGGTGCAAAGGTATCCAATAAAATATGCTGTCAAAATATATGCAAGGAGAAAACAGGGGGGGGGGGGAAATAGTTCACAGTCCTAGAACAAATGTTAGTATTTTATTTTTTAATGTCTTATGGTGAGGTGAAATTACCTCAGCTGTTTTCAACATTCAGCGATGATTATCCATACTGTTAAGATGACACTGTGATATAGGAAAACTAGTGGACTATATTTAGGATAGTCAATGAAAGTGCATGCGCTCTACTCCTAATGAAATATTGAGTTGGCACATAGCAGTAACTTTTAGACACAACAGTTGGCGCATCCTGCCTGTGGAAACAACTGCTGATATTCACACACTTGGAACTGTGCCAAGGACATTACAGTATCCTAGTTCTTATGTATTAAGAGCTTAGTAATCACCATCAAGAAGTTAATGGCCTGGAATTCAAGGCTAAATACATCTACAAGTGAACGAGGTTACTTATGCTCCTAGGCTAATGATTCCCACAGATGGGTCCAAAAAGAGCAAAGAGGGCAAAAATGGAAATTAACAGACAGCCTATGGAACCAGCAGAACTCTGGACCAAGTTTCTTCTCCCCCCCCCCCCTTTCAAATCCTTTATTATTTTATTCACATAATATACATTCTTTACAACAAACAACTCCAAAATAAAACCAAGCTTCTTTTTAATGTCTCAACAAAAAGTAGCATCAGTTACATCTCAGACTACCAAGGGGACTTTTCTATATCAGTATTTGTCGATGCTTAATTAAAGTTCTGTCTTTCAAACCTATATTCGCTATTCAAAGTATAAACCAGCACAAATCCTTAATGTACAGAGCTGTTTAAATGCTCCACATTAATTGTTAAATTAAGAACTTTCCAGAGTCTGTACGACATCTGTGAACACTAATAAAACTATATTAAAATACAAAAAGAGCTAGACAGGCTAATTTTATGACTAAATATCTATCTTTTAGCAGTAGCTTTAAGCCAAAAATGTGTTCTGTATTTCTAAATTACAAGCATTTCCTTTCAGATAAACAAACACATGAAATCTATTCCTCGGCAGAAAGATCACATGGTCTTCAACTGCCATCTCTTAATTATCATTGTATTAAAAATTAATTTGGTGTCATGGCAACCGAGAGGTGTCTTCTCTCACCAAGCAAAGATCCTGGGAGTATGCAGGTTTTTCACTAATAAACCCAGTCTTTCATTCCTCAGCTAGATGAGTCACCAGAATGTAATTTCACCTTTCAACATATTTAGTGACAGCTTATGCAAAAAGCCACACAGAGGGCGAGATCCAACATCATAGCAAAGGATGCAACTGTCCCCTCCCCAATTTGCCCCAACCCTCCAGAGCAAATTTGGGGAGCATGTGGGGTATTGCAGGAGAAAGGAGGGGGGAAAGGGAAGTTCTCTTCATACAAGCAATAGTCGGATGAACAGGTGGGGCGCCACAGTGAGGTATCACCCAGAAAAACATGCAACTTTTTAAAAAGATTTTTACTTAAGAGCAATTTATTAACTCTATCAACTGATGAGCAACAAAGCAGCAGTCAACCCCCACCAACCACACCCTAGAACCCTAATGTCACATCCTATGTTGTTCTAAAGGGCCCCCTGCCCCCAGAAGAGGTCTTAGGGGTTTGCAGCGGGAAAGGAGGCAGCAAAGCCCTGCTGCATGGGAGAAATTTGGCAGACTAATGTTCACATAAAGGATTTCTTTTCTCCACACAAAACATTCCCAAGTGCACCATAGGTACAATGCGGTGTTTATAACCACAGCACATGGGAGACCATATATAGTCAAGGATATCACATAAACTGACAGCACAACTCCCACTGATGTTAGGTTACCAATAGTATTACTTTCTATAACAGAGAAGACTGACAAACAATGTCCCTCATTATCTTATCACCATAAATCAGAAGGAAGGAAGAAGTTTCACTCAACAACAGCAACGGCTAATCTTTTCCAGCCTACAGGTCACATTCACATTGGCAATCTGCCACCCTTCCAAGGACTGCAGTGGTGAGCATGACCAAAGTATGTACATCACATATACATTTTCTCTTGTTCATGCAGTCATGCGCTCATACTTGCACACATATGATTGCATGCACAGAGGCACACAGCCCTCTCACATAGCACTCTAATTCTGTCCCTCCCCCTCCATGACAGGGCAGAGAGGAAATGCTGTCCTCTGCTCTTTCAAGACAGTGTTCCCTTTCCTGACCTGGAGGGGAAAGCCTTGTGAATTTGAGCGCCAAAAGGTTCATTGAGATTGGAGAATCTTTCAAAGATGGTCACTACCTCTTGATACTGGATCTACAGACTGGAAATATGCTGGTAGCCATAACCATGAACAAGTACCTATGAATGACAACAGACCATGCAGCTGCATGGGTGAACTCCTAAGTACAGTGGTGCCTCGCAAGACGAAATTAATTCGTTCTGCGAGTCTCTTCGTCTCTGCGAGTCTCTTCGTAGCGGTTTCTTCGTCTTGCGAAGCAACCCTATTAGCGGCTTAGCGGCTTAGCGCTATTAGCTGTTTAGCGGCTATTAGCGGCTATTAGCGGCTATTAAAGCCTTAAGGGATTAGCGGATTAGCTGCTAAAAGGCTATTAGCGGTTTAGCGGCTTAGAAAAAGGGGGTGGGGAGCGGAAAAAAATCTCAAGACTCGCAAGACATTTTCATCTTGCGAAGCAAGCCCATAGGGAAATTCGTCCTGCGAAGCACATCGAAAAACAGAAAACCCTTTCGTCTAGCGGGTTTTCCGTCTTGCGAGGCATTCGTCTTGCGGGGTACCACTGTATGCAATCTTGGTTTTTCGGTAACACTGCTGCTTCACTTTGGGGTCACTAGGAATAGCAGGGTCCAGGATGAAGATATGCAAAGGGTAATAGTTGTCCCACAAGGATCCCTGTTGTGCATCTGTATGAACTATAGGATTGGCCCAGAAACCAGTGGGTTTACTTGGCATTAATCATGCCCGCAATTCTAGAACAGGAGTGATTAACCCACACATTTGAAGAGAAGAGAAAGTTTAAGCAGGTAGGGCGGGGGGGGGGGGAAGAATCATCACAGCACTGGACTGGATAGAGAAGTTCTTTAAACCTTTTCTCTCACCCTGGTGCTACAATCCTTTCCCCACAACCCAACTCTGGTATGGAACACACCAAATGCTTATGTGGGACAATGCAAACACCACAATTTCCCCAGGAAAATATTGAGCTAAAGTATGCACTCAGGTTTCTTTGTTTTACACAGTCTGCTACCCAAGCACTCTGGCAAGCACATCTGAATATGTACAACATCTTCTCATTCACTCTCCTTAAACCATAAAATGACATTAAAGGTAAAGTTAAAGGTACCCCTGCCCGTACGGGCCAGTCGTGTCCGACTCTAGGGTTGTGTGCCCATCTCACTTAAGAGGCCGGGGGCCAGCACTGTCTGGAGACACTTCCAGGTCACGTGGGCAGCGTGACAAAGCTGCTCTAGCGAGCCAGCACCAGCGCAGCACATGGAAACGCCGTTTACCTTCCCGCTATAAAGCGGTACCTATTTATCTACTTGCACTTAAGGGTGCTTTCGAACTGCTAGGTGGGCAGGAGCTGGGACCGAAAGACGGGAGCTCACTCCGCCGCGGGGATTCGAACCGCCGACCATACGATCGGCAAGTCCTAGGCACTGAGGTTTTACCCACAGCGCCACCGGTGTCCCTAAAATGACATTAGCTGCAATTATATCTAAAACCAGAAAAAAAGATCTGCCCAAGCAATTTCATAGAACAGACAGAGGGAGGGGGCACTCCAGTTCATTCTTCCCTTGTACCCACTTCTCCATCTTCCCCATCCCTCACTGTTTTTTTTTTAAGATAGAATATTGGGAAGTGGCAAATACATATTCAGCTAACTTACCATCTTCATTGAGGAACAATTTGTTGAATCTTAGTCCACTAGGCTCTTTACCAACATATCTGTGTACATAGTCCGTGCCAAGGTCATTAACAGCAATAGCATACTTCAAAGGCTTCACACAGGACTGAAGACAAAATGGAACTTTGGTATCTCCAACAGAATGCCTGAGAGACAAATAACATATTAGTAATTGTGCATTTCAACTTAAGGGGAAAATAAAAATTGTCACACTAGGTTTGAGAAATAGATATAATCCTAGGGAAAGGGACTTTTGAAGTGGGTTCTATTATTTTTGTTCCGTTTATATGATGCATCAGGCTGGAATATAGGTTTATTATTATTATAATTATTTCACTACTATCCTAGTTTGTTTGGGTGGGAAAAGTAAACAATTAAAACATACCGTATTTTTCGCCCTATTGGACGCACCGGCCCATAGGACGCACCTAGTTTTCAGGGGGGGAAATCAGGGGAAAAAATACTATTTCCCCCCCGCAGCTCTGGGAGCAGCGGACAGGCTTCACGCAGCCTGTGCGCTACTCCAAGACCTTCTCCCTGCTTTTGTGGGAGGTGGGGGAATTCCCCCACCTCCCGCAAAAGCCCATAGGAGCCGTGCGCGACTCCTAAGGGCTTTTCGACCAGGAGGGAAAAGGGACTGAAATGGCCAGTCAGTCCCTTCTCCCTCCTCGGGGAAAAGCCCCCAAGAGCAGCGCGCTCTTCAAAGGGTTCGTGGCTCCTGCTGCCTTTTCTACGAGGTGGGGGAATTCCCCCACCTCCTAGAAAAGGCAGCAGAAGCCAGGGAGCCCCTTTAAAGAGTGTGCGGCTTTTGCCTCCTTTTGCGGGAGGTGGGGGAATTCCCCCATCTCCCGCAAAAGCCCACAGGAGGGAGAAGGGACGGACTCAGCCAGCCAGTCCCTTCTCCCTCCTCGGGGAAAAGCCCCCAAGAGCTGCGCGCTCTTCAAAGGGTTCGTGGCTCCTGCTGCCTTTTCTACGAGGTGGGGGAATTCCCCCACCTCCTAGAAAAGGCAGCAGAAGCCAGGGAGCCCCTTTAAAGAGTGTGCGGCTTTTGCCTCCTTTTGCGGGAGGTGGGGGAATTCCCCCATCTCCCGCAAAAGCCCACAGGAGGGAGAAGGGACGGACTCAGCCAGTCAGTCCCTTCTCCCTCCTCGGGGAAAAGCCCCCAAGAGCAGCACGCTCTTCAAAGGGTTCACAGCTCCTGCTGCCTTTTCTACGAGGTGGGGGAATTCCCCCACCTCCTAGAAAAGGCAGCAGAAGCCGCAGAGCCCCTGTAAAGAGCGTGCGGCTTTTGCCTGCTTTTGCGGGAGGTGGGGGAATTCCCCCATCTCCCGCAAAAGCCCACAGGAGGGTTGGAGAGTAGTGGGATGGCGTCGCACGCCTTCCCGCTGCCCCCCATCCTCTGGGGCTGGCCATGGGGGAAGCGCTGCTTTCCCCCCCCCCGCCAGCCTCAATGCCGGGATGGAGAGTAGCAGGAAGGCGTCGCGCGCCTTCCTGCTGCCCCCCATCCTCTGGGGCTGGCGAGGGGGAAGCGCTGCTTTCCCCCCCGCCAGCCTCAATGCCGGGATGGAGAGTAGCAGGAAGGCGTCGCGCGCCTTCCTGCTGCCCCCCATCCTCTGGGGCTGGCGAGGGGGAAGCGCTGCTTTCCCCCCGCCAGCCTCAATGCCGGGATGGAGAGTAGCAGGAAGGCGTCGCGCGCCTTCCTGCTGCCCCCCATCCTCTGGGGCTGGTGAGGGGGGAAGCGCTGCTTTTCCCCCCGCCAGCCTCAATGCCGGGATGGAGAGTAGCAGGAAGGCGTCGCGCGCCTTCCTGCTGCCCCCCATCCTTTGGGGCTGGCGAGGGGGAAGCGCTGCTTTCCCCCCCGCCAGCCTCAATGCCGGGATGGAGAGTAGCAGGAAGGCGTCGCGCGCCTTCCTGCTGCCCCCCATCCTTTGGGGCTGGCGAGGGGGAAGCGCTGCTTTCCCCCCCGCCAGCCTCAATGCCGGGATGGAGAGTAGCAGGAAGGCGTCGCGCGCCTTCCTGCTGCCCCCCATCCTCTGGGGCTGGCAATGGGGGAAGCGCTGCTTTCCCCCCCGCCAGCCTCCAACCCGGGTTGGAGAGTAGCGGGAAGGCGTCGCGCGCCTTCCTGCTGCCCCCCATCCTTTGGGGCTGGCGAGGGGGGAAGCGCTGCTTTCCCCCCCGCCAGCCTCAATGCCGGGATGGAGAGTAGCAGGAAGGCGTCGCGCGCCTTCCTGCTGCCCCCCATCCTCTGGGGCTGGTGAGGGGGGAAGCGCTGCTTTTCCCCCCGCCAGCCTCAATGCCGGGATGGAGAGTAGCAGGAAGGCGTCGCGCGCCTTCCTGCTGCCCCCCATCCTTTGGGGCTGGCGAGGGGGAAGCGCTGCTTTCCCCCCCGCCAGCCTCAATGCCGGGATGGAGAGTAGCAGGAAGGCGTCGCGCGCCTTCCTGCTGCCCCCCATCCTCTGGGGCTGGCGAGGGGGAAGCGCTGCTTTCCCCCCGCCAGCCTCAATGCCGGGATGGAGAGTAGCAGGAAGGCGTTGCGCGCCTTCCTGCTGCCCCCCATCCTCTGGGGCTGGCAATGGGGGAAGCGCTGCTTTTCCCCCCGCCAGCCTCCAACCTGGGTTGGAGAGTAGCGGGAAGGCGTCGCGCGCCTTCCTGCTGCCCCCCATCCTCTGGGGCTGGCCATGGGGGAAGCGCTGCTTTCCCCTACCGCCAGCCTCAAAGAGCAGACTCTCCTGGCTTCAGCGGAAGCAACGCAAAGCCTCCGGAGCGCAGGCTTCGGAGGCTTCGCATTGCTATCGCTGAAGCCAATGAGCCTGCATTCGCCCCATAAGACGCACACACATTTCCCCTTCATTTTTGGAGGAGAAAAAGTGCTTCTTATAGGGCGAAAAATACGGTATATGCAAAAATTGCCAGTTAAAATATTCAACCGTACAGTTTAAGTGTTGCAACAATAATAATAAAGCATTAATAACTGGCTCCCCCTGGAACCTCTAAGAAAACAGTATTGGCTACAATACAGTATTGACTACAACTGGGCTGAGGGGAAGCAGAATAATCTCAACGCAACAGAAGAGGAGGTTTTAACTTTCCCATTCTCACACATCAAGGGCAAGGGGAGAAGAAGAGTGTTTGTGTTTATATGGTTGTGGGTGGGGGACTATATGTCTGTTTATCCCACATCTCTAAGGAAAACCCTGCAAAAATACAGCAGCTACAATATGTGGCAGGGCACGTAAACAGGAAGGTTATAAATTGCACAGGCATTTCTTCCAAAGACATGCCATAGTTTAATCTTGCCCTCAGCAGTTTCCTGTTCAGGCTTAAAAGATGAGTGCAAACCATAGTTTACAGACTTTGATGAAACCGCAAGCTACAGCTTGCCAAAACAAGGTAATCAGACGAAGAGCTACAATGCAAGAGTAGAGAGGGGGAGTATGAAATCTTTAACAATGAGAATCATAATAAGGGGCTGATGCAAGTTTTCATCTGTTTGACTCTATTGTTATTTTACCATCTTCAAGTTTCTTGCTGATTTATTTCATCTTTTTTGGAAACTGTTTTGAGGGTATGTTTTTTTCAAGCAGCGTAAAAAATCAAGAAATAAATAAATATATAGAAGGGGTGGTTAACCAGTGGACTGCCACATGTTGTTAGATTTTAGCTCCCATCAGCCTCAGCCAGCATAGTCAATGTTGCTGGGAGTTGTAGTCCAATGATTAGCTTCCCCCCAGACACACACCTAGAAGTGAACTGAGCTGAGCTTTTATTTAGTCATGCCAGGGAGATTTACTAAGATTCATTTTTGTGGACTAACTCAGGAAACTGAGCTCCAAAGGCTGGAAACTTTCCCCTGAATTAGATCCTATGACCTGGCCTCAAGCCAGAAAAACAACTATTTGGGGCTTCCTGCACTTCCCTGTGAGAAGTGCTGTGTGTCCAGTATTTGAATTAAAAGATTAAAACGGTATGTGAGACATCTGTTAAAAATCTGATATATAATAATGAAAATGAAACCAAAATCAAAACTAAGTATATCATTTTAGTTCAATACTGCTTTATCTGATTCTCAACACATCCTCAGAGGAAGTGTTACACTTAAAATGCGTCAAGACCTCGGTATTTTCATTGTTTGTAGATTTCTAACCTGTTGGCTTGGATCTGAGAAACAGGCAATTTCCTCATTACTTTCAAAGAGACTGGCATAAAAATCTAGTAACCAGAACACATACACCAAAATGGTGTAGAATAAATTCTAAATATATATATTAGCTTCAATCGTACAAGCCACAACCTACCAAAGTCACATCTCCCATTGGTTTTAATAGCCAAGGATCTCACCTTAATTAGAGGCTAGCTATGCAGTAGCACTACTGTATAGGTCAGGGGTCGGCAAGGTTTATCTCGCCTGGGCCGGTTCACTCCAGCGGAGATCCCTACGTGGGCTCTGTGAGCACGCGTGTCTGGTGTCTGTGTCTGTGCAGACACGATTTTTGACATCTGCGTCTGTACAGACACAATTTTCGGCATCTGAGCATGCCCAGACGCAATTTTCGGCACCGCACGGTGACTTGCTGAGCGGGCAGCTCGTCGCCGGTTAAACGGCCGCTTGTGGCCCACGGGCCTTAGGTTGCCTACCCCTAGTATAGATAATCTGGATAACTACCACTCTCAAACTGAGCAAAACTGCAAAGTCTTAACACTATTTCAGAAATACGCTCAGAAAAGTGCTTAGGCAAACTGCTACTGATATGACTACCAAAAATTCTTCTATATATTAGGAAGAAACTAGAGACCAGATCACACAGAATGCTAAGCCAAATCATGCTAAGCAAACATCAGTCCAGACAAGCCATGAGCTGTAACCAAGGGTTGTTCTTGCTTGCTACTTGTGGTTTGTCTTCTTCATACAAATTGCAAGCTCAGGTTTAGACACAATGCAAGCCCAAACCATCACTTATCAGCCAAAATCTTCTCTTCAAAATCCTGCTCATTTGTTCATTTGCGCTAAGCCATTGTTTAAAGAAATGTCACCCTAGATCTATACTGAATATGAGAGTGTACTGAACAGAACATAAATAAAAAGCAAACCCTACAGCTACTGCAATAAAGAATACACACCATGGATTTTACAGAATTGCCTAGATGCAAATCTATTTCCTCAAAGTTAGTGTACTGCCTCTATCACCTATAGCTGAAATTGGGACAGTTAAGATATTTAAGAATTGTACCTTACCTCTGTCCATCAACTGTACAAACAGAAACTGCCCACAAGTCAGGACTGAATTTAGCCAGTTGTGGAATATAGTCAGCAACCTATCCAAAATGAGATTAATAATGTCAATTTAAGAATATCACACTGAATTACTACAAGTGTCTTGGAGGAAAAGTACAACTAAGAAAAAAATGCTAGAGAGATAAATAAAACTAAGTTCAAACCCAAACTCCCCCAAACAACAAGTGTACAGGGAAGGTGCTTTTATCACAAACTTTCAAGGGTGTTTAATCACACAGCCTTTGACAGGAGCTTACTTGAATTAACATGTATACCACAGGCCAAAATAATGTATCCATCAATTATTGTGCCAAACCAACAAAAGCTGCTTACAAATACTGTTGGCTTGGAGCCCATGACAAACTGTTGAATGATTTTATGCTGCTTGGGTGTTTAGTTTTGTGTTTTTTTGTATCACTGCTATTTTTACAGCATCTTGTGTTTTAATTTGGTAGTAGTAGCAAATATACTTCTAAATGAAGAAAGACAACCAAAGTATTCTTCAAGGAACATAAAGAGCAAAGGTTGGCCCTTAAGGGGGGGGGGACCCCAGCTGGGCAATCTCTTTATCAGGACCAAAATATCTATACTAGTCACAAAATTCAACAAGCTTCTCCAGAGTTCTTCATCAGGCAAAATGTTTTCCAGCTTGAACTCCCTGCTTTGTGTAACAACTCACCAGAAGAGCTCTGGGAAACTCAGAAGCTTGCCACATTTTTGTGACTTTTTGGTTGGTCCTAATAAAAGTATTGCCCAACTGCGGAATAAGGAGCGTTTTTTCTTAAACGTACATGAAAACATACTAACACAACAAATATTTCATATGAACACTCACCGTTCCTCCAGATTGTGTTTTAGCATTTTCATACAGTTCATCAATGTGAGAAGTAAATGACACAAAATCTGGAATGACAAACTTTCGTCTGAAAGCCTGAGTAAGCAAGACAATATTGCTTTGGACACACCTATGAAACATGAAAAAAAAATGAGTGAAAATCTCAATTATGTTCATTATCATTCAGTACACATGTGAAGGCCTAAGCAAGCTCACTCATACATGCAAGAGCAAAAGCAAGAGTTTAGTAGTAACTAGACAGTATAGTGTTTTTCCATTACATGCCAAGTAGGAGTTCAAATGTCTAAATATTTATAGTTATTAAATTATGGAAGCTCCCCTCCCAGAACTAGTTGCTTTGAGGTGAGATCATCAGGACTGTGCTGAGGGCGGGGAACATTAAGTGCTCTCTTTACAGACCTGATCAGTCCACATTCCTGTAGCCGCCATTAAATTTTAAAAATTGTTACATGTTAATTGTAATCAAGCAGGAGTGGCCCTAATAGCTTGGCTCCAAGGGACAAAGGTTATATGTTAATAAGGTAACATTATGGTACAAGGGTTTTGAAATCTTTTTATTCTTCAGCACTTATGTCCACTATACTGCCAGCAAAATGAAGCAAATTTTGTCAAACTATTTTTCTAGGAATATTGTTAGTTTGCCTCACTCAAGTCCCCCCTCCCATCACACTATTTTCATATCAATAAGCTGAATGTGCCAAATTTTAAGTTTTTGTTTTAGATTAATAAATAGGTATTTACTTTTTAAAGAGATCTTTATCGAGCATGACACCATCTGATGTTGTTTGAAGAGTCAATCTTAGCATATCCATGCATTCTTTCAGTCTTGGGTCGGATGTACGTAAACCTGTTGATTTCAGGGCCTGTAAAAAAAGAGTAAAGGAGTAAAACATTAGAAATATTTCCTGTTCTAAACATTGACTCGAATAATATGCTACTCTGGTATCAAGCACCATCTGCTTTCATTTTCCAACACAATGCAATTGACAGCTGACAGACCCATTCAGAGTAGTTCTGTTTTTCAACACCTTGCCATAAACACATTTAGAAGATTTATAACAGTGTACCCTCAGTTTTACTACAAGAGTAAGCAGATTATATCATATATGGACATATTTAGAGAGTTAAATGGAATGTTCACCTTTAATAACCATCCTATCAACACACTGAGTTGTTGTGAGGATAAAATGAGGAGGGGTACATCATATTTGCCACCATCAGTTCCTTGAAGGAAAGGTGAGGTATAAATGTAATGAAGAATAAAATTGACCTTTAGCAACCTTGAGCCATGCACTGCTTTTTGAAGGTTACCAAAAAAGCATTAAACTGTGCTATTTACCATATAGTTTATTTAAAACAAAACAAAAAAGCTTACCGTGATGAATTTGTGAACTGGTATTTTTTCTTGCCCTTCTGCAATAGTATAGAACAGCAAATCCTCCAAACTAGGCAAAAGACCTTGCTTTATCTTACTGAGAAGAAACAATACATGGAAAGCGTGAGAAACAACAACAAAATTCTAGGCCACTGATACTCTTATCATTTCACCACTGAAACACATCTGACCACTATTTGGGTAAGTATATGCCCACCTGCTAACACAAACATTCGACTGACAATTTTATTAAGCTATCATATCTAACTAGAAACAGGCATTTTACTGCTTTCATAAGCAACTTCTGCTGCTTAGTTCATTTTCATTTTACAGTATTACTTGTATATTAAATGTCTATTCCACCCTTCCTCCCAAAGGATCCTAAGGTAGAAAAGTAAGCTAAGAAAATGTACATGTCAGAAAACTATAAAGTATAGCTGAATATAATGCATACTTTCCCCCATAATAATAGATTCTCTAACTATGAAAAACTTAAAACAATGTGTGGAGCAGAACTAGGTATTCAGATATTTCCCTAGTGCAGAAGGGCTATGGTAAAACACATTATGAAACTGTAAATAAGTGTAACCCATTAATGTTTATTGTAAGCTTCATGTTTCATGTGACATGTACAAGTCTCCTAAAATACGCACATACTTTGATTATAGTATGTTAAGAATGCTAGGGTTCAAAATTCAAAATATTAAGCATTAGTTTTGTGAAATATTATGTTTTTGAAAAAGTATATAGACTGCATATCATTCACAGCTGTTGCAGTTAAATCAAGCAGACTAGCCCAATATTTAGCTTTGAAAGTAACCCAGCCGAGAAAACAAACATGGCAAACGTTCAATTTTCATACAGAAAATACCTTAAATGGACTATTATTGTACAAAGCTTATCAGTTAAACTGCAGTATAAGCTTTTTCTCCTCCTATTTCCCAAGTCAATACTGTTATATAATGTTTGTTCAACCTAAGAGCAGTGTTTTAGCATCATTAAATACTTAGAAAAACACATATTCAGCATATGCCAAAAAGAGCTAAGATATAAAGTGGGCATGGTATTGTCACAGTTATCTTTACTATATGCAAGTGAATGTTTCTTATCTGCAAAGTTTAAACTTGAAAAATGCATAGAAAGCTAATTTGAAGGCAGGACGTGTTAACAGTCACTGTATTGCAAACATGGTGCTGCGCTACAAAAGCTTAGTACAAGACCATACAGTGAATTTGAAACCTGTTACTGAATCTCAGTTCTCCGTTTGCAAAATGGAAATGTTAGTGACCTAGTCATTATCCTAAAACCAATTCTGGACTGATCAAGTACGTTTGATTTATGTTTGGTAAACAAGTCGGGGGTGGGGGGAGAAAATGCCATGATACTTTTAAACAGTGTTGGCAGCACCCAATCATGTCCCTTTCCAAGGTTGTTTGATCCAGCGGAGGCTTCCATTAGCTAAAAGGATAGAGGCCACTTTTTGTTGGGTCCCTCAGTAGCTCCCGGTACCCTTCCAATCTGGTCAAGAGGGTTGTGAGACTTTTCGTAATAGCCTGGCAGTTAGCATATGGAGGTGCAGGAAAGGGTGGGGGGACTTGCAAAAATTCCAACTTCCACCTTTAGCTCAACAAAGTCATGGTGGATCACGGTCTTTCAACAGTGAGGAGACTCAACTGGATACAACAGACTCCTCCCGCAGCAGCTAAAAGAAATTTCTCATTGGGGGGAGTGTCACTATACTATCAAGTATCATAGCACATTCAAAATTTTGTGTGGACCGTTTTTTACTAGGATACGTCTAAGTCTTTTAACAGTATAAACTTCCATTCTACTTTTTAGATTTTATGGGGGGAGGCAGGGAATAATGACAACTACATTCATTTTATCATGCATTATAATGCAAAACGAATCACAAGTTTCATTTTCGATTCCACAAGTTTGGAATGGGTACTAAACCAATCAAATTACTCAGTCTTAGCTGATTATGTTACTAATTACATTTTTAGAAATGTACAATTCAGTTAAATTACTTTTTCCTTTGCATATTTTTCCAATCTCCAGAGTACTTCCCACAAGGGCATTCTTAGAGTGAAGCAGGAGAAAGCCTGATTCAAATTTTTAATAGTCAAAACTATAATGAGAACAGTAGTCTCTTTCTTCCAAAATGTCATTCAGTGCAATCACATACTCAGTCAAGTCACATACTTCTTTCATTTTACACTCAATAACTACATAACCTATAAACTTCTATGTTTTGTACTACAGCTTAGTCCCCAAACGTTTTGGTTCCTGAACACAGCAAAGTGACTGGTTTGCGAACTATTTTTGGACGCCGAATGTCCGAAGGGGCTTCCACGGCCTCCTGCAGCCAATCAGAAGCCGCACTTTGGTTTCCGAACATTTTGGAAGTTGAACGGACTTCCAGAATGGATTCTGTTTGACTTCCAAGGTACGACTGTACATAGTTTTCTATGTATGAGTTTGTTGCTCTCATTAGGCAAACAAATGAAAAGATGCAATTTAAGACATAAGAAAAGCTCCGTATAAGAATCAGTTTGTTTTTCAGAAACTTAAAAGGATATAGGCGACGACCATTTTAGGCGCATCCAATTGACAAGTGATCGCCAACGCACAGGTCTTTTTAGATCCAAAGAGTGCAGACCGGGGGCAGAATGGGGGCATGGCATAACAGGGTGGGGCGCATTTAATGCACACTCCGCTAATGAGCATATAATACGATTGCCACCTGTATTATAAAGCCTTCTAATGTAAAAGCATGGCATAAAGCAGGAGTGGCTAGGCTTTTCTTCCATGAAGGATCTCACAGAAGTAAAAAAGATCCTGTCTATGTCATGTCTAACCCATGACTAAGCAGAGATGACTCATCAGATGGACCCTGATGACATAAAGCTGAAAAACCTAATGGGGCCTCCAGACTCCAGCGCTAACACAGGCACAAACCCACAAACATCTCTGGAGAAGTGACCTTACACCAATCTGAAGCTGTGGATGAGTTTGCCAACACACCTGGGACAACTTTCTCACTTGTGGAATCAAAAGGGGAGGTCAAACTACCTCCAGTCCCAGGGAATGCTGGCTTCCAATGGTATAGCCACCAGCAGCCACCCACTAAGGGGCTGTGTGCCTCAAGGACCATATGAACCAGGCCCCTCAAAAATGAAAGCAAAGGCTGCTGAAGACTGAGTTAAGAAGTTGCAGCTGCTGCCTACCCTGACTGACCCTGTGCTACAGACCCCTGCCTCTTGAAAATCTGCCTACCTTTGTACTGCTCTGCTGTGTTTGCCCTCAGCTTTACTTCATGACCTTGGTTTTGGACCACACCTTATTCGACTGCCTCACCATGCTTGTCCTCAGCTTCTCCTTAAGACACAGTGTTTCTGGATTGCCCTGATATAGGACTGCTACCGTAACTCTTCAGATTTAGGTCATTTCCCTATCCTGGGGATCTAACTTCCCCACCCAAATACAGTTGTACCTTGGTTTGCATACATCTTGGTTTGCATACGTTTTGGATTACAAACACATCAAACCTGGAAGTGCGTGTCCCAGTTTGCAACATTTTTTTGGATTACAACCCTTTTTTTTTATTACGGACAGTATTTTTTGAAGGCCCCATTGATGAAAGCGTGCCTTGGGTTACAACCTGTTTTGGTTTACAAATGGACCTCTGGAACGGATTATGGTTGTAAACCAAGGTACCACTATATAGCCTCTTTTAGATAGTGCTTTAACGTATTTGGTAACAAAAAGTTACATTTTAAAACAGCATGCTCTTTTATATAGTACCAGACATATAAGTAGCACTCTATAAATGAACATTTAAGAAACAAACAAATCTGAAATGGTAACAATTACGAAGGCATACTGAAAACCTTTCGGGAGTCAAACGGGCTCCCAGAACGGATTAAGTTCAAGAACCAAGGCTCCACTGTATGTAATTATATCTTCTCAAGCTAAATATATTTAGGAAATATCTATATATTTACTGCATGCTAAATTTTGCATTTTAAGAATTTGCAGTGCATTTTTTCTTTGAATTTACACAATGCACATGCTATTGAATTCCTATGAAAATAGTTAAAAGTATTCCAATATTTTCCAATGAAAGTTTAAAAAACAAAGTACATTATGCAGTACAGGAAACTTTCCAGCTTTATTTTCCTACAGAAAAAAGTATGTTTCATAAGCTGATTAGAAACAACAAATGGATGGAAGTAACAAATAATGAATGCCAATTGAATGCAGTATTTTTTTAAAAAAAAACCTTAGAATTTTTTAAAATTCTAAAGTTTGGCATTATTATAATGGACTAGCTCTGTGGCTTACTGGAACCATGAGGGCTCCTAGAAAGAGGCTCAAGACCACTTTGTTCCTCCATGGTATTTTTTACTCCCACACCACACTGAGTTATGTCAAAGGCTCAAGGCAACTATGCGCTGTAGTGAACATTCCTACCCCAACCACTAATTTGTTACTACTGGAAACACTTCTGAGGTATTTATACATTATATAAGATTAACATTAAGATGGATCAGGGAATAGGGATTCAACCTGTGTTGAATGGGGCAACATTCCCCTTGAAGACTCAGGTTCGAACTCTGGATGTACTTCTGGATTCTGCCCCAAACCTGGCCATTGTTAGAAACTCAGATATATAAGCTAGATGCCAAATGGCTCCTTAAACCAAGGTTACAGTCACCAAATGGAATATCTAGCTGTCATTTTGGGGCAAGACAGCTCTAAAGTCTTATTTTTCAAATTATAGACTGACTATCACTGGTTATGGGTTAAACATGTGGCTAGTTCAGATGACAACCTTGAGCTAGGTTAAGAACTTTGAGAACTTTAACCTGGGACAGTCCACATATACCAGAAATGTGGCCAAGAAACTTTAAGGTGGTTATGCAATTAACTGCATGCAAAGGGCTAACTGTAATGCACGGACGTAATATTCAAAACAGTATCTGGAAGCATCTCACCAGGTTTAGTCTATTCGACAGCTTCATTGGTTACCTGATGTGGATAACAGCATGACATGCCAAGCCAAACTATGACTTACTGAGACCACACACACATGCAGGCTCCCGGAGAGATGCTAGCAGCTGCTTTCCTCCTCCTGGGTCCTTTTTGCTCCTGCGTCACACTGCGCTAAGCCAAACTTTGGCTTAGCACGTAGCCTGAACTGGGAGTCATGGCTAAGAACTTTTTTCACTAATTCTTACTGCAAAAGCAACTTAAATTTCAGCTACAAATCCCATGTTAAAGTATTTATATTCCACCATCAACAAATCCAAAAACTAATGAAGTTAATTGATTTTAGTGTTACTTAATTCCTTTTAAGTTGCAGAGCCTGGGTGTCTTTGCAGAATGTCTGCTGAGAGTCTTTCTTTCATCATAAAACAAGGCAACATGTGTTGCAGTATCCCATCCAGGCACTAACCAGGTAAACCAGCTTAGCTTCTGCAGGGAAATAGCCTCATATCCTTTCAGGTCTGTAGTGGCATGAACTTGACCCATGGGCACCATACAACTGTCTGGATACATTATTTTCCTGACCCCTGAAAGCTCCATATAGACCTCTGCTGGTTTCAAGGTATATAGTTGACAACAGTTATATGGTGATAGGAGGGACAAGCACTTTAACTTTTTACCCTCAAGCCATTTCCCCATTCAAAATCACCCTCTAGTTGCTTTTCCATGAAGAAGAAAAAATACAACCTGCATATTTTCTCATTGTGGGATTCAAAAGTGAAAATATCTAGGGGTGGAATAAATCAGCAGCCCCTTCTACTGCCCCTCCTCATAGCTTCCAGGCTGCTTTTGGTTTTGAAAAAGAGTTGGGAGAAAACACAAACAACAATGCATAACTATTGTGGGCCTCAGTCTCAGAACTTTTCTTGATATTTCCATTGTTATTCCAGATGAAAGTGAACAGTTTAGAAGATGGTACTAATGAATGTTTTAAAACAGTCTTTGCCAATCTGGTGCCTTTCAGATGTTTTCAACTATACCATGAGCCCAGGCCAGAAGGGCACCAGCTTGGCAGAGACTGTTCTAAAGACTGCATACTACTCTACAGTACTATAATAGCTTCTGATCCACTTTTTTAAAGGGGATGTAAAATTATATTTCATGGAAATAAAAAAGACAAAAAAGTTTTTTACTTTAATTTTATACAGCTAAGAGAACATATTTTACCCAGTGTGAGATAACAGTAAGCCTTAATCTGAGTAACCATTATTTATAGCAGGCAGCTTTTGTTCACTTTCGACAATAATACACAGCAAATATGTAAAATGTGCTGCCCAAATAGCACTGTAGCACTAAAGTTAAGAGCAAGCACCACGATCTCTGGTTTTGCATACTATTCCTCAAAGCCATAAATGACCCCCCTTGTGTGCTCCAGAAACCAATGCAGAGTCTCTGGACATAAAACTTAAATTTATATTATATTTTCATTAATCCTGCCCCATGCTTGCTATAATCTCAAAGCAGTTTCATCTACATACCAGCCAGTGATGCAAATGACAACATACCGGTAGCTAGTTCTGATAGAGATATTGCACACTTTCTTGGCCAAAGTTTTAAAGGTGATCTCTAGCACTACCTACTTGTGTTACCAAAACCAGCTTTTAAAATTAAATATTTTACTTACAACCTTGACATAATAGCCAATACAAAAATAATATTCTGTATGACCAATTGTCACTGGTCTGGGGGGGGGGGGCGAGAAAATTTGCATCAAAATTGATAATTCAATTTCTTCATGCAGCCAACATTATCTTTACTGAAAAAATAGTTATTTATCACAGTGCCTTCCTAGAGAGAAAAATAAAAAAACTTTTGTGGCACTTTAAGACTAACAATGCCATTCATTCTAAGATGTGTATCCATTTATTTCTTTTGCCAACATTGAAGGAATGACTAATTCAACTAGAATATTCTTCACAAGCTATATGCAACAACTCAGATGTTTCATTGTTAAAGATAAATGTTTCATCTTACACTATCTGTAACATTCAGTTCTAGATGCTGGGAACTTGCAAGGGTCAAGAAAACTGATCCAAGAAGGGTAAAGGATGACACAGCAGCCAGTGTAGCATTTCAGGGACAAATTTCTCTGAATTCATCCACGCTTGCATTCTGTACAGCAAGAAAGCTTTGCATTGGGAAGGGAGCAGTATAATACCGCTAATCGCTGCCTGATCAAATCTGAATAATACATTCCAATGCTACATATAAGTGATCACTTTTATACACACATTCCTTCATCCAACACACCCAGCAGAACAGCAGTTCCCATTATTTTGTAAACATATGACAAAAGAAGCTGCCTTACACCAAAGCCAGGCCACTGCTCATCTAGCTCAGTACCATCAACACTCTGGTCCTCCAGGGTTTCTGGCAAGAGACCTTCACAACTCTCTCTAGAAATGACAGAAATTGAAACCTGGGACTTTTTGCATGCAAAGTATGTGATCTGTCACCGGGCTACAACCCCTTCTCAAAGGGGAAGATGGTAGATCATGCTTCTATAGCTACAAACCTGAACACGCTTCTTAGACAGTAAGCTACACCAAATGTAATGGTGCTTACTTCCAAGTAAACATGCACAGGGTTGTGCTGTCAGTCACCTTGTGGCTGTAGCTAACAGGCTTTAACGCCACAACCAGCTACCACAAATGAACAGCATTTCTCATGTGGATTCATAGAATCAGATTTGGAAGGGACCCAGAGGGGTCATCTAGCCCAACCCCCTGCAATGCAAGAGTCTCAGCAGCAGTGTCTAATGTTCAAAATCAAAGGTGCCAGACTTCAAGCTTAACAGGAAGCCACCTGAGTGCCTGGCTTGGGGCCCCACTTCTTTGGAGTCCTTAGATAAGTGGAGCGCTCACCAAAATTTTATTCAGCAATGAGGAGGAGGAGCCAGCACGTGCTTAGAGGCATCTTCCAACCACATGACTTAAAGTTTTCCGAAACCAAGCCCTTGGGTCAAGGCAGTGCACGCCCCAAAACCCAGGGAGTGTGAGAGTGGTTCCCAATTCCACTGGGGAAACTAAACGTCAAGAGGAATATGGACCCCTGGCAGGGGAAACTAAACGTATACATGCACACAAAGCAAAAGGACACAAGCTTCAACTTGGGTTTCACACTCCTAGAAAAACCTGTACGTACCAATTTTGGAAGGTTTGAAGAACCTTAAGTGGTTATATTTGAAAACACCATGAAGATAAGGTATAGAGTTAACTATAATAATGTGCAGCACTATTAGGGAAAATTAGGGAAACCATGGAGGGATTTTTTAGGGGGGAGAGCCCAAAGTTAAATAACTGCAGATTGGAAAATGCTGTTGTAACTTCTTCCCCCACCCCCTCCCAGAAATACATAAATGAGAACTTATTCAAGGGGGGATGGAAATAAAGATCCTAAGTGTGTGGGTAGAGAAACACAGGACTGCCCCCATCCTGATGTGCAAGGCGGCGGGCGTCCTGTCACGTGTCAAAGGCAAGGAGGAAGCCGAGCAGCAGCATCCTCCCCGCGTGGCCGAAATATATAAATAAAAACTTAATTTTTTGGAAGATCCTAAGTGCGTGGGGAGGGGAACACGGGACTGCCCCATGCTGACGTGCAAGGCGGCGGGCGCCCTGTCACGTGTCAAAGGCAGGGAGGAAACCGAGGCACCTCCCTTACAGCCGGTTGGCATCCTCCTCCTCCTCCTCCTCCCCGCGTGGCCTGGCATCCCCTCTCCGCCACCCGCACTCACTTGTCGCCCATGCCGCCGGCTTCGGCGCCGTGGCTGTTGTTGGCGCCGGGCTTCTCCGCCGAGGGCGCCGCCTGCTGCTGCTGCTGAGGCGGCGGAGGGCCCTTCCCCGGCTCGTCCAGAATCCCCTCCGAGCGGGTGCATAAGGAGCGGGCGCCGCCGCTAGGCAGGCGGCAACCGGCGGCGGCGGGATGGAGCCGCCTCAGTAACGGGCGGCGGCAGCAGCCAGGCCCGCCAACGGCCGCCGCTCCGCTCTGGCTGAGCCTCAGCAGGTCCCTCAGCAGCGCGGGGCTCCGGAGCCGCATCATCCTCTCTCTCCCTTCCGCTGCCGAGCGGGAAGGAAAGTGCCTCAGCCAGCCGCCGACCCGACGTCCCCGCTTCTCTCACACGCCCCGGCGGGGCCCGCCTCAGGGCGCGCGCCGCCGATTGGGCGGCGGCTGCCGTCACCGCCCGACGCTGTCGGAGGCCATTGGCTCAGCCCGCGCGTCAATCCTCCGAAAGCGGCCCAAGGCCCGACGCCTCCTCCCCACTTTAAGGGGAGGCTGGAAGATGTGGCGCACTTGGAGCTGGGCCTGCAGAGCGAAGAGGGGAAAGGAGGGAGCGGCGGGCTGTGAGGGGAGATAGTCGAAGTCGAGCCAACTCCGAGGCTGCTTCCAGCCGACTCTTCCAGCCCTCAGAGATTTCGGGGTGTTTCCCCTGCTCCCCCCCCCCCAGCCACAAGTGTACAAAGCACAATTAACACTTCTCACGTTGTTGTTGTTTTGTTTCAATAAACGCCCTTGGGCCTGAGGGGAAGGGAAACATTCGATAGGATTCCTGGCTCTCCCCACCACCAGCAGCAGCAAATGATGGGAGAAAAATAGCTTTTCATGAGGGAATGGGGCATCAGGGAGTCAAACCAAGAAAACAGAAGAGGACCTGACAGCTAGGTCACTAGTCCCTGGTGAGGCGGGCTGCAACCTCCCCGCCCCAAACCGTTAGGTTTTTCCCCCCATAGCTGTGCGATTCCTAAAGTCTGAGACGATCATTCCTCCCTCCACAAATTGACTATATTCCTAGGGCAGAGCCGTTGCTTAGTTTGTTACGAATGCACAATAACTGAGGTGGAGATTTTAAAAAGCAGGGACAGCCGAAGCGGCTCCCTTCAAATATTGCAGGGGTTAGACTGGATGACTCTTGGGGTGCCCTTTCCGACTTTACAATTCTATTAAAGGTTGCGGGTTGCCGCAATCGGGACGCCACCACGCTGACTAGCCAGCCCCTCCGCAAAAAGGATTTGTGGCGGCGGCAGCTTTCCAGAGCTTGCGCCCCAACAATACGTTAATCCTGGATGGTATGCTGGTTTTGAAGCAATGCAAAATAATAATAATAAAAATAGTAATAAACCATTTTTTTTCGGTCGGTGCATGCTCGGATTGGATTGGATTTCATTTGCACCCCAGAAACAGGGTAGACATTGCCCCAAGACTGACATGCAATGTATGTGAGAGAGAAAATCAGAGAAAAGAGAAGGATCAATAGCTTGCCCAGAGGCCTAAGTAGGAAGCTAAGGTGGGGGGAGATCGGCCAGCAGGACTAGTGGGCAGGAAAACTTGCGTGGGCAGGAGGCAGACGCTCGAAAGAGCACGTAGGATTCGCCTGTGATTAGATTCCTGGGCATTTTAGCCCAGATGTCTTATTGCAAGTTCAACGTCATCATGCTCGGTTTTCCCTCTTCATCCCTCAAGCTCAGACATTTTTGGCATTCTCCTTTTTTAAAAAAACTGGTTACAGTTTCTGTTTCTGGAAGTTTGCACAAACCCCAGGCGCTTTGGTCGAGTAACTGACACGAGCAGAAAGGAAAAAAGGCAGCAGATCTCTGAACCCCGAAGACGTCGTTTTCTTTTTAATATCTTATTTGAAAACGGAAGTTTTGAGTTAAGAAGGAGAGAGAGTTTGGATCGACGCCGATAGAGATACAAAAAGCCGGCGGGGGGAGTGCATTTAAAAAATGCATATGCATTTAAATACATACATTTAAATGTGCATTTTAATACATATGCATTTAAAATGCATTTCAATGCACATGCATTTAAAATTCATTTTGATGCCTATGCATTTAAAAATTTAAAAATGCATAGGCAGCAACATTTTAGAACCTTTCCAAATTTTCCGTGGCATTTCGCTGAAATAGACATGTTTTGTCATGAAATGGAGAAGTCCCTTTCTCTTTTTCGTTAGCGAAAGGGAAACAGTCAGCCCCATGGCAATAAAATGACCGTTTAGCACCTTTTAGCAAGGCTTAGTATCAGAAACAGTTAAAGTGTTCCTGAAGGTGTTGATCTGAGCACGTATTACATATGTAGCACTTTCTATTCCTGACTCATTTAAAATGTGTTAGGAATGGAGGGAACAGCTGTAAGTAATGTCACGCTGTAGTTACCATGGATACAAGTTACTTTTCATGACATACCAAATGTGCTGCCACCTTCTGGGGGAAAGGAGGAACCCACATTTACATTCATAGGGATATATATAGACACACAGCAGTAATTTATAACACAATCCTTAAGCAATTAGCAATTAATACATTTTGATCGAAATCTCTTCAACACCCAAACTACTGAAAATATGAGGGGCTAAAAAAAAGGGCTGTGGCAATTTATAGATGATCCAGTCATTTACAGATTTCTGAGGTCCATATTCTTTAAATACTGTATACAAAACCCTGCTCCTGATACCATATGTCATCTCTCTCTAATTAGTATATCTCATATTTCATAGTTCTCTGGTTAGTATGGAACTAGTTTAACAATTTGGGGATATAACTGATAACCTGGTTTTGTGGTGGAAATGTAAAAATATGGCATTTTAACATTCTTCTAGTAATTAAGATGTCTTAGGCTATACATATTCCAGTTTTCAAGTATCTAATTTATTTGGAAATCTCCACAACTTTATAGGCTCACGTATCTTTACCACAATTCTGTGCCCTATAGCTTATGAACAGTATATCCATCCTACTCTATGACTCCTCACAAATTATCATTTGTTGATAGTTACATTTTCATCTCTGTAGTGCAAAGGAAACTTTGCTAATTCCTTTGTAGAAAACCTTCTCTGGGAGAAAGGCAAGCAGAGGGGTTTTTTCCAGTTCAGGCAAAAGCATCAACAAATGTTTGAGGGGAACTATAAATCAGCTCATCAGATCTGCAGAACCAATATTATATAAGGAGCAGAAACCAAGGATTGTCTTGAAAGTGACATGGAATTTTTTTACAATGCTATTTTAAGCAGTTTGGCCGGTTGCATCACATTTAATGTAGAAAAACAGCTTTCTGAACAGAAAAGCTAAAGATTCGGACACATAAATCCTGATTTCTAGAAGCAAATCATATTCCTCTCGGGAAACTTGACTCTAACTGGATTCAGCACATACCGTATAAATGTGAATAAAGGCAGAATACCCACTGGGCACATAATACCAACACAAAAGGTTGTTTTCAGCTCTCCATACTGAAAATAATATGTATTTTATTCTGGCACCAATTACAATTATTTGTCATTCCAACTCAAATGGGAATAGTTCCTATTCAACAGATTCCCTGGAGGAGAAGGAACAGAAGTATAAACAGTAACTATGGTAATTTTAACCTAGAAAACATGTAAAAGGCAAACAGTTGGAGAACAGCGATCTGAATGCCAGATTGCAATATGATAGATGAAGGGAGAGATTAAGAGAGCATAGGATAAAAGCGAGGAAATTAGACATTATATAACATTATTTGTGCATTTTCCATTGCAAAATGATTTCACAGGCGCTAGACAGATGAAGGTTCTCTACCAGGGATAGCTGCAGTTTTCCATGGGCCTGCAGAACTCCTGCCCCATCATGTTATGGGGTCTCCCTACTGTAAGTGGGTCCAGTTGCCTTCACACATCCTCCCAACTCCCTCCATCTTTGACCCAGGCAGCTGCTGGGATGGGTCAAAGAACATTAAAGGCTCATCATTTTAGCACTCTTTCCACAACAATGATCAGTCTGGTGGTTCTGGGAAGATCATACTAACACGTGGAGATGGTCCAAGATAACCCTAGCACACGGTAATCGTTTTGGTTTTCTTTTCATTTTGTATCTGCAAGTTTTGCAACTTCTCAGCAAAAGATAAGGCAAAGAACCTCCCTGAATTCTTCCACATCAAAGTTTGGTTCTTCAGCATTTAGCTGCTCTGAGAAAAACAAGTCAATGAGTGACGCTGCACTGGTTAAATTACAGCTTACAGTACCTCAGACAAAGACCTTCAAAATTCACATTTGCGTTCAGGCCTCATGAAAATGCTACTTGCTCCTGGACTCTTCATCATTTCCCTCTGTTGCTGCTGTTGTTGTTGTTGAAAACGTATTTACTGAAGTGTTTTTCACATAAGTATAACAACCATAAGCAAAAGCAAAACACAGAAACGAAAGCACATGTGGAAATTGGGAATTAAGTATGCTTCTTTCTTTTACAATCGGGTGCATGGAAGAAAAAGAAATTGATGTCCTCATTAGATAAGCCATTTGGTCTGAAGGACTGAAAGTACAAAACAACATGTTCCTTCTTGGTTTGTGAAAGGTATAAAACACCAGTTTGCAGCGAAGGAGTCTTTTTTTATTCTTGCCGCTTGCCAGATGCTAGCATTGCGTTAGCTGTTTTGCAATGGCTCACCTTCCCACGCTGTCTCAGGTGAGCCCCTTTAGGTGCTCTCAATGTTGGGCTATCAATGTTCTGGCTGCTATAAGGAGATATCCCACTTATTTCTATTAGTAGCATATTGATTTGGTCCTATATACAGATATAATCATGCTAATTCCAATGTTGCTACTATTCCCGAATTTGCTTCTTCTTTAATTTCTATGAAACCCATCATTTCCCTCTGTTCTAGCTTCTTTTTCATCATCTTGATTTTCTTTTCTCCTGCTTTCATTTATTTGTTTTAAGAATGTACAAACAAACTGCCTTCCATCCATCCATCCATTCATGAAAGAAAGACTCTATGTTGTTGTTTAGTCGTTTAGTCATGTCCGACTCTTCATGACCCCATGGACCAGAGCAGGCCAGGCACTCCTGTCTTCCACTGCCTCCCGCAGTTTGGTCAAACTCATGCTGGTAGCTTCAAGAACACTGTCCAACTATCTTGTCCTCTGTTGTCCCCTTCTCCTTGTGCCCTCCATCTTTCCCAGCATCAGGGTCTTTTCCAGGGAGTCTTCTCTTCTCATGAGGTGGCCAAAGTATTGGAGTCTCAGCTTCAGGATCTGTCCTTCCAGTGAGCACTCAGGGCTGATTTCCTTCAGAATGGAGAGGTTTGATCTTCTTGCAGTCCATGGGACTCTCAAGAGTCTCCTCCAGCACCATAATTCAAAAGCATCAATTCTTCGGCGATCAGCCTTCTTTATGGTCCACCTCTCACTTCCATACATCACTACTGGGAAAACCATGGCTTTAAGTATACGGACCTTTGTCGGCAAGGTGATGTCTAGAAAGACTCTATAGAGGCACACAAAGCAATGTAAGACTGCAAAAATGACAAAAGTGTTTATGAATCCACAGTACGATACGTTAAAAATTAACCCGATTTCTATCCTACACTGCATAGTTCAAACCTCCTGCCTGTTCTTTAGACCCCCTTTCATCTTTTAAATCTTTCTTTGATGCCAGCTGTAATCACTCCTACTTTTTTTTGGGGGGGGGGACAACTTCTTTGAGCCTTCTCATCTCCCTTGCCTTTCTTCGCTAAATGCTTAGAACAGTTATACTTGTGCAAAACTTAGAAAGTATTTCTTTTAACCTGATTTCTGCATTTTGCAATCTTCTGAAATAGCTTTATTTTACAGTGGTAACTTGGGTTAAGTACTTAATTCCTTCTGGAGGTCCGTACTTAACCTGAAACTGTTCTTAACCTGAAGACCACTTTAGCTAATGGGGCCTCCTGCTGCTGCCGTGCCGCCGGAGCACAATTTCTGTTCTCATCCTGAAGCAAAGTTCTTAACCTGAAGCACTATTTCTGGGTTAGCGGAGTCTGTAACCTGAAGCGCATGTAACCTGAAGCGTTTGTAACCCTAGGTACCACTGTACTCATTTTATTTTTCTATCTAATGAAATGCTGTCATTTTTGAATCTTTCTTCTATTTCTTTGTTGGCTTTCTAGTCTTTTGCCACCTTCTTATGACTTTTGGTTTCTGCTGCCTTGTTCCTTTATAGTTGCCTTCTCATCTGTCCAGCTGTTCCTATTGTCTTTCCACTAATCGACATTTTTCTGCTTTCTTTTCCTCACTCTGTTGGTGTTCTCAGGATTCCAAATACATTTTAAAACTCATCCTTTCTCTCTCTTTCTGTTGCCAATAGCATGATTCATACGTACTTTTGTTATTATCACTTTCATGTTAACGTTTCAAAAATTATTTTGGGGGCCCGAGATCATACCACATCTTCAGTCCCACCCCCCTCTTTCTCCCTGTTGGCTCTGTTTCTTTTTGGACAATGTTTTGCTTCCTTAAGTTGAATTTCTCTGAGCATCTTTTTCTCTTTCTTTCAGCTTCTTCCTGAATTCCTTCCATTTCCAGTTCTGTATGTCGCACACCAGAAATCTTGAGTTTGTGAGTTTGACTGACCTTGTGTTTACACTGCATCTTCAGGCACGTTTTTGATTATGCCATTGTGTGCTTATTAATAAAAGTTTTTAATGTTTGACATTTTACTATGTTTTTACATGTGCTGCAAGCCACCCAGAGTGGCTGGGGAAACCCAGCCATGTGAACAAGGTATAAATTGTTGTTGTTATTTAGTCATTTAGTCGTGTCCGACTCTTTGTGACCCCATGGACCAGAGCAGGCCAGGCACTCCTGTCTTCCACTGCCTCCTGCAGTTTGGTCAAACTCGTGTTAGTAGCTTCGAGAACACTGTCCAACCATCTCGTCCTCTGTCGTCCCCTTCTCCTTGTGCCCTCCATCTTTCCCAACATCAGGCTCTTTTCCAGGGAGTCTTCTCTTCTCATGAGGTGGCCAAAGTATTGGAGCCTCAGCTTCAGGATCTGTCCTTCCAGTGAGCACTCAGGGCTGATTTCCTTCAGAGTGGATTGGTTTGATCTCCTTGCAGTCCACGGGACTCTCAAGAGTCTCCTCCAGCACCATAATTCAAAAGTATCAATTCCTCGGCGATCAGCCTTCTTTATGGTCCAGCTCTCACTTCCATACATCACTACTGGGAAAACCATAGCTTTAACTATGGTATAAATTATATTATTATTATTATTATTATTATTATTATTCTCTGAAGAACCCTGCTGGATCACGCCATGGGTCTATCTAGCCCACCAAACTGTTCTTGCAGTGGCCAATCAGAAGTTTGTGGGAAGTCCAAAAGCAGGACAGCAGTGGTCTCCCCATCCAAGTCACACTGCCTCCAACAGTAGAAGCAGAACATAGCCCCCATGTCTAATAGTCATTGATAGCCAGTGATCATCTATGCCTCTTCATTTTCATACCGTCTTGAGGGGCTGGGAGCGGGGGGCACTGTTATACAGTGGTTCCGCTCCTTCCTCCTGGTCCATGTTCAGAAAGTGGGGGGGGGGGATGAGTGTTCAGACCCCTGGGCCCTCACTTGTGGGGTGTCTCAGGGTTCGGTCCTCTCCCCCATGCTTTTCAACATCTACATGCAGCCGCTGGGAGAGATCATCAGGGGGTTTGGGCTGGGTGTTCATCAGTATGCGGATGATACCCAGCTCTACCTCTCTTTCAAATCAGAACCAGCGAAGGCAGTGAAGGTTCTGTGTGAGTGTCTGGAGGCGGTTGGAGGATGAATGGTGGCTAACAGATTGAGGTTGAATCCTGACAAGACAGAAGTACTGTATTTGGGGGACAGGAGGCAGGCAGGTGTGGAGGACTCCCTGGTCCTGAATGGGGTAACTGTGCCCCTGAAGGACCAGGTGCGCAGCCTGGGAGTCATTTTGGACTCACAACTGTCCATGGAGGTGCAGGTAAATTCTGTGTCCAGGACAGCTGTTTACCAGCTCCTTCTGGTACTCAGGGTGAGACCCTATCTGCCCGCAGATTGTCTCACCAGAGTGGTGCATGCTCTAGTTACCTCTCACTTGGATTACTGCAATGTGCTCTATGTGGGGCTACCTTTGAAGGTGACCTGGAAACTACAACTAATCCAGAATGTGGCAGTTAGACTGGTGACTGGAAGTGGACGCCGAAACCACATAACACCGGCCTTGAAATATCTACATTGGCTCCCAGTATGTTTCCAAGCACAATTCAAAGTGTTGGTGCTGACATTTAAAGCCTTAAACAGCCTCGGTGCAGTATACCTGAAAGAGCATCTCCACCTCCATTGTTCTGCCCGGACACTGAGGTCCAGCGTTGAGGGCCTTCTGGTGGTTCCCTCGCTGTGAGAAGCCAAGTTGCAGGGAACCAGGCAGAGGGCCTTCTTGGTAGTGGCACCCACCCTGTGGGACGCCCTCCCACCAGATTTCAAGGAAATAAACAACTACCAGACTTTTAGAAGACCTCTAAAGGTAGCCCTGTTTAGGGAAGCTTTTAATGTTTAATGGACCATTGTGTTTTAATATTTTGTTGGAAGCCGCCCAGAGTGGCTGGGGAAACCCAGCCAGATGGGTGGGGTATAAATAATAAATTATTATAATAAATTATTATTATTCATACCTTACTTGCTGATCTTCCTTCATCCCATCCAAACCCACTGGCATCCAGTCTATCGCTTAACTTCACTTCTATTCCGGGGACGCAGGTGGCGCTGTGGTCTAATCCACTGAGCCCCTTGGGTTTGCCAATCTGAATGTTGGCAGTTCAAATTCCCACGACGGGGTGAGCTCCCGTTGCTCTGTCCCAGCTCCTGCCAACCTAGCATTTCAAAAGCATACCAGTGCAAGTAGATAAATAGGTACCGCTGTGGCGGGAAGGTTAACGGTGCTTCTGTGTGCTCTGGTTTCCATCACAGTGTTCCGTTGCACTAGAAGCGGTTTAGTCATGCTGGCCACATGACCCAGAAAGCTGTCTGTGGACAAATGCCGGCTCCCTTGGCCTGAAGGCGAGATGAGCACCGCTCCCCATAGTTGCCTTTGACTGGACTTAACCCTCCAGAGGTCCTTTACCTTTTTTTACCTACTTCTATTTCAATTGATAGGACTATGCGTCACCTCTTTCTTTTTTTTACTCTTTGTGTTTTTTCTCTAGCTGGGTTCATTTAATTTCCCCCATTTAAAAAAAATTAATGCTTGCCCTCTGTTCCTCCTATTTTTCTCCTCTAAATTCCACTTTACACTTCTTCCAGAGCTCTGCGTTCCTCTAGTACGAATATCACGAGGTGGACTAATGAGACATATGCTGTCTCACACCTCTGTCCAATTTCTTTGGCACAGTCATATCTGTGGAATCTGTTGCCTCTAGATATTTGCATGACTCAGTCCCTCCCAGATATCTCTTTTCATGCACTTTTCCCTAATTAACAGAGATATGTTAATTGAGTCTCACTTCCTCCATTGTCTCTCCTTACATCCTTCCTCTTTCCTTTTCCTCGTGTGCCATGTTTATTTAAATTGTAACCCTGTGGACAGAGTTTTATTGTTGTTTAGGTCAGAGTGTTTGATATTGTACAGTGCCTCCTTGAATTGTTTCGTTTTGCATTCTTTAATCTTTCTTTTCATTGGCAAACTCGCGTAGTTCTGCATACCTAAGGATGCATACCACAGTCAACAGCTCCATATTGCTTCACATAGATTGGCATTCAACCACCTCTGATTCTGGCAATATATACAAGAGTATTATCACCACCTAGAAGGAGTGTACTACTATTCAAAATGCAGCATAAAGGTAAAAGGTAAAGGTACCCCTGCCCGTACGGGCCAGTCTTGACAGACTCTAGGGTTGTGCGCCCATCTCACTCAAAGAGGCCAAGGGCCAGCGCTGTCCGCAGACACTTCCGGGTCACGTGGCCAGCGTGACATCGCTGCTCTGGCGAGCCAGAGCCGCACACGGAAACGCCGTTTACCTTCCCGCTAGTAAGCGGTCCCTATTTATCTACTTGCACCCAGGGGTGCTTTCGAACTGCTAGGTTGGCAGGCGCTGGGACCGAACAGCGGGAGCGCACCCCGCCGCGGGGATTCAAACCGCCGACCTTACGATCGGCAAGCCCTAGGCACTGAGGCTTTAAACCACAGCGCCACCCGCGTCCCAAAATGCAGCATACAAGCTTTCAAATGTCTGTGCAATATGAGGCTTTACTGCTCAGGACAGGGGTAGAAGAGAAACCGTTCAAATTTCCAAAACAATGTGCAAAGCAAAACACAACTATCCTTTTAAAATCTGCACTTTTCTGAATTTTGCAAAGCACTTCTCTGTCCGGGTAATATGTACGAAAGTGCATATCCTAGGGTAAATGCACACATTAGTGAAAATAGCATGCAAAAATGCATTGTATTGGGCAAAATTGCTTTTGCACAAAAAAATGTGTGTATTAGGCTAAATTGCATAAATTGATAAAATTGCGCTAAAGTGATGATGAATTTTCGCAGCACTTAGGTGGAAATGTATGTGGAGATCTGTAGAACTGAATTCAGGATTGGAAAACTGAGAAGGTGAGAGAAACCAAAACTGGCGGATCTGCTCCACCCCCAGCTCAGGCCCAAAGGGCGGGCAACCAGCTATCTTTGGCAAGCAGGCTAGGAATCTGGTGGCCTCTTCACTGCAAGGCTTTCCTGATTTAGTGGAGGCAACCTGCTTGGGAATCCAGTATGAGCCTGTGGTATCTGATGAGCCATGCAAGGAGAATTGTGGGCTATGGCGTGACTGTCTCGGCTGAAACTTCCAGTCACCCCTTTCTCTGATCTGCAGTCATGGTGGACACAAGGAACCAGCATGACATGAAAGTAGTACCTTTACTTAGGCAGAATCCAGAGTTCTTGGAAGCACCTTAAGTGTGCCTTTGCTATTGTTATCAGCATTGCAAAACTTAAAAAAAAAATATTAACTTCCGTCAGCAAGAGATATGGGAGGGGGAAACCCCCATCCCATAATCCAAGCTACATCCTATCCATCTAGTTCTCTTTGAAAAAGTAAAAAAATGTTGATGGTGGTGTAACTCTTGGATCAACAGATCTGCACACGTGTCCAATCATTTGGACAAGTTCTTGTTTGACATTGATACATTTATCTTATCAACTTGACCTACGCTGATATACAGCACTCCTGGGCCAATTTATGTTTGTATATACACAAGGAGATTGCACCTGGTTAGCTAACACTGGTCTGGAGAACGAGCTGGCTATGTGGGCAAAGGCTTGCAAACGACGTGTCGCCATCCCCTCTTTCCAATGCTCTTGCCCTGGTTTTGCTACCACTGCCACATCGACATGGACATTGAAGTTGCACGTCTTTCCTCAAAGAACCCTAGGAACTATAGTTTGTTAATGGTGCTGGGAGGAGTAAATAGCAGTTCCTGGGTGCTGTGGGAGAAGTCACAGGCTTGAAATGTGCTCAAGATATAAGATGTGTAACCAGTGGCGTAGCGTGGGTTGTCAGCACCTGGGGCAAGGCAAGTAATTTGCGCCCCCTAACCCGTAGATTTGCGCCCCCTAACCCGTGGATTTGCGCCCCCTAACCCTAACCCCCAGATGTTGCGCCCGGTGCGGCCGGCCCCCCCTGCACGCCTCACGCTACGCCACTATGTGTAACTCAGTTAGCAGATACACAACCTTACTTATGATTCTATGCAAAAAATTAATTAGAGGAGTGTGCATTGGTGAGCAGGCATGAAATACAGCATGGGAAACCTATGGCCTCTAGATCAAGACTAGGCATCCTCAGGGGATGGACATCTGTGACTGGCTCTCAGAACTCTTCCCAGGCCACTAACTTCATCCCTCAGGTGTTTTCGACTGGTTGGAATACCGTATTTTTCGCTCTATAAGACACACCAGACCATAAGGCGCACCTAGTTTTTGGAGGAGGAAAACAAGGGAAAAAATATTCTGAATCCCAGAAGCCAGAACAGAAGAGGGATCTGGCTTCTGGGATAGCCTCTGGCTGTTCTGGCTTCTGGGATAGTCACGTGAAGCCTCTTCAGGGCAGCGGGATGAAGGCTTCCCCTGCCTGGAAGAGGCCATAAGGCAGAAGCCAGGACAGCAAGCAGGATTGCTGCACAGCGATCCCTCTTGCTGTCTTGCCTTATGGGATAGCCGTGCACAGCCTCTTCGGCAGAAGCCAGGACAACAAGTGGGGTCCGTTCCTGTCCTGCGGGAGAGCAGCGCAGCGCCCCTTCAGCAAAGCAGGAGGAGGAACAGAAGGGCTCCGTTCCTCCTCCCGCTTCGCTGAAGGGGCGCTGCGCAGCTCTCCCTCTCTGCGCAGCGCCATTCGCTCCTTAAGACTCACTCACATTTCCCCTTACTTTTTAGGAGGGAAAAAGTGTGTCTTATGGAGCGAAAAATACGGTATGCCCCAGAACACTGATAATGCCTCTTGCTTGCTGTCAGGCTTTGGGGAATCGGATTCCTCCCACAGTGGCAGTCAAGAAGCAGAGAAACGATAAAAGCTCTTACCATGCAATTTATTCAATAATTCACAGAGAGCAACGAAGGAATGCCGTCTTCCCTAAATGATGGCATTGCTCCAAGTAAAGTCCCACCCTCCTTTCGTCTCCCTTATTCTACATCACTCCTGTGTTGGCTAATCTGAGCTTTCTGCCTCTGAGCTCTCTGTTCTACTACCCACAATGCACACCTGGTCCTCGGGGGGGGGGGTTAGGAATGCTCTCCAAAGAGACTGAGTCTGTCAGCTGTCTCTCCCCGGGTGCTTCTTCTTCTTCTTGCTGTTGCTCTTCCAATATTTCCCAGCTTCTCCCCTCTGCAGCCTCTGAACCATGCCCTTCTGCAAACCACTGTTCTAAATCTATACTGTCCTCCTGTCCTCAGGAAGGTTCAGGAGAAGGGGGGGTGGTCCCCTCCATCCCTCCTCAATCCAGCCCATGACATCTGCTTGGATAGAGGGGTGTGTGAGTTCGCTGTATAAAACAGCCTACCGTTTCAAGGTAACATCTGCATTTGTTGCTCTACCCACTGGGCAGAAAGAAATGGATCTGAAGAATCATAGAATTATAGAGTTGGAAGGGACCAGGAATATGCAATGTCCCCTGTCCCCCCATGCTCTGGATCAGAGTTCTTCAACTTTTATGTCCCTAGCTGTTGCTGGACTACAACTCCCATCATCCCTAACAATTGACTAAGTTGGAGTTGTAGCCCGACAAAATCTGAAGACCCAAGAATATCATCATCATCATCATTATTATTATTATTATTATTATTATTATTAATATATTCATACTCCGCCCATCTGGATGAGTTCCCCCAGCTACTCTGGGCAGCTCCCAATCGAGTGTTAAAAACAACACAGCATTAAATATTAAAAACTTCCCTAAACAGGGCTGCCTTCAGATGTCTTTTAAAGATAGGATAGCTGCTTATTTCCTTGACATTTGATGGGAGGGTGTTCCACAGGGCGGGCGCCACTACTGAGAAGGCCCTCTGCCTGGTTCCCTGTAACCTCACTTCTCGCAATGAGGGAACCGCCAGAAGGCCCTCAGCGCTGGACCTCAGTGTCTGGGCTGAAGGATGGAGGTGGAGACGCTCCTTCAGGTATACTGGGCCGAGGCCGTTTAGGGCTTTAAAGGTCAGCACCAACACTTTGAATTGTGCTTGGAAAAGTACTGGGAGCCAATGCAGATCTCTCAGGACCGGTGTTATGTGGTCCCGGCGGCCCCTCCCAGTCACTAGCTAATCTAACAGCTTCTGGAGGGTCACGGAGTAACCTTCGAGAGTAATGAAAGCCCATCGGAGCCAACTCATATGGGCTGAGGTCCCTTTGGCCGCCCCAAAGATGTGATCGATTATGCAGGTGGGGCTTAACTGGGGCCACTCAATATTTGATTCAAGTTGACACCCCTGATTAAGCCTAACGATCTCCTACCTTTCTTCTCTTTTAAAGGCCCTTGCACAGTACAGCTGAGTCACAGAGGAAAATACTGGCAGATTGCTACCCCAACAAAACAAGCTGTTCTTTGCTTCAACACTTTAAAACACTATTTTATTCAAATTATAACCTGCCTTTTCTACGAGGAGCTCAAGGCAGTGCACGTGCTTGTGCCTCCATAAATTTATCCTCACAACAAACCTGTAAGGTAGGTTATGCTGAGGAGAGAGAGAAAAAAATGACTGGCCAAAGGTCATTCAGTAAGTTTCATGGCTAAGCAGGGAATTCACCCACAGAGTCCATTCCAACTCTACAGTTCTATGATTCTATGAATCTGGGTCTCCATTGTCACTCACAACCAGTTTTTCTGTCTTGAGGATGCTGGCACATTTTGTTCCTCAAATGTACAATCTCTGTACCAATACAGTAGTACCTTGGGATGCAAACGGAGCCCTGTTCACATCCTGAAGCGAACGCAACCCATGTCTGCGCGTCTGCACAGGTCGTGTTTTGCTGCTTCCACGCATGCGCATGATGTCATTTTGACCATCTGCGCATGTGCGGGGCGAAACCCGGAAGTAACGCACTCCGTTACTTCTGGGTCGCTACACAGCGCAACCCGAAAATACTTAACGTGAAGCACATTTATCCCAAGGTATGACTGTATGCGCAAATAGTTGAGCTGTATGCTCATAATATTGATTCACATGTAATTTCAGTGACTCTGCATTCTGTGTCCCTGCATACACAATAGCTCAGCTATACAATTCAACAAGTGTACACCTAGGACTGCCATACGTCCAGAATTTCTCAGACATAGCCAGGATTTGGCTCCCGGAAACACCGTCCAGGCAGGAATCGTTGAAATGTCCGTGAAAATCTGGACGTATGGCAACCCATGTCGGAAGTGTAGATTTTGTCAAATTCTCTTCAAAGTAGCACAAAACTTCAATAACTGGCAAAAAATTTACCAAATTACCAAAGGTCAACAACTCTGCCCCCCCCCCAAAGCTCAATAACTATGCACTCAAATTCATACAAGGGTGTAAAAAGGTAAAGGTAAAAAGTAAAGGACCCGGTTAAGTCCAGTCAAAGGCGACTATGGGGTTGCGGCGCTCATCTCGCTTTCAGGCCGAGGGAGCCGGCGTTTATCCATAGACAGCTTTCCGGGTCATGTAGCCAGCATGACTAAACTGCTTCTGGCATAATGGGACACCGTGATGGAAACCAGAGTGCACAGAAACGCCGTTTACCTTCCCACCGCAGCAGTAAAGGTAAAGGTAAAGGTAAAGGGACCCCTGACCATTAGGTCCAGTCATGGCTGAATCTGGGGTTGTGGTGCTCATCTCGCTTTATTGGCTGAGGGAGCTGGCATACAGCTTCCGGGTCATGTGGGCAGCATGACTAAGCCGCTTCTGGCGAACCAGAGCAGCGCACAGAAATGCCGTTTACCTTCCCACTGGAGTGGTACCTATTTATCTACTTGCACTTTTTGGTGTGCTTTCGAACTGCTAGGTTGGCAGGAGCAGGGACCGAGCAACGGGAGCTCACCCATCGCGGGGATTCGACCCACCAGCCTTCTGATTGGCAAGTCCTAGGCTCTGTGGTTTAACCCACAGCGCCACCCGCATCCCTTGCCGCAGCAGTACCTATTTATCTACTTGCACTGGTGTGCTTTTGAACTGCTAGGTTGGCAGGAGCTGGGACAGAGCAACGGAAGCTCACCCCATCACGGGGATTCAACCCTCTGACCTTTTGATTGGCATGCCCAAGAGGCTAAGTGGTTTAGACCACAGCGCCACCCGCACCCACAAGGGTGTAGTACATGTTCTTGATGCTATTTCTGTTGTCTGGTCTTTGACCGCAATAAAGATCGACTGCATCAATCAACCCTTTCACACAAACACTTGCACATGTGTAGAGACAGCTTGTACCTGTGTTCAATGTACGATGTGTGAACAAGCCTACTGCCATCTATTCATGGTGGTGTTTCTATGTTATCATCTACTTTAAATGGACACTCCCGGATGATGTACTGATTTTATTTTTACTGGCACTCCCAGCATGTTCAGTATTCTGCGCCTTTCCTGTGTGGTTGCTAAATACATTCGCTTCCATTAATTTCTGCCCATTTTGCCTGCTGTCTCTTATCAGTGCTTCCACAGCCATGGCAACAGTCCAGCTAACAACCATTGATTGAGCTATGGGCAGTTGCTTCCTGCAAAGGAAGCGGATAGTGATTCTACTACCCGACCATTTCCACCTGCTGATAGTGGTAGCTGCAACTAACCAGTGTTTATTGCCCTTGAGGAAACTAGGGTTGTCTGTCTAGAGAATAAAACAAAAGTAGCAGCAATGTGGCAAAGCTGCTGCTGTAACCTCAGACCTTCCAAGTGTCTCTGTTTTCCAGGGACAATCCTGGATTTACAGAAGCTGTCCAGGTTTCTGTTTTGATGCTGGAATGTCCCGCTTTTCCTTAGGACGTCCCTATTTTCATCTGAGAAAGGTTGGAGGGTATGGAGTTATGCGACCCCCCGAGCCAAGGAGATAAGTAAATATACAACCTTTAGAAGACATCTGAAGGCAGCCATGTATAGGGAAGTTTTTCAATGTTTAAAGTTTTATTATGTTTTTATATACCCCAGAGTAGCTGGGGCAACCCAGACAGATAGGTGAGGTATAAATATTACTATTATTATTATTATTGAATAGGATGTTTTCATCGGAGAAGTGTTGGAGGGTATGAATAAAATGAATATAATATTGAATAAATATTGAATAAATTTTATTCAATAAATAAAGTATTATTTGAATAACATTGAATAAAATATTAGGGAGTCCAGGAAAGCCCTGCCTGCATAATTGATCACAGATGTGGCACATGCACACCATTCCATTTGAATAGCAATATTTCAGGGGTGACCCCCTTGATTATTTTATTTTTTGGGGGTTATTTTTAAATGTTTAATGTTTTGTTATGTTTCTGTATATGTTGGAAGCTGCCCAGAGTGGCTGGGGCAACCCAATCAGATGAGTGGGGTATAAATATTATTATTATTATTATTATTATTATTATTATTATTATTATTATTATTATAGTCGTACCTCGGAAGTCAAACAGAATCCATTCCAGAAGTCTGTTCGACTTCCAAAATGTTCAGGAATCAAGGCACAGCTTCCGATTGGCTGCAAAAAGCTATATATAACACTCAAATCTGATTCATCCATTTCATTAAAAACCCAGTTAGAGAGTCTTACTGAAGGATTCAAAGGACTGTATAGTGCCCAAAAGGCAATTAATTAATGCATCCTGGGGAAGGAGAAGGGAGGGGACGAGGCTAAAGTCTCAAAAGGGGTGGGGTATCAGTCATCTTCTACTTTGATGAGAGCTACGTATACTATGTTAGTTAAATATTACTCACAAGACTCACACAAGAGTGATAGAGAGGTGTTGTGTGATACCTCTATGTTATTGTTTTTCATTTTTCACAAGCTGAAATTACAGGGTGGTCTCCAACCATCCTCGTCTATGCAGACTTACTGAAATACATGGATTTAAGTTATTTAAGTATGTGCTGTGTGGTGGTGTTGAGAGAACCGTTCTTTCACACTGGGCTGTTGAAATTTGGACTTGCCGCCAAAACCAAAATGGCTAGTTTCTGCTCCGGCGAGGAACAAACTGAAGTAGGGGCATGGCAGTGGAGACCACCCACCAAAATATTACCACATACCATATTTTTCGCTCTATAAGACGCACCAGACTATAAGACGCACCTGGTTTTTGGAGGAGGAAAACAAGAAAAAACATATTCTGAATCCCAGAAGCCAGAACAGCAAGAGGGATCGCTACGCAGTGAAAGCAGCGATCCCTCTCGCTGTTCTGGCTCCTGGGATAGCTGCGCAGTCTGCATTCGCTCCATAAGACGCACACACATTTCCCCTTACTTTTTAGGAGGGAAAAAGTGAGTCTTATAGAGCAAAAAATACGGTATGTGACAAATTACCCACTCCAAAAATCATACAGCTGGAAGGGACCCAAGGGTCATCTAGTCCAACCCCCTGCAATGAAGGAATCTCAGCTAAAGTATCCAATACAGATGGCCACCCAACCTCTGCTAATGGGTGTGTGTGGGTGTTGAGAGAGAGAAAGAGAAAGAGAGAGAGAGAGAGACTGGTGTTTTGGTGATGGGGTTTCTGTAAAACCCTGTGTGCATGAATCACCTCACCTTTTTCAATTTATGTTTTGCAGACATAAGATAAAGGCAATGGGAAATCAATGTGTTGCTCTCCAGAAATTGGAACTACAACTCCTATCATCCTTGAACATTGGCCATTCTGGTCAGGACTCAGAACGGCTGATTGTTAGAGCAGGCTGTTTTAGGGCCAGTAGTCTGACAGGGACGTGGGTGGCGCTGTGGGTTAAACCACAGAGCCTAGGACTTGCCGATCAGAAGGTCAGCAGTTCGAATCCCCTCCTGCCAACCAGCAGTTCGAAAGCACCTCAAAGTGCAAGTAGATAAATAGGTGCCGCTCTGGCGGGAAGGTAAACGGCGTTTCCGTGCGCTGCTCTGGTTCGCCAGAAGCGGCTTAGTCATGCTGGCCACATGACCCGGAAGCTGTACGCCGGCTCCCTCGGCCAATAAAGCGAGATGAGCGCCGCAACCCTAGAGTCAGTCACGACTGGACCTAATGGTCAGGGGTCCCTTTACCTTTACCTTTTAGTCTGACAGTATATGACAGTTCATAATATCTAGCAGCAAGAGCTCTGTGGTATAAGGCTGGCAGTCAGCGGATGCCTGTGAGCTTGATCTTTTGTTCTTGAATTTCTCATTTCATCTGTTCAACAGAAGTCTTACAATTCCAGAATGCTGAGCTTTTAGAAATGTGCTGGGCATCAAGAGACGTGCAACAAAATTGCTTAAGCTGGCAGTGCAGGAAAACATCTATGAAAATCAACAAAAATAACCCCTTTTAAAAAAGCCATGTAACTTGACTTTTCTTCTGGTACCCATTTTTGTTTGGAAAGCTTCCCCGCCCCCCCCATACGTGAACCTCATGTCTAATAAAGGATTTTGTTTCTTCTGTATAGGGGGAATTTTATCTCATGCTTCTAGTTTTTGACAGCATGCTTACCTGAAACATCACACAATGTTCCCTTGCAGTATAAGGTCATTCACCTGTGTTTGAACAAGATTCTAATCTTCCAAACCGTTCCTCAGCATGAAAATTCCGGTGATGACTGAAGGTTTATGACATTGACCGAGTTATAGGAAGGAGAAATAGTCAGGGCTGTCCTGATTAATAATTAACAATGCCACAAAATTATTTTATTACAAAGCTACTACACATGCTCTATGCCGTGAGAGGGCATATGCTATAACAACAGGCAGAGGTAGAGATGCATGCTTTAACACTGATGGAAATAGTTTTCCTGCTGTAAAAGTAACTGCCCATCTTGTAACAGATTCCCACCCCCCATAATAACTTTGCTTTCTACGGAAATCAGCAAGTTTGAGCTTGCTGATCATAAGGTTGGCGGTTCGAATCCCTGCGACGGGGTGAGCTCCCGTTGTTCTGTCCCAGCTCCTGCCAACCTAGCAGTTCGAAAGTATGCCAGTGCAAGTAGATAAATAGGTACTGCTGCGGCGGGAAGGTAAACGGCGTTTCAGTGCACTGTGGTTTCTGTCACAGTGCCCCATTGTGCCAGAAGGGGTTTAGTCATGCTGGCCACATGACCCAGAAAGCTGTCTGTGGACAAATGCCGACTCTCTTGGTCTTGAAAGTGGAGATGAGCGCCACACCTCATAGTCAAATTCAACTCGACTTAACCATCCAGGGGTCATTTACGTTTACCTTATCTACAGAAATGAACAGGAAATGGGGACCTGTGGAAATCCCTATAGGTAAAGGTTTAATAACTTTTGTTGTGTATTTGAATTAAGAAAAGCAATCACCTTGGAGTGCCTCAAATGTGCCCAGGCCATTTGGTCTCAAATGTCACATGTCTATCACTGTTTCCCTGGCAAGCAGACTTTTGTCAGGTTGTTGACTTTCCTTCCTTTATCTCACCTCCCTTGCTTCTTCTTTCTTCCAGGAAGTTTCAAGGATAGATGGTTTTACACTCTGGTCCTAACTCATGATGAACTTAGAATAACAACCTGGATCGTCATTTGTGCCACACATGATCAATGCTACAAAGAGCATAATGGGTGCAGACATATAAAAGACAGAGGTAGGTGCATGCCATTTTCCTAAGGAAAAGCAGGACATTCTGGGATCAAATCAGAAATTGGATGGCTTCTGTGAATCTGGGACTGTCCCTGCAAAATAGGAACACTTGGAGGGTCTGCATAAGTAGAACTACCCTGACAGCTGCAGATGGAGGGCAGTACAGTTGTACCTTGGGTCCTGAACGCCTTGCGTGTCGAACATTTTGGCCCCTGAACTCCGCAAACCCAGAAGTGTGTGTTCCGGTTTGCGAATGTTCTTTGGAATCTGAACATCCTCTGCGGCTTCCTATTGGCTGCAGGAGCTTCCTGCAGCAAGTCAGAAGTCATGACTTGGTTTCCAAACATTTTGGAAGTCAAACAGGCTTCCAGAACTGATTCCATTTGACTTCCAAGGCACCTCTGTGTATTAATTTTAACAACAACAACATCTCGACTTGTAGCCATTCATAGCCCTATCCTCCCATAGTACAAGCCTATGCATATTTACTCTGAAGTAAGCCCTACTGAGTTCAATGAGATTTTGCTCTTATGTAAAGTGGATTTTGGATTGGAGCCTCATGTAAAGATAGATCAATATTATGGGGCCTGTGTAAAACAGCTCAGAGTGAATTACAAGCTCACTGAATTTTAAGTAGCAAATTCTCACCTTGAATTTTATCCTACAAGGAAGTGGTCAAATATTAACAGTATCTGTTTGAGCTCCCTGGAACTTGAATTTAACAAGATGAAACTGTTTCTCCAAATGTTCTTCGCCTTCCACCCAATCAAGCAGTTACGAAGGATAACCTCTGTGTGCAGACTTCATTTATGAAACCAGCCTGCTTATTCCAGTTAGGATCAGCAGCTACTTAACCTTCAGGTCTTATCTCCAACTGAAGAGCAACGGCTCATAAATTTTTCAAAAAGGAAGATATAAGAACGTTAAAACAAACTTCCTAGAAGGCTTGGTTGAAAGAAAATGTCACAAATCTAAATCTAAAAGAGATGTGGAGACCAGTGCCAAACAGTATATTTGAAACAGTGAACATGACTTAGAGATCATAAAATCTAATTTGGGCAGAGTTCACGAGCTGCTTAGCATTAACATGATGAGGAACATGTTCGTTTTCCTACACAACTTTTAGAAGACATCCGAAGGCAGCCCCGTATCGGGAAGTTTTCAATGTTTGCCATTTTATTAAAGGTAAAGGTAAAGGTACCCCTGCCCGTACGGGCCAGTCTTGACAGACTCTAGGGTTGTGGGTCCATCTCACTCAAAGAGGCCGGGGGCCAGCGCTGTCCGGAGTCACTTCTGGGTCATGTGGCCAGCGTGACATCGCTGCTCTGGCGAGCCAGAGCCGCACACGGAAACATCGTTTACCTTCCCGCTAGTAAGTGGTCCCTATTTATCTACTTGCACCCGGGAGTGCTTTCGAACTGCTAGGTTGGCAGGCGCTGGGACCGAACAACGGGAGCGCGCCCCGCCGCAGGGATTCGAACCGCCAACCTTTCGATCGGCAAGCCCTAGGCGCTGAGGCTTTAACCCACAGCGCCACCCATGTCCCATGCCATTTTATTAGGTTTTTATATTTTACTGGAGTAGCTGGAGAAACCCAGCCAGATTGGTGGGGTTTAAAGAATAACATATCATCATCAATTAGTTTTTCATGTATTTGGCATATTCCTGTTGATCTTGCAACTTTAAAAAAAACCAAAAAAACCAAACCTTTCATGTCCCCCCGCCCCCCGCAAAATGGAAGTCATTTGGCAACTGATTTAAATGACAGTTCAGGGGAGGGACATTCAAAAAAAACTGTCAGCTAATCAGAACTACTGTGATAGCAGTTTGGTATAGATCTGGTCCCCCCAAATCTATAACAATATCTACACACACACACATACACAAGCGCCTACTTCATAGTTTGAACCACAGCTGCTGAAAGGTTTGGTTTTACTTTCATTTTAATTGTTTATTTATAACTTGCCCTGGGGGGAAACCCAAGTCACTGAAGTGTAGTTTACTGTTGTTAGCCGCTCTGAGCCCGGCTTTGGCTGGGGAGGGCGGGATATAAATAAAATTTTATTATTTTAGTTGTAGTAGTAGTAGTAAAAGCTTGAGATTTCTCCTTTGTAGATGGAACTGCTGCTGATGAACTGAATGACCTTAAGTGATATATTGGCTACATCAGGTGTAACCCATAAATGGAACACAAGATACAGAAAAGTCATGCATCGCGATGTCCGGACAGCTCCATAGGTCATATAGCTCACATATCGTCCTGTGACTGTGCCTTGCAAGCTCTCCACATAACTCTGGCCAGTCCAGTCCTGGACAATAGATGGTCTCCCCGAGTGCCCTTTTATATCCGAGTTCACACTTTGAAACTATTTATGCAGTCACGTGCCCAAACATGCCTGCTTGATAAATGGCATAGTGATAGCTTTATGAGAGCAATATGGGTCAAAGCCCAAAATATATATGCTTTGCAAGAGATATGTAACAGAGAGAGGAAATCACAGCAAGAGGGCAGCCAGCAGCTGTTTACCGCTGAACCACAAAGGTCATGTGAGGAGAACAACATTAATACTCTGACTAGCTGTGACCTAACCAGCGTTTGTGTGACACAGAGAGAAAGAAACTAGCTCACAAGTGCTTGCACAGAGACCCACACAGGGAGAGAGAACCTTGCTAACTCTCTCACACAAAGGTCTAATGTCATGTCATATTGTTCTTTGTTGTTGTTGTTTAGTCGTTTCCGACTCTTCATGACCCCATGGGCGTGAGCACGCCAGGCACTCCTGTCTTCCACTGCTTCCCGCAGTTTGGTCAAACTCATGCTGGTAGCTTCCTCAGTAGCATGTTGGATGCTTTCCGACCTGAGGGGCTCATCTTCCAGCGTCATAACTTTTATATGCCTGTTTTCTTTGTCCATGGAGATTTCTTGGCAGGGATACTGGAGTGGCTTGCCGGTTCCTGCTCCAGGTGGATCACGTTTGGTCAAAACTCTCCACTATGACCTGTCCATCTTGGGTGCCCTGCACGGCATAGTTCATAGTTTCTCTGAGTTATTCAAGCCCCTTCGCCACGGCAAGGCAGTGATCCATGAAGGGGCATGTTGTTCTTACCCTAAGGGAAAACTATAAGGGGGAGGAGTCCACTGCCATTAGCTGTGACAGGAAAGGCTGAAATGTGTCCTAGGTGGAATCTAGACACATATATAGAAAATGCTGTGAAAATGCTTTTTTTAAAAAAAAACTTTTGGAAAATATGTTGAATTTGCCATAAGCTCACCATTGCCATCTAGTGCCACATTTGTATAATGTACTTAAAACGTTATATTTGCATATGTGGTGGGAATGTAGAGAAGTTAAAAAATTTGGGGAAATGATATACAATTAATTGAAAAAAAAAATTTTTAAATGACATTTGTAAAAAAAACAACCACAGAAGCATTTTTGTTAGGGATTGTAGGACAAGACCTGCCAAGAAAAGCAAAGAATTTATTTATGTATGCTACAACAGTGGCAAGAGTCTTGATAGCACAAGGATGGAAGAATGAGGAAATCCCAAAGAAAGAACAGCGGCAAGAAAAATTGATGAGCTACGCAGAGTTGGCTAAATTGACATACAAACTTCATGATAAAGACAACTGTGACTTTAAGGAAGAATGGGAACTTTTTACAATTTATCTAAAAAAACAACAAAATGAACTGGACTCCTTGGCAGGTTTTGAAGAAACATAACCAAATTTAGATAAGGTAAGGATATGTATAATTTTATAACATACAGAGAATAATATGTGCAGAGAAATCAGAGAGAGGAGCTGAGGGAAATCCTTGGTGGGGGGGGATTGAAGGGGGAATGGGAAAGGGGGGGGGGAAATAACGTATGTGATTATATGGTTTGATAATCTGTTATGTTGAAATTGCTTAATATATTTTTTTTAAAAAAACCACACGTTATATTTGCAGCTGTATAGCGGAGTATAGGGATGCGAGTGGCGCTGTGGTCTAAACCATGGAGCCTCTTGGGCTTGATGATCGGAAGGTCGATGGTTTGAATCCCTGCGACGGAGTGAGCTCCTGTTGCTGTGTCCCAGCTCCTGCCAACCTAGCGGTTCGAAAGCATACCAGTGCAAGTAGATAAATAGATACTGTGCGGCTGGAAGGTAAACAGTGTTTCCATGCGCTCTGGCTCCTGTCACGATGTCCCGTTGTGCCAGAAGCGGTTTAGTCATGCTGGCCACATGACCCGGAAAGCTGCCTGTGGACAAACACCAGCTCCTCGGCCTGAAAGCGAGATGAGCGCCTGAAATATACTCAGAGTCGAAAAGTGATTTCATGCTCTTTATTCAGCTCATAGTAGTGAGGAGGAATGAGTGAATGTCCCCTCAAAGTATCTGCTTTATATACATTTTTTACACAATGGGCTGCACATGATTGGCTAATTCCAGAATTCTACTGTAAGCCAATCAGGTTGTGGATTCACTTCTATCTGGAGCATGATTGGGTGGTTCCTGCCAACCAATCATACTGCTGCATTGTTCTAGGACCAATCAGACTGCTGCATTCTGAATCCTATTGTTCTAGGACCAATCAGACTGCTGCATTTTGGATCCTATTGTTCTAGGACCAATCAGACTGCTGCAGTTTGGATCCTATTCAACTCAGTACATAACAGCACCACAACCCCATAGTCGCCTTTGACTGGACTTAACCGTCCAGGGGTCCTTTACCTTTTACCTTTTATAGTGGAGTCCATAGTGTGGTAGAGCAGGTGGGCCTAGCCCATGTGCCATATCTGCATCCCCAAAAGTTTTTAGCGACACCCCCGAGTGCCCCCTTTTAAAAATAAAAGTAAAAATAGGTTGTTGGGTTTTTTTAAAAAAAATATGCTCCCATCAATCCACATTGCGGTGCCGAGATGCTACAAGGGTGTTTGTCTCTCCCACCCAATTTTGTCCTTTAAAAAAGGTAATGTTAGGTATTGCAGTTGGTTGGACCCTTTGGCTCCCTTACAACTCTATAATCCTAAATACAGTTTGGCTAAATGGATACCCGAACTTGAATTCATCCTACATCCCCACCCACGCGGTCACAATTTCTTTGGAAAAAGAATTAGCCCTCGACGACTGAAGTTGCAGAAAAACCTTTTTTTAAAAAAATCTCTAAGCCGCACGGTCACAATTTTAGCAAAAATCTGACATTCTGCAATTCTCTCAAAAATGGTGCCAAACTCTTGCAAATGTTCCCCTGAGAGGTTTTTGGTGGAAACAGAAGGCTTTTTATCATCGGAAAAAGAATTAGCCCTCGACGACAGAAGTTGCGGACAAACCTTTTTTTAAAAAAAATCCCTAAGCCGCACGGTCACAATTTCAGCAAAAATCTGACATTCTGCAATTTACTCCAAAATGGTGCCAAACTCTTGGAGATGCTCCCCTGAGAAGTTTTTCGGTGGAAACAGAAGGCTTTTTATCATCAGAAAAAGAAAGAGCCCTCGACGACTCAACTTGCGGAAAAACCTTTTTTTGAAAAAATCCCTAAGCCGGGCGGTCACAATTTCAGGAAAAATCTGACATTCTGCAATTCTCTCAGAAATAGTGCCAAACTCTTGCAAATGCTCCGGTGAGAGGCTTTTCGATGGAAACAGAAGAGTTTTTATCATCGGAAAAAGAATTAGCCCTTGACGACTGAACGTGCGGAAAAACCTCTTTTTTTGGAAAAAAATCCCTAAGCCGTGCAGTCACAATTTCAGTAAAAATCTGACATTCTGCAATTCTCTCAAAAATGGTGCCAAACTCTTGCAAATGCTCCTCTGAGGGGTTTTTCGGTGGAAACAGAAGGGTTTTTATCATGGGAAAAATAATTAGCCCTCGACGACAGAACCTGCGAAAAAACCTTCAATCGAATAAATCCCTAAGCCGCCCGGTCACAATTTCAGCAAAAATCTGACATTCTGCAATTCTCTCAAAAATGGTGCAAACGCTTGCAAATGCTCCCCTGAGAGGTTTTTCGGTGGAAACAGAAGGGTTTTTGTCATGGGAAGAATAATTAGCCCTCGACGACAGAACTTGCCGAAAAACCTTTTTTTGAAAAAATCCCTAAGCCGCGCGGTCAGAATTTCAGCAAAAATCTGACATTCTGCAATTCTCTTAAAAATGGTGCCAAACTGTTGCAAATGCGCCCCTGAAAGGTTTTTCAGTAGAAACAGAAGGCTTTTTATCATTGGAAAAAGAACGAGCCCTCGACGACTGAACATGCAGAAAAACCTTTTTTTGAAAAAATCCCTAGGCCGCGCGGTCACAATTTCAGCAAAAATCTGACATTCTGCAATTCTCTCAAAAATGGTGCCGAACTCTTGGAAATGCTCCCCTGAGAGGCTTTTCGATGGAAACAGAAGAGTTTTTATCATCAGACAAAGAATTAGCCCTCGACGACTCAACTTGCGGAAAAACATTCATTTGAAAAAATCCCTAAGCCGCGCGGTCAGAATTTCAGCAGAAATCTGACATTCTGCAATTCTCTTAAAAATGGTGCCAAACTGTTGCAAATGCTCACCTGAAAGGTTTTTCGGTAGAAACAGAAGGGTTTTTATCCTCAGAAAAAGAACGAGCCCTCGACGACTGAAAATGCAGAAAAACCTTTTTTTGAAAAAATCCGTAAGCCGCGCGGTCACAATTTCAGCAAAAATCTGAAATTCTCCAATTCACTCAAAAATGGAGCCAAACTGTTGCACATTCTCCCCTGAAAGGTTTGGCGGTGGAAACAGAAGCCTTTTTATATAGGCAAAGAAATCAGCCCTCGACAACTTAACCTGTACAAAAAAAAAATTTCTAAGCCCCAGGGTCACAATTTCAGCAAAAATCTGAAATTCTCCAATTCACTCAAAAATGGTGCCAAACTGTTGCACATTCTCCCCTGAAAGTTTTGGCAGTGGAAACAGAAGCCTTTTTGTCACAGTCCAAGATATTCAGCCCTCGAAGACAAAATCTGTGGGGGAAAAAAATTCTAATCCCCGGGGTCACAATTTCAGCGAAATTTCTGAAATTCTCCAATTCACTCAAAAATGGTGCCAAACTGTTGCACGTTCTCCCCTGAAAGGTTTGGCGGTGGAAACAGAAGTCTTTCTGTCATAGGACAAGAAATGAGCCCTCAAAAACAAAACCTGTGCAAAAAAAAAAAAATTCTAAGCCCCGTGGTCACAATTTCAGCAAAAATCTGAAATTCTCCAATTCATTCAAAAATGGTGCCAAACTGTTGCAAAATTCTCCCGTGAAAGGTTTGGCGGTGGAAACAGAAGTCTTTCTGCCGTAGGCCAAGAAATGAGCCCTCAACAACTTAACCTGTGGGGGAAAAAAATTTCTAATCCCCGGGGACACAATTTCAGCAAAAACCTGAAATTCTCCAATTCACTCAAAAATGGTGCCAAACTGTTGCAAATTCTCCCCTGAAAGATTTGGCAGTGGAAACAGAAGGCTTTTGATCATAAGCCAAGAAATCAGCCCTTGAGGACAAAACTTTTGAGAAAAAAAATTCTAAGCCCCGGGGTCACAATTTCAGCAAAATCTGAAATTCTCCAATTCACTCAAAAATGGTGCCAACTGTTCCAAATTCTCCCCTGAAAGGTTTGGCGGTGGAAACAGAAGCCTTTTTATCATAGGACATGAAATCAGCCCTCGACAACTTAACTCTTGAAAAAAAAAATTCTAAGCCCCGGGGTCACAATTTCAGCAAAAATCTGAAATTCTCCAATTCACTCAAAAATGGTGCCAAACTGTTGCACATTCTCCCCTGAAAGGTTTGGCGGTGGAAACAGAAGCCTTTTTGTCATAGGACATGAAATCAGCCCTCGACAACTTAACCTGTGAAAAAAAAAATTCTAAGGCCCGGGGTCACAATTTCAGCAAAAATCTGAAATTCTCCAATTCACTCAAAAATGGTGCCAAACTGTTGCAAATTCTCCCCTGAAAGGTTTGGCATTGGAAACAGAAGCCTTTTTATCATACGACATGAAATCAGCCCTCGACAACTTAACCTGTGAAAAAAAAAATTCTAAGGCCCGGGGTCACAATTTCAGCAAAAATCTGAAATTCTCCAATTCACTGAAAAAATGGTGCCAAACTGTAGCACATTCTCCCCTGAAAGGTTTGGCGGTGGAAACAGAAGCCTTTTTGTCATAGGACATGAAATCAGCCCTCAACAACTTGACCTGTGAAAAAAAAAATTTCTAAGCCCCGGGGTCACAATTTCAGCAAAAATCTGAAATTCTCCAATTCACTCAAAAATGATGCCAAACTGTTGCACTTTCTCCCCTCAAAGAATTGGCGTTGGAAACAGAAGCCTTTTTGTCATAGGACATGAAATCAGCCCTCGACAACTAAACTCTTGAATAAAAAAATTCTAAGCCCCGGGGTCAAAATTTCAGCAAAAATCTGAAATTCTCCAATTCACTCAAAAATGGTGCCAAACTGTTGCACATTCTCCCCTGAAAGGTTTGGCGGTGGAAACAGAAGCCTTTTTGTCATAGGACATGAAATCAGCCCTCGACAACTTAACCCTTGAAAAAAAAAAATTCTAAGCCCCGGGGTCACAATTTCAGCAAAAATCTGAAATTCTCCAATTCACTCAAAAATGATGCCAAACTGTTGCACATTCTCCCCTGAAAGGTTTGGCCGTGGAAACAGAAGCCTTTTTGTCATAGGACATGAAATCAGCCCTCAACAACTTGACCTGTGAAAAAAAAATTTTCTAAGCCCCGGGGTCACAATTTCAGCAAAAATCTGAAATTCTCCAATTCACTCAAAAATGGTGCCAAACTGTTGCACTTTCTCCCCCAAAGATTTGGCGTTGGAAACAGAAGCCTTTTTATCATAGAACATGAAATCAGCCCTCGACAACTTAACCTGTGAAAAAAAAATTTCTAAGCCCCGGGGTCACAATTTCAGCAAAAATCTGAAATTCTCCAATTTACTCAAAAATGATGCCAAACTGTTGCAGATTCTCCCCTGAAAGGTTTGGCGGTGGAAACAGAAGCCTTTTTGTCATAGGACATGAAATAAGCCCTCGACAACTTAACTCTTAAAAAAAAAAATTCTAAGCCCCGGGGTCACAATTTCAGCAAAAATCTGAAATCCTCCAATTCACTCAAAAATGGTGCCAAACTGTTCAAATTCTGCCCTGAAAGGTTTGGCGGTGGAAACAGAAGCCTTTTTATCATAGGACATGAAATCAGCCCTCAACAACTTAACCTGTGGAAAAAAAAATTCTAAGGCCCGGGGTCACAATTTCAGCAAAAATCTGAAATTCTCCAATTCACTCAAAAATGGTGCCAAACTGTTGCAAATTCTCCCCTGAAAGGTGTGGCATTGGAAACAGAAGCCTTTTTGTCATAGGACATGAAATCAGCCCTCGACAACTTAACCTGTGAAAAAAAAAATTTCTAAGCCCCGGGGTCACAATTTCAGCAAAAATCTGAAATTCTCCAATACACTCAAAAATGGTGCCAAACTGTTGCACTTTCTCCCCTCAAAGATTTGGCGTTGGAAACAGAAGCCTTTTTATAATAGGACATGAAATCAGCCCTCAACAACTTGACCTGTGAAAAAAAAAATTTCTAAGCCCCGGGGTCACAATTTCAGCAAAAATCTGAAATTCTCCAATTCACTCAAAAATGATGCCAAACTGTTGCACTTTCTCCCCTCAAAGAATTGGCGTTGGAAACAGAAGCCTTTTTGTCATAGGACATGAAATCAGCCCTCGACAACTAAACTCTTGAATAAAAAAATTCTAAGCCCCGGGGTCAAAATTTCAGCAAAAATCTGAAATTCTCCAATTCACTCAAAAATGGTGCCAAACTGTTGCACATTCTCCCCTGAAAGGTTTGGCGGTGGAAACAGAAGCCTTTTTGTCATAGGACATGAAATCAGCCCTCGACAACTTAACCCTTGAAAAAAAAAAATTCTAAGCCCCGGGGTCACAATTTCAGCAAAAATCTGAAATTCTCCAATTCACTCAAAAATGATGCCAAACTGTTGCACATTCTCCCCTGAAAGGTTTGGCCGTGGAAACAGAAGCCTTTTTGTCATAGGACATGAAATCAGCCCTCAACAACTTGACCTGTGAAAAAAAAAATTTCTAAGCCCCGGGGTCACAATTTCAGCAAAAATCTGAAATTATCCAATTCACTCAAAAATGGTGCCAAACTGTTGCACTTTCTCCCCTCAAAGGTTTGGCGGTGGAAACAGAAGCCTTTTTGTCATAGGACATGAAATCAGCCCTCGACAACTTAACCTGTGAAAAAAAAAAATTTCTAAGCCCCGGGGTCACAATTTCAGCAAAAATCTGAAAATCTCCAATTCACTCAAAAATGGTGCCAAACTGTTGCACAATCTCCCCTGAAAGGTTTGGCGGTGGAAACAGAAGCCTTTTTATCATAGGACATGAAATCAGCCCTCGACAACTTAACCTGTGAAAAAAAAAATTCTAAGCCCCGGGGGTCACAATTTCAGCAAAAATCTGAAATTCTCCAATTCACTCAAAAATGGTGCCAAACTGTTGCACTTTCTCCCCCAAAGATTTGGCGTTGGAAACAGAAGCCTTTTTATCATAGAACATGAAATCAGCCCTCGACAACTTAACCTGTGAAAAAAAAATTTCTAAGCCCCGGGGTCACAATTTCAGCAAAAATCTGAAATTCTCCAATTTACTCAAAAATGGTGCCAAACTGTTGCAGATTCTCCCCTGAAAGGTTTGGCGGTGGAAACAGAAGCCTTTTTGTCATAGGACATGAAATAAGCCCTCGACAACTTAACTCTTAAAAAAAAAAATTCTAAGCCCCGGGGTCACAATTTCAGCAAAAATCTGAAATCCTCCAATTCACTCAAAAATGGTGCCAAACTGTTCAAATTCTGCCCTGAAAGGTTTGGCGGTGGAAACAGAAGCCTTTTTATCATAGGACATGAAATCAGCCCTCAACAACTTAACCTGTGGAAAAAAAAATTCTAAGGCCCGGGGTCACAATTTCAACAAAAATCTGAAATTCTCCAATTCACTCAAAAATGGTGCCAAACTGTTCCAAATTCTCCCCTGAAAGGTGTGGCATTGGAAACAGAAGCCTTTTTGTCATAGGACATGAAATCAGCCCTCGACAACTTAACCTGTGAAAAAAAAAATTTCTAAGCCCCGGGGTCACAATTTCAGCAAAAATCTGAAATTCTCCAATACACTCAAAAATGGTGCCAAACTGTTGCACTTTCTCCCCTCAAAGATTTGGCGTTGGAAACAGAAGCCTTTTTGTCATAGGACATGAAATCAGCCCTCGACAACTTAACCTGTGGAAAAAAAAAATTTCTAAGCCCCGGGGTCACAATTTCAGGAAAAATCTGAAATTCTCCAATTCACTCAAAAATGGTGCCAAACTGTTGCACATTCTCCCCTGAAAGGTTTGGCGGTGGAAACAGAAGCCTTTTTATCATAGGACATGAAATCAGCCCTCGACAACTTAACCTGTGAAAAAAAAATTTCTAAGCCCCGGGGTCACAATTTCAGCAAAAATCTGAAATTCTCCAATTCACTCAAAAATGGTGCCAAACTGTTGCAGATTCTCCCCTGAAAGGTTTGGCGGTGGAAACAGAAGCCTTTTTGTCATAGGACATGAAATAAGCCCTCGACAACTTAACTCTTGAAAAAAAAAAATCTAAGCCCCGGGGTCACAATTTCAGCAAAAATCTGAAATCCTCCAATTCACTCAAAAATGGTGCCAAACTGTTCAAATTCTGCCCTGAAAGGTTTGGCGGTGGAAACAGAAGCCTTTTTATCATAGGACATGAAATCAGCCCTCAACAACTTAACCTGTGAAAAAAAAATTCTAAGGCCCGGGGTCACAATTTCAGCAAAAATCTGAAAATCTCCAATTCACTCAAAAATGGTGCCAAACTGTTGCAAATTCTCCCCTGAAAGGTTTGGCATTGGAAACAGAAGCCTTTTTGTCATAGGACATGAAATCAGCCCTCGACAACTTAACCTGTGAAAAAAAAAAATTCTAAGCCCCGGGGTCACAATTTCAGCAAAAATCTGAAATTCTCCAATTCACTCAAAAATGGTACCAAACTGTTGCACATTCTCCCCTGAAAGGTTTGGCGGTGGAAACAGAAGCCTTTTTGTCATAGGACATGAAATCAGCCCTCGACAACTTAACCTGTGAAAAAAAAATTTCTAAGCCCCGGGGTCACAATTTCAGCAAAAATCTGAAATTCTCCAATTCACTCAAAAATGGTGCCAAACTGTTGCACTTTCTCCCCTCAAAGAATTGGCGGTGGAAACAGAAGCCTTTTTGTCATAGGACATGAAATCAGCCCTCGACAACTTAACCTGTGAAAAAAAAATTTCTAAGCCCCGGGGTCACAATTTCAGCAAAAATCTGAAATTCTCCAATTCACTCAAAAATGGTGCCAAACTGTTGCACTTTCTCCCCTCAAAGAATTGGCGTTGGAAACAGAAGCCTTTTTGTCATAGGACATGAAATCAGCCCTCGACAACTTAACCTGTGAAAAAAAAAATTCTAAGCCCCGGGGTCACAATTTCAGCAAAAATCTGAAATTCTCCAATTCACTCAAAAATGGTGCCAAACTGTTGCACATTCTCCCCTGAAAGGTTTGGCGGTGGAAACAGAAGCCTTTTTATCATAGGACATGAAATCAGCCCTCGACAACTTAACCTGTGAAAAAAAAATTTCTAAGCCCCGGGGTGACAATTTCAGCAAAAATCTGAAATTCTCATATTCACTCAAAATGGTCCCAAACTGTTGCACTTTCTCCCCTCAAAGGTTTGGCGTTGGAAACAGAAGCCTTTTTATAATAGGACATGAAATCAGCCCTCGACAACTTAACCTGTGAAAAAAAAAAATTTCTAAACCCCGGGGTCACAATTTCAGCAAAAATCTGAAATTCTCCAATTCACTCAAAAATGGTGCCAAACTGTTGCACGTTCTCCCCTGAAAGGTTTGGCGGTGGAAACAGAAGCCTTTTTGTCATAGGACATGAAATCAGCCCTCAACAACTTAACCTGTGAAAAAAAAAAATTCTGAGCCCCGGGGTCACAATTTCAGCAAAAATCTGAAATTCTCCAATTCACTGAAAAAATGGTGCCAAACTGTAGCACATTCTACCCTGAAAGGTTTGGCGGTGGAAACAGAAGCCTTTTTGTCATGGGACATGAAATCAGCCCTCAACAACTTGACCTGTGAAAAAAAAAATTTCTAAGCCCCGGGGTCACAATTTCAGCAAAAATCTGAAATTCTCCAATTCACTCAAAAATGGTGCCAAACTGTTGCACATTCTCCCCTGAAAGGTTTGGCGGTGGAAACAGAAGCCTTTTTATTATAGGACATGAAATCAGCACTCGACAACTTAACCTGTGGGAAAAAAAAATTCTAAGGCCCGGGGTCACAATTTCAGCAAAAGTCTGAAATTCTCCAATTCACTCAACAATGGTGCCAAACTGTTGCAAATTCTCCCCTGAAAGGTTTGGCATTGGAAACAGAAGCCTTTTTATCATAGGACATGAAATCAGCCCTCGACAACTTAACCTGTGAAAAAAAAATTTCTAAGCCCCGGGGTCAAAATTTCAGCAAAAATCTGAAATTCTCCTATTCACTCAAAAATGGTCCCAAACTGTTGCACTTTCTCCCCTCAAAGGTTTGGCGTTGGAAACAGAAGCCTTTTTATCATAGGACATGAAATCAGCCCTCGACAACTTAACCTGTGAAAAAAAAATTTCTAAGCCCCGGGGTCAAAATTTCAGCAAAAATCTGAAATTCTCAAATTCACTGAAAAAATGGTGCCAAACTGTAGCACATTCTCCCCTGAAAGGTTTGGCGGTGGAAACAGAAGCCTTTTTGTCATAGGACATGAAATCACCCTCAACAACTTAACCTGTGAAAAAAAAAATTCTGAGCCCCGGGGTCACAATTTCAGCAAAAATCTGAAATTCTCCAATTCACTGAAAAAATGGTGCCAAACTGTAGCACATTCTCCCCTGAAAGGTTTGGCGGTGGAAACAGAAGCCTTTTTGTCATAGGACATGAAATCAGCCCTCAACAACTTGACCTGTGAAAAAAAAAATTTCTAAGCCCCGGGGTCACAATTTCAGCAAAAATCTGAAATTCTCCAATTCACTCAAAAATGGTGCCAAACTGTTGCACTTTCTCCCCTCAAAGGTTTGGCGGTGCAAACAGAAGCCTTTTTGTCATAGGACATGAAATCAGCCCTCGACAACTAAACTCTTGAATAAAAAAATTCTAAGCCCCGGGGTCACAATTTCAGCAAAAATCTGAAATTCTCCAATTCACTCAAAAATGGTGCCAAACTGTTGCACATTCTCCCCTGAAAGGTTTGGCGGTGGAAACAGAAGCCTTTTTGTCATAGGACATGAAATCAGCCCTCGACAACTTAACCCTTGAAAAAAAAAATTCTAAGCCCCGGGGTCACAATTTCAGCAAAATTCTGAAATTCTCCAATTCACTCAAAAATGATGCCAAACCGTTGCACATTCTCCCCTGAAAGGTTTGGCCGTGGAAACAGAAGCCTTTTTGTCATAGGACATGAAATCAGCCCTCGACAACTTAAACTGTGGAAAAAAAAAATTCTAAGGCCCGGGGTCACAATTTCAGCAAAAATCTGAAATTCTCCAATTCACTCAAAAATGATGCCAAACCGTTGCACATTCTCCCCTGAAAGGTTTGGCATTGGAAACAGAAGCCTTTTTGTCATAGGACATGAAATCAGCCCTCGACAAATTAACCTGTGAAAAAAAAAAATTTCTAAGCCCCGGGGTCACAATTTCAGCAAAAATCTGAAATTATCCAATTCACTCAAAAATGGTGCCAAACTGTTGCACAATCTCCCCTGAAAGGTTTGGCGGTGGAAACAGAAGCCTTTTTATCATAGGACATGAAATCAGCCCTCGACAACTTAACCTGTGAAAAAAAAAATTTCTAAGCCCCGGGGTCAAAATTTCAGCAAAAATCTGAAATTCTCATATTCACTCAAAAATGGTCCCAAACTGTTGCACTTTCTCCCCTCAAAGGTTTGGCGTTGGAAACAGAAGCCTTTTTATAATAGGACATGAAATCAGCCCTCGACAACTTAACCTGTGAAAAAAAAAAATTTCTAAACCCCGGGGTCACAATTTCAGCAAAAATCTGAAATTCTCCAATTCACTCAAAAATGGTGCCAAACTGTTGCACATTCTCCCCTGAAAGGTTTGGCGGTGGAAACAGAAGCCTTTTTGTCATAGGACATGAAATCAGCCCTCAACAACTTGACCTGTGAAAAAAAAAATTTCTAAGCCCCGGGGTCACAATTTCAGCAAAAATCTGAAATTCTCCAATTCACTCAAAAATGGTGCCAAACTGTTGCACTTTCTCCCCTCAAAGGTTTGGCGGTGGAAACAGAAGCCTTTTTATCATAGGACATGAAATCAGCCCTCGACAACTTAACTCTTGAAAAAAAAAATTCTAAGCCCCGGGGTCACAATTTCAGCAAAAATCTGAAATTCTCCAATTCACTCAAAAATGGTGCCAAACTGTTGCACATTCTCCCCTGAAAGGTTTGGCGGTGGAAACAGAAGCCTTTTTGTCATAGGACATGAAATCAGCCCTCGACAACTTAACCTGTGAAAAAAAAATTTCTAAGCCCCGGGGTCACAATTTCAGCAAAAATCTGAAATTCTCCAATTCACTCAAAAATGGTGCCAAACTGTTGCACTTTCTCCCCTGAAAGGTTTGGTGGTGGAAACAGAAGCCTTTTTGTCATAGGACATGAAATAAGCCCTCGACAACTTAACTCTTAAAAAAAAAAATTCTAAGCCCCGGGGTCACAATTTCAGCAAAAATCTGAAATCCTCCAATTCACTCAAAAATGGTGCCAAACTGTTCAAATTCTGCCCTGAAAGGTTTGGCGGTGGAAACAGAAGCCTTTTTATCATAGGACATGAAATCAGCCCTCAACAACTTAACCTGTGGAAAAAAAAATTCTAAGGCCCGGGGTCACAATTTCAGCAAAAATCTGAAATTCTCCAATTCACTCAAAAATGGTGCCAAACTGTTGCAAATTCTCCCCTGAAAGGTGTGGCATTGGAAACAGAAGCCTTTTTGTCATAGGACATGAATTCAGCCCTCGACAACTTAACCTTTGGGAAAAAAAATTTCTAAGCCCCGGGGTCACAATTTCAGCAAAAATCTGAAATTCTCCAATACACTCAAAAATGGTGCCAAACTTTTGCACTTTCTCCCCTCAAAGATTTGGCGTTGGAAACAGAAGCCTTTTTGTCATAGGACATGAAATCAGCCCTCGACAACTTAACCTGTGAAAAAAAAAAATTTCTAAGCCCCGGGGTCACAATTTCAGGAAAAATCTGAAATTCTCCAATTCACTCAAAAATGGTGCCAAACTGTTGCACATTCTCCCCTGAAAGGTTTGGCGGTGGAAACAGAAGCCTTTTTATCATAGGACATGAAATCAGCCCTCGACAACTTAACCTGTGAAAAAAAAATTCTAAGGCCCGGGGTCACAATTTCAGCAAAAATCTGAAAATCTCCAATTCACTCAAAAATGGTGCCAAACTGTTGCAAATTCTCCCCTGAAAGGTTTGGCATTGGAAACAGAAGCCTTTTTGTCATAGGACATGAAATCAGCCCTCGACAACTTAACCTGTGAAAAAAAAAAATTCTAAGCCCCGGGGTCACAATTTCAGCAAAAATCTGAAATTCTCCAATTCACTCAAAAATGGTACCAAACTGTTGCACAATCTCCCCTGAAAGGTTTGGCGGTGGAAACAGAAGCCTTTTTGTCATAGGACATGAAATCAGCCCTCGACAACTTAACCTGTGAAAAAAAAATTTCTAAGCCCCGGGGTCACAATTTCAGCAAAAATCTGAAATTCTCCAATTCACTCAAAAATGGTGCCAAACTGTTGCACTTTCTCCCCTCAAAGAATTGGCGGTGGAAACAGAAGCCTTTTTGTCATAGGACATGAAATCAGCCCTCGACAACTTAACCTGTGAAAAAAAAATTTCTAAGCCCCGGGGTCACAATTTCAGGAAAAATCTGAAATTCTCCAATTCACTCAAAAATGGTGCCAAACTGTTGCACTTTCTCCCCTCAAAGAATTGGCGTTGGAAACAGAAGCCTTTTTGTCATAGGACATGAAATCAGCCCTCGACAACTTAACCTGTGAAAAAAAAAATTCTAAGCCCCGGGGTCACAATTTCAGCAAAAATCTGAAATTCTCCAATTCACTCAAAAATGGTGCCAAACTGTTGCACATTCTCCCCTGAAAGGTTTGGCGGTGGAAACAGAAGCCTTTTTATCATAGGACATGAAATCAGCCCTCGACAACTTAACCTGTGAAAAAAAAATTTCTAAGCCCCGGGGTCACAATTTCAGCAAAAATCTGAAATTCTCATATTCACTCAAAAATGGTCCCAAACTGTTGCACTTTCTCCCCTCAAAGGTTTGGCATTGGAAACAGAAGCCTTTTTATAATAGGACATGAAATCAGCCCTCGACAACTTAACCTGTGAAAAAAAAAAATTTCTAAACCCCGGGGTCACAATTTCAGCAAAAATCTGAAATTCTTCAATTCACTCAAAAATGGTGCCAAACTGTTGCACATTCTCCCCTGAAAGGTTTGGCGGTGGAAACAGAAGCCTTTTTGTCATAGGACATGAAATCAGCCCTCAACAACTTAACCTGTGAAAAAAAAAAAATTCTGAGCCCCGGGGTCACAATTTCAGCAAAAATCTGAAATTCTCCAATTCACTGAAAAAATGGTGCCAAACTGTAGCACATTCTACCCTGAAAGGTTTGGCGGTGGAAACAGAAGCCTTTTTGTCATGGGACATGAAATCAGCCCTCAACAACTTGACCTGTGAAAAAAATAAATTTCTAAGCCCCGGGGTCACAATTTCAGCAAAAATCTGAAATTCTCCAATTCACTCAAAAATGGTGCCAAACTGTTGCACTTTCTCCCCTCAAAGGTTTGGCGGTGGAAACAGAAGCCTTTTTATCATAGGACATGAAATCAGCCCTCGACAACTTAACTCTTGGAAAAAAAAATTCTAAGCCCCGGGGTCACAATTTCAGCAAAAATCTGAAATTCTCCAATTCACTCAAAAATGGTGCCAAACTGTTGCACATTCTCCCCTGAAAGGTTTGGCGGTGGAAACAGAAGCCTTTTTATTATAGGACATGAAATCAGCCCTCGACAACTTAACCTGTGGGAAAAAAAAATTCTAAGGCCCGGGGTCACAATTTCAGCAAAAATCTGAAATTCTCCAATTCACTCAACAATGGTGCCAAACTGTTGCAAATTCTCCCCTGAAAGGTTTGGCATTGGAAACAGAAGCCTTTTTATCATAGGACATGAAATCAGCCCTCGACAACTTAACCTGTGAAAAAAAAATTTCTAAGCCCCGGGGTCAAAATTTCAGCAAAAATCTGAAATTCTCCTATTCACTCAAAAATGGTCCCAAACTGTTGCACTTTCTCCCCTCAAAGGTTTGGCGTTGGAAACAGAAGCCTTTTTATCATAGGACATGAAATCAGCCCTCAACAACTTAACCTGTGAAAAAAAAATTCTAAGGCCCGGGGTCACAATTTCAGCAAAATTCTGAAATTCTCCAATTCACTGAAAAAATGGTGCCAAACTGTAGCACATTCTCCCCTGAAAGGTTTGGCGGTGGAAACAGAAGCCTTTTTGTCATAGGACATGAAATCAGCCCTCAACAACTTGACTTGTGAAAAAAAAAATTTCTAAGCCCCGGGGTCACAATTTCAGCAAAAATCTGAAATTCTCCAATTCACTCAAAAATGGTGCCAAACTGTTGCACTTTCTCCCCTCAAAGGTTTGGCGGTGCAAACAGAAGCCTTTTTGTCATAGGACATGAAATCAGCCCTCGACAACTAAACTCTTGAATAAAAAAATTCTAAGCCCCGGGGTCACAATTTCAGCAAAAATCTGAAATTCTCCAATTCACTCAAAAATGATGCCAAACCGTTGCACATTCTCCCCTGAAAGGTTTGGCCGTGGAAACAGAAGCCTTTTTGTCATAGGACATGAAATCAGCCCTCGACAACTTAAACTGTGAAAAAAAAAATTCTAAGGCCCGGGGTCACAATTTCAGCAAAAATCTGAAATTCTGAAATTCACTGAAAAAATGGTGCCAAACTGTTGCAAATTCTCCCCTGAAAGGTTTGGCATTGGAAACAGAAGCCTTTTTGTCATAGGACATGAAATCAGCCCTCAACAACTTAACCTGTGAAAAAAAAAAATTTCTAAGCCCCGGGGTCACAATTTCAGCAAAAATCTGAAATTATCCAATTCACTCAAAAATGGTGCCAAACTGTTGCACAATCTCCCCTGAAAGGTTTGGCGGTGGAAACAGAAGACTTTTTATCATAGGACATGAAATCAGCCCTCGACAACTTAACCTGTGAAAAAAAAATTTCTAAGCCCCGGGGTCAAAATTTCAGCAAAAATCTGAAATTCTCATATTCACTCAAAAATGGTGCCAAACTGTTGCACTTTCTCCCCTCAAAGGTTTGGCGTTGGAAACAGAAGCCTTTTTATAATAGGACATGAAATCAGCCCTCGACAACTTAACCTGTGAAAAAAAAAAATTTCTAAACCCCGGGGTCACAATTTCAGCAAAAATCTGAAATTCTCCAATTCACTCAAAACTGGTGCCAAACTGTTGCACATTCTCCCCTGAAAGGTTTGGCGGTGGAAACAGAAGCCTTTTTGTCATAGGACATGAAATCAGCCCTCAACAACTTAACCTGTGAAAAAAAAAAATTCTGAGCCCCGGGGTCACAATTTCAGCAAAAATCTGAAATTCTCCAATTCACTGAAAAAATGGTGCCAAACTGTAGCACATTCTACCCTGAAAGGTTTGGCGGTGGAAACAGAAGCCTTTTTGTCATGGGACATGAAATCAGCCCTCAACAACTTGACCTGTGAAAAAAAAAATTTCTAAGCCCCGGGGTCACAATTTCAGCAAAAATCTGAAATTCTCCAATTCACTCAAAAATGGTGCCAAACTGTTGCACATTCTCCCCTGAAAGGTTTGGCGGTGGAAACAGAAGCCTTTTTATTATAGGACATGAAATCAGCACTCGACAACTTAACCTGTGGGAAAAAAAAATTCTAAGGCCCGGGGTCACAATTTCAGCAAAAGTCTGAAATTCTCCAATTCACTCAACAATGGTGCCAAACTGTTGCAAATTCTCCCCTGAAAGGTTTGGCATTGGAAACAGAAGCCTTTTTATCATAGGACATGAAATCAGCCCTCGACAACTTAACCTGTGAAAAAAAAATTTCTAAGCCCCGGGGTCAAAATTTCAGCAAAAATCTGAAATTCTCCTATTCACTCAAAAATGGTCCCAAACTGTTGCACTTTCTCCCCTCAAAGGTTTGGCGTTGGAAACAGAAGCCTTTTTATCATAGGACATGAAATCAGCCCTCGACAACTTAACCTGTGAAAAAAAAATTTCTAAGCCCCGGGGTCAAAATTTCAGCAAAAATCTGAAATTCTCAAATTCACTGAAAAAATGGTGCCAAACTGTAGCACATTCTCCCCTGAAAGGTTTGGCGGTGGAAACAGAAGCCTTTTTGTCATAGGACATGAAATCACCCTCAACAACTTAACCTGTGAAAAAAAAAATTCTGAGCCCCGGGGTCACAATTTCAGCAAAAATCTGAAATTCTCCAATTCACTGAAAAAATGGTGCCAAACTGTAGCACATTCTCCCCTGAAAGGTTTGGCGGTGGAAACAGAAGCCTTTTTGTCATAGGACATGAAATCAGCCCTCAACAACTTGACCTGTGAAAAAAAAAATTTCTAAGCCCCGGGGTCACAATTTCAGCAAAAATCTGAAATTCTCCAATTCACTCAAAAATGGTGCCAAACTGTTGCACTTTCTCCCCTCAAAGGTTTGGCGGTGCAAACAGAAGCCTTTTTGTCATAGGACATGAAATCAGCCCTCGACAACTAAACTCTTGAATAAAAAAATTCTAAGCCCCGGGGTCACAATTTCAGCAAAAATCTGAAATTCTCCAATTCACTCAAAAATGGTGCCAAACTGTTGCACATTCTCCCCTGAAAGGTTTGGCGGTGGAAACAGAAGCCTTTTTGTCATAGGACATGAAATCAGCCCTCGACAACTTAACCCTTGAAAAAAAAAATTCTAAGCCCCGGGGTCACAATTTCAGCAAAATTCTGAAATTCTCCAATTCACTCAAAAATGATGCCAAACCGTTGCACATTCTCCCCTGAAAGGTTTGGCCGTGGAAACAGAAGCCTTTTTGTCATAGGACATGAAATCAGCCCTCGACAACTTAAACTGTGGAAAAAAAAAATTCTAAGGCCCGGGGTCACAATTTCAGCAAAAATCTGAAATTCTCCAATTCACTCAAAAATGATGCCAAACCGTTGCACATTCTCCCCTGAAAGGTTTGGCATTGGAAACAGAAGCCTTTTTGTCATAGGACATGAAATCAGCCCTCGACAAATTAACCTGTGAAAAAAAAAAATTTCTAAGCCCCGGGGTCACAATTTCAGCAAAAATCTGAAATTATCCAATTCACTCAAAAATGGTGCCAAACTGTTGCACAATCTCCCCTGAAAGGTTTGGCGGTGGAAACAGAAGCCTTTTTATCATAGGACATGAAATCAGCCCTCGACAACTTAACCTGTGAAAAAAAAAATTTCTAAGCCCCGGGGTCAAAATTTCAGCAAAAATCTGAAATTCTCATATTCACTCAAAAATGGTCCCAAACTGTTGCACTTTCTCCCCTCAAAGGTTTGGCGTTGGAAACAGAAGCCTTTTTATAATAGGACATGAAATCAGCCCTCGACAACTTAACCTGTGAAAAAAAAAAATTTCTAAACCCCGGGGTCACAATTTCAGCAAAAATCTGAAATTCTCCAATTCACTCAAAAATGGTGCCAAACTGTTGCACATTCTCCCCTGAAAGGTTTGGCGGTGGAAACAGAAGCCTTTTTGTCATAGGACATGAAATCAGCCCTCAACAACTTGACCTGTGAAAAAAAAAATTTCTAAGCCCCGGGGTCACAATTTCAGCAAAAATCTGAAATTCTCCAATTCACTCAAAAATGGTGCCAAACTGTTGCACTTTCTCCCCTCAAAGGTTTGGCGGTGGAAACAGAAGCCTTTTTATCATAGGACATGAAATCAGCCCTCGACAACTTAACTCTTGAAAAAAAAAATTCTAAGCCCCGGGGTCACAATTTCAGCAAAAATCTGAAATTCTCCAATTCACTCAAAAATGGTGCCAAACTGTTGCACATTCTCCCCTGAAAGGTTTGGCGGTGGAAACAGAAGCCTTTTTGTCATAGGACATGAAATCAGCCCTCGACAACTTAACCTGTGAAAAAAAAATTTCTAAGCCCCGGGGTCACAATTTCAGCAAAAATCTGAAATTCTCCAATTCACTCAAAAATGGTGCCAAACTGTTGCACTTTCTCCCCTGAAAGGTTTGGTGGTGGAAACAGAAGCCTTTTTGTCATAGGACATGAAATAAGCCCTCGACAACTTAACTCTTAAAAAAAAAAATTCTAAGCCCCGGGGTCACAATTTCAGCAAAAATCTGAAATCCTCCAATTCACTCAAAAATGGTGCCAAACTGTTCAAATTCTGCCCTGAAAGGTTTGGCGGTGGAAACAGAAGCCTTTTTATCATAGGACATGAAATCAGCCCTCAACAACTTAACCTGTGGAAAAAAAAATTCTAAGGCCCGGGGTCACAATTTCAGCAAAAATCTGAAATTCTCCAATTCACTCAAAAATGGTGCCAAACTGTTGCAAATTCTCCCCTGAAAGGTGTGGCATTGGAAACAGAAGCCTTTTTGTCATAGGACATGAATTCAGCCCTCGACAACTTAACCTTTGGGAAAAAAAATTTCTAAGCCCCGGGGTCACAATTTCAGCAAAAATCTGAAATTCTCCAATACACTCAAAAATGGTGCCAAACTTTTGCACTTTCTCCCCTCAAAGATTTGGCGTTGGAAACAGAAGCCTTTTTGTCATAGGACATGAAATCAGCCCTCGACAACTTAACCTGTGAAAAAAAAAAATTTCTAAGCCCCGGGGTCACAATTTCAGGAAAAATCTGAAATTCTCCAATTCACTCAAAAATGGTGCCAAACTGTTGCACATTCTCCCCTGAAAGGTTTGGCGGTGGAAACAGAAGCCTTTTTATCATAGGACATGAAATCAGCCCTCGACAACTTAACCTGTGAAAAAAAAATTCTAAGGCCCGGGGTCACAATTTCAGCAAAAATCTGAAAATCTCCAATTCACTCAAAAATGGTGCCAAACTGTTGCAAATTCTCCCCTGAAAGGTTTGGCATTGGAAACAGAAGCCTTTTTGTCATAGGACATGAAATCAGCCCTCGACAACTTAACCTGTGAAAAAAAAAAATTCTAAGCCCCGGGGTCACAATTTCAGCAAAAATCTGAAATTCTCCAATTCACTCAAAAATGGTACCAAACTGTTGCACAATCTCCCCTGAAAGGTTTGGCGGTGGAAACAGAAGCCTTTTTGTCATAGGACATGAAATCAGCCCTCGACAACTTAACCTGTGAAAAAAAAATTTCTAAGCCCCGGGGTCACAATTTCAGCAAAAATCTGAAATTCTCCAATTCACTCAAAAATGGTGCCAAACTGTTGCACTTTCTCCCCTCAAAGAATTGGCGGTGGAAACAGAAGCCTTTTTGTCATAGGACATGAAATCAGCCCTCGACAACTTAACCTGTGAAAAAAAAATTTCTAAGCCCCGGGGTCACAATTTCAGGAAAAATCTGAAATTCTCCAATTCACTCAAAAATGGTGCCAAACTGTTGCACTTTCTCCCCTCAAAGAATTGGCGTTGGAAACAGAAGCCTTTTTGTCATAGGACATGAAATCAGCCCTCGACAACTTAACCTGTGAAAAAAAAAATTCTAAGCCCCGGGGTCACAATTTCAGCAAAAATCTGAAATTCTCCAATTCACTCAAAAATGGTGCCAAACTGTTGCACATTCTCCCCTGAAAGGTTTGGCGGTGGAAACAGAAGCCTTTTTATCATAGGACATGAAATCAGCCCTCGACAACTTAACCTGTGAAAAAAAAATTTCTAAGCCCCGGGGTCACAATTTCAGCAAAAATCTGAAATTCTCATATTCACTCAAAAATGGTCCCAAACTGTTGCACTTTCTCCCCTCAAAGGTTTGGCATTGGAAACAGAAGCCTTTTTATAATAGGACATGAAATCAGCCCTCGACAACTTAACCTGTGAAAAAAAAAAATTTCTAAACCCCGGGGTCACAATTTCAGCAAAAATCTGAAATTCTTCAATTCACTCAAAAATGGTGCCAAACTGTTGCACATTCTCCCCTGAAAGGTTTGGCGGTGGAAACAGAAGCCTTTTTGTCATAGGACATGAAATCAGCCCTCAACAACTTAACCTGTGAAAAAAAAAAAATTCTGAGCCCCGGGGTCACAATTTCAGCAAAAATCTGAAATTCTCCAATTCACTGAAAAAATGGTGCCAAACTGTAGCACATTCTACCCTGAAAGGTTTGGCGGTGGAAACAGAAGCCTTTTTGTCATGGGACATGAAATCAGCCCTCAACAACTTGACCTGTGAAAAAAATAAATTTCTAAGCCCCGGGGTCACAATTTCAGCAAAAATCTGAAATTCTCCAATTCACTCAAAAATGGTGCCAAACTGTTGCACTTTCTCCCCTCAAAGGTTTGGCGGTGGAAACAGAAGCCTTTTTATCATAGGACATGAAATCAGCCCTCGACAACTTAACTCTTGGAAAAAAAAATTCTAAGCCCCGGGGTCACAATTTCAGCAAAAATCTGAAATTCTCCAATTCACTCAAAAATGGTGCCAAACTGTTGCACATTCTCCCCTGAAAGGTTTGGCGGTGGAAACAGAAGCCTTTTTATTATAGGACATGAAATCAGCCCTCGACAACTTAACCTGTGGGAAAAAAAAATTCTAAGGCCCGGGGTCACAATTTCAGCAAAAATCTGAAATTCTCCAATTCACTCAACAATGGTGCCAAACTGTTGCAAATTCTCCCCTGAAAGGTTTGGCATTGGAAACAGAAGCCTTTTTATCATAGGACATGAAATCAGCCCTCGACAACTTAACCTGTGAAAAAAAAATTTCTAAGCCCCGGGGTCAAAATTTCAGCAAAAATCTGAAATTCTCCTATTCACTCAAAAATGGTCCCAAACTGTTGCACTTTCTCCCCTCAAAGGTTTGGCGTTGGAAACAGAAGCCTTTTTATCATAGGACATGAAATCAGCCCTCAACAACTTAACCTGTGAAAAAAAAATTCTAAGGCCCGGGGTCACAATTTCAGCAAAATTCTGAAATTCTCCAATTCACTGAAAAAATGGTGCCAAACTGTAGCACATTCTCCCCTGAAAGGTTTGGCGGTGGAAACAGAAGCCTTTTTGTCATAGGACATGAAATCAGCCCTCAACAACTTGACTTGTGAAAAAAAAAATTTCTAAGCCCCGGGGTCACAATTTCAGCAAAAATCTGAAATTCTCCAATTCACTCAAAAATGGTGCCAAACTGTTGCACTTTCTCCCCTCAAAGGTTTGGCGGTGCAAACAGAAGCCTTTTTGTCATAGGACATGAAATCAGCCCTCGACAACTAAACTCTTGAATAAAAAAATTCTAAGCCCCGGGGTCACAATTTCAGCAAAAATCTGAAATTCTCCAATTCACTCAAAAATGATGCCAAACCGTTGCACATTCTCCCCTGAAAGGTTTGGCCGTGGAAACAGAAGCCTTTTTGTCATAGGACATGAAATCAGCCCTCGACAACTTAAACTGTGAAAAAAAAAATTCTAAGGCCCGGGGTCACAATTTCAGCAAAAATCTGAAATTCTGAAATTCACTGAAAAAATGGTGCCAAACTGTTGCAAATTCTCCCCTGAAAGGTTTGGCATTGGAAACAGAAGCCTTTTTGTCATAGGACATGAAATCAGCCCTCAACAACTTAACCTGTGAAAAAAAAAAATTTCTAAGCCCCGGGGTCACAATTTCAGCAAAAATCTGAAATTATCCAATTCACTCAAAAATGGTGCCAAACTGTTGCACAATCTCCCCTGAAAGGTTTGGCGGTGGAAACAGAAGACTTTTTATCATAGGACATGAAATCAGCCCTCGACAACTTAACCTGTGAAAAAAAAATTTCTAAGCCCCGGGGTCAAAATTTCAGCAAAAATCTGAAATTCTCATATTCACTCAAAAATGGTGCCAAACTGTTGCACTTTCTCCCCTCAAAGGTTTGGCGTTGGAAACAGAAGCCTTTTTATAATAGGACATGAAATCAGCCCTCGACAACTTAACCTGTGAAAAAAAAAAATTTCTAAACCCCGGGGTCACAATTTCAGCAAAAATCTGAAATTCTCCAATTCACTCAAAACTGGTGCCAAACTGTTGCACATTCTCCCCTGAAAGGTTTGGCGGTGGAAACAGAAGCCTTTTTGTCATAGGACATGAAATCAGCCCTCAACAACTTAACCTGTGAAAAAAAAAAATTCTGAGCCCCGGGGTCACAATTTCAGCAAAAATCTGAAATTCTCCAATTCACTGAAAAAATGGTGCCAAACTGTAGCACATTCTACCCTGAAAGGTTTGGCAGTGGAAACAGAAGCCTTTTTGTCATGGGACATGAAATCAGCCCTCAACAACTTGACCTGTGAAAAAAAAAATTTCTAAGCCCCGGGGTCACAATTTCAGCAAAAATCTGAAATTCTCCAATTCACTCAAAAATGGTGCCAAACTGTTGCACTTTCTCCCCTCAAAGGTTTGGCGGTGGAAACAGAAGCCTTTTATCATAGGACATGAAATCAGCCCTCGACAACTTAACCTGTGAAAAAAAAAATTCTAAACCCCGGGGTCACAATTTCAGCAAAAATCTGAAATTCTCCAATTCACTGAAAAAATGGTGCCAAACTGTACCACATTCTCCCCTGAAAGGTTTGGCGGTGGAAACAGAAGCCTTTTTGTCATAGGACATGAAATCACCCTCAACAACTTAACCTGTGAAAAAAAAAATTCTGAGCCCCGGGGTCACAATTTCAGCAAAATTCTGAAATTCTCCAATTCACTGAAAAAATGGTGCCAAACTGTAGCACATTCTCCCCTGAAAGGTTTGGCGGTGGAAACAGAAGCCTTTTTGTCATAGGACATGAAATCAGCCCTCAACAACTTGACTTGTGAAAAAAAAAATTTCTAAGCCCCGGGGTCACAATTTCAGCAAAAATCTGAAATTCTCCAATTCACTCAAAAATGGTGCCAAACTGTTGCACTTTCTCCCCTCAAAGGTTTGGCGGTGCAAACAGAAGCCTTTTTGTCATAGGACATGAAATCAGCCCTCGACAACTAAACTCTTGAATAAAAAAATTCTAAGCCCCGGGGTCACAATTTCAGCAAAAATCTGAAATTCTCCAATTCACTCAAAAATGATGCCAAACCGTTGCACATTCTCCCCTGAAAGGTTTGGCCGTGGAAACAGAAGCCTTTTTGTCATAGGACATGAAATCAGCCCTCGACAACTTAAACTGTGAAAAAAAAAATTCTAAGGCCCGGGGTCACAATTTCAGCAAAAATCTGAAATTCTCAAATTCACTGAAAAAATGGTGCCAAACTGTTGCAAATTCTCCCCTGAAAGGTTTGGCATTGGAAACAGAAGCCTTTTTGTCATAGGACATGAAATCAGCCCTCGACAACTTAACCTGTGAAAAAAAAATTTCTAAGCCCCGGGGTCAAAATTTCAGCAAAAATCTGAAATTCTCATATTCACTCAAAAATGGTCCCAAACTGTTGCACTTTCTCCCCTCAAAGGTTTGGCGTTGGAAACAGAAGCCTTTTTATAATAGGACATGAAATCAGCCCTCGACAACTTAACCTGTGAAAAAAAAAAATTTCTAAACCCCGGGGTCACAATTTCAGCAAAAATCTGAAATTCTCCAATTCACTCAAAACTGGTGCCAAACTGTTGCACATTCTCCCCTGAAAGGTTTGGCGGTGGAAACAGAAGCCTTTTTGTCATAGGACATGAAATCAGCCCTCAACAACTTAACCTGTGAAAAAAAAAAATTCTGAGCCCCGGGGTCACAATTTCAGCAAAAATCTGAAATTCTCCAATTCACTGAAAAAATGGTGCCAAACTGTAGCACATTCTACCCTGAAAGGTTTGGCAGTGGAAACAGAAGCCTTTTTGTCATGGGACATGAAATCAGCCCTCAACAACTTGACCTGTGAAAAAAAAAATTTCTAAGCCCCGGGGTCACAATTTCAGCAAAAATCTGAAATTCTCCAATTCACTCAAAAATGGTGCCAAACTGTTGCACTTTCTCCCCTCAAAGGTTTGGCGGTGGAAACAGAAGCCTTTTTATCATAGGACATGAAATCAGCCCTCGACAACTTAACCTGTGAAAAAAAAAATTCTAAGCCCCGGGGTCACAATTTCAGCAAAAATCTGAAATTCTCCAATTCACTCAAAAATGGTGCCAAACTGTTGCACATTCTCCCCTGAAAGGTTTGGCGGTGGAAACAGAAGCCTTTTTGTCATAGGACATGAAATCAGCCCTCGACAACTTAACCTGTGAAAAAAAAATTTCTAAGCCCCGGGGTCACAATTTCAGCAAAAATCTGAAATTCTCCAATTCACTCAAAAATGGTGCCAAACTGTTGCACTTTCTCCCCTCAAAGATTTGGCGTTGGAAACAGAAGCCTTTTTATCATAGAACATGAAATCAGCCCTCGACAACTTAACCTGTGAAAAAAAAAATTCTAAGCCCCCCGGGGTCACAATTTCAGCAAAAATCTGAAATTCTCCAATTCACTCAAAAATGGTGCCAAACTGTTGCAGATTCTCCCCTGAAAGGTTTGGTGGTGGAAACAGAAGCCTTTTTGTCATAGGACATGAAATAAGCCCTCGACAACTTAACTCTTGAAAAAAAAAATTCTAAGCCCCGGGGTCACAATTTCAGCAAAAATCTGAAATCCTCCAATTCACTCAAAAATGGTGCCAAACTGTTCAAATTCTGCCCTGAAAGGTTTGGCGGTGGAAACAGAAGTTTTTTATCATAGGACATGAAATCAGCCCTCAACAACTTAACCTGTGGAAAAAAAATTTCTAAGGCCCGGGGTCACAATTTCAGCAAAAATCTGAAATTCTCCAATTCACTCAAAAATGGTGCCAAACTGTTGCAAATTCTCCCCTGAAAGGTTTGGCATTAGAAACAGAAGCCTTTTTCTCATAGGACATGAAATCAGCCCTCGACAACTTAACCTGTGAAAAAAAAAAATTCTGAGCCCCGGGGTCACAATTTCAGCAAAAATCTGAAATTCTCCAATTCACTGAAAAAATGGTGCCAAACTGTAGCACATTCTACCCTGAAAGGTTTGTCGGTGGAAACAGAAGCCTTTTTGTCATGGGACATGAAATCAGCCCTCAACAACTTGACCTGTGAAAAAAAAAAATTCTAAGCCCCGGGGTCACAATTTCAGCAAAAATCTGAAATTCTCCAATTCACTCAAAAATGGTGCCAAACTGTTGCACTTTCTCCCCTCAAAGGTTTGGCGGTGGAAACAGAAGCCTTTTTATCATAGGACATGAAATCAGCCCTCGACAACTTAACTCTTGAAAAAAAAAATTCTAAGCCCCGGGGTCACAATTTCAGCAAAAATCTGAAATTCTCCAATTCACTCAAAAATGGTGCCAAACTGTTGCACATTCTCCCCTGAAAGGTTTGGCGGTGGAAACAGAAGCCTTTTTATTATAGGACATGAAATCAGCCCTCGACAACTTAACCTGTGGGAAAAAAAAATTCTAAGGCCCGGGGTCACAATTTCAGCAAAAATCTGAAATTCTCCAATTCACTCAACAATGGTGCCAAACTGTTGCAAATTCTCCCCTGAAAGGTTTGGCGTTGGAAACAGAAGCCTTTTTATCATAGGACATGAAATCAGCCCTCGACAACTTAACCTGTGAAAAAAAAAAAATTCTAAACCCCGGGGTCACAATTTCAGCAAAAATCTGAAATTCTCAAATTCACTGAAAAAATGGTGCCAAACTGTAGCACATTCTCCCCTGAAAGGTTTGGCGGTGGAAACAGAAGCCTTTTTGTCATAGGACATGAAATCACCCTCAACAACTTAACCTGTGAAAAAAAAAATTCTGAGCCCCGGGGTCACAATTTCAGCAAAAATCTGAAATTCTCCAATTCACTGAAAAAATGGTGCCAAACTGTAGCACATTCTCCCCTGAAAGGTTTGGCGGTGGAAACAGAAGCCTTTTTGTCATAGGACATGAAATCAGCCCTCAACAACTTGACCTGTGAAAAAAAAAATTTCTAAGCCCCGGGGTCACAATTTCAGCAAAAATCTGAAATTCTCCAATTCACTCAAAAATGGTGCCAAACTGTTGCACTTTCTCCCCTCAAAGGTTTGGCGGTGCAAACAGAAGCCTTTTTGTCATAGGACATGAAATCAGCCCTCGACAACTAAACTCTTGAAAAAAAAAATTCTAAGCCCCGGGGTCACAATTTCAGCAAAATTCTGAAATTCTCCAATTCACTCAAAAATGGTGCCAAACTGTTGCACATTCTCCCCTGAAAGGTTTGGCGGTGGAAACAGAAGCCTTTTTGTCATAGGACATGAAATCAGCCCTCGACAACTTAACCCTTGAAAAAAAAAATTCTAAGCCCCGGGGTCACAATTTCAGCAAAATTCTGAAATTCTCCAATTCACTCAAAAATGATGCCAAACCGTTGCACTTTCTCCCCTGAAAGGTTTGGCATTGGAAACAGAAGCCTTTTTGTCATAGGACATGAAATCAGCCCTCGACAACTTAACCTGTGAAAAAAAAAAATTCTAAGCCCCGGGGTCACAATTTCAGCAAAAATCTGAAATTCTCCAATTCACTCAAAAATGGTACCAAACTGTTGCACAATCTCCCCTGAAAGGTTTGGCGGTGGAAACAGAAGCCTTTTTGTCATAGGACATGAAATCAGCCCTCGACAACTTAACCTGTGAAAAAAAAATTTCTAAGCCCCGGGGTCACAATTTCAGCAAAAATCTGAAATTCTCCAATTCACTCAAAAATGGTGCCAAACTGTTGCACTTTCTCCCCTCAAAGAATTGGCGGTGGAAACAGAAGCCTTTTTGTCATAGGACATGAAATCAGCCCTCGACAACTTAACCTGTGAAAAAAAAATTTCTAAGCCCCGGGGTCACAATTTCAGCAAAAATCTGAAATTCTCCAATTCACTCAAAAATGGTGCCAAACTGTTGCACTTTCTCCCCTCAAAGAATTGGCGTTGGAAACAGAAGCCTTTTTGTCATAGGACATGAAATCAGCCCTCGACAACTTAACCTGTGAAAAAAAAAATTCTAAGCCCCGGGGTCACAATTTCAGCAAAAATCTGAAATTCTCCAATTCACTCAAAAATGGTGCCAAACTGTTGCACATTCTCCCCTGAAAGGTTTGGCGGTGGAAACAGAAGCCTTTTTATCATAGGACATGAAATCAGCCCTCGACAACTTAACCTGTGAAAAAAAAATTTCTAAGCCCCGGGGTCACAATTTCAGCAAAAATCTGAAATTCTCATATTCACTCAAAAATGGTCCCAAACTGTTGCACTTTCTCCCCTCAAAGGTTTGGCATTGGAAACAGAAGCCTTTTTATAATAGGACATGAAATCAGCCCTCGACAACTTAACCTGTGAAAAAAAAAAATTTCTAAACCCCGGGGTCACAATTTCAGCAAAAATCTGAAATTCTCCAATTCACTCAAAAATGGTGCCAAACTGTTGCACATTCTCCCCTGAAAGGTTTGGCGGTGGAAACAGAAGCCTTTTTGTCATAGGACATGAAATCAGCCCTCAACAACTTAACCTGTGAAAAAAAAAAAATTCTGAGCCCCGGGGTCACAATTTCAGCAAAAATCTGAAATTCTCCAATTCACTGAAAAAATGGTGCCAAACTGTAGCACATTCTACCCTGAAAGGTTTGGCGGTGGAAACAGAAGCCTTTTTGTCATGGGACATGAAATCAGCCCTCAACAACTTGACCTGTGAAAAAAAAAATTTCTAAGCCCCGGGGTCACAATTTCAGCAAAAATCTGAAATTCTCCAATTCACTCAAAAATGGTGCCAAACTGTTGCACTTTCTCCCCTCAAAGGTTTGGCGGTGGAAACAGAAGCCTTTTTATCATAGGACATGAAATCAGCCCTCGACAACTTAACTCTTGGAAAAAAAAATTCTAAGCCCCGGGGTCACAATTTCAGCAAAAATCTGAAATTCTCCAATTCACTCAAAAATGGTGCCAAACTGTTGCACATTCTCCCCTGAAAGGTTTGGCGGTGGAAACAGAAGCCTTTTTATTATAGGACATGAAATCAGCCCTCGACAACTTAACCTGTGGGAAAAAAAAATTCTAAGGCCCGGGGTCACAATTTCAGCAAAAATCTGAAATTCTCCAATTCACTCAACAATGGTGCCAAACTGTTGCAAATTCTCCCCTTAAAGGTTTGGCATTGGAAACAGAAGCCTTTTTATCATAGGACATGAAATCAGCCCTCGACAACTTAACCTGTGAAAAAAAAATTTCTAAGCCCCGGGGTCAAAATTTCAGCAAAAATCTGAAATTCTCCTATTCACTCAAAAATGGTCCCAAACTGTTGCACTTTCTCCCCTCAAAGGTTTGGCGTTGGAAACAGAAGCCTTTTTATCAAAGGACATGAAATCAGCCCTCGACAACTTAACCTGTGAAAAAAAAAAATTCTAAACCCCGGGGTCACAATTTCAGCAAAAATCTGAAATTCTCAAATTCACTGAAAAAATGGTGCCAAACTGTAGCACATTCTCCCCTGAAAGGTTTGGCGGTGGAAACAGAAGCCTTTTTGTCATAGGACATGAAATCACCCTCAACAACTTAACCTGTGAAAAAAAAAATTCTGAGCCCCGGGGTCACAATTTCAGCAAAATTCTGAAATTCTCCAATTCACTGAAAAAATGGTGCCAAACTGTAGCACATTCTCCCCTGAAAGGTTTGGCGGTGGAAACAGAAGCCTTTTTGTCATAGGACATGAAATCAGCCCTCAACAACTTGACCTGTGAAAAAAAAAATTTCTAAGCCCCGGGGTCACAATTTCAGCAAAAATCTGAAATTCTCCAATTCACTCAAAAATGGTGCCAAACTGTTGCACTTTCTCCCCTCAAAGGTTTGGCGGTGCAAACAGAAGCCTTTTTGTCATAGGACATGAAATCAGCCCTCGACAACTAAACTCTTGAATAAAAAAATTCTAAGCCCCGGGGTCACAATTTCAGCAAAAATCTGAAATTCTCCAATTCACTCAAAAATGATGCCAAACCGTTGCACATTCTCCCCTGAAAGGTTTGGCCGTGGAAACAGAAGCCTTTTTGTCATAGGACATGAAATCAGCCCTCGACAACTTAAACTGTGAAAAAAAAAATTCTAAGGCCCGGGGTCACAATTTCAGCAAAAATCTGAAATTCTCAAATTCACTGAAAAAATGGTGCCAAACTGTTGCAAATTCTCCCCTGAAAGGTTTGGCATTGGAAACAGAAGCCTTTTTGTCATAGGACATGAAATCAGCCCTCGACAACTTAACCTGTGAAAAAAAAAAATTTCTAAGCCCCGGGGTCACAATTTCAGCAAAAATCTGAAATTCTCCAATTCACTCAAAACTGGTGCCAAACTGTTGCACAATCTCCCCTGAAAGGTTTGGCGGTGGAAACAGAAGCCTTTTTATCATAGGACATGAAATCAGCCCTCGACAACTTAACCTGTGAAAAAAAAATTTCTAAGCCCCGGGGTCAAAATTTCAGCAAAAATCTGAAATTCTCATATTCACTCAAAAATGGTCCCAAACTGTTGCACTTTCTCCCCTCAAAGGTTTGGCGTTGGAAACAGAAGCCTTTTTGTCATGGGACATGAAATCAGCCCTCAACAACTTGACCTGTGAAAAAAAAAATTTCTAAGCCCCGGGGTCACAATTTCAGCAAAAATCTGAAATTCTCCAATTCACTCAAAAATGGTGCCAAACTGTTGCACTTTCTCCCCTCAAAGGTTTGGCGGTGGAAACAGAAGCCTTTTTATCATAGGACATGAAATCAGCCCTCGACAACTTAACCTGTGAAAAAAAAAATTCTAAGCCCCGGGGTCACAATTTCAGCAAAAATCTGAAATTCTCCAATTCACTCAAAAATGGTGCCAAACTGTTGCACATTCTCCCCTGAAAGGTTTGGCGGTGGAAACAGAAGCCTTTTTGTCATAGGACATGAAATCACCCTCAACAACTTAACCTGTGAAAAAAAAAATTCTGAGCCCCGGGGTCACAATTTCAGCAAAAATCTGAAATTCTCCAATTCACTCAAAAATGGTGCCAAACTGTTGCACATTCTCCCCTGAAAGGTTTGGCGGTGGAAACAGAAGCCTTTTTGTCATAGGACATGAAATCAGCCCTCAACAACTTGACCTGTGAAAAAAAAAATTTCTAAGCCCCGGGGTCACAATTTCAGCAAAAATCTGAAATTCTCCAATTCACTCAAAAATGGTGCCAAACTGTTGCACTTTCTCCCCTCAAAGGTTTGGCGGTGCAAACAGAAGCCTTTTTGTCATAGGACATGAAATCAGCCCTCGACAACTAAACTCTTGAAAAAAAAAATTCTAAGCCCCGGGGTCACAATTTCAGCAAAATTCTGAAATTCTCCAATTCACTCAAAAATGGTGCCAAACTGTTGCACATTCTCCCCTGAAAGGTTTGGCGGTGGAAACAGAAGCCTTTTTGTCATAGGACATGAAATCAGCCCTCGACAACTTAACCCTTGAAAAAAAAAATTCTAAGCCCCGGGGTCACAATTTCAGCAAAATTCTGAAATTCTCCAATTCACTCAAAAATGATGCCAAACCGTTGCACATTCTCCCCTGAAAGGTTTGGCCGTGGAAACAGAAGCCTTTTTGTCATAGGACATGAAATCAGCCCTCGACAACTTAAACTGTGAAAAAAAAAATTCTAAGGCCCGGGGTCACAATTTCAGCAAAAATCTGAAATTCTCCAATTCACTCAAAAATGGTGCCAAACTGTTGCAAATTCTCCCCTGAAAGGTTTGGCATTGGAAACAGAAGCCTTTTTGTCATAGGACATGAAATCAGCCCTCGACAACTTAACCTGTGAAAAAAAAAAATTTCTAAGCCCCGGGGTCACAATTTCAGCAAAAATCTGAAATTATCCAATTCACTCAAAAATGGTGCCAAACTGTTGCACAATCTCCCCTGAAAGGTTTGGCGGTGGAAACAGAAGCCTTTTTATCATAGGACATGAAATCAGCCCTCGACAACTTAACCTGTGAAAAAAAAATTTCTAAGCCCCGGGGTCAAAATTTCAGAAAAAATCTGAAATTCTCATATTCACTCAAAAATGGTCCCAAACTGTTGCACTTTCTCCCCTCAAAGGTTTGGCGTTGGAAACAGAAGCCTTTTTATAATAGGACATGAAATCAGCCCTCGACAACTTAACCTGTGAAAAAAAAAAATTTCTAAACCCCGGGGTCACAATTTCAGCAAAAATCTGAAATTCTCCAATTCACTCAAAAATGGTGCCAAACTGTTGCACATTCTCCCCTGAAAGGTTTGGCGGTGGAAACAGAAGCCTTTTTGTCATAGGACATGAAATCAGCCCTCAACAACTTAACCTGTGAAAAAAAAAAATTCTGAGCCCCGGGGTCACAATTTCAGCAAAAATCTGAAATTCTCCAATTCACTGAAAAAATGGTGCCAAACTGTAGCACATTCTACCCTGAAAGGTTTGGCAGTGGAAACAGAAGCCTTTTTGTCATGGGACATGAAATCAGCCCTCAACAACTTGACCTGTGAAAAAAAAAATTCTAAGCCCCGGGGTCACAATTTCAGCAAAAATCTGAAATCCTCCAATTCACTCAAAAATGGTGCCAAACTGTTCAAATTCTGCCCTGAAAGGTTTGGCGGTGGAAACAGAAGTTTTTTATCATAGGACATGAAATCAGCCCTCAACAACTTAACCTGTGGAAAAAAAATTTCTAAGGCCCGGGGTCACAATTTCAGCAAAAATCTGAAATTCTCCAATTCACTCAAAAATGGTGCCAAACTGTTGCAAATTCTCCCCTGAAAGGTTTGGCATTAGAAACAGAAGCCTTTTTCTCATAGGACATGAAATCAGCCCTCGACAACTTAACCTGTGAAAAAAAAAAATTTCTAAGCCCCGGGGTCACAATTTCAGCAAAAATCTGAAATTCTCCAATTCACTCAAAAATGGTGCCAAACTGTTGCACTTTCTCCCCTCAAAGATTTGGCGTTGGAAACAGAAGCCTTTTTATCATAGGACAAGAAATCAGCCCTCGACAACTTAACCTGTGAAAAAAAGAATTTCTAAGCCCCGGGGTCACAATTTCAGCAAAAATCTGAAATTCTCCAATTCACTCAAAAATGGTGCCAAACTGTTGCAGATTCTCCCCTGAAAGGTTTGGCGGTGGAAACAGAAGCCTTTTTGTCATAGGACATGAAATAAGCCCTCGACAACGTAACTCTTGAAAAAAAAAATTCTAAGCCCCGGGGTCACAATTTCAGCAAAAATCTGAAATCCTCCAATTCACTCAAAAATAGTTCCAAACTGTTCAAATTCTGCCCTGAAAGGTTTGGCGGTGGAAACAGAAGCCTTTTTATCATAGGACATGAAATCAGCCCTCAACAACTTAACCTGTGAACAAAAAAAATTCTAAGCCCCGGGGTCACAATTTCAGCAAAAATCTGAAATTCTCCAATGCACTCAAAAATGGTGCCAAACTGTTGCACTTTCTCCCCTGAAAGGTTTGGCGGTGGAAACAGAAGCCTTTTTGTCATAGGACATGAAATCAGCCCTCGACAACTTAACTCTTGAAAAAAAAAATTCTAAGCCCCGGGGTCACAATTTCAGCAAAAATCTGAAATTCTCCAATTCACTCAAAAATGGTGCCAAACTGTTGCACAATCTCCCCTGAAAGGTTTGGCGGTGGAAACAGAAGCCTTTTTATCATAGGACATGAAATCAGCCCTCGACAACTTAACCTGTGAAAAAAAAATTTCTAAGCCCCGGGGTCACAATTTCAGCAAAAATCTGAAATTCTCCAATTCACTCAAAAATGGTGCCAAACTGTTGCACTTTCTCCCCTCAAAGATTTGGCTTGGAAACAGAAGCATTTTTATCATAGAACATGAAATCAGCCCTCGACAACTTAACCTGTGAAAAAAAAAATTCTAAGCCCCGGGGGTCACAATTTCAGCAAAAATCTGAAATTCTCCAATTCACTCAAAAATGGTGCCAAACTGTTCAAATTCTGCCCTGAAAGGTTTGGCGTTGGAAACAGAAGTTTTTTATCATAGGACAAGAAATCAGCCCTCGACAACTTAACCTGTGAAAAAAAAATTTCTAAGCCCCGGGGTCACAATTTCAGCAAAAATCTGAAATTCTCCAATTCACTCAAAAATGGTGCCAAACTGTTGCAGAATTCTCCCCTGAAAGGTTTGGCGGTGGAAACAGAAGCCTTTTTGTCATAGGACATGAAATAAGCCCTCGACAACGTAACTCTTGAAAAAAAAAATTCTAAGCCCCGGGGTCACAATTTCAGCAAAAATCTGAAATTCTCCAATTCACTCAAAAATGGTGCCAAACTGTTGCACAATCTCCCCTGAAAGGTTTGGCGGTGGAAACAGAAGCCTTTTTATCATAGGACAAGAAATCAGCCCTCGACAACTTAACCTGTGAAAAAAAAATTTCTAAGCCCCGGGGTCACAATTTCAGCAAAAATCTGAAATTCTCCAATTCACTCAAAAATGGTGCCAAACTGTTGCAGAATTCTCCCCTGAAAGGTTTGGCGGTGGAAACAGAAGCCTTTTTGTCATAGGACATGAAATAAGCCCTCGACAACGTAACTCTTGAAAAAAAAAATTTCTAAACCCCGGGGTCACAATTTCAGCAAAAATCTGAAATTCTCCAATTCACTCAAAAATGGTGCCAAACTGTTGCACATTCTCCCCTGAAAGGTTTGGCGGTGGAAACAGAAGCCTTTTTGTCATAGGACATGAAATCAGCCCTCAAAAACTTGACCGGTGAACAAAAAAATTTCTAAACCCCGGGGTCACAATTTCAGCAAAAATCTGAAATTCTCCAATTCACTCAAAAATGGTGCCAAACTGTTGCACTTTCTCCCCTCAAAGGTTTGGCGGTGGAAACAGAAGCCTTTTTGTCATAGGACATGAAATCAGCCCTCGACAACTTAACCTGTGAAAAAAAAAATTTCTAAGCCCCGGGGTCACAATTTCAGCAAAAATCTGAAATTCTCCAATTCACTCAAAAATGGTGCCAAACTGTTGCACAATCTCCCCTGAAAGGTTTGGCGGTGGAAACAGAAGCCTTTTTATCATAGGACATGAAATCAGCCCTCGACAACTTAACCTGTGAAAAAAAAATTTCTAAGCCCCGGGGTCACAATTTCAGCAAAAATCTGAAATTCTCCAATTCACTCAAAAATGGTGCCAAACTGTTGCACTTTCTCCCCTCAAAGATTTGGCTTGGAAACAGAAGCCTTTTTATCATAGAACATGAAATCAGCCCTCGACAACTTAACCTGTGAAAAAAAAATTTCTAAGCCCCGGGGGTCACAATTTCAGCAAAAATCTGAAATTCTCCAATTCACTCAAAAATGGTGCCAAACTGTTCAAATTCTGCCCTGAAAGGTTTGGCGTTGGAAACAGAAGTTTTTTATCATAGGACAAGAAATCAGCCCTCGACAACTTAACCTGTGAAAAAAAAATTTCTAAGCCCCGGGGTCACAATTTCAGCAAAAATCTGAAATTCTCCAATTCACTCAAAAATGGTGCCAAACTGTTGCAGAATTCTCCCCTGAAAGGTTTGGCGGTGGAAACAGAAGCCTTTTTGTCATAGGACATGAAATAAGCCCTCGACAACGTAACTCTTGAAAAAAAAAATTCTAAGCCCCGGGGTCACAATTTCAGCAAAAATCTGAAATCCTCCAATTCACTCAAAAATAGTGCCAAACTGTTCAAATTCTGCCCTGAAAGGTTTGGCGGTGGAAACAGAAGCCTTTTTATCATAGGACATGAAATCAGCCCTCAACAACTTAACCTGTGAAAAAAAAAAATTTCTAAGCCCCGGGGTCAAAATTTCAGCAAAAATCTGAAATTCTCCTATTCACTCAAAAATGGTGCCAAACTGTTGCACATTCTCCCCTGAAAGGTTTGGCGGTGGAAACAGAAGCCTTTTTGTCATAGGACATGAAATCAGCCCTCAAAAACTTGACCTGTGAAAAAAAATAATTCTAAGCCCCGGGGTCACAATTTCAGCAAAAATCTGAAATTCTCCTATTTACTCAAAAATGGTCCCAAACTGTTGCACATTCTCCCCTGAAAGGTTTGGCGGTGGAAACAGAAGCCTTTTTGTCATACGACATGAAATCAGCCCTCAAAAACTTGACCTGTGAAAAAAAAAATAATTCTAACCCACGGGGTCACAATTTCAGCAAAAATCTGAAATTCTCCAATTCACTCAAAAATGGTGCCAAACTGTTGCACTTTCTCCCCTCAAAGGTTTGGCGGTGGAAACAGAAGCCTTTTTGTCATAGGACATGAAATCAGCCCTCGACAACTTAACTCTTGAAAAAAAAAATTCTAAGCCCCGGGGTCACAATTTCAGCAAAAATCTGAAATTCTCCAATTCACTCAAAAATGGTGCCAAACTGTTGCACTTTGTCCCCTCAAAGATTTGGCGTTGGAAACAGAAGCATTTTTATCATAGGACATGAAATCAGCCCTCGACAACTTAACCTGTGAAAAAAAAATTTCTAAGCCCCGGGGTCACAATTTCAGCAAAAATCTGAAATTCTCCAATTCACTCAAAAATGGTGCCAAACTGTTGCAGATTCTCCCCTGAAAGGTTTGGCGGTGGAAACAGAAGCCTTTTTATCATAGGACTTGAAATCAGCCCTCAACAACTTAACCTGTGAAAACAAAAATTTCTAAGCCCCGGGGTCACAATTTCAGCAAAAATCTGAAATTCTCCAATTCACTCAAAAATGGTGCCAAACTGTTGCACATTCTCCCCTGAAAGGTTTGGCGGTGGAAACAGAAGCCTTTTTATCATAGGACATGAAATCAGCCCTCGACAACTTAACCTGTGAAAAAAAAAAATTCTAAGCGCCGGGGTCAAAATTTCAGCAAAAATCTGAAATTCTCCTATTCACTCAAAAATGGTGCCAAACTGTTGCACATTCTCCCCTGAAAGGTTTGGCGGTGGAAACAGAAGCCTTTTTGTCATAGGACATGAAATCAGCCCTCAAAAACTTGACCTGTGAAAAAAAATAATTCTAAGCCCCGGGGTCACAATTTCAGCAAAAATCTGAAATTCTCCTATTTACTCAAAAATGGTCCCAAACTGTTGCACATTCTCCCCTGAAAGGTTTGGCGGTGGAAACAGAAGCCTTTTTGTCATACGACATGAAATCAGCCCTCAAAAACTTGACCTGTGAAAAAAAAAATAATTCTAACCCACGGGGTCACAATTTCAGCAAAAATCTGAAATTCTCCAATTCACTCAAAAATGGTGCCAAACTGTTGCACTTTCTCCCCTCAAAGGTTTGGCGGTGGAAACAGAAGCCTTTTTGTCATAGGACATGAAATCAGCCCTCGACAACTTAACTCTTGAAAAAAAAAATTCTAAGCCCCGGGGTCACAATTTCAGCAAAAATCTGAAATTCTCCAATTCACTCAAAAATGGTGCCAAACTGTTGCACAATCTCCCCTGAAAGGTTTGGCGGTGGAAACAGAAGCCTTTTTATCATAGGACATGAAATCAGCCCTCGACAACTTAACCTGTGAAAAAAAAATTTCTAAGCCCCGGGGTCACAATTTCAGCAAAAATCTGAAATTCTCCAATTCACTCAAAAATGGTGCCAAACTGTTGCACTTTCTCCCCTCAAAGATTTGGCTTGGAAACAGAAGCCTTTTTATCATAGAACATGAAATCAGCCCTCGACAACTTAACCTGTGAAAAAAAAATTTCTAAGCCCCGGGGGTCACAATTTCAGCAAAAATCTGAAATTCTCCAATTCACTCAAAAATGGTGCCAAACTGTTCAAATTCTGCCCTGAAAGGTTTGGCGTTGGAAACAGAAGTTTTTTATCATAGGACAAGAAATCAGCCCTCGACAACTTAACCTGTGAAAAAAAAATTTCTAAGCCCCGGGGTCACAATTTCAGCAAAAATCTGAAATTCTCCAATTCACTCAAAAATGGTGCCAAACTGTTGCAGAATTCTCCCCTGAAAGGTTTGGCGGTGGAAACAGAAGCCTTTTTGTCATAGGACATGAAATAAGCCCTCGACAACGTAACTCTTGAAAAAAAAAATTCTAAGCCCCGGGGTCACAATTTCAGCAAAAATCTGAAATCCTCCAATTCACTCAAAAATAGTGCCAAACTGTTCAAATTCTGCCCTGAAAGGTTTGGCGGTGGAAACAGAAGCCTTTTTATCATAGGACATGAAATCAGCCCTCAACAACTTAACCTGTGAAAAAAAAAAATTTCTAAGCCCCGGGGTCAAAATTTCAGCAAAAATCTGAAATTCTCCTATTCACTCAAAAATGGTGCCAAACTGTTGCACATTCTCCCCTGAAAGGTTTGGCGGTGGAAACAGAAGCCTTTTTGTCATACGACATGAAATCAGCCCTCAAAAACTTGACCTGTGAAAAAAAAAATAATTCTAACCCACGGGGTCACAATTTCAGCAAAAATCTGAAATTCTCCAATTCACTCAAAAATGGTGCCAAACTGTTGCACTTTCTCCCCTCAAAGGTTTGGCGGTGGAAACAGAAGCCTTTTTGTCATAGGACATGAAATCAGCCCTCGACAACTTAACTCTTGAAAAAAAAAATTCTAAGCCCCGGGGTCACAATTTCAGCAAAAATCTGAAATTCTCCAATTCACTCAAAAATGGTGCCAAACTGTTGCACTTTGTCCCCTCAAAGATTTGGCGTTGGAAACAGAAGCATTTTTATCATAGGACATGAAATCAGCCCTCGACAACTTAACCTGTGAAAAAAAAATTTCTAAGCCCCGGGGTCACAATTTCAGCAAAAATCTGAAATTCTCCAATTCACTCAAAAATGGTGCCAAACTGTTGCAGATTCTCCCCTGAAAGGTTTGGCGGTGGAAACAGAAGCCTTTTTATCATAGGACTTGAAATCAGCCCTCAACAACTTAACCTGTGAAAACAAAAATTTCTAAGCCCCGGGGTCACAATTTCAGCAAAAATCTGAAATTCTCCAATTCACTCAAAAATGGTGCCAAACTGTTGCACATTCTCCCCTGAAAGGTTTGGCGGTGGAAACAGAAGCCTTTTTATCATAGGACATGAAATCAGCCCTCGACAACTTAACCTGTGAAAAAAAAAAATTCTAAGCGCCGGGGTCAAAATTTCAGCAAAAATCTGAAATTCTCCTATTCACTCAAAAATGGTCCCAAACTGTTACACTTTCTCCCCTCAAAGGTTTGGTGTTGGAAACAGAAGCCTTTTTATCATAGGACATGAAATCAGCCCTCGACAACTTAACCTGTGAAAAAAAAAAATTCTAAGCGCCGGGGTCACAATTTCAGCAAAAATCTGAAATTCTCCAATTCACTCAAAAATGGTGCCAAACTGTTGCACATTCTCCCCTGAAAGGTTTGGCGGTGGAAACAGAAGCCTTTTTGTCATAGGACATGAAATCAGCCCTCAAAAACTTGACCTGTGAAAAAAAATAATTCTAAGCCCCGGGGTCACAATTTCAGCAAAAATCTGAAATTCTCCTATTTACTCAAAAATGGTCCCAAACTGTTGCACATTCTCCCCTGAAAGGTTTGGCGGTGGAAACAGAAGCCTTTTTGTCATACGACATGAAATCAGCCCTCAAAAACTTGACCTGTGAAAAAAAAAATAATTCTAACCCACGGGGTCACAATTTCAGCAAAAATCTGAAATTCTCCAATTCACTCAAAAATGGTGCCAAACTGTTGCACTTTCTCCCCTCAAAGGTTTGGCGGTGGAAACAGAAGCCTTTTTGTCATAGGACATGAAATCAGCCCTCGACAACTTAACTCTTGAAAAAAAAAATTCTAAGCCCCGGGGTCACAATTTCAGCAAAAATCTGAAATTCTCCAATTCACTCAAAAATGGTGCCAAACTGTTGCACAATCTCCCCTGAAAGGTTTGGCGGTGGAAACAGAAGCCTTTTTATCATAGGACATGAAATCAGCCCTCGACAACTTAACCTGTGAAAAAAAAATTTCTAAGCCCCGGGGTCACAATTTCAGCAAAAATCTGAAATTCTCCAATTCACTCAAAAATGGTGCCAAACTGTTGCACTTTCTCCCCTCAAAGATTTGGCTTGGAAACAGAAGCCTTTTTATCATAGAACATGAAATCAGCCCTCGACAACTTAACCTGTGAAAAAAAAATTTCTAAGCCCCGGGGGTCACAATTTCAGCAAAAATCTGAAATTCTCCAATTCACTCAAAAATGGTGCCAAACTGTTCAAATTCTGCCCTGAAAGGTTTGGCGTTGGAAACAGAAGTTTTTTATCATAGGACAAGAAATCAGCCCTCGACAACTTAACCTGTGAAAAAAAAATTTCTAAGCCCCGGGGTCACAATTTCAGCAAAAATCTGAAATTCTCCAATTCACTCAAAAATGGTGCCAAACTGTTGCAGAATTCTCCCCTGAAAGGTTTGGCGGTGGAAACAGAAGCCTTTTTGTCATAGGACATGAAATAAGCCCTCGACAACGTAACTCTTGAAAAAAAAAATTCTAAGCCCCGGGGTCACAATTTCAGCAAAAATCTGAAATCCTCCAATTCACTCAAAAATAGTGCCAAACTGTTCAAATTCTGCCCTGAAAGGTTTGGCGGTGGAAACAGAAGCCTTTTTATCATAGGACATGAAATCAGCCCTCAACAACTTAACCTGTGAAAAAAAAAAATTTCTAAGCCCCGGGGTCAAAATTTCAGCAAAAATCTGAAATTCTCCTATTCACTCAAAAATGGTGCCAAACTGTTGCACATTCTCCCCTGAAAGGTTTGGCGGTGGAAACAGAAGCCTTTTTGTCATACGACATGAAATCAGCCCTCAAAAACTTGACCTGTGAAAAAAAAAATAATTCTAACCCACGGGGTCACAATTTCAGCAAAAATCTGAAATTCTCCAATTCACTCAAAAATGGTGCCAAACTGTTGCACTTTCTCCCCTCAAAGGTTTGGCGGTGGAAACAGAAGCCTTTTTGTCATAGGACATGAAATCAGCCCTCGACAACTTAACTCTTGAAAAAAAAAATTCTAAGCCCCGGGGTCACAATTTCAGCAAAAATCTGAAATTCTCCAATTCACTCAAAAATGGTGCCAAACTGTTGCACTTTGTCCCCTCAAAGATTTGGCGTTGGAAACAGAAGCATTTTTATCATAGGACATGAAATCAGCCCTCGACAACTTAACCTGTGAAAAAAAAATTTCTAAGCCCCGGGGTCACAATTTCAGCAAAAATCTGAAATTCTCCAATTCACTCAAAAATGGTGCCAAACTGTTGCAGATTCTCCCCTGAAAGGTTTGGCGGTGGAAACAGAAGCCTTTTTATCATAGGACTTGAAATCAGCCCTCAACAACTTAACCTGTGAAAACAAAAATTTCTAAGCCCCGGGGTCACAATTTCAGCAAAAATCTGAAATTCTCCAATTCACTCAAAAATGGTGCCAAACTGTTGCACATTCTCCCCTGAAAGGTTTGGCGGTGGAAACAGAAGCCTTTTTATCATAGGACATGAAATCAGCCCTCGACAACTTAACCTGTGAAAAAAAAAAATTCTAAGCGCCGGGGTCAAAATTTCAGCAAAAATCTGAAATTCTCCTATTCACTCAAAAATGGTCCCAAACTGTTACACTTTCTCCCCTCAAAGGTTTGGTGTTGGAAACAGAAGCCTTTTTATCATAGGACATGAAATCAGCCCTCGACAACTTAACCTGTGAAAAAAAAAAATTCTAAGCCCCGGGGTCACAATTTCAGCAAAAATCTGAAATTCTCCAATTCACTCAAAAATGGTGCCAAACTGTTGCACAATCTCCCCTGAAAGGTTTGGCGGTGGAAACAGAAGCCTTTTTATCATAGGACATGAAATCAGCCCTCGACAACTTAACCTGTGAAAAAAAAATTCTAAGCCCCGGGGTCAAAATTTCAGCAAAAATCTGAAATTCTCCTATTCACTCAAAAATGCTGCCAAACTGTTGCACATTCTCCCCTGAAAGGTTTGGCGGTGGAAACAGAAGCCTTTTTATCATAGGACATGAAATCAGCCCTCAACAACTTAACCTGTGAAAAAAAAATTTCTAAGCCCCGGGGTCAAAATTTCAGCAAAAATCTGAAATTCTCCTATTCACTCAAAAATGGTCCCAAACTGTTGCACTTTCTCCCCTCAAAGTTTTGGTGTTGGAAACAGAAGCCTTTTTATCATAGGACATGAAATGAGCCCTCGACAACTTAACCTGTGAAAAAAAAAATTTCTAAACCCCGGGGTCACAATTTCAGCAAAAATCTGAAATTCTCCAATTCACTCAAAAATGGTGCCAAACTCTTGCACATTCTCCCCTGAAAGGTTTGGCGGTGGAAACAGAAGCCTTTTGTCATAGGACATGAAATCAGCCCTCAAAAACTTGACCGGTGAACAAAAAAAATTCTAAGCCCCGGGGTCACAATTTCAGCAAAAATCTGAAATTCTCCAATTCACTCAAAAATGGTGCCAAACTGTTGCACTTTCTCCCCTCAAAGGTTTGGCGGTGGAAACAGAAGCCTTTTTGTCATAGGACATGAAATCAGCCCTCGACAACTTAACTCTTGGAAAAAAAAATTCTAAGCCCCGGGGTCACAATTTCAGCAAAAATCTGAATTTCTCCAATTCACTCAAAAATGGTGCCAAACTGTTGCAGATTCTCCCCTGAAAGGTTTGGCGGTGGAAACAGAAGCCTTTTTGTCATAGGACATGAAATAAGCCCTCGACAACGTAACTCTTGAAAAAAAAAATTCTAAGCCCCGGGGTCACAATTTCAGCAAAAATCTGAAATCCTCCAATTCACTCAAAAATGGTGCCAAACTGTTCAAATTCTGCCCTGAAAGGTTTGGCGGTGGAAACAGAAGCCTTTTTATCATAGGACATGAAATCAGCCCTCAACAACTTAACCTGTGAAAAAAAAAATTTCTAAGCCCCGGGGTCACAATTTCAGCAAAAATCTGAAATTCTCCAATTCACTCAAAAATGGTGCCAAACTGTTGCACAATCTCCCCTGAAAGGTTTGGCGGTGGAAACAGAAGCCTTTTTATCATAGGACATGAAATCAGCCCTCGACAACTTAACCTGTGAAAAAAAAAATTCTAAGCCCCGGGGTCAAAATTTCAGAAAAATCTGAAATTCTCCTATTCACTCAAAAATGGTCCCAAACTGTTGCACTTTCTCCCCTCAAAGGTTTGGTGTTGGAAACAGAAGCCTTTTTATCATAGGACATGAAATCAGCCCTCAACAACTTAACCTGTGAAAAAAAAAATTTCTAAACCCCGGGGTCACAATTTCAGCAAAAATCTGAAATTCTCCAATTCACTCAAAAATGGTGCCAAACTGTTGCACATTCTCCCCTGAAAGGTTTGGCGGTGGAAACAGAAGCCTTTTTGTCATAGGACATGAAATCAGCCCTCAACAACTTAACCTGTGAAAAAAAAAAAATTCTGAGCCCCGGGGTCACAATTTCAGCAAAAATCTGAAATTCTCCAATTCACTGAAAAAATGGTGCCAAACTGTAGCACATTCTCCCCTGAAAGGTTTGGCGGTGGAAACAGAAGCCTTTTTGTCATAGGACATGAAATCAGCCCTCAACAACTTGACCTGTGAAAAAAAAAATTTCTAAGCCCCGGGGTCACAATTTCAGCAAAAATCTGAAATTCTCCAATTCACTCAAAAATGGTGCCAAACTGTTGCCCATTCTCCCCTGAAAGGTTTGGCGGTGGAAACAGAAGCCTTTTTGTCATAGGACATGAAATCAGCCCTCAACAACTTAACCTGTGGAAAGAAAAAAATTCTAAGCTTTCTCCCCTGAAAGGTTTGGCGGTGGAAACAGAAGCCTTTTTGTCATAGGACATGAAATCAGCCCTCGACAACTTAACCTGTGAAAAAAAAATTTCTAAGCCCCGGGGTCACAATTTCAGCAAAAATCTGAAATTCTCCAATTCACTCAAAAATGGTGCCAAACTGTTGCACATTCTCCCTTGAAAGGTTTGGCCGTGGAAACAGAAGCCTTTTTATCATAGGACATGAAATCAGCCCTCGACAACTTAACCTGTGAAAAAAAAAATTCTAAGGCCCGGGGTCACAATTTCAGTAAAAATCTGAAATTCTCCAATTCACTCAAAAATGGTGCCAAACTGTTGCAAATTCTCCCCTGAAAGGTTTGGCGGTGGAAACAGAAGCCTTTTTATCATAGGACATGAAATCAGCCCTCAACAACTTAACCCTTGAAACAAAAATTTCTAAGCCCCGGGGTCACAATTTCAGCAAAAATCTGAAATTCTCCAATTCACTCAAAAATGGTGCCCAACTTTTGCACATTCTCCCCTGAAAGGTTTGGAGGTGGAAACAGAAGCCGTTTTGTCATAGGACATGAAATCAGCCCTCAACAACTTAACCTGTGAAAAAAAAAAATTCTGAGCCCCGGGGTCACAATTTCAGCAAAAATCTGAAATTCTCCAATTCACTGAAAAAATGGTGCCAAACTGTAGCACATTCTCCCCTGAAAGGTTTGGCGGTGGAAACAGAAGCCTTTTTGTCATAGGACATGAAATCAGCCCTCAACAACTTGACCTGTGAAAAAAAAAATTTCTAAGCCCCGGGGTCACAATTTCAGCAAAAATCTGAAATTCTCCAATTCACTCAAAAATGGTGCCAAACTGTTGCCCATTCTCCCCTGAAAGGTTTGGCGGTGGAAACAGAAGCCTTTTTATCATAGGACATGAAATCAGCCCTCAACAACTTAACCTGTGGAAAAAAAAAAATTCTAAGCTTTCTCCCCTGAAAGGTTTGGCGGTGGAAACAGAAGCCTTTTTGTCATAGGACATGAAATCAGCCCTCGACAACTTAACCTGTGAAAAAAAAATTTCTAAGCCCCGGGGTCACAATTTCAGCAAAAATCTGAAATTCTCCAATTCACTCAAAAATGGTGCCAAACTGTTGCACATTCTCCCTTGAAAGGTTTGGCCGTGGAAACAGAAGCCTTTTTATCATAGGACATGAAATCAGCCCTCGACAACTTAACCTGTGAAAAAAAAAATTCTAAGGCCCGGGGTCACAATTTCAGTAAAAATCTGAAATTCTCCAATTCACTCAAAAATGGTGCCAAACTGTTGCAAATTCTCCCCTGAAAGGTTTGGCGGTGGAAACAGAAGCCTTTTTATCATAGGACATGAAATCAGCCCTCAACAACTTAACCCTTGAAACAAAAATTTCTAAGCCCCGGGGTCACAATTTCAGCAAAAATCTGAAATTCTCCAATTCACTCAAAAATGGTGCCCAACTTTTGCACATTCTCCCCTGAAAGGTTTGGAGGTGGAAACAGAAGCCGTTTTGTCATAGGACATGAAATCAGCCCTCAACAACTTAACCTGTGAAAAAAAAAAATTCTGAGCCCCGGGGTCACAATTTCAGCAAAAATCTGAAATTCTCCAATTCACTGAAAAAATGGTGCCAAACTGTAGCACATTCTCCCCTGAAAGGTTTGGCGGTGGAAACAGAAGCCTTTTTGTCATAGGACATGAAATCAGCCCTCAACAACTTGACCTGTGAAAAAAAAAATTTCTAAGCCCCGGGGTCACAATTTCAGCAAAAATCTGAAATTCTCCAATTCACTCAAAAATGGTGCCAAACTGTTGCCCATTCTCCCCTGAAAGGTTTGGCGGTGGAAACAGAAGCCTTTTTATCATAGGACATGAAATCAGCCCTCAACAACTTAACCTGTGGAAAAAAAAAAAATTCTAAGCTTTCTCCCCTGAAAGGTTTGGCGGTGGAAACAGAAGCCTTTTTGTCATAGGACATGAAATCAGCCCTCGACAACTTAACCTGTGAAAAAAAAATTTCTAAGCCCCGGGGTCACAATTTCAGCAAAAATCTGAAATTCTCCAATTCACTCAAAAATGGTGCCAAACTGTTGCACTTTCTCCCCTCAAAGGTTTGGTGTTGGAAACAAAAGCCTTTTTATCATAGGACATGAAATCAGCCCTCGACAACTTAACCTGTGAAAAAAAAAATTTCTAAACCCCGGGGTCACAATTTCAGCAAAAATCTGAAATTCTCCAATTCACTCAAAAATGGTGCCAAACTGTTGCACATTCTCCCCTGAAAGGTTTGGCGGTGGAAACAGAAGCCTTTTTGTCATAGGACATGAAATCAGCCCTCAACAACTTAACCTGTGAAAAAAAAAAAATTCTGAGCCCCGGGGTCACAATTTCAGCAAAAATCTGAAATTCTCCAATTCACTGAAAAAATGGAGCCAAACTGTAGCACATTCTCCCCTGAAAGGTTTGGCGGTGGAAACAGAAGCCTTTTTGTCATAGGACATGAAATCAGCCCTCAACAACTTGACCTGTGAAAAAAAAAATTTCTAAGCCCCGGGGTCACAATTTCAGCAAAAATCTGAAATTCTCCAATTCACTCAAAAATGGTGCCAAACTGTTGCACAATCTCCCCTCAAAGGTTTGGCGGTGGAAACAGAAGCCTTTTTGTCATAGGACATGAAATCAGCCATCGACAACTTAACTCTTGAAAAAAAAAATTCTAAGCCCCGGGGTCACAATTTCAGCAAAAATCTGAAATTCTCCAATTCACTCAAAAATGGTGCCAAACTGTTGCACTTTCTCCCCTCAAAGATTTGGCGTTTGAAACAGAAGCCTTTTTATCATAGGACATGAAATCAGCCCTCGACAACTTAACCTGTGAAAAAAAAATTTCTAAGCCCCGGGGTCACAATTTCAGCAAAAATCTGAAATTCTCCAATTCACTCAAAAATGGTGCCAAACTGTTGCAGATTCTCCCCTGAAAGGTTTGGCGGTGGAAACAGAAGCCTTTTTGTCATAGGACATGAAATAAGCCCTCGACAACGTAACTCTTGAAAAAAAAAATTCTAAGCCCCGGGGTCACAATTTCAGCAAAAATCTGAAATCCTCCAATTCACTCAAAAATAGTTCCAAACTGTTCAAATTCTGCCCTGAAAGGTTTGGCGGTGGAAACAGAAGCCTTTTTATCATAGGACATGAAATCAGCCCTCAACAACTTAACCTGTGAACAAAAAAAATTCTAAGCCCCGGGGTCACAATTTCAGCAAAAATCTGAAATTCTCCAATGCACTCAAAAATGGTGCCAAACTGTTGCACTTTCTCCCCTGAAAGGTTTGGCGGTGGAAACAGAAGCCTTTTTGTCATAGGACATGAAATCAGCCCTCGACAACTTAACTCTTGAAAAAAAAAATTCTAAGCCCCGGGGTCACAATTTCAGCAAAAATCTGAAATTCTCCAATTCACTCAAAAATGGTGCCAAACTGTTGCACAATCTCCCCTGAAAGGTTTGGCGGTGGAAACAGAAGCCTTTTTATCATAGGACATGAAATCAGCCCTCGACAACTTAACCTGTGAAAAAAAAATTTCTAAGCCCCGGGGTCACAATTTCAGCAAAAATCTGAAATTCTCCAATTCACTCAAAAATGGTGCCAAACTGTTGCACTTTCTCCCCTCAAAGATTTGGCTTGGAAACAGAAGCCTTTTTATCATAGAACATGAAATCAGCCCTCGACAACTTAACCTGTGAAAAAAAAATTTCTAAGCCCCGGGGGTCACAATTTCAGCAAAAATCTGAAATTCTCCAATTCACTCAAAAATGGTGCCAAACTGTTCAAATTCTCCCCTGAAAGGTTTGGCGTTGGAAACAGAAGTTTTTTATCATAGGACAAGAAATCAGCCCTCGACAACTTAACCTGTGAAAAAAAAATTTCTAAGCCCCGGGGTCACAATTTCAGCAAAAATCTGAAATTCTCCAATTCACTCAAAAATGGTGCCAAACTGTTGCAGAATTCTCCCCTGAAAGGTTTGGCGGTGGAAACAGAAGCCTTTTTGTCATAGGACATGAAATAAGCCCTCGACAACGTAACTCTTGAAAAAAAAAATTCTAAGCCCCGGGGTCACAATTTCAGCAAAAATCTGAAATCCTCCAATTCACTCAAAAATAGTGCCAAACTGTTCAAATTCTGCCCTGAAAGGTTTGGCGGTGGAAACAGAAGCCTTTTTATCATAGGACATGAAATCAGCCCTCAACAACTTAACCAGTGAAAAAAAAAAATTTCTAAGCCCCGGGGTCAAAATTTCAGCAAAAATCTGAAATTCTCCTATTCACTCAAAAATGGTGCCAAACTGTTGCACATTCTCCCCTGAAAGGTTTGGCGGTGGAAACAGAAGCCTTTTTGTCATAGGACATGAAATCAGCCCTCAAAAACTTGACCTGTGAAAAAAAATAATTCTAAGCCCCGGGGTCACAATTTCAGCAAAAATCTGAAATTCTCCTATTTACTCAAAAATGGTCCCAAACTGTTGCACATTCTCCCCTGAAAGGTTTGGCGGTGGAAACAGAAGCCTTTTTGTCATACGACATGAAATCAGCCCTCAAAAACTTGACCTGTGAAAAAAAAAATAATTCTAACCCACGGGGTCACAATTTCAGCAAAAATCTGAAATTCTCCAATTCACTCAAAAATGGTGCCAAACTGTTGCACTTTCTCCCCTCAAAGGTTTGGCGGTGGAAACAGAAGCCTTTTTGTCATAGGACATGAAATCAGCCCTCGACAACTTAACTCTTGAAAAAAAAAATTCTAAGCCCCGGGGTCACAATTTCAGCAAAAATCTGAAATTCTCCAATTCACTCAAAAATGGTGCCAAACTGTTGCACTTTGTCCCCTCAAAGATTTGGCGTTGGAAACAGAAGCATTTTTATCATAGGACATGAAATCAGCCCTCGACAACTTAACCTGTGAAAAAAAATTTTCTAAGCCCCGGGGTCACAATTTCAGCAAAAATCTGAAATTCTCCAATTCACTCAAAAATGGTGCCAAACTGTTGCAGATTCTCCCCTGAAAGGTTTGGCGGTGGAAACAGAAGCCTTTTTATCATAGGACTTGAAATCAGCCCTCAACAACTTAACCTGTGAAAACAAAAATTTCTAAGCCCCGGGGTCACAATTTCAGCAAAAATCTGAAATTCTCCAATTCACTCAAAAATGGTGCCAAACTGTTGCACATTCTCCCCTGAAAGGTTTGGCGGTGGAAACAGAAGCCTTTTTGTCATAGGACATGAAATCAGCCCTCAACAACTTGACCTGTGAAAAAAAAAATTTCTAAGCCCCGGGGTCACAATTTCAGCAAAAATCTGAAATTCTCCAATTCACTCAAAAATGGTGCCAAACTGTTGCCCATTCTCCCCTGAAAGGTTTGGCGGTGGAAACAGAAGCCTTTTTATCATAGGACATGAAATCAGCCCTCAACAACTTAACCTGTGGAAAAAAAAAAAATTCTAAGCTTTCTCCCCTGAAAGGTTTGGCGGTGGAAACAGAAGCCTTTTTGTCATAGGACATGAAATCAGCCCTCGACAACTTAACCTGTGAAAAAAAAATTTCTAAGCCCCGGGGTCACAATTTCAGCAAAAATCTGAAATTCTCCAATTCACTCAAAAATGGTGCCAAACTGTTGCACTTTCTCCCCTCAAAGGTTTGGTGTTGGAAACAAAAGCCTTTTTATCATAGGACATGAAATCAGCCCTCGACAACTTAACCTGTGAAAAAAAAAATTTCTAAACCCCGGGGTCACAATTTCAGCAAAAATCTGAAATTCTCCAATTCACTCAAAAATGGTGCCAAACTGTTGCACATTCTCCCCTGAAAGGTTTGGCGGTGGAAACAGAAGCCTTTTTGTCATAGGACATGAAATCAGCCCTCAACAACTTAACCTGTGGAAAAAAAAAAATTCTGAGCCCCGGGGTCACAATTTCAGCAAAAATCTGAAATTCTCCAATTCACTGAAAAAATGGTGCCAAACTGTAGCACATTCTCCCCTGAAAGGTTTGGCGGTGGAAACAGAAGCCTTTTTGTCATAGGACATGAAATCAGCCCTCAACAACTTGACCTGTGAAAAAAAAAATTTCTAAGCCCCGGGGTCACAATTTCAGCAAAAATCTGAAATTCTCCAATTCACTCAAAAATGGTGCCAAACTGTTGCACAATCTCCCCTCAAAGGTTTGGCGGTGGAAACAGAAGCCTTTTTGTCATAGGACATGAAATCAGCCATCGACAACTTAACTCTTGAAAAAAAAAATTCTAAGCCCCGGGGTCACAATTTCAGCAAAAATCTGAAATTCTCCAATTCACTCAAAAATGGTGCCAAACTGTTGCACTTTCTCCCCTCAAAGATTTGGCGTTTGAAACAGAAGCCTTTTTATCATAGGACATGAAATCAGCCCTCGACAACTTAACCTGTGAAAAAAAAATTTCTAAGCCCCGGGGTCACAATTTCAGCAAAAATCTGAAATTCTCCAATTCACTCAAAAATGGTGCCAAACTGTTGCAGATTCTCCCCTGAAAGGTTTGGCGGTGGAAACAGAAGCCTTTTTGTCATAGGACATGAAATAAGCCCTCGACAACGTAACTCTTGAAAAAAAAAATTCTAAGCCCCGGGGTCACAATTTCAGCAAAAATCTGAAATCCTCCAATTCACTCAAAAATAGTTCCAAACTGTTCAAATTCTGCCCTGAAAGGTTTGGCGGTGGAAACAGAAGCCTTTTTATCATAGGACATGAAATCAGCCCTCAACAACTTAACCTGTGAACAAAAAAAATTCTAAGCCCCGGGGTCACAATTTCAGCAAAAATCTGAAATTCTCCAATGCACTCAAAAATGGTGCCAAACTGTTGCACTTTCTCCCCTGAAAGGTTTGGCGGTGGAAACAGAAGCCTTTTTGTCATAGGACATGAAATCAGCCCTCGACAACTTAACTCTTGAAAAAAAAAATTCTAAGCCCCGGGGTCACAATTTCAGCAAAAATCTGAAATTCTCCAATTCACTCAAAAATGGTGCCAAACTGTTGCACAATCTCCCCTGAAAGGTTTGGCGGTGGAAACAGAAGCCTTTTTATCATAGGACATGAAATCAGCCCTCGACAACTTAACCTGTGAAAAAAAAATTTCTAAGCCCCGGGGTCACAATTTCAGCAAAAATCTGAAATTCTCCAATTCACTCAAAAATGGTGCCAAACTGTTGCACTTTCTCCCCTCAAAGATTTGGCTTGGAAACAGAAGCCTTTTTATCATAGAACATGAAATCAGCCCTCGACAACTTAACCTGTGAAAAAAAAATTTCTAAGCCCCGGGGGTCACAATTTCAGCAAAAATCTGAAATTCTCCAATTCACTCAAAAATGGTGCCAAACTGTTCAAAGTCTGCCCTGAAAGGTTTGGCGTTGGAAACAGAAGTTTTTTATCATAGGACAAGAAATCAGCCCTCGACAACTTAACCTGTGAAAAAAAAATTTCTAAGCCCCGGGGTCACAATTTCAGCAAAAATCTGAAATTCTCCAATTCACTCAAAAATGGTGCCAAACTGTTGCAGAATTCTCCCCTGAAAGGTTTGGCGGTGGAAACAGAAGCCTTTTTGTCATAGGACATGAAATAAGCCCTCGACAACGTAACTCTTGAAAAAAAAAATTCTAAGCCCCGGGGTCACAATTTCAGCAAAAATCTGAAATCCTCCAATTCACTCAAAAATAGTGCCAAACTGTTCAAATTCTGCCCTGAAAGGTTTGGCGGTGGAAACAGAAGCCTTTTTATCATAGGACATGAAATCAGCCCTCAACAACTTAACCTGTGAAAAAAAAAAATTTCTAAGCCCCGGGGTCAAAATTTCAGCAAAAATCTGAAATTCTCCTATTCACTCAAAAATGGTGCCAAACTGTTGCACATTCTCCCCTGAAAGGTTTGGCGGTGGAAACAGAAGCCTTTTTGTCATAGGACATGAAATCAGCCCTCAAAAACTTGACCTGTGAAAAAAAATAATTCTAAGCCCCGGGGTCACAATTTCAGCAAAAATCTGAAATTCTCCTATTTACTCAAAAATGGTCCCAAACTGTTGCACATTCTCCCCTGAAAGGTTTGGCGGTGGAAACAGAAGCCTTTTTGTCATACGACATGAAATCAGCCCTCAAAAACTTGACCTGTGAAAAAAAAAATAATTCTAACCCACGGGGTCACAATTTCAGCAAAAATCTGAAATTCTCCAATTCACTCAAAAATGGTGCCAAACTGTTGCACTTTCTCCCCTCAAAGGTTTGGCGGTGGAAACAGAAGCCTTTTTGTCATAGGACATGAAATCAGCCCTCGACAACTTAACTCTTGAAAAAAAAAATTCTAAGCCCCGGGGTCACAATTTCAGCAAAAATCTGAAATTCTCCAATTCACTCAAAAATGGTGCCAAACTGTTGCACTTTGTCCCCTCAAAGATTTGGCGTTGGAAACAGAAGCATTTTTATCATAGGACATGAAATCAGCCCTCGACAACTTAACCTGTGAAAAAAAAATTTCTAAGCCCCGGGGTCACAATTTCAGCAAAAATCTGAAATTCTCCAATTCACTCAAAAATGGTGCCAAACTGTTGCAGATTCTCCCCTGAAAGGTTTGGCGGTGGAAACAGAAGCCTTTTTATCATAGGACTTGAAATCAGCCCTCAACAACTTAACCTGTGAAAACAAAAATTTCTAAGCCCCGGGGTCACAATTTCAGCAAAAATCTGAAATTCTCCAATTCACTCAAAAATGGTGCCAAACTGTTGCACATTCTCCCCTGAAAGGTTTGGCGGTGGAAACAGAAGCCTTTTTATCATAGGACATGAAATCAGCCCTCGACAACTTAACCTGTGAAAAAAAAAAATTCTAAGCCCCGGGGTCAAAATTTCAGCAAAAATCTGAAATTCTCCTATTCACTCAAAAATGCTGCCAAACTGTTGCACATTCTCCCCTGAAAGGTTTGGCGGTGGAAACAGAAGCCTTTTTATCATAGGACATGAAATCAGCCCTCAACAACTTAACCTGTGAAAAAAAAATTTCTAAGCCCCGGGGTCAAAATTTCAGCAAAAATCTGAAATTCTCCTATTCACTCAAAAATGGTCCCAAACTGTTGCACTTTCTCCCCTCAAAGGTTTGGTGTTGGAAACAGAAGCCTTTTTATCATAGGACATGAAATGAGCCCTCGACAACTTAACCTGTGAAAAAAAAAATTTCTAAACCCCGGGGTCACAATTTCAGCAAAAATCTGAAATTCTCCAATTCACTCAAAAATGGTGCCAAACTCTTGCACATTCTCCCCTGAAAGGTTTGGCGGTGGAAACAGAAGCCTTTTTGTCATAGGACATGAAATCAGCCCTCAAAAACTTGACCGGTGAACAAAAAAAATTCTAAGCCCCGGGGTCACAATTTCAGCAAAAATCTGAAATTCTCCAATTCACTCAAAAATGGTGCCAAACTGTTGCACTTTCTCCCCTCAAAGGTTTGGCGGTGGAAACAGAAGCCTTTTTGTCATAGGACATGAAATCAGCCCTCGACAACTTAACTCTTGGAAAAAAAAATTCTAAGCCCCGGGGTCACAATTTCAGCAAAAATCTGAATTTCTCCAATTCACTCAAAAATGGTGCCAAACTGTTGCAGATTCTCCCCTGAAAGGTTTGGCGGTGGAAACAGAAGCCTTTTTGTCATAGGACATGAAATAAGCCCTCGACAACGTAACTCTTGAAAAAAAAAATTCTAAGCCCCGGGGTCACAATTTCAGCAAAAATCTGAAATCCTCCAATTCACTCAAAAATGGTGCCAAACTGTTCAAATTCTGCCCTGAAAGGTTTGGCGGTGGAAACAGAAGCCTTTTTATCATAGGACATGAAATCAGCCCTCAACAACTTAACCTGTGAAAAAAAAAATTTCTAAGCCCCGGGGTCACAATTTCAGCAAAAATCTGAAATTCTCCAATTCACTCAAAAATGGTGCCAAACTGTTGCACAATCTCCCCTGAAAGGTTTGGCGGTGGAAACAGAAGCCTTTTTATCATAGGACATGAAATCAGCCCTCGACAACTTAACCTGTGAAAAAAAAATTTCTAAGCCCCGGGGTCAAAATTTCAGAAAAATCTGAAATTCTCCTATTCACTCAAAAATGGTCCCAAACTGTTGCACTTTCTCCCCTCAAAGGTTTGGTGTTGGAAACAGAAGCCTTTTTATCATAGGACATGAAATCAGCCCTCGACAACTTAACCTGTGAAAAAAAAAATTTCTAAACCCCGGGGTCACAATTTCAGCAAAAATCTGAAATTCTCCAATTCACTCAAAAATGGTGCCAAACTGTTGCACATTCTCCCCTGAAAGGTTTGGCGGTGGAAACAGAAGCCTTTTTGTCATAGGACATGAAATCAGCCCTCAAGAACTTAACCTGTGAAAAAAAAAAAAATTCTGAGCCCCGGGGTCACAATTTCAGCAAAAATCTGAAATTCTCCAATTCACTGAAAAAATGGTGCCAAACTGTAGCACATTCTCCCCTGAAAGGTTTGGCGGTGGAAACAGAAGCCTTTTTGTCATAGGACATGAAATCAGCCCTCAACAACTTGACCTGTGAAAAAAAAAATTTCTAAGCCCCGGGGTCACAATTTCAGCAAAAATCTGAAATTCTCCAATTCACTCAAAAATGGTGCCAAACTGTTGCCCATTCTCCCCTGAAAGGTTTGGCGGTGGAAACAGAAGCCTTTTTGTCATAGGACATGAAATCAGCCCTCAACAACTTAACCTGTGGAAAAAAAAAAATTCTAAGCTTTCTCCCCTGAAAGGTTTGGCGGTGGAAACAGAAGCCTTTTTGTCATAGGACATGAAATCAGCCCTCGACAACTTAACCTGTGAAAAAAAAATTTCTAAGCCCCGGGGTCACAATTTCAGCAAAAATCTGAAATTCTCCAATTCACTCAAAAATGGTGCCAAACTGTTGCACTTTCTCCCCTCAAAGGTTTGGTGTTGGAAACAGAAGCCTTTTTATCATAGGACATGAAATCAGCCCTCGACAACTTAACCTGTGAAAAAAAAAATTTCTAAACCCCGGGGTCACAATTTCAGCAAAAATCTGAAATTCTCCAATTCACTCAAAAATGGTGCCAAACTGTTGCACATTCTCCCCTGAAAGGTTTGGCGGTGGAAACAGAAGCCTTTTTGTCATAGGACATGAAATCAGCCCTCAAAAACTTGACCGGTGAACAAAAAAATTTCTAAACCCCGGGGTCACAATTTCAGCAAAAATCTGAAATTCTCCAATTCACTCAAAAATGGTGCCAAACTGTTGCACTTTCTCCCCTCAAAGGTTTGGCGGTGGAAACAGAAGCCTTTTTGTCATAGGACATGAAATCAGCCCTCGACAACTTAACCTGTGAAAAAAAAAATTTCTAAGCCCCGGGGTCACAATTTCAGCAAAAATCTGAAATTCTCCAATTCACTCAAAAATGGTGCCAAACTGTTGCACAATCTCCCCTGAAAGGTTTGGCGGTGGAAACAGAAGCCTTTTTATCATAGGACATGAAATCAGCCCTCGACAACTTAACCTGTGAAAAAAAAATTTCTAAGCCCCGGGGTCAAAATTTCAGAAAAATCTGAAATTCTCCTATTCACTCAAAAATGGTCCCAAACTGTTGCACTTTCTCCCCTCAAAGGTTTGGTGTTGGAAACAGAAGCCTTTTTATCATAGGACATGAAATCAGCCCTCGACAACTTAACCTGTGAAAAAAAAAATTTCTAAACCCCGGGGTCACAATTTCAGCAAAAATCTGAAATTCTCCAATTCACTCAAAAATGGTGCCAAACTGTTGCACATTCTCCCCTGAAAGGTTTGGCGGTGGAAACAGAAGCCTTTTTGTCATAGGACATGAAATCAGCCCTCAAGAACTTAACCTGTGAAAAAAAAAAAAATTCTGAGCCCCGGGGTCACAATTTCAGCAAAAATCTGAAATTCTCCAATTCACTGAAAAAATGGTGCCAAACTGTAGCACATTCTCCCCTGAAAGGTTTGGCGGTGGAAACAGAAGCCTTTTTGTCATAGGACATGAAATCAGCCCTCAACAACTTGACCTGTGAAAAAAAAAATTTCTAAGCCCCGGGGTCACAATTTCAGCAAAAATCTGAAATTCTCCAATTCACTCAAAAATGGTGCCAAACTGTTGCCCATTCTCCCCTGAAAGGTTTGGCGGTGGAAACAGAAGCCTTTTTGTCATAGGACATGAAATCAGCCCTCAACAACTTAACCTGTGGAAAAAAAAAAATTCTAAGCTTTCTCCCCTGAAAGGTTTGGCGGTGGAAACAGAAGCCTTTTTGTCATAGGACATGAAATCAGCCCTCGACAACTTAACCTGTGAAAAAAAAATTTCTAAGCCCCGGGGTCACAATTTCAGCAAAAATCTGAAATTCTCCAATTCACTCAAAAATGGTGCCAAACTGTTGCACTTTCTCCCCTCAAAGGTTTGGTGTTGGAAACAGAAGCCTTTTTATCATAGGACATGAAATCAGCCCTCGACAACTTAACCTGTGAAAAAAAAAATTTCTAAACCCCGGGGTCACAATTTCAGCAAAAATCTGAAATTCTCCAATTCACTCAAAAATGGTGCCAAACTGTTGCACATTCTCCCCTGAAAGGTTTGGCGGTGGAAACAGAAGCCTTTTTGTCATAGGACATGAAATCAGCCCTCAAAAACTTGACCGGTGAACAAAAAAATTTCTAAACCCCGGGGTCACAATTTCAGCAAAAATCTGAAATTCTCCAATTCACTCAAAAATGGTGCCAAACTGTTGCACTTTCTCCCCTCAAAGGTTTGGCGGTGGAAACAGAAGCCTTTTTGTCATAGGACATGAAATCAGCCCTCGACAACTTAACTCTTGAAAAAAAAAATTCTAAGCCCCGGGGTCACAATTTCAGCAAAAATCTGAAATTCTCCAATTCACTCAAAAATGGTGCCAAACTGTTGCACTTTCTCCCCTCAAAGGTTTGGCGGTGGAAACAGAAGCCTTTTAGTCATAGGACATGAAATCAGCCCTCGACAACTTAACTCTTGAAAAAAAAAATTCTAAGCCCCGGGGTCACAATTTCAGCAAAAATCTGAATTTCTCCAATTCACTCAAAAATGGTGCCAAACTGTTGCAGATTCTCCCCTGAAAGGTTTGGCGGTGGAAACAGAAGCCTTTTTGTCATAGGACATGAAATAAGCCCTCGACAACGTAACTCTTGAAAAAAAAAATTCTAAGCCCCGGGGTCACAATTTCAGCAAAAATCTGAAATCCTCCAATTCACTCAAAAATGGTGCCAAACTGTTCAAATTCTGCCCTGAAAGGTTTGGCGGTGGAAACAGAAGCCTTTTTATCATAGGACATGAAATCAGCCCTCAACAACTTAACCTGTGAAAAAAAAAATTTCTAAGCCCCGGGGTCACAATTTCAGCAAAAATCTGAAATTCTCCAATTCACTCAAA